>NC_064638.1:602575265-603200265 GCF_023864345.2 Schistocerca serialis cubense | reverse complement strand
GCGGCCGATTTAAAGGCTACCACCTAGCAAGTGTGGTGTCTGGCGGTGACACCACAGTGACAGTTGACCAAACAAATGATATGGTTAGAGTTGCATGAGAGTCCTAAAGCTACATCACGCTGTAACAGAATACAGAGTGACAGCGACCACTGATTATATAATTATGGACTTGGTCTGAGGGATCCATAGCAGTAAAAAACGCTAACTACTACTGTAGCAATTTGAATTTTACTGCATAATGTCTCTAAAGGATAAATTGGATAGTAATAATCAATAAGTGTCATGGGTAGTCATAACGGTTACGTCTGCATTTGCAGTTAAACTTTGGGATGAAGAAGAAAAACAAGTGGTGTTAAGGCGCAGTATGCGGATGTTGTTGTTGTGGTCTTCAGTCCTGAGACTGGTTTGATGCAGTCTCCATGCTACTCTATCCTGTGCAAGCTTCATCTCCCAGTAGCTACTGCAACCCACATCCTTCTGAATCTGCTTAGTGTATTCATCTCTTGGTCTCCCTCTACAATTTTTACCCTCCACGCTGCCCTCCAGTACTAAATTGGTGATCCTTTGATGGCTGAGAACATGTCCTACTAACCGATCCCTTCTTCTAGTCAAGTTGTGCCACAAACTGGACTCGCATTCGGGAGGACGACGGTTCAATTCCGCCTCCGGCCATACTGATTTGGATTTTCCGTGATTTCCCTAAATCGCTCAAGGCAAATGCCGGGATGGTTCCTTTGAAAGGGCACGGCCGACTTCCTTCCCCGTCCTTCCATAATTCGATGAGACCGATAACATCGCTGTCTGGTCTCCTTGCCCAAACAACCCAATCCCCAACCCACAAATCCCTCTTCTCCCCAATTCTATTCAATACCTCCTCATTAGTTATGTTATCTACTCATCTAATCTTCAGCAATCTTCTGTAGCACCACATTTCGAAAGCTTCTATTCTCTCTTTTGTGGTATAACTCGTAAAATCCACCTGAGCCCGTTCTTGAAGTAATCCGTGCTGCACCTGACTGTGTAGGTAAACAGTGGCCGCTTGCGCAGGCCCCTGCGTCGTGCTTCGACAGAGCCACGATTGTTCGCTCTTCCCACAGGCAATCCGCGGCCAGGGCCACGTGGGGTGTCGGGTGGCTGCGGCGCAGCCCTCGCCGCGCCGCGCCCCCTCCGCTGTGCAGCTGAGAAAGTCATTTCCAGAGTAGTCCCCGCGGGCTGGACTGCCACCATTAGCCGGCGAGGCCGAGACACAGGAAACTCCCCTCCTACCGAATGCCGGCGGCTGTCGCCGTGGATACTTCTCACAGAATTGCCCATCTGCGGAAAGGCCCCACAGCCACACCTCCTCGCGAACGCATCGGGTAACACTCGCTTCCATGAGGGATACATCCAGAAGACACGCAGAAACCGCAAATGTACGCACTTGGCTACAGCGGAATTTTTTTCCCCTCTTCTTGCCTTTAAAAGAAAATTCTTAATCTCCTTAATTCATATGACGTATTAGTACAAAACTGCGCCACTAAAAGTAAAAACAGTTGATGAGAAGGGATAACACGTGACAAACGACAGTTATCGGCAGAGTTCAGGGGGAGGTCGTTCCTGCTATCTGTGAACCAATAAAGAACAATTGCATTTTTTATGCTGCAGTTATTATTTCCACCACAATACCGCTAAACAACCATAGTTGCAGTTCTGTATAGTCTCAGTTATTTATTGTTGTTGTTGTAGTTGTGGTCTTCAGTTTGAAGAAGCTCTCCATGCTACTCTATCCTGTGCAAGCTTCTTCATCTCCCAGTACATCCTTCTGAATCTGCTTAGTGTATTCATCTCTTGGTCTCCCTCTACAATTTTTACCCTCCACGCTGCCCTCCAATGCTAAATTTGTGATCCCTTGATGCCTCAGAACATGTCCTACCAACCGGTCCCTTCTTCTTGTCAAGTTGTGCCACAAACTCCTCTTCTCCCCAATTCTATTCAATACCTCCTCATTAGTTATGTGATCTACCCATCTAATCTTCAGCATTCTTCTGTAGCACCGCATTTCGAAAGCTTCTATTCTCTTCTTATCCAAACTATTTATCGTCCACGTTTCACTTCCATACATGGCCACACTCCATACAAATACTTTCAGAAACGACCTCCTGACACTTAAATCTATGCTCGATGTTAACAAATTTCTCTTTTTCAGAAACTCTTTCCTTGCCATTGCCAGTCTACATTTTATATCCTCTCTACTTCTACCATCATGTTATTTTGATCCCAAATTAGCAAAACTCCTTTACTACGTTAAGTGTCTGGTTTACTAATCTAATTCCCTCAGCATCACCCGACTTAATTCGACTACATTCCATTATCCTCGTTTTGCTTTTGTTGATGTTCATCTTATACCCTCCTTTCAAGACACTGTGCATTCCGTTCAACTGCTCTTCCAGGTCCTTTTCTGTCTCTGACAGAATTACAATGTCATCGGCGAACCTCAAAGTTTTTATTTCTTCTCCATGGATTTTAATACCTACTCCGAACTTTTCTTTTGTTTCCTTTACTGCTTGCTCAATATACAGATTGAATAACATCGGGGAGAGGCTACAACCCTGTCTCACTCCCTTCCCAACCACTGCTTCCCTTTCATGTCCCTCGACTCTTATAACTGCCATCTGCTTTCTGTACAAATTGTAAATAGCCTTTTGCTCCTTGTACTTTACCCCTGCCACCCTTAGAATAGTTATTTATTATCAGAATTAAAAGTTTTTAAATGAGAACAGTCTAGAATCTCATATAAGTTATTAAAATTAAGATCTCATTAATCAGATGACCAGTTTCGATCGTCGTACGATAATCGTCAGACCATTAATACTCTGAAAATATTCATACAAAGTTTCAGAGGACAAGCTTTAGGTACAAATGTAAATAATACAATTAATGTATAGCACGACTCCAAATGTGCTCACAACGACAGCCTCCTATAGATGGCAGGTCACGTTGAAATACCGTATGTTACGGGAGATTACTTTCTTTTGATTCGCCTTCTTCTTCTTCTGCTGCTGCTAACCAGGATTGTCTCTATTTGTCTGCCTATAGATGGCAGGTCACGTTGAAATACCGTATGTTACGGGAGATTACTTTCTTTTGATTCGCCTTCTTCTTCTTCTGCTGCTGCTAACCAGGATTGTCTCTATTTGTCTGCCTCATTCCGTGGATGCACTCTACCAACTGTTGTCCCATCTCTTCTGTGGTCGTCTGAGTAGTCGTTTCCTTCCGGTCGTCCATGTTTACAAATTTTAGCTCGTGTTTCAATTTCATTTTCTTGTCTCGAGAAATTTATTTATATTTTGCATTCCAAATTGTTCTCTCTTCGGCACATTTGTTCTTTTTTCCCACATGGTCATTCCTTTGATCTGTCTTAGAACCCTCATTCACACTGCCGTTAACTTCTGTTCTATCTTTTTCGTTACGCTCTAGTTTCTGCTCCGTATTTCAAAACAGGACGCACCATTGTTTTATAAAGTTTTATTTTTCTCTCAGTTGTCAAAAATTTCTTACTACACACAATATTTTTGCAGGCATCTGGCTACCCTCACTACCTTTAACACTTGATTTTGCACTTCCATGGCTGGTGGTATCACTCCCTAGATAATTAAAGCTCATTACTCATTAAATTGACACACCATCTACTTCAAATTTTCTTCGTACAGGTGCTATCGGTATTACCACGCTCTTAGTTTTTTTAGATGAGATTTCCGTGTTATATTGTTTAGCTGTTTTATTAAGTTGAAGTTACCTTTGGAAATTATCCTCAGTATTTGCTATCAGTACTGTATCGCCAGCATAACATATATTATTTACCACTTTATTTCCGATTTTACAGTCCAGTTTCTTTCCTGCGTCATTAATAATGTGATCCATTATTAAGCTGATCAGAAGTGCGCCTAGTGAACCTCCTTGTCTCTAATTCCTTTATCTAGAGTGGTTTCATCTGTGAATCCTTCGTGTGTTTTAAATCGCTTTTTTTTATCTGTATATACTTTATATCTTCTATGATTCTGACAAAACTCGTATGTAGTCTCTTGAATTAAACCTTTTTTTTCTGATCCTGTCAAAGGCTTTGGACAAGTCAACAAAGCACAGATAGGCTGGGTTATAAAATTCTATAGATTTCTTCTCGGTCCGTCTTAAAGCGAAAATAGGATCTATTGTGATCTTGTTCTTCCTGCGTCCTTGCTGTTCTTTAGCTGTTTCTACATAATTCTGAATTCTGCCTCTAATTACTGATATCAACAGTTTTAAAGTAGTATCAAGGAGAGTAATTCCGCAATAATTATCTATTGCTTGCTTATCTCCTTTTTTATGCACTGGAATTGTAATACAATCTTTTCATTCCCCTGGTATCCTGCCTTCCGTCATGATACTATTACACAAAGTATGAAGCTGTTGATACAATGCCTGCCCCCCCCCCCCTCCCCCCTCGCCGCATTTCATTGATTCACTATATATGCGATCTGGCCCTGGAGCTTTTCTATTTGTCAGTCTTTTCGCTGTACTGCATATTTCCTTCAGTAAGAAGTCTATTTGGTAGTCATTTTCTGTGCTTTGGTGACTAGTTTCAATTTCCACCTTTGCTATGTCTATATAGCGCAACTGAAATAATTTTGCCACTGAATTTTGCTTACATTGTGTATCTGAATGTATTCATTAACATCTACCTTTGGAATACACTGTACCTTTTTTGTGATTCATAAAGGTCTCGTTCCACACCTTTTGTGTATCGCTCCTAATATTCCTCTTATATTTTCTGAATATCAGACTTCACACACGAATGATCTTATACTCTGTATAATCGTCTCGACTTTGATTGGCTTTATACTTTAGGAATGGTTTCTTCTTCTGAGTAGCTAAATGTTTAACATCTTGGTTAATCCATGGCGTTCTGTATATAACACTACCTCTTATCACATTCACTCTTTTCATACATAAAGCTTCTCGTGCTGCCTCATCTATGTTTGATCTGAGAATAGCTCATTTAGCTTCTCTTATAACTCGTTCGTCTCGATAGGGGTTATTAAGAATTTTCCCTTTAACCTAGTTTGATCAGCACCTTAGTACTCTCATCCTCTATGACTTCAGTTTAAATTCTTTCTTCGATCAGCCTCTCAATTTTTTTGGTCTAAGTTTAAGGTTCAATTTAGGCATCACCAGCCCATGGTCCAATCACACATTGGCTGATGTTAGAATTCTCACATCCAATATTTGACTTGAATGTACGGCTCTATTAGTTTCGATGTAACGAATAACGGAACACTGACCTCTTGTATTACTTCAGGTGTATTAATGTGCGGTTTATGGTCGAAGTATGTGTTTTTAACACGGAATTCGTTCAATCCACAAAAATGAATTAGGTATTCTCCACTTTCGTTTATTTCTATTTCATTAAATATTTGTTTAATGCGTGGAACAATCGAATTGCCATCACGTCCACTGAGATATCCCATGAAGAAGTTTTATTCCTGTTTTGGGAATAGTGTGAATTATAGCTTGAAACATTCTCTTTCTTGTTTAGGTCTTCCCATATAAGGTGCGTACAAAGGAAGTGCGTAAAGTATAGATTCATCTTCCTCTAATGTCGTCTTGATTATCGTTTCGTCGACATAGATAACGCCAGTAATGTTGTTACTAAATTTCTTATGAATTAGGTTCTCCCACTCCTGCATGTGCTCGTAGATGTGTTTATCAACACCACAGTAAAATAATGTGTAAATTCCTATTTCGTCTGAACCTTTTTCTTTTCTTTTTATCTCAGTCACCCCACATATGTAAAATAATGTTCAATTTAAATAATAATTTCCTTCTCTTTATTATTCCTTGAAGCCATATTCGATGCGGCCACCCTTAAATAGATTATTTTCAGGTTATTTGTTCTTTTCTGAGACATAGTCGTTATAATTTTATCCGTCCTCTTTCGAGACTCATTATTATTTCTGTGAACAGCCTCATCCAGGATCCCCGAACCTGTACAGGGTTTTGTTCTTCGGGGTGTCCTTCGCCTCCCCTGAAAGTAGATAGTGAGGAGAAAAACGAAAGCCACGCTCGGGTCCTGAAAGCTAATATCGTTGGGCTCGAAAAAACAAGAGTTGGCCAAAGGAGGTTGAAGAAGCCTGACGGAAGTAAGTGGAAGTAATGTCAGACTTGCCACCTACATACCCCCAAGAAAGGAGTCCTTATGGGGACTACACTTCGTGTGGAGTTTAACCAGCTAACCAGCCTGGCATGGGTGGCTCTACCAGTAGCATAGCACCTGCCAGCATAGCTCAAAGGATCATCGACTCGCACTAACCTCCTCAACAGCGTTAAGGTGGTAGTCCATCGGGGGCTTTTGATTCTCTATCGTAAATAAAATTTCCTTTCTTTCATAATTTATATGTTGTTTTGCTACTACATCTATAATAATTAAACCTCACTTCAACGTTATTGCGAAATTATGTTATACTCTGTAACCACTGACTGTAAATGACGTTATGTGGGAGACAGTGGGTGGAGCCTCCGCTACTTAATCGTGCGCGTCCATGCGATGGTGAGCAGTGTTTGTCGTCGCTACACAGCGGACTGCACCTCGTCATTCTCACCGGCAGTCATAGAGGGCGGTTATGGAATCTTTCTTTAAATTAGCTACATTTTGTGCATTTATATCTAAGCTTTGTTCTGTATTACTCTTTTTACTCTTTTGACACAGAGTTCTAACGTCTGATTACGATCTTATCTCGATCCAAACCGGTCTTCTGATTAATGCATTTTGAATTTTAACAATGTACTCGTACATGCGATCCTAGATTGTTTCTAATTTTTTGACCACTGTTCGCTACCAGGAACAATGTTCCAAAAGATATTTATTATTATTTAACGCATGCATAGTATCACATCACATAAAAGTGAACTCCATCAGAATGCCGTGGCCGACCAATCAGTAGCGACAGTCCGCCGTGCCATCCTCTGCCAAAGTCGTCACTGCATGCGATATGGAGTGAAGTGCGGTCAGCATACTGCTCTCTACATCTACATCTACATTTATACTCCGCAAGCCACCCAACGGTGTGTGGCGGAGGGCACTTTACGTGCCACTGTCATTACCTCCCTTTCCTGTTCCAGTCGCGTATGGTTCGCGGGAAGAACGACTGTCTGAAAGCCTCCGTGCGCGCTCTAATCTCTCTAATTTTACATTCGTGGTCTCCTCGGGAGGTATAAGTAGGGGGAAGCAATATATTCGATACCTCATCCAGAAACGCACCCTCTCGAAACCTGGCGAGCAAGTTACACCGCGATGCAGAGCGCCTCTCTTGCAGAGTCTGCCACTTGAGTTTATTAAACATCTCCGTAACGCTACCACGGTTACCAAATAACCCGGTAACGAAACGCGCCGCTCTTGTTTGGACCTTCACTATCTCTTCCGTCAACCCGACCTGGTACGGATCCCACACTGATGAGCAATACTCAAGTATAGGTCGAACGAGTGTTTTGTAAGCCACCTCCTTTGTTGATGGACTACATTTTCTAAGCACTCTCCCAATGAATCTCAACCTGGTACCCGCCTTACCAACAATTAATTTTATATGATCATTCCACTTCAAATCGTTCCGCACGCATACTCCCAGATATTTTACAGACGTAACTGCTACCAGTGTTTGTTCCGCTATCATATAATCATACAATAAAGGATCCTTCTTTCTATGTATTCGCAATACATTACATTTGTCTATGTTAAGGGTCAGTTGCCACTCCCTGTACCAAGTGCCTATCCGCTGCAGATCTTCCTGCATTTCGCTACAGTTTTCTAATGCTGCAACTTCTCTGTATACTACAGCATCATCCGCGAAAAGCCGCATGGAACTTCCGACACTATCTACTAAGTCATTTATATATATTGTGAAAAGCAATGGTCCCATAACACTCCCCTGTGGCACGCCAGAGGTTACTTTAACGTCTGTAGACGTCTCTCCATTGATAATAACATGCTGTGTTCTGTTTGCTAAAAACTCTTCAATCCAGCCACACAGCTGGTCTGATATTCCGTAGGCTCTTACTTTGTTTATCAGGCGACAGTGCGGAACTGTATCGAACGCCTTCCGGAAGTCAAGAAAAATAGCATCTACCTGGGAGCCTGTATCTAATATTTTCTGGGTCTCATGAACAAATAAGGCGAGTTGGGTCTCACACGATCGCTGTTTCCGGAATCCATGTTGATTCCTACATAGTAGATTCTGGGTTTCCAGAAATGACATGATACGCGAGCAAAAAACATGTTCTAAAATTCTACAAGAGATGGACGTAAGAGATATAGGTCTATAGTTTTGCGCATCTGCGGGACTATCTGTGCTCTTTTCCAATCATTTGGAACCCTCCGTTCCTCTAGAGACTTGCGGTACACGGCTGTTAGAAGGGGGGCAAGTTCTTTCGCGTACTCTGTGTAGAATCGAATTGGTATCCCGTCAGGTCCAGTGGACTTTCCTCTATTGAGTGATTCCAGTTGCTTTTCTATTCCTTTGACACTTATTTCGATGTCAGCCATTTTTTCGTTTGTGCGAGGATTTAGAGAAGGAACTGCAGTGCGGTCTTCCTCTGTGAAACAGCTTTGGAAAAAGGTGTTTAGTATTTCAGCTTTACGCGTGTCATCCTCTGTTTCAATGCCATCATCATCCCGTAGTGTCTGCATATGCTGTTTCGAACCACTTACTGATTTAACGTAAGACCAGAACTTCCTAGGATTTTCTGTCAAGTCGGTACATAGAATTTTACTTTCGAATTCAATGAACGCTTCACGCATAGCCCTCCTTACGCTAACTTTGACATCGTTTAGCTTCTGTTTGTCTGAGAGGTTTTGGCTGCGTTTAAACTTGGAGTGGAGCTCTCTTTCCTTTCGCAGTAGTTTCCTAACTTTGTTGTTGTACCACGGTGGGTTTTTCCCGACCCTCACAGTTTTACTCGGCACGTACCTGTCTAAAACGCATTTTACGATTGCCTTGAACTTTTTCCATAAACACTCAACATTGTCAGTGTCGGAACAGAAATTTTCGTTTTGATCTGTTAGGTAGTCTGAAATCTGCCTTCTATTACTCTTGCTAAACAGATAAACCTTCCTCCCTTTTTTTATATTCCTATTAACTTCCATATTCAGGGATGCTGCAACGGCCTTATGATCACTGATTCTCCCGGTGTCATCAGTTTTCGTGACCTGGAGCCGCTACTGACAGATCGAGTGGCTCCTCAGATGGCCTTCCGAGGCTGAGTGTACTCCGTTCCATTCCTCGCACCTAGGAAAAACACCTGGCAGTACCGGGTATCGAACCTGGTTCCTCCGCGCGGGAGTCAGCTGCACTGGTAACTCAGATACGGAAGCCGAACTCGCGCCACAGAAGCAAATTTGGTTTTCGTACCAATACACAAATACATAATTAAGACACAGACAAAATTATAATTTTATGCCTATTGAATCTAAAGTGTGTACAAAACGCAGAATATCTAGCTGCTGAATAATTTCGACTGATATCTTTGTAGCCCTCAGGAGTTTCTTCGGATCACGAGGAAGTAATCGTTCTGGGCATACCATATGATTCGCCGAAAGGTTTGTCATCCTGCATCACACTCACAACTGGAGCTTGTTATTGTTTCCCATTTGTCCATTTAGTCAGCACGTCTTCCACTATTTATTCTTATTCTACTGAGCATAGACAAGATCTTGCGGTGCTCTTCAAGACCTGGTGGTATGAACGAGCTGGAGGGCTTTCCATTCCGTTTTTCACTTAATATGTTTTCTGCCATTGGGTTTTGGATCAGGTTGCATGTTTGATGCTGGCACAACAAAATATTTCACTAATAGCCATATACTTAGCCCGTAAGATGCACAATATTTTCTGCTTCATAGATTGTAGCATGAAATTTTTTTTTCAATGAGGATAAGATCTCATATGTACTAGGATTTTTCTTATCTATAACAATTATGTAGGCTTTTTATGTTTAAAAATAAGACAGTAAAAGAACAAAAAAAATGACAAGCTGTATCCGGCGGAGCTTTTCATTGTACACGAGTTTCTTGTCTATTTGTGGTCTTTTCAATGTTTTGCATGTTCTCTTATAAATCCGTGATGTTAAAATAGTTTCAAGACTAACAAGTATGTACATTTATCTTATACTGTTGTGCTGAATGTACGAATTCATTTTCTAGTTTTAAGTGCTTTTATTATTACCCGTCACTTTCTGTAAAGCTTGCTGTGGCACACCACATATACACTCTTTTTCTTATTCAGGGGCCTGAAGATGATATAGTGAATTGCCGAAACTGGTAGCGAAAATGAAATAACATCTCAATTGCTCGGCTATTGGCCGAATTGCATTATTAAATATTTGAATAGCCGCTGTCCCGTGTTCACAGAGGATCAATAGAGATCTTAAGCTGTTCTGGGGTAGCAGTGCTCTGCCGTATTTGTGCCCATTGCTCTGGTATTGTTGTCCATAAAAAATTTCATACCTTGTAGAGGTGAGTGAAGGAAAATCTGATTTTATTCAGTGCAGGAATATTTGCATGTACAGGAAGGTAGGGATTACCAGTTATTTTTGTGAACTCCCTTCTGAAAGCAGATTCTCGCCGCAAGAATGGAGGAGCTGTATGGTTCAGAATATACAACCTGAAAGTCTGGATGTTTCTGACTGTGCCTGCGAAAGTGTGCACCATCTGGTTGAGTGGCTTGTCGACGAGTCTGGTGAACGTACTGTTGATCTAGACGGCAGCACGGTATTCTGCCACAGGGTACACCCGTCCAACGACAGAAGTTCTTGATGTTGGATCTGATGAACCCCATTTCGTACCACAAAGTTTCCGCAAGATGTTATTTCTTGCCTTCATCTTTAGCGGCAATGCTCCTTTAGAGCTGCGCAAGCAGCTATTGTATACTTTCCGTATAGAACTAGGCAGAGCACGGACTACTTTATGAACAAGTAGATTTTATGGGAAATACCATACATTTGGTCCTTACACCACGTTTTTTCTTCTTCATCGGAAAGTTTACCTTTAATAGCTAACATTTGTGGTTATATCTGACCGCGACCGTTATGGATATCAATTATCGGTTCAGATGGTTGAAATGCCTCGGAGCACTATGGGACTTAACACCTGAGGTCAACAGTCCCCTATAACTTAAAACTACTTAAACCTAACTAACCTAAGGACATCACACACATCGACGCCCGAGGCAGGATTCGAACCTGCGACCGCAGCGGTCGCGCGGTTCCGAGCTGAAGCGCCTAGAACCGCTCGGGCACAACGGCCGGCATCATTTATGAGTTGCACGGCAATTGCTGTTGAGAGTCAGTTAGGGTTTCCAACTGGACTACTTCACTGCGTACACTGCGATGAGAAGCCGTAGGAAAGTAGGAAGCAGGTCAGATTCAGAAAGAGGTGAACAGACAGTTAAGTGTGCATCCATACATTATTCATAATGTTGGTATTATCCCATGTTCGACACTCGGAAGTTTCGACGAATAAAAGCTGATATTTGGGAGGACTGCTCATATTCTCTGTATACGTAAACAAACTGACGGGTTGGGTGTGCACCAATCTGCAAATGTTTGTTGATAACGCTGTAGTATACGTCAATGTGTCGTCGCAGAGTGCCTATATGGGGATGACGGATTATTGGGACACAATATTTGTTTGGTATGATGAGTTGCAGTTTCCTCTAAATGTGTAAAAGTCTGAGTTAACGCTGATTAGTAGAAAAGAAAATCTTGTGATGTTTGACTAGAGCGTTAGTGGGGTGCTGCTTGGCACAATCAGGTTGATTAAATAAGTAGGCGTAAGGTTGCAAAGCGGAGAAACGGAACGAGGTCGTAGAATCGGTTGTAGGGGAGACGAATTGTGTACTTCGGTTTCCTAGAAGAATTCTGGGTAAGCGTAGCTGGTCTATAAAGGAGGTCACGTACAGCACTCTTGTGAGATGCAGTTTTGAGGGGTATTCGAGTGTTTGGGATCCCAACCAGGTCGAATTAAAGGAAGATATCGAAGCGTTTCAGAGCCGTGCTGCTAGATTTGATACCGATGGGTTAGACCAGTACACGAGTATGACGGAAATGCTCCCTGAACTCAGATAGGAATCTCTGGAGGGAAGACTCGAAACTCGATTGAAAAAACTTTAAAAAACCTGCATTTGCGATTGACTGTAGAACGACTCTACTGTCACCAATGTGCATATCACGTAAGGCTAGATTATGCAATTCTCGTAAAGAGGCAAGCAGGCAGTCTTTTTTCCCCAAGCTCCATTTTAGTGAAACAGGAAGGGAATGACTACGGGTGGTAAAAGGCGCACTCCGCCATGCCCTGTATAGTGGTCTGCAGAGATGCAGACGTGACGCGCACTGCTGACCGATATATTATGCTGTGCGCCAGACGGAACAGGACGGCGCTGGCGACTGCATTCGCATCAAACTTGATACTATCGATTATTGTGCGCCAAAGTCGCGACCGTCCTTTCACCACTTGTCGTACGGGAGAGAATTTGCAGTAGCGTCAGTATGTTCATTCAACAATAAATCAACGTTCTCTACGGCGAGTTAAGAGTTAGGAGACGTATTTATGTACGGCGGAAAGCTAGAATCCACATCACTCACATAATATCCACCAAAGATACGCCTTCGGGCAACACATTCTCTATAGGGACACGTATTTCTTTGTGGCCGTCGATCACTCCATATCCTTCCACAAGAAACGTTGGGGGGACCACTTTGCACAGAGTTATCGTATGGTCTACGCTCATCTATGACGCTGCTTGCTTATGTGTACAAACGGTTAGGAAGTATAACACGTTTCACTTTGTGGAATCGAAGTGTCGCCCGCACATCTAGTTCTGTGAATCTAGGCCTGTGTGAAAGAGGTTACTGATGAAAGTCAGTATTCTATTTGAAAGGTTGCCGCTATGTCACAGTCGTCTTTAACAAATTATGGATTTATCAATTTGCAGACTATTCGTCACCGGCTGTTTCTCTCCTGTAGAGTGGTGCATCTTTGCAGACAGGAATTTACAGCTGTCTCTTTAGGACACGCCAGCGCTTTGAACAGTGCCAGCCAGTAACAGCTGTGGGCGTTTATTTTTTAGTTCGGCGCCTCGTGCAGTTGTAAATACCAAGCATTATCTTACTGGATAGCAAATCAAGCAGAAGTGATTCACACACTATATTTTGCGCAGTTGATATGGGTGGTTTCGTCCAGAAGCTTTCAGCATAATGATGAGAATGTACCAAGTTGATATAATTCTTTGTATACGTGAGCTTGGAAATTACGAGAGTGGTGGAGCTATGTAAAATCGTATTCTTTTGCGTCGCCTTTTGCATCCGGACATGTCTGGGAAAGTGTTATACTTTCGTTCTCACTTTTAATCTCATCGGAACACATGGTGATCGGTATCCAATTCTGAGTTAGCCATCCGTAAATACAAGTGACTTCTCTCACTCGTAAGGCCACTTTTCAGAAGTTTAGAATTTTTTACCCACTCTCGTGCAGTGATATTAAAGAGATTTTAAAAGTCACTGATTCGTTTTCGAAGAATACTGAGCAATAGTTTGGCTCTTGTTTCTCAAGTTTGGTTTTTACCCTTGTGCTACTCCATATTTTGGTTCAATGGCACGAAGAAATAATTAGTATGTAATTTGGATCCCACAGGAGAAGCCGTACCCTTAGGTCCTTGAAATAAAAAAAGGAGGGGGAAAAATCTCATTCTAAATCCATATTCATAGTTTGTCGACCGCGACCTCTTCAGAATATGAAAAGGCTTTTCAGAGACCGCTACCAGTCACAAAATCTGTTGACAGCTTGGATTGTGTAATGGAAGCAAGATATTTAGAGATGTAACGCTAATATTAGATCTACAATGGCAACCAGAAGATTTAAAAAAAATACACGTTGATATTAAAGTTGTTCTACACAGTCCTTTGGAGAAAGAGGACGTTACTGTCGCAAGCTGGCCAAGAAGTCTGTGAAGTGTACTATTTTCAATTCTCAAGAGTTAATATAGAGAGAATGCTTAGTTGTTCTACACAGTCCGTTGGAGAAAGACGACGTTAATGTCGCAAGCTGTCTAAAAAGTCTGTGAAGCGTACTATTTTCAGTTCTCAAGACTAAAAATAGATAGAATACTTACTTGGGAGCATCACATCAAAGATCTTGTACAGAATCTGAGTTCTGCTTTCTTAACTATAAGAATGATCCAAACTGTCTCTCATACTGAAATGGGAAGGATTGTTTACTTTGTTTAGTCACACTCTATCATCTTGCAACTGTGATGCAATATTTTGGACCAACTTTGTGCATTCAGCAAGAATATTCTTAGTTCAGGAAAGGTCAATGAGACACCTGTGGTGTCAGTTGACGAACTTCGTGTAGGCGGTTGTTCAGGTATCTCTAAATTCTAATTCTGTCTTCTCTGTACATACAGTCTATAGTGGAATTTATTGTTGACATTATTGACTCATTCAGAAGGAATTGCTACATTCATTGAGTGAACAACATGTTGTATTCTCTGCAGCCTCTTTTATGTCGTCTTAGTGTCACTGTAGAGCTTTACCATGGGAAGTAAGGAGAGGATGCTCGTTGGAGGCCGATATCTTCGTTGTAGAACATAAACTGCACGCAATTTAAACGAAATGATGATGAAGACAGCAGAACACCCAGTCCCTGAGCGGAGAAAATCTGCAACACAACCGGAAATCGAATCCGATCCCCTTTGGATGACATTCTGCCACGCTGACGAGGCAGAATGCACGCAATTAATAACTGGGTTCTTTATTCATAAAGAAAGAGCTACTTAACTTAAGTTTCCATGTACTGTGGTACAAGCTCTCTTCTGTGTAGTCCACATAACCTCCATGTTGTTGAAGTAGAAGTCCGCTATGTTCACTATAAGGTTGCCATGTGCTGCCTGTCTCTGTGCTAGAGACTAAGTCTCCGGCTCCGTCTCGGTGACACCCTGGAACTGCACGGCCTATAGACTCGAACTAACGGACGTAACAGGCCCGAACTAACTGGCTAAACTGGCCCTCCGATCCGCAGCGGCGATCCTAAATAATGGCGGCTGAGAGGGCATTGGTGGTGTGTTTCCAGCGAGTCTTGTCGTTGGCCTCTATCGATTCTCTCGTAATCTCTATGGCCCAGGGTGCGTTGGCGCCAGCATACGCCAAGACACAATAGACGGAAAAACGATATGGGCATGGACAGCGCTAGCTTAAGCATTGTACGGAATGTTGCGTACACTATTCAGCGGGTTACATTTTCGACGAGCTTCCAGCACAACTGAAAAAATGAGTACTCAGGTCCAATGTTGCGTAATGGAATAGACCATAGCATTGTTCAGAGGTGAAGACAGAGCGCAGAGTGCCAGAACCTGACAACTAACCACCATCAGACAACGTCCAGTCTTTTCAGCAACCTTGGCAACAGCGAGCCATTTCTGTGTCCTCAGACATCCATACCTAAATAGTCTGGGATATTGATCACCCTTCAGGAAGACTCTGCAAGTTGACCCACTACTGCTCATCAGCATCGGACCTCGTTCATCTGCCTCTTTGCGAGACATTTCCGTGTGACATACAAATACCGCAGCTTATGCAGTCAGTGCAGAGCAGTTGCATGTAAACCGTTTCTCACAGACGAAGACAATGCGACTGAACAGCTGGACAGAATTATGACATCCAGTCTGTGCTGGTAATTGTCGTGCCTATGACGCTACTGTCTCCACCATCAGTTGGCCTTGAAAGTCTGCTGCCGAGTATCAGGGTGCTCATACATCTGAGCACCCTGTCAACTTGTTAGCCCTGTGACTCAGGGGATCCAGCCATCCTCGCCTCTGCCAAGATATCAACGAAGGCCACTGGGGACGAGGCGCAGCCTAGTTTATTCACAGCAACATCCGACTCCACCGGGAATATCACGAAACGGGCTGGCGGTAACGCCACACCACCTGACACTTCCTGACTTCTCTGCTGTACCTATTCCCGTCTTCGGTAAGGAATCATTGTCCATACCTGGCCATCCTAGACATCCTGTTACAGCTTCCTTGTGGTAACTTTCTTCTATTCTGTGCAAGAATTCCTTGAAATACTCGAGGACTTTTCTCTATAATTATTTATTCGCATACTCCCTTAATGTTGTCGTATTTGATTAATTCTTTCGTTTATATATCTTTTAATCAGCATTCTGTAAGCTATGTAGTGATTCGCTCCATGACCAAGTAGCTGTGACTTTCATGGTCCCACGGAACTTGGCGGGTAAATAGAATAAGAGCACAAGTACTTTCAAGAAATACATGGCTTTCGCCAACCACCTGGCAAGATGGCAAACCCTGGAAAATGAAAAAATTTTCCCCCAGATAGTGGTTCGCAAAAAAGATTGTAGTTTAAAAATTCTCCATAATCCTCCCTACTATACCATTCTCAGTATAATGAACAAAATTAACTTGATCGAAGTGCTCTTATATCTGCATCTACATTTACATGACTACTCCATAGTTCACACTTAAGTCTTTGGTGGAGGGCTTGTCTAACCTCTTTCACGCTATTTCTCTAGCGCTCCACTCTTGAAGAGAAGGTGGGAAAGCAAATACTTAACTCTTTCTTGCGACGTCAGATTTCCCTTAATTTATTAGGATGGCTATTTCTTCTATGTAGGTGAGAGTCAACAAAATATTGTCGCATTTGGAGGAGAAAGTTGGCCATTGATTTTTTGAGAAGCTATCGCCGCAACGAAAAAAAACTCTTTGTTTTAATGAATGTCAACCAAACATACTCATTATGTTCGTGACAATAAGCTTCCCTTCATTAAGATTTTTCGATGACCTCCATCAATTCTGTGTGATAAGGATCCCATATCGCGCAGCAGTACTCCGGGAGAGGACGGCCAAGCGTGCTTTAGGCAAATGTCTGTAGTAGATTAGTTGTACCTTCTTAGTGTTCTGGCAATTAAACGCAGTCTTTGGTTCACCTTCCCCACATCATTTTCTGTATAATGGATGCTCGTAATTGTAATCCGTACGTATGTTGAGGCATGCAAGCCACCCATCACTGGAAGGTCCCTGGTAGGTGGAGAGGGGGGGGGGGGGGCGGGGGAGGGGGGGGGGAAATGGCTATGTTGACATATTCTGAGACAATGTCATGAATCGCCTTTTTGGGTGGTTCAATAAACAAGATATTATTAAGAAAAGAAGTATTTAATTGAACTGACAACATAATGTGGCTTATAACGTAATTGAAATTTGACGGATTCCTTTCAGTACTCACGTGAAAGACCTCATGTCACTTTTCCTTGACTTTTCTGTTATGCATTATTAGCATAAATTCTAGACCAGGTTTTCTCAATTTTTAAAAGATTTTCGAAGATCATGCTTAGACAGAGGTCATTTTCTAAATTATTTTGAATCAAAACTCAAGCACCACTAAAAGTTCCTGTGATTGATACTGCTGTGTGAAAAACTAGTATCTCAACATAGGACTGATGACCCTATTCAGCGAGAGTTCCATACGCAGTTTTAACCCGCTCTTTTCCAGTCGCATATCTCAATACAAGCATTCCAAGAAGTTGGCCGATACCACAATTTGAAAGAATCACATGCTGTCGTATCTCTACCTCATCGTTACTTGTTAATCCCGATACACCGTCAAGGGACGGTATCAGTAATTGTCTTTTCTATGTATGGATCCACAGGCACTGTAAATTTATTAACGAAGTCATTTTTCTGCTTAGGCTGTACTTTTATTATAAGCTAATATTTTATTTCATCATTTCTTTGCTTGTAATTCCTCATCCTTAAATTGGGTCTTTATTTCTGTTACGTTTTCGTCGAAGAGTTTCTCTCGAGACTTATGAATGGGCCTCTCATTGGCTGCAAAACAGTAGACATTTTGATATAACCACTTCGATAGTATCTACGAGATCATGGAGTGCTGATTCTACATTTATGAACGGCAGCGATCATTACCGCTTGATGTGCTCTCCCATTCTTTACTTGTAACCATGAAATTTTTGGTGTAATATTGCTGATCGATGTTGCTATAGTGTTGTCAGAATCAAGTAACTGTCATTTAACAATACTTGAAGTCGACCCCTTCAGCCGGGAAAGTTATCGGAGAAAAAAAATGATAGGAAAAATCTAAACGATTGAATGTTAAACGATCGGAATATGTGTACAAATGACCAGTAAATTTTACTTTTACTTTATTTTCATGTATATCCATACTTAAAATTTGTGTCACAAATTTATGTATAAATGACTTACCGAAGTGGTGCATTTCATTTCCGCTTCACTCTAGCCTGCTATCAGTTCCCTCTGGTTGCTCAGATGCTCTTCGCTCTTTCTTACGTAGCCGGTAATCGATTCCATGCATTAGCACTAGCCACGGTTTCAATAGGTGGTTGATCGAAAACTGTTTACTATTTTCAATATTAATGGAATCTAATGTAGTAGAAGGTGCTACGACCAAAAAGTCATGAAGCTACTTGACAAAAATATTTCACTTACCAACTTTTAACGATCCTCCATCGTGTTTTTGTAATTGCCTTCATTGCTGGCAAAAGCCCCTAATTTTGGAATACAGTTTTACAACTTCTGTACTGGAATGGGTACTTTTCTCCAGTAAATCACTATTTGCCGTGCACTTTCTGTGTCACTTTGATCCACAGTTTATACACTGCCGCAAATTGTAAAATATAACCTTTACTATTTTCTTAAGAAATGGTAAGTTTGGTTCCATTTAGTTTGCTTCCATTTATTTCATGGGTGTAATAGCCAAGTAAGCAAAATAACTCCCGGAAACGAAATGAAGAGGAAGATACTGCCCTTGCGACGGCTGCTACCCTCCCTTTAATGTAAAATATTTCTGTGGTGGTCCGTGTTGAATCGTAAGAAGAAATGCCTCGGTACGATCTGCTCTCTCTCTCTCCCCCCGCACTTGGGAGTACTGGCACGCCACGTTATACATTCCTAACACTGTCAGTAAGGGAATATCTGCACTGAATGGTAACTGAAGAAAACTTCGCAAGTCGAGATCGTCGAAAAGGCACTTCATTGGATGACCTGTTTCAATAGACCTATGCTGTCATCATAAGATCCAATGATGACAGCCTAACTCTGTCGACACCGGTCTTCCAATAAATTGCTATTTTAACGATCTTGTTTTGTGAAGTTTTCTTCAGGTACAACACGTTACGTTATACAACCAATGCAACCTGTGCCATGAGTATGCACTCATTTAAGGAGAGTGAGGTAAAAGAAA
Organism: Schistocerca serialis cubense; assembly: GCF_023864345.2. Lineage (NCBI taxonomy): Eukaryota > Metazoa > Arthropoda > Insecta > Orthoptera > Acrididae > Schistocerca > Schistocerca serialis. The sequence continues at coordinate 603,180,975 of NC_064638.1, read as the reverse complement.
CTGCCTTGGCATATGAATGAATCTGTCGTGGAGGAGTGAAAGGTCTGTTTTGCCAAGTCGATGGTTTTGTTTTTGTGAATTTGCCGTTTCTGAAGGCCCAGGGGCACCTCTTCTCGTTATCCTATCCAGACCAAATTTCTCGCAGATTCTTTTTACATGGAATGGGATCAAATAGGTGGTTATCCCAAGTAAAATTTAAAAACACTAAAATGTGCGAAATAAGGACACACTACTGGGCAACGATTGTCCTGTTATCATCATTTATCTCTCGTAGGGATCATGAGAACAAGAAGTAGAGATCTCTACATTTTTCTCTCACTCACTACGCGTATAGAATAAGAAGATCGGATTTTGAAAATAAGACACTGTCAACCCACCTGAGCAAAAACCCTAAGAGGTTTCGGTCGCATGTAAAATCAGTAAGTGGGTCAAAATCATGTATTCATTCTCTCAGCGACCACAGTGGCACCGAAAAGGAAGATAACAAAGAGAAGGCCGAAATACTGAATTCGGTCTTCCAAAGTTGTTACACCGCAGAAGATCGTAACATCGTCCCTCCTTTCAATCGTCGTACGAACGTCGAAATGGCAGATACTGAGATAACTGATCGCAGAATTGAGAAGCAGCTACAAACGCTTAGTAGCAGAAATGCATCAGGACCAGATGAGATACCTATAAGATTCTATGAAGATTATGCGAAACAACTTGCTCCCCTTCTAGCAGTAATTTATCGCAGATCGCTTGAAGAACGAAAGGTACCTAACTATTGGAAAAAAGCGCAGTTCATTCCCGTTTTTAAGAGCGGTCGTAAGACAGATCCACAAAATTCTAGACCTATACCGTTGACGTGAATCTGTTGTAGAATTATGGAACATGTTTTATGCTCAAGAATTGTGACGTTCTTGGAAAACAAACATTCTTGTATAGAAATCAACATGGATTCCGCAAACAGAGATCCTGCGAAACTCAACTCGCTCTCTTCGTCCATGAAACCCACAGCGCAGCGGACAACGCTGCTCAGGATGATGTCGTGTTCCTTGATTTCAGCAAGGCATTTGACACCGTCCCGCATTGCCGTTTAATGAAAAAAAAAGACCTTACGGAGGTTCGGAGTAGACCTGCGATTGGATTCAAGACTTCCTTCCAGATATGACCCAAGACGTCGCTCTTAACGGAACTAAATCGACAGATGTAAAGGTAACATCCGGAGTACAATAGGGAAGTGTGATAGGACCGATGCTGTTTACTATATATATATAAATGATCTAGTAGAGAGCGTCGGATGCTCCTTAAGGCTATTCTCAGAGGCTGCAGTTGTTTATACCAAAGTACCAACGCCAGAAGATAGTAAGAATTTGCAGAACGACCTGAACAGAACTGATGAATGGTGCAGACTCTGGCAGTTGACCCTGAACGCCAATAAATGTAATACATTGCGTATACATAGGAAAAGAAATCCACTACTGTACAGCTATACCTTTGGTGAGAAACATCTGGAGACAGCGTCTGCCGTTAAATATCAAGGCGTAAAGATCGAGAGCGACCTTAAGTGGAATGACCATATAAAACAGAGAGTAGGATAAGCAGACACCAGACTCAGATTCATCGGAAGAATCTTAAGGAAATGTAACTCACCCACGAAAGTAGTGGCTTATAAGACACTTGTTCGCCGGATTCTTGAGTATTGTTCATCTGTCTGGGATCCCAATCAGGTAGAACAGATAGAGGAGATAGAAGAGATAGAGAAGATCCAACGAAGAGCGGCGCGTTTCGTCATGGGATTGTTTAGCTGGCGAGAGAGCGTCACGGAGCTGCTAAACAAACTCCACAGCCAGACGTTACAAGAGAGGCGTTGTGCATCATGGAGAGATTTACTGTTGAAATTTCGGGACAGCACTTTTCAGGACGATTCGGACAACATATTACTTCGCCCCACATACATCGTGCGTATTGACCTCCAAGAAAAAATTCGAAAGATTAGAGCCACTACAGCGGCTTACCGACAATCATTCTTCACACGCACTATTCGCGAATGGAACAGGATTGGAGGGATCAGATAGTGGTACCGAAAGTACCCTCCGACACACACCATTAGGTGGCTTGCGGAGCACGATGTAGATGTAATATCGGTGGGAACTATCCGCCGCCATCAATTTACTGCATATTTACGCAGATGTAGATGCAGGGCAGTTAATTCTGCATGCATGAATTTCTTTTTCCTTTCCACACACTTTGGTGTATACTGAGTCAGATGCAAGCATTTTATTCACATAATGATCTGCGTTTATGCTGTGCGAGAAGTAAGTACCGCCAGCTGGAGTGGCCGTGCGGTACTAGGCGCTTCCGTCTGGAACCGCGTGACCGCTACGGTCGCAGGTTCGAATCCTGCCTCGGGCATGGATGTGTGTGATGTCCTTAGGTTAGTTAGGTTTAAGTAGTTCTAAGTTCTAGGGGACTGATGACCACAGATGTTAAGTCCCATAGTGCTCAGAGCCATTTGAACCATAAGTAAGTACCGCAACAGACCGCACTGAACGAGTTTTTATTAGCGCTATGATATTTTTATTTTCCCTATCGCGAGAGCGGCATGTAAACCTCTGTAGCCTGCACGCAAAACACTGACCTGGAACAGTAAGAACGGGGTCATTCACGTGGAAACCGTGGAGAATGCGTGAGCTGATAGGAATCGGGAGCAGCGTGAACACGGCGTCAAATCTAAATGGGAGAGGCGGAACGAGAATTATTTTCCACTCGAGCACGCCATCCAGGCTTCTCGGCTGCCTCAACAGGCAACAGGCGGTCTCCTGACTTCTCTCACCGTTCAGACGGCGACGGCGTGGACGATAGTGCACGAAATTTATATACTCTTTACGGCACATGAGATTCGTGCTGTAATCACGTCCCTTTTTAACTCGTATACTTTTCGGTGCTGCTTTTATCACGAAATTAAACTGATACAATTTTCTGTATTTATCATGATTATAAATACAACACTCGAAAATTACTTTAGCCTTAACAAAACGTTAGAGTAAAATCTCAGTAATAAGCCGTATATCGAGAAATGCCAGCAGCTTAATAGGCGGTATTACAATAGTAAAATAGCACAACAATATTTAAACAAGATGAAGACCTAGACGCTTAGGTTGATTCAAACGCCACATTCCTTCACTGTGGATGGTTTGACCCTGCCCTGCTTGTAAACGTTGTCTAGCATTATTTCGCTGGATGTGCGTGATAGGAAGGGAAAGTGTAGTCCTATTTTACGTTTCACAGCCTGATCACCTCAGTCAGTGAAACTGAGCACACCCCATTCATTTCAAAATGGATTAGCCAGTTAGGTTCGAATGGTAAAAATACATTACTTTTAATGGAAAATGTTGAGATGCGACTTACGTAAATGAAACTAAATCCATTTACAACGATCAGTATTAGTTTATATTGTGGCTTCTTTTTCTTCTCTTGTGGTACAGTACCGGTACATGAAAACACGAAAACACATACACACACAGAAACAAAGAGAGAGAGAAAGAGTTGATACTGTCTGAGGTATTTATATGTAAATAATGTAAGACAGTATGCTAACAAGACCGATATAGAAGTACTTCAGAGTCAAGGAACACCCAAGCAGCTGATACTGTGAGTTGCGGAAAGATTAAGAAAAATGTGATGCAAAAGAAGAAGAAGGAGAAAGAAATTCTTGGAGAATTGAAAGACACGGCAACGGAAATACTTTTAAGAAAAATCATCCATAATTTTCTTCTCAAGACCGATCTAGAAATACTTCAGAGTCAAGGAACACCGAAGAAGATTTTACTATGAGTTGCGAAAAGATTAAGAAAAATGTGATGTAAAAGAAGAAGAAGGAGAAGGAATTGTCTGGAGAATTGAAAGAAACGGTAACGGAAATAGTTTTAAGAAAGACCATCCATAATTTTCTTCTTTCGAAAGGCGTTCCATATAGCTGCAACCTGTCGCCTAATGATCAAAATACAAGCTTACGGAATAGCAGACTAGCTGTGTGACTGGACTGAAGAGTTTATAACAAAAAGAACACGGAATGTTATTCGTAACGGAGAGAAATCTTCAGACGGGAAAGTAACTTCGAGCTTAGCCCAATTGAGTGTGAGAATTAGTTTCGATAATATATATAAATGAACTAGTAGATAATGTTACAAGTTCCATAAGGCTTTTCCCTAATGATGCTCTTATATACACGGAAGTCGCAACCCTACCAAACAGTAGTGAAAGATAAGCAGAGGATTGATGCTTGCCGTGGAAACAGGAACTTGACCCTCAACATAAATAAATATAACGTATTGCGCAAGAATAGTCAGGAAGTCCCATTATTCTATGATTACATGATTGAAAAACTATCACTGTAAGCAGTTACTTCCATAAAATGACTAGGACTGAGCGTACGGAGCGATTTAAAATAAAATGACCACATAAAACTAATCACAGGTAAGGCAGATGCCAGACTGAGATTCATTGGAACAATCCTCGTGAAATATAGTCCATCCACAAAGGAGGTAACATACAAAACCCTCGTTCAACAAATACAGGGCGTACATAAAGTCCGGGAACTCTTTTAATTATTTATTGTACAAGAACTAAACATTGTACAGACGTCATATTTCGAAGAGAAACTCTGAAAGTTGTTTTTCTTTTTTTTTTTTTTTTTCCAAACATTCGATATGCGAACCATGAGTAACCTGGCAGACGTCAATACGGTAATCGAATTCTTGCCTTACCCCTCCCAGCACGGCATCGTCGACTGTGGCAGTTACTTCCTGTATTCTCTCTTGGAGTTCTACAACATCACGTGGTAGAGGTGGTACATACACCAGATCTTTAATTTGTCCCTACAGAAAAAAGGGAGGCCATTTCATAAAACAGCTGTCCCCTTCTGTAGCACGGCTGATCCATCGATGCACCAGCAACCGTGTTCAGGTACCCACGAGCTTCACGTTGAAAATAGGGTGGAGCCCATCCTGCTGAAAGATAATGAAAGATAAACGGAGAGTCCGATTGCGTTTGTGGCATCAGCCATTGCTGCAACACGTCCAAGTAGGAATATCCAGTGACAGTGCTCTCGGGCGAAGAAGAATGAGCCGTATAGCTTTCGACTTGACAAGGCACAAAAAACATTTACGTTTGGGGAATCACGCTCAAATTCAATGCATTCGTGGGGATGCTTTGTAACACAGATTCGACAATTATGCCTGTTCACCTTCCCATTAGTATGAAAAGTGGCTTCGTCGCTAAAAATTAAGTGTCAACAATGCCACCCCTATTTTCATTCAATTGTTGCAACTGCGAACAAAACTCAAAACGCTTGTCTTTGTCGTCGTCATTGAACTTCTGCACTAGTTCTCCTTTGAATGGTTTCATAGACAGCTTCTGTCACAGGACTTTTCACACTGTCATTGAAATCGTGAACTAGAATACGTCCATGGACTTTTCGAGAGATACACGCATGAGAAATTCTTCTAGGAACGCACGCTCTCAGAATCTTTGCAGTAATGCAGAACTCCTCTCTTGCAGCGTCTCCACTGGAGTTGGCCGAGCATGTCCGAGACGCTTTCGTGCTTACTAAATGAACGTATAACGAAATGCGCTGCTCTTGTTTGGTAAATGACCTTCTTTGTTGATGACTTCTTACGGTACTAGGTTCTAAACCTACTCTGAACAGCTGTAGCGCACTTGTTTTTGTCGAACTAGCGCTGACTATCGGCAAATCACCAAACTACGCCGCGGCGGTGTACATGGAAAAAAAGAAAAACTTTCAGGGTTTCACTTCAAAATGACATATGTATGATATCTCTACAATGTTTGGTTCTTGTGCAATAAATAATTGAAAGTATTCCCGGACTTTATGTACACCCTGTACTTGTAAACTATTCGTCGGTTTGAGATCTGTACTAGGTAAGGTTGATATAAGAGAAACAGAGCGTCCAAACAAGAGCAGCGCATTTCGTTATACGTTCATTTAGTAAGCACGAAAGCGTCTCGGACATGCTCGGCCAACTCCAGTGGAGACGCTGCAAGAGAGGAGTTCTGCATTACTGCAAAGATTCTGAGAGCGTGCGTTCCTAGAAGAATTTCTCATGCGTGTATCTCGCGAAAAGTCCATGGACGTATTCTAGTTCACACTGAGCCTTAATAGCAGCAGTTCCTTGCGCGAACCACTCGAATATGGAAAGAGGACGTGAGAGTGTTACACAAAGTACCCTCCACCACAGATCGTAATGTGTTTTGCTGAGGATAGGTGTAGATGTAAAATAAAAACAAAACTGGAGGATAGTAAGACAGTAAATAACAAAAGAAATTACATTCGTATTTACGTTTTACATGACAGTAATGAAAGAAATCAGAAAGAGATAATGACTTAATTGTATTTGAAAAAATTTTAGTTTGTGCCTACAGTGGCCTGATGGCTACTGGTTTCGGTATACAGTACGATTCTCAGGCCATCCCGTGGCACGCAGTGGAACACTTGCTTCACACTGTGACTGTGAGGCACGCGTGGGGACTGCGTGCCACGGGATGGCCTGAGAATCGTACTGTATACCGAAACCAGTAGCCATCAGGCCACTGTAGGCACAAACTAAAATTTTTTCAGTGCTGTGTTGGTCGCTGTTTCACCGGCAATATGTCGGGAATATGAATTGCAAATAATGCATTTCTCGATATATGGTGTCAGAAGTGACACAGAATATGGCTTGATATAAATGACTTATGATGTTCCTACTGTCTGTAACTGATATCGAAAATGAATTCGCATCAGTAATTTAGTGTAATTTGCGTACATTACCCGGGCGACAGGGTGTAATTCCGCTCTGCGCGTAAACCATTAGCCAAACAGCGCACAAGGCAGAAAGACAGCGACACCGGATCTGCACTCCCCGTCATGCAAGCGAAACGGACGTCCCGGTGTGCACGGCTGCGTTAGTTTTATGTTAATCTCTTATGTCCAGTACGATGGTGTGCGATGGTGCACCGAACAGAACCCCTGCCGTTGCATTATCTGGTGTTAAAAGCGGTCTGCTGATCGTTGCGTATATAGAAGCACTACACGACGCAGTTTTAAATACTATCTGTTTAGCATTATTCAGTTTTACGGGGATGCTTTTCCACCGAGAAATTAAGTGAATGTAACTGACTACTTTTTCTCCTTAGCTGCCAGATCATAACGCTGTATAATGTTGAACAGAAAAATTCCACTTTCACCACTGTAAACATTGCTGAGCAGTTACTTTTATCAGAAAAACAGCCGAATGTGACCAATTGTAATGAATTGTTAGTGCTGGGAACGCTATAATGTGACATTTGTATTACTTCGCCATATAAAGTCTTGGACCTTTTATATCATTTCATGTACTGACAGTGATGAAAGACATTTTGAATTAGGATGCTTATAATTAAATTTTCCCTATTTGAGAGGTCCCCCATGGAAAAAGAGATGCGTTTTACTTTCTACATCAGAGGGTAACATCTGTTAATTGCATACCATGTTTATGTTCCAGGCTACAAACACTCCTAAGTGCGATGGTCATCTCCATCCATAAAAACCTGGAATCACACTATAGATACCATTTCAAAAGTGTTTGCACCTGTTTTCGAGGGTGGACGATGGAACGTTCAGCTCGCAACACAGCTCCTGCACTCTTGAAGAACGCACATTGCTTCCAGCACTCTCAGCTATGTCAATAGTAACTTTTCAACAGTTTGTGGCGCAGTTGGCCGTCCGTCTCTCCAAACCACCAGTTAATTCGAACTTCTGAACCATGTTCTTCAACCATAGTGTGGAAAGAGGACCAGTTCGTATTCCTTTAATGCGTCGATTCCGTGAAGAGCAACAGGACTATTGCTGTTTTGATCAAGCAACTTTGCGAGTACAGCCCTGCTTAGCTTGACTAGCTGCTACTCTACTGCAATCTGTTGCCCGTGTTTCAACCCTAATTCGACGTACCAGTACCGGCATCCGAAGGCAAGTCAGGACACTGACATTCCTAACCAAGCAAATCCCGCTGCGCAAAGTCTGAACATCATTCGTGTAAAGTTGGATAACAATACCATAAATAGTTTTCCATCTACAGTGGCTCAACTAGCAAAAGTTTAATTACAACCACTCTGTACGTTTAGGATAACTCAAGAAGGGTGTACACAATATTTTTGCTTCAAAAAGGGAAACATATTCGTGGTATTGTAGGAAAAGCAACAGAATTAGCCACGTAAAGCTGTCGGTACCTCCTAGACTCCTTAATGTTCTCTTAATATCATCTCTAGACTAATTCAGGCATTTCAGTCTTCAGCGAAATGCGTCCATGCTCTGTTTTCATCTTTTCTAACGTCACCTACATTGTAGTCCGATTAAAAGTACTTGCCGCTAAAGTGTTGTCCCTTCCGCTGCCCCTTACCGCTGTGTTACAGGGGAGAGACAAACACGGCGGGTCGCTTCACAAATGCTGGTAACGTGTAACGCGAAGCAATGGTGGAAGCGGCCACCGCGAGGCGGGACAGAAACGGGAGATGCTCTATCGACAGCTGATTTTACGTGACCAATGACTGAACTGCGGCATATGACGGGTTTTGTAGCCCTGCGTTTAAACTCATGTCCTAACCTAACCACAGCCTCGTAATGTGCATTGTTTTATAGAAAATGGCCATCAACAATATGTGGCAAAACGAAGATCACGGTCGTTTTGTTCGCGGCGTTTAAGGGTAACTTTTACGAAGAAACTTAAGACGGGAAAGTCTCATAATATGTTTTTTCTCATATCACAGCAATCTTCTTAAGCAAAGCTTTAGTTGTAGTGGTAAAAGTAAACTATAATTTCACGCTTCCGCTCCCGGTAGCTGAGTGGTCTAAGAGCCCGGGTTCGATTCCCGGCTGGGTCGGAGATTTTTTCCGCTCAAGGACTGGGTGTTGTGTTGTCCTAATCATCATCACTTCATCCCCATCGATGTGCAACTCGCCGAAGTGGCGTCACATCGAAAGATTTGCACCTGGCGAACGGTCTACCCTACGAGAGGTCGTAGTCACACGACACATTTCACGCTATCATTGGTTACCTGAAGCTATCCCCACGCTGGCTACACGAGATGCTGCGTTGCCAATCGATGAGCAGCCCTGGCGGCCACTTGGTTTCAGATTATAGGCGACACAAGCAGATTCCATACAAAAGAAAAAAGAATGACAGGAAGAAAAGTAAGATCAAATAAGAAAATGATTATGATGACAGAAACTATGCATCTAAGTATTAGAAACGAAAAAAAACAGTTAACTGAATAAAAATTATAATAAAGGTCTTTTGATTAGGTTTAGGAAAACAACACAATTTCGCTGAATTTGACAAGATTCGCACCTTCGCCCTTCTACTCGTCTGATTTATAATCTAACCACTACTCTACGCCATTACACGGCACGGCTGGTCTATATATGACTGTCGTATGCCAGTCGCAACGATTGACAATCTTCAAAAATTCTTTGCCACGCAATGTCGTCCGAAGCTTATGTAATGTAAGCCGATCTCTCCGATTATAATAACTGTATAAATAATACTGAATCACGTCTTGTGCAGAAGTGTCAAATAGCGTTTGTTTAATGCTGTGTGTAAAATTTTTGTTTTCGTTAGCATCGTTTTGTGTGCGTGTGTGTGGATATCACATGTGATGAAATACAGAATAAAAGGGCCAGCGCAATAATCGGGGTCCAAACGCATCAAGAAAGTAGGCCGGGCAACGAATTCGAAGTGAACTAATTGTTTTGGCAGTTCGCCAACGGCTAACGGTTACCGCGTGACGTTGAGCGTTATGAGTGGAGGATACCAGCTGCAACTATCAAATAATTTTAATCGGGCTATAGGTCGTATCGGCCTATTTTTCTATAATGTTATCGAGGAAAGATCTCCTTTATCGGATCTTCCATATATTCGCCTTTCTACATTCCGTGCGTGTCTGTATGTGTTGAGGCTCAAGACTGGTTTCATGAGGCTCTTGATTCTGCTGTGCACTTTCTCCATTACCAAATGACTATTCCTTGATGTGTAAGTATGTGTCCTATCCACCGATCCCAAAATGTTCAATAAATTTTTCTCCCCCTCTCGATTCAGTATCCACACATCAGTTTCTAGATTTACCCATTCAACATTCAGAAGTCTATAGGAATTAATTTCAAATACGTGTATTGCCTACTTGTCTGAACTACTCCAGACAAATAGCTTCAGAAAAGTCTTCCTAACACGTTAAGAAATTTATCTTTTGGAGAAACGCTTTTCATGCCAGTCTGTATTTTGTGTCCTGTCTGCTTAGCCGTTATCAGTTATTTTGATGTCCAAGTAGCAAAACTCTTCTACTTCTTTTAATGTCTCATTTTCTAGTCTAATTCCGTCATCCTCGTCTGGTTTAATTCGATTACATTCCATTTTCACTGATTTACTTTTCTTGATGTTCATATTACAATTTCTTTCCAAGACACTATCTATTCCATTCAACTTTTCCCCCAACTTCTTTTCCGTCTTTGACAGAATTTCGATATCACTGGCAAACTTCAAAGTATTTCTTTCTTCTCCCTGAACTTTAATTCCTTCTCCAAACATTTCTTTGCCTTCATTTACTGCTTTCACAATGTACAGACTGAGTAACATTGGGGATAGGCTACAACCCCCTCTCACTCCCTTCTCAAACACTACTTCCCTTTCATGCCTCTTGACTCATAATTTACATCTGGATTGTCTAAAAGTTGTGAATAGTCTTTCTCTCGCTGTATTTTAGCACGAGATCTTCAGAATGTCAAGCAGAGTATTCCAGTGCATTTTTCTCTGTGTCGGCTTCTACCAGTTTTTCCATTCTTCTGTAAAGAATTCGTGTAGGTATTTTGCAACCATGCGTTTTTAAACTGACAGTTCCGCAATTTCACGCCTGTCAGAAATTGCTTTCTTTGTAATTGGAATTATTACATTCTTCTTGAAGTCTGAAGGTATTTCGCCTTTCTCATACTTCTTACACACCAGATGGAAGAGTTCTGTCATGCCTGACTCTCCCAAGGCTATCAGTAGTTCTGACGGAACGTGTGTACCCCGAGGGCCTTGTTTCGACTTAGTCCTTTCAGTGCTGTGTCAAATTCTTCTCCGAGTTGCGTTTTATTCCTGACACCTTCTAAATTTCAAGGGTAAAGTCCAACTAACGTTGTCAAAAGCTTTCTCTGAATCTCCAATTACTTTAAACGTAGATTTGTTCCCTTCTTCCAGCGTATCCTGCAAGAAAGGTAAGGGTCAATATTGTCTCTTGTGTTCCTAAATTTCTCTGGAACCAAAACAGACCTTCTCCATGAACTGCTTCTGCCACACTTTTTTTCCATTCTTCTGTAAGACCTTCAGCTCCTACCTTCTTTGAAACTGGAATTATTACACTCTTCGTCACGTCTGATGGTACTTCTCCTGTCTCACATATCTGCACGCCACGTGGAAAAGGTTGTCATTGTTGTCTCTGTCAAGGATTACAGTAGTTTTGTGGAAATGTCGTCCGCTGCAAGGTTCTTTTTCCCACTAAGGCCCTTAAGTGCCTTCCTTGCGCGTCATTGTCGAAGAGCACATACCACACTTAGCCTCTGGTTGCAGTACCATATCTCCCATCTCATCTCCTCCTACTTCCTTTTCCCATCTGTAACACTGTCCTCGATTTTATTTCCGTTATGTAGACACGCTATATATTCCTACTACCTTTCAGCTTTACCTTTTTTGCTGCGTACTGGTTTGCCATCTCAGCTCTTGGCATACATACAGCTGCTTCTTTTTTCTGCAAAGGTCTCTTAACTCCCCTTAATAAGCAGCTAACTATCCCCTAGTAACGCATGTGCCTACACCCTTGTATTTGATCTCTGGTTGTTGCTGCTCAGGCATTTTTGCATTCTCTATGAATCTCATTTTATAGAAGCCTGTATGTCATTTCGCCTGGTTCAGTACTGCATTTTTGTGTTGTCGCCTTTCGTCAATTAAATTTAGTATGTGAATGCGTAGTATCTGTTCTTTCAGACATGTCTGAAAGAGATATAACATTGCAGTACTTTGGTCATTACAGGTCTCCGGTCAGTCACATTCCCTAACACGATTCATGAAACTGATGATTAAAATCTTTTCCTGGGTGGGGGTTTCTGCCAAGCTCAAGTGGCCTTCAGCCAAAGAGTCCGTTATCACATTACCTTACTACTTTACTGCAGAAATGCTATGCATTGCAATTTTTTATTATAATTTGTTTCTATACGTGTAATGTTTCATGAATCATCGAATTTCTTGCCTTTTTTCATTTGTGTGAATTCGCGTGATATTACTACTAAGGTCGCTTCTTGGCCGTGTATGTGTTACGGTTTGGGAATTTAATAGGTTGAAATGTGTAACGTTACGAGCATGTGAGTGACTTATTCGTGCACCTAGGGCTGATATTGAGGAGAGCTGAATTTGCTTACTTGACTGTTCGTGAGTGGGCAGGAAGATGACGTCACGCGGCCGCCCCAATCGAGCTCAGGTGCAGAGGCAGTGAGTAACATCGCCAGAAACTTGTAAATCACAGAACAGAGAATTTGGGTGGCTTATACTCACATTGTCTTTGGGCAAAATATACTCCAGGTAATGACGGAGTGTTAGATACTCTTAAATATTGCCACGTTACAGCTCTTCGAGATTCAACAATAAGTCACGTCAAACACTAATGCCAATCTGGATACAAATTTGACCTCAGATAAACGAAACGCATCCTCTATTCAAATCGTGTGTTTATGTGTGTGTGGAGGGGGTGGGGGGAGGCGGGGGGAGGAACATTTAGACTGGGGGGGGGCAGAGAGAATTTGGATCAAAGAGGGAGGTATGCTAATGTAATCCGTGCAGTTTTGTGAACTACTGTGTCAAGGTGGCTTAGTGGCTAGCTCACCTGCCTAGTAAACAACAGACCCATGTTCGATTCCCGGCCTTGATACAAATTTTAACTCGATGCTTCAGCCTACACGCACAAAATCTTTTATATACGTCTCATTACGCAAATGTTTCTCAGAACTTTGTAGCCACCGCAAATACATAGAAAATGAATGTAGCATGAATACCTCTTTAACATACTTTCGTGTTTATTGAATGAAGAGTTTACTACTTTGTCAGTAACTTTGTTGAAATGATGATTGCAAGTGCTATTAAAAAACTAAGCTAATTTAAAAGTGGTCAATCGGATATGTTAGCCGACACCACAATTGAGAAGAGAACCAAAAGACGCTTCTGTCACGAAGGCATAACTAATTTATTAAGTAATATTTATGGACAATTCGTTGCCATCTATCATGAACACATTTACGCAAGATTGCTTGCTTATTTGTTTCTGTACTAAACGTTAGTTATAGTTATTGTAAATGATCTGAGTGTAACCGAATAATTATTACATTTCTTTGTATGAATATGGTTGTAATGAATTAGTTTAGTCCAGGAAGTGGTCAGCATGAGGCAATCATCTCTATAGATCTTAAAGACTATGAATTTTTGGCGTTTATGGCCTTCAGTCAATGGAAAAACCGATAGTAGCAAACACTACTGGAACCAAGTGAAGACTGAGACTTTTCGAGTGACGAGCTCAAGAGAGCGATTCGGAACACTTTATGTCGAGTTCTTGAAGAAGACAGACCTGCTTGCAGTAACGTGTGTGATTCGGTTATGGAGGTGTCTGATTCTGGGCAGTGGACAGCTGCTACCATACTTTACCATCTGAGTCCACATTCACGTTTCGTGAGGTTTGAATGTGCTCCAGATTAAGACTCGAATTTTGTCACTTGATTTACGGGACTGAGATAGACAAAGTATGAGCTACTACTCTTGATACCGCATGTGTTAACTTGTGAATTTAAATGTTGAACTTCGTACTGTTTTGAGTTGGTGAATAATTTGTGTTTTGTGATTACGAAACTGATTTGTCTTTTGCATATCTTTGATAAACATTTAGTTTGGGGGTTTTGCTAACATTCTCATATCGCTCTTAACGTAAATTTACTGCATTTGATAAGAATGTTTCTTGTTTGCAATTTGAGATGCCCTTTATTGAACAAACATTATTCAACATAATTCTCTATTGTCTACATCAATTGCAGAAGTCAGAATAGCTCCCTTGCTATTAAATTATTCATCTAACTTTTATTTTATATTTCTGTGTATTTTATTAACTCGTAATTGTAGCCAATGTGTAGACTATTTGACTGCAGGATCACAACTACGGTTTTTATTAGCAGCGAAATAACAGTGGGGCATGAAAGCAACCTGTGCAGCTCGATCTTATGACTACATTGAGCTATTCTTTGTAAACAGAGCAGTACAAATGCAAGTACCTGAAGTTCTAGTAGTCACAGGTAAGAAAGCAACTGGTTTGCTTGTATGGACTGCTGTTAAGACGAAGAACTACATTCTGCAGTAACCATTAGGTACTGTCGCAAATGTGTTTTATGATCGTAGTGCTCTGGAAAATAAATTACTTATAAATTCGATATTTTTCTTATCACATAATGTCAATTGGCCACCATGTTTTGTGTATTATCAGGTAGTAATTAACGACATCAGAAACCGTGCAGTGTTTACAGAACAGCGACGCTTTCTAACGTTACATATGAATTTATAGTTATCTGAGTTAGTTTGAAGGGCAGACAGCATATTTCTGGAGTGCACAAGAGAGTCTTTGGGTCGTTTAATAGTAGTATGTGTATACAGCATATCATGTAGCTTCTATTATTAATTCAAAACTTGAGGGTATATTAAGGTGAATAGTGGACATTGTGAGTTTGGTTACAGAGATTTCTTTTGATCTGAAATGTTTCATCTTAGGACGAACTACACTGCCTGACAGAAAAAGTGAAGCACCAAGAAACATCGTGAGTTGTCAATTTACATCCATAGACGTACATACCATCGGCGGGTATGTAAATGATTAGAATTTCATTTTCTGTGACAGAGAGAACAGCCACCGAAGTGAGTTGGTGTTGATAATGTGTAGTATTGTTACCAGGCTCGTAGAATGTATATCGAACGTGAATCATGTCAGCTGCAGAGCGATCACTAAGAAGGACACTGAAATGTTTCCCCAAGTGTTAGTAGATTTCGTGATTGTGTGTTTTCGCACAGTAGCGTTGAGACCATTTTATCGCTGACAATAGACACTGCGATTACAATGAAATTAATATCTCTGTGATTGGATTATCACTGTCATTTAAGCGAACAAGGACTTGCAACTATTTTGTTCTCTCTCTTCCTTCTCAGTCATTGACTGGTACAGTCATAAAATATGTTGCTTGGTCTTGGTTACGTAGAGATTTTTTGTACTTGTGCCCATTTCGCCTCATAATAACTATTTAATTTCATTGTGTTTGTTATTGTGACTATTCATACCTTTTTCCTCAGCTTCTTTTTCATGAATTTGATAATTAAATGTGCCTTACTTTGTGTGAGGGTGTCTGTTAGTTAATGATCGCATGTTAACAGCACCAATCAGTGTAAGATGTTTGGTCTGCTATTAGAATAGAAGATGCAGCTAAAATTTCACTTTTCACAAAACGAAGTCCAACAGCTTTTAGGATAAATCACGTCCCAAAATTATACTTACTAACAGATAATCCTGGTAGAGGAGCCTAGCTAAAGACAAATATCAGTCATTAGTTACGGTGGTGGTAATATCTGACAAATTACATTCAAATATCAATTTTTAACAATATTTTTACATAATTTTTCAAGTACGTAATTTTCGTGCTTTACTTGAATACTCATTTAGCCAAAGATAATTTTAATTTGATCCAGACTTGCATTTGAATTCAAACATTTTAAAAGCCAGAATAATATAAAATTATATACTAATTTGAAAATCCAATAATAATAGATAATAATAAAAAGCCACCATTAAAATAGCTACCTTACTATAGGACTATTTATGTATGTACATTTGTATGTATATTTCTGTTACATGAAAAATCACTGTAACGAGATAATTTCAATAAGCTGGGTTATACGAGACGTGGAGTACGGGCCTTAAAGAAAAAAACCACGACTGAGGACGTTGCTGAAGCGCAATCAGAAAGGAGGTAAGTACATTACTCTTTTCCTTTACCATGGTGTGCAAAAGTCGGTTAGGGAGTGTTAAATTATAGAAACGCTGCTCACAATAGCTTGCAAATTTCTTGGTGAGTTTTGAAAAGTGAAATATCGGCTAGATAGTCGCTTGCTAGATCAACTGAGAATTGTCTCTATATTGTTTTATCGTCAATTGCTATCCATTAACAGAAATTCCTGTTAAATAAAATTTGCCATGTGTATCTTGAATAGAGTCAACAGTCAATTTTATTAAATTCAGTAAAGTGTATTTTTATTTTAAATTCACGGGCAAAGTCGGTAGAAACATTAAATTAGCAGCACTGCCCGGATAAGTCTCAGACAGACTGTGATGAGCAAGAAACGGCGCGTCACGAAACTCAAAGTAATGAATTATCAGCGGGTGAAAATGCACCTACGGCCGAACATACTGAAAAACCCACCCATGTTAAATCAGTACCTACTAATTTCACAGAACTGTTCACAGTTTACAGAGAACAGATGTAAGGTTTACATCGCGCTGTTCATGAACATAATTCACACTTTAAAAAAGTTAAGAAAAATGTAACAGATAGTTTAGGTGCAAAACTACAAAATGTAACAGACAGTTTAGATGCAAATCTACAAAATGTGAATGCCAATTTCAGTGGAAAACTTCAAACTGTGGCTACTGAAGTTCAAAATAATGTAACCACATCAGTAAACCAAAATTTGAAATCCATAGCCCATCAGATACAAGAAAATACTGACACTCGAATTCGTGACGACCTTGATTGAAAATTCAGTAAAACTGAAAGTAACTTCAAAAATAATAGAAATGAATTGGGCGAAATGAGAAAAACATACAAGCAGGCGTGTCTTATTTACGTGTCAATAAATTTCCAGAGACACATACTGTGACATATCGAGCAGTGACATCAATCAGCTGTTTGGCAACAACGCCCAGTCCGCAACCCGTTCACATAGCTTGTTAACGGGGGCGGTGAGTTCTCTTTCTAACATGCTTGTGGAAGAGAGTTTATTAAAATATAGACAATTCCAAAGTTTTATACCGGATCGCAAAATACCATACCCTGTCACTTTTATCAAAAGCTTCCGTGGTATACTACCAAAATCAAGGAACGATGAACAGAAAGTACAGTTTGTCACTACCCATATTCAAAGTAATGGAGCCTTACGGGCAAGTGAAGTAATAGATTATTGCTATACTCATGAGGAATTCGAGAAAGCTTTTCTAAATAAGTTTGGTCAGCAAAAACACAAGAACGTTTAAGGCGTGAGGTGTATAACCCCGAGATGTACAATAGTAAAGCAGGTACACTGCGTAAATATTTTGAGAAGTATATAAATAAGACGAAATACTGAGATGAACCAATGCCCAAACAAGAAGTCATATGGCTTTTAAAATCAGAATCACCAGTCTCAATAAAAGAAAAACTACTTCACGTACCTGATTCAGACGTAGAACTTTTCATGTCAACGCTTGATTCAATTGTCTGTTGCATGAAGAAGTGAAACTAAATGGGGGCAGTAATGATCAAGTATCAAACAACAACAGTAATAACTAATACCAATATCACAATAAAAATGCTAATGGTAACAAAAGTGGGAATAGTTTACCTCAGTCTTACAATGGTAATAATAACCTTGGACAAAGGGATAGAAAAAATTCTCCTCATTGTAATAAGAGGCATAGGCAAGACAACAGATATCATCCAGGGTTCAGTAATTACAATATTAATAACAATAATCAGCCAAACCACTGGTAACCGCCACCACAGCAGTTAAGCTGTAATGGGCATTCTAATACAGGAACCAGTACATAATCAGTGTTAGCTTCTGCACCACAGAACAGTGTTGCTGAAAACAATAGCTCTGGACATAAATGGAGGCAACAGCCACCAGTAAGAATTATAGAAGTGATGGGCAACACTATGCCCAGCATTTCAGAGACGTTAAACTAAATGCGACCTCATACAGCCCTCATATGTCGGTTGTGGAAGAAATGGGGGGCGAATGTCGTGAGAGCGTGTATTTAATAAGATATAATCAGGGCAAAAATCTGAGTGATGAACGTTGTGAAGAAAACCATTTGTGTAAACTAACAGAAAAGGAAACAATCAAATCTGTATTTCACACAGTTGTAGGTGGAATACCAGCCACAGTTACTGATGACACATGTGCAGCTACAAATTGTGTGCTTTAAAAATTCTATAATAAAGTGTGTGCACTTCAGACACAACATACACTGCCAGTACACAATTGTTGGATCATTGGTGTGTTTGGAAATAAGTCGAAGGGAGTACATATGCAGATTCATGTATTATTTGAGACAGGTAATGGAGCTATACGGAGCACATTTTTGGTTTGCGAAGGTTTACCAGTGAGCTGCACATGGAGAGCAAATTTTCTACAAGAAATGGATGCAGTAATCGACATTTCTTGTGGCATATGTATATTAAAAGTGAATGGGAAGGGGATAGGACTACCACTCACTGAAAGCAAGCCAGTTCACAGTAGGTTATGTTAAGGAGTCCCAATCAAATACATAAAACCAAAAGTAATTTTATGTGACATTTAATTTCCTGTGATGTCAGATGAAACACAGCCCAGTCAACAGCAATCTGATGTGCAGTCTTGCAGACAAGAAATACAAAGCAAAGTTTATGAATCAGTTTATTTAAACATTGAACAACAAAGTTAACTGATTAATCTTTTAAAAAATGTGTATCTGTTTTTGATGAAAAGACCGGTATAGTTAAAGGATATGTTTATATAATGCAAGTTATGGCTCAAACACATTTTGACACTCTAACTTTTCTGTCCCATGGGCCAACACAGAAACTGTGTCAAATGAAATCCAGCACATGTTAGAATGGGATATTATAGAACCATCAATGTCACCATAAAGTAGTCCACTACTTGCAGTCGCTAAAGTGGGAGGAAGTATACATCTTTGCTAAATGCAAGAAATATAAACAAAATTATCAGACCTGTACAGATGAGGCCAATGAAATTAGAGCACCTAATTCAGAGATTTTACGGTGTAAAGTATCTCACATCAATTGACATGAAACCTCCTACTGGCAGGTACAGATTTCAGAACGTTCTAGGAAATACACAGCATTCGTTTTTGCAGGTAGGAGTTATCAGTTTAAAGTACTACCATTTGGTCTCAATGTAAGTACAGGTGTCTTTATTATGGCCTTAGATACTGTGCTCAGACCTGAACTGATTAACAGAATCACTATATATGTAGATGACCAATTGATTGCTACTGCAATTTGGGCAGAACACATAGAAATATTACAACAGATATAAGAAAAATTCAGTAACGTGGGGATAGCCATAAACTGGAAAAAGAAAGGACAAAATAAAATTTTCTGGGACACATAATGATGCCTGAAGGCATAGTGCCTGTCACTAAGAAAATGGACACGTTACAAAAACATACCAACTCCCAGGTCAAAAAAGCAATTGAAAGCCTTTTTGGGCAAAGTGTCATTTTTCAGGCGTTTCATACCCAGACAGTTACTTAACAACCAAGCACTGTTAAGCTTACTAAAGAAAGATGTTTTATGGATGTGGACAGCAGAATGTCAGGATGATTTTCAGAACACAAAACAAATATTGTTAAATGCACAGTTATTATAGCACCCAGACATGACCAAAGAATTCTGTATTGCATCACATGCTTCCGGTTACGGTTTAGGATCTTGCCTATTCCAATTATTTGAGGTAGGCTAGAAAACAGAAGTAACTATCATTGCGGTTTCGCCAGCCATACATTGTCACAATGTGAATGACTTTACTATGTAACTGGACTGGAGGCATTAACAATGGTATGGGCATTTAAAAAGTTCAACTATTATATTTATCGGCAGCGTGTAAAAGTATATTTTGAACACGAAGCCCTAAGCCTTTACCTTAGGTGCAAGTTAATGCCTAAATATCTGTGCGCTGGTCATTAGCTCTACAGGAATATCCTTTAGAGATTATGCATGCAAGTGGAAAAGATGACATAATTGCAGATGCACTTTCTTGTCTACCACAAGGGTTGACAGAAACTTCAGATGCTATTGAGGAAACATGAGAATTCAAAATATTATTAGTAAAAGATTCGGCTTATAGAAAGTATTATCTTGATATACGCAAAAATATGGAGACACTGCAAAATATAGGCCCTAGGTGGAAAAAAGTGAAACAGTTATTGCAGCAAAACGCTTCTGGTAAAATAGGAACGTACTATAAACTGGACAAGGGAGTACTGTTTCACAGGAGACACCCAAAATCTGACATTTGGTGTGTTTATATATCAGAAGTCAACCTAAAAACACTTATCTGGCACACACACTTAGTTTGTGGACAGTTTGGTATAACAATACATTATGAAAAGATTAATAAGTACTGCTGTTTCCTTAATTTAAGGAGGCATGTACACAAAACATTAAGAACATGTTTACTATGTCAGAAAGCTAAACCCATGAATGTGGGATGTCACCAATCTTTACATTCGAATATTAATATGCAACCACATGACCTAGCATCCATTGATGTAGCAGGACCACTCCCCACAGCACAAGGAAGAGTAAAGTATATATTAGCAGTTCTAGATGTTTACTCTAAGCATGTAAAACTGTATGCCATGAAGTCAATAACAACAGGACCAGACATTAATGGAATCACTAAAGAATACATTCCACAGGTCAGAAAGCCTAAAGCCATGGTAACAGATAATGCTTCGAGTTTTACAAGCAGAAAGTGGAAACACTTTTTGAGTGAAAATGGTATAAAACGAGTTTTTATATCCTCTTTTCATACCAAATCAAGCCCAATAGAGAGAACTTTTCGCACGTTTAGCCGTTTTGTAAGAACACATACCTCAAAGCAACAAACTAAATGGGTAGATTTACTAAAATTTTTTGAGGAAGTAGTAAACAACATACCCCATATGTCAACAAAATATACTCCTAATGAGCTTATGTTTAATGCTAAAGGAAATAAGGAATGTCTATCACCCTTGCTCTGTATATCAAGACAAGAATTAAGGTGGAATGAGAAAATATGACAAGCTGTCATTTCACTAACACATCAGGCAAAACTGAGGAAATGTAGACATGACAAAAAGCTATCCAAAGTAGAGGCTTTTAACATAGGGAGAAAGGTGATACTTAGGACTCATGTGAAACCCTCACCCAAAGGAAAGAAGAAAGAAGTGATAGCTGTTATTTTCTGAAGTAATAGCAAAACCACATGGTTGCAGCTATCTACTAGTATATCCAGAATCAAAGAAGATCAAAGGTTTATATCCACACCAGGATATAAAGAAATATTTTATTGAGTAAACATTTCCTAGAGTGGATGTACCTACGTAAATATTATGAGATGTAAGACATTTCACTGTGTATATAATAGTCTTAAGACAGATTTATTTTCTTCATGTGCGTAAGTATATCTTAAGTAAGCCTTTCGGTGAACAAAAAACTGTCTCATTAATATAGAAGTTCAAAAATGGTATTTTAAGTCAAGTCATTTCATTAATAGTATGAAGACAAAAGTAAATAAGGAACTTCTTTTTATGTAATTGTAGTAACATTTTCATGGATGCAATTATTCCGTTTCTTTTGCTATACAATTATAAGTAAAGACAGTAAATCAGAAACCATACAAATGAAAATTTCTTCTATCAGAAGATTTTATGTTTTGTACAGATTCAATGATTTGTAGTGTAAAATTATTTTTCCGTTTATGCATAACACGTAGCAAGCCACTGCAGGTCGCGTTTTTAAAGTAAAGTGATAAAACAATTGAGATTTTAGTCCGATAGTAGGGAAATGGCAATATTGTGCCACAATCAAATTTGTACACTAGTTCCCGCATCTAATTCAATGGTACTTACTAGTTTGTATGAGGTAAAAACAGTCAGTGATGTCCTTAGCTCCAGTAGTAATGACTAAACTCGTATTACATACTGAAAAAACACTGAAAACTACAGTGATGCCACAAACTCATGCGAAACAGAGTTATCAACAGCTTACAGAATTTGGAAGGGGCCTAATTGTAGCTCTTCAGTTGGTCAGCTGGTCGAACAATAAAGTAACAGATTTGTTATGTTCACGGACTTCATTTGGCCTGATGTTGGACTACAGTGGAATTTGAAGGTAGGCATCCTCACGAAGGTTCCAGTGGAACATATGTGACAACGACACGGGAGGATGACTGTATTGTGGACCAAGCACATCGTCACCTCATCAGATTTACAGATGGCATCTGAGAAAAATTAGTGGAATTTATAATTGTTAAGGCTTTCGCGGCCAGTTGTTGACAAACTGCCTTTTGGCTTCTTTCTAGGGTTGGTTGGTCGACGTTCATCTGATGATTTTTCTGACATTTCGCCAGAACGATTGGCTGGCATTGTCGAAGTTTCACTCTTCCTTGCTGGTGGTGGACTGGAGCCGAGCTCGCGGCCACCTGATGCGCCAACGTCCATGGGTTTCTCCGCGGCCATTTCCGGTGC
Source organism: Schistocerca serialis cubense (assembly GCF_023864345.2). Classification (NCBI taxonomy): domain Eukaryota; kingdom Metazoa; phylum Arthropoda; class Insecta; order Orthoptera; family Acrididae; genus Schistocerca; species Schistocerca serialis. Next base: position 603,158,358 of record NC_064638.1, on the reverse strand, counting down.
GGCACTGCTCTTGCTAACTGCTATGGCCGTTTGCAGCAGCACGGGCTGCCAAAATCCATTTATCCTGAGGCTTTCTTCTTTCTTTTTGAAGCTACTCTCGTGTTTGTGCATTTCTAAGCTCCTCTGCACAAGCGGGTGTGATAGCTCTTCTCTGCGAAGAGGTGTAGAATATGTCTGGGAATTTTACGCAGCTGTGATGGGTAGAGGAGACAATAATAATTGTATTCAAGTACTGAACTGTTTCGTAAAACTTTGCATATTGCTCAGAATGTAGAGAATGCCATTCACGTTCACATTATCTACAAAAGAAGCCTAGCCACCACAGCAGAAGAATTCAACCTCCCTGTACGGAGCTTAGCTGGTATTGCTAAAAAGCGAGAGAATGTGATACTTCCATTGATGAAGTTCTTGATGTTCTAAGTAGGTATAAAGCTCCTAGGACGGTATGTATCAGCCAAGTGACATAGCTTTAAAAAAATGATTATGTAAGCTTTTCCCTGCGGCCCTATTGAACTCCAAGAACCACATATCTAGCTACTACACATGCCGGTCATAATGTCAGGTTCGCAACTGATGACATAATTCTTATTTTGTATAACAGGTTTTCTCTCGTGAACAGGAGTAACTGTTAAGCGAATTCCTTAAGAGAGCCTCAGATATTTATTTAGGTTTCGGCCTCAAGGAGGTCAGAAAATTTGCTTTCCAATACGCCACCAAAAATTAAGTTAACGTACCACTTTCTTGGGAGGAAAAGAAAGTGGCGGGACCTGACTGGTACACGTCTTTTATGAAGAGGCATCAGAGTTAATACATCGGAACACCTGAAGCCACAAGTCTAGCCAGGATCACCAGTTTTAATTATATAAATGTGAACAGTTTCTTCAGTGTGCTTAAAATTTTTTTGGGTAGACTGCAGTTGCAAGCTCAAGATATATGGAATTTGGATTAAAGGGAGATCACAATTATACAGAAATCAGACAGAGTGGTAGCACGGAAATGTTTGAAACAAACTGGAAGGATAACCTCACATGTGTTTCAGCTGAAGGTAATGCTATCCCTCCATTCATCATATTTCTTAGAGCAAAATACAAACCACATTTTGTTCGAGACGCTCCAGCTGGCTTTGACGGTGATGCTAACGGGTCAGGTTGAACGGTAGAAACCAATTTTATTAAGTTTTCCAAGCATTTCATTCGCTATTCTAGAAGATCGAAGGATCGCCCAACACTTCTACTGCTTGACAACTACGACTCTCATTTGTCTATTGAAGTAGTTAATTTATTGAAAGAAAGTGTAATGGTTGTCCTTCTCTTCCGCCACATTACAGTCATAAATTGCAGCCTGAGGACCGGAGTGTGTTTGGACCAGTTAAAAAATATATAAGTACTGCTTGTGATGCTTGGATAAGTAATCACCCTGACCAAACGATTTCAATTTATGACATACCTAGTATCGTGAACATAGCTTTTCCGCTTGTAACAATCCTATCAAATATCTGCGCAGGGTTTTCCCTTTCAATCCTGACATCTTTCACGAATTCGACTTTCTGCGATCATATGTCACTGATCGCTTGCCTCCTGATGGTGTCGAGACTGTGAATGCCGACGTTGTAACTGATCCTCATCCTAGACCTTCCATCTCATCTTCCACTGATGCACCTACTCCAGGCACACCATAATCGTCCCGAATTGAAACACCAGAAGAAATTCTCCCTTTTCGAAAAGCAGGCCCACGGAAACTGTCTAACCGTCGCAGGAAAAGGAGACACACTGCTATCTTGACAGACACTCCTACCAAAAATGTACTGGCAAAAAGTATGCAAGTGTCAATTAGTAGGCCTATTTTAGAGAAGACAGGCAAAAGGGCTGCAATTCAAAAAAAGAGAAAGGGAAAACTTTCTCGGGGAAATGATTCAGAAATGACGGAATCCGAAGACGAAACGCCAGATATAATGAGCTATGTTGATTCTGAAGATAGCTTCGATTTCCCACTAAGTTGTGACACTGAAGAAGAATATGAACTTAAGTCTCCACCATCTCGAGAATGCCCACTAACGCCGGCTTCTAAGGAGAATAGCATGAATGTAGTTCAAGAAGACAATTCTGGGCAGTATCACGTGGAAGACTTCGTGATGGTGAAGTACAGTGGACGTTATTATCATGTAACTTCTCTATGTTTATTTACCGACTTAATAATATTTTAACATTGTTGCCATTTTGACAGACACTAATGCAAGATATACTAGCTACTGAAAGATTTAAAAGTAAGAGACTGTCAACACCATTTGTCGTTTATATTTTACTGAAATGAAAGTGTCTTAGTTACTAACTTGTGCCTATTCCTTAGAACCTGTTAAGCAAGCCATCTTACTCCAGCATGAATGCCAACTTGCCCCACATGTAAGGTAAATTGGCATAAATGTAACGTCTTAGTAAACACTTTTTTTACGAAATCAGCAAGCAATTTCCATCATTAATTAATAGCCAAGGGATACCAGTATCTGCACCATCGACCATTTTGCGAACTACCTCGGTCTCCTCTACTTTAAACCATGTGATAGCCTGAGACCTTGTAGCTTGGAAGTAAGTATGTTCCAGGTGTAGGAGGAGCCTGGGGTTAATCACGTGAGGCGGGGTACGAATGTAACAGGTGAGGATCTTCTGTACCAGCGTCCAAACATCAAACGCTGTTCCACATGTAGGGCAGTGTTCGTTAGTGTCCAGGAGGTGGCTCTATGGGCAGAGGGGAGAATCTGTATGCCAGTAGCACGCTACCTGTGTCACGTCTTGAACTTCTGGCTGATCACATGGTATCATGTAGCTCATACCCGTGTAGGAGGCAGGGCTGGTAGACTGCTCTCTCCTCATCACAGGTGGCCGGGCTTTTACTCTCAGTCACAGTGCGAAGGATACATCTCAGGAGCAAACGATAGATGTTTCTCGCCTTCAGAGCTCGAGTTGTTGGCAGATCAGGGTGCACATAACTATATTAGAGTAGGAATGCCGAGATGTGGAAAAGAGAGGGAGCGATATGAGCAGTCATAATACGTGGCAAGATGGACGCTGGGAGCAGTTCCTCCAACAGACCACCCGTAAGTGAAATATGTTGATGAGTCTCCAGTTTCCCCATTGTACACATATATAAAGCTGCAGTCCATGCCTGTATGTTTCCAGCCCACTTTCACATTTAGTAAGGGTGAGAGTGTCGTAGCGGACATTAAATAGGTATCCAATAGCAAGGTAATATCCAAATTGCGGCTGGAGTCTGCATACCATCGCTATCGGTAGTGGGATAAACTGAACCATGTGTAGCAACTTGATCGCCACATGAAGGTTACGCAGTAGGAGGTCCATGGCGGACTTATGCGCTTATTGCCAGCAGTAGACGTCTGTTGTTCATGGTAGCCATGCAATTTATTTATTTATTTTATTTATTGATTTATTTAACCTGGCAAGATTAGGGCCATCAGGCCCTCTCTTACATCAAACCAGGTATTCTACTTATTTTACATTCATATGTTTTAGTAGGCATGTTAAACTACATCTAGTACAAAAAGTGAAATAAGCAATTACAGAGGCACACTTGGAAATATACATACATATAGAGTTTATATTCGGAGATAAGTACTTTTATAATTAGACATTATGAAAGAGACAGATTTTAGATAGGAGTGCTAGCAGCAGGGATTATGAGGGAGACTGATGGTGAAGGGAGGAGAAGAATAGAGACACGATGTAGCATAATTAAGGAAATATAAAGGAAAAGAAGATTGCGTGGTTAATAGAGATAGATGAAGAGGAAGACGAGAAAGGAGCAAGATAGGAGACACTAGCTTTGCTATTTGACAGAGGAGAGGCTTGGCCTTGTACATTAATTTTGTGGAAAACGTTGCACATCTCGTGCAAATGTAATGCTCAAATATCTGATAACATCCAACTGATGAAGGGGTGTTATCTGGTCCTCCTGGAGGCGCCTATCAAAATGCCTCGCAGTTGACTTAGCTACATTCGTATGGCATCTCGCTGCAAATCATCATATGCTCAGCTTTGGAAGGTGTGGCCACTCAATTTATGTACCGAAAGTCTGCGTTTCAATCCTCCTGTGAGCGGGTCTAGTGCGATAGCGTAGAAACTCGTGGAGAGTGGGCATTCTTGTCGAACCGAATGCCGGTTTGGCAAGGGGCCCAATTTGCGTCCATTTACCCGTACATGGAATGATGCTCCGCGTAAGAGGAGCAAAATTACGTCAGAAAGTCAGATGAAAATTATATATAGGCTAGAACTGATATAAGAGACCTACGTTGCACCCTGTCGAAAGCATGATCGAAGTCAGCTGAGATCAAATCATGTCGAAGGCGACAAATATGTCAAGAGCTATCTGATTCCGATGTTGCCATTGACCGTTTGCATGTTAATCTCCCCTCTTTGAGTCGTTTGTTCCTCTGTATAAATTAATGGCAGGACCTTCCGTATGCGCGCTGCCACGAGCTGGACAAAGATCTTATAGACCGAAATTAACATTTTCATCGGGCCGTAGTCTTCTATCGACCGACCTCTTGAAGGCTTGTGTATCAGAATGAGTACTCCTTCGACGACGGTACGCAAAAGCCGGGGGACATCAACTCTCGATATATGGTGATCCATCGTGGCACACTTAGGGTGCAGAAATTGCGATAGAACTCGAGCGGCAGTCCGTTTGGCCCAGGCGATTTGTTAAGTGCATCCTTATCTATCGTGTTCTGCATGTCGTCCTGCGTAATCTCCGCTAAAGGTGACGAGGCTGCTGTGTCGTCGAGAATGCGCGGCACTTGCTGCTAATCATTGTTACCGTACCCCTCTTCTATATATTCTCCTGCTGGTAAAAACGTCGATAATGGTCTGCAAAGGCTTCCACAATGACTGCCATGGTTGTTAAGGATCGACCACCCATGACTAGCTGTCGTCGGCGTTGACGGTTATCAAGCATGATGTGGTGCATACATGAGGTTCCGCCACTCACTCGATCTTGATGCTGCGACCACACAACGACCCCTTACAATTTTCGCCGTGCAAGAAACAATATTTTGCTTTCATTTGGCAGACTGTAATCTGTCGGTCTAGGGACAGCGGTTCGGATGCGAGTGCGCCAACCATCGGGTAACAAAATTCGAAAGTGTTACGATACGGTGCAGCGATGTCCTTTCCGTATTCTATTAGCATCTGCCAGGAGGCTGGTTCTGCACAGCCCATCCACCATGCCAACGTCGAAGGTATCGTGGAAAACGTCGGACGGCATTCTGGGTCCTGGAGGTGTACCACATTCATCTTCCAGACACCACGGCGGCGCCGTACACGTTGTTCCTGGAGGGAGACCGTGCATATGAAGGCACTATGGTCTGAGAAAGCAAGTGACCACCGTTTGGCGTCCAACACTTCTGATGTAAGAATGTGTGAGACACAGATGCGATCAAGGCAGCTGGCTGAGTGACTAGTAAGATTTGTGCTTTCGCACTTTCTCCCAGTTATAGATGAGATTCTGGTTTCTCACCTGTATCTGAAGTTCTTGACAAGTAGAAAATGTGTGGGACTTGGTCTTTGGGATGGAGCACACAGGTGAAATAGCAGCCGAAGATATTTTGATCGTAGCGACCAAGAAAAAGGGGGATGATTTCCTCTGAGTAGAGCGGCATTTGTCGGTTCCTGATGGAGCATACACGTTAATAATAGAGTACCCAGCTCTTGATCGCCAGCTCCCTGACAGATGGGAAGTAAGTCACATCTTTGATGGCAACCGTCACGCACTAGCATCAGCGTACCACTGCCAATCTGATCACCCCATGTCATATACGTCAAATAACCATAGAAGTCAGGGAAGGATGTGTGACGCACTTTTTGCAATAAACCAAAGTAAATATCCGACGCATAAAGCATCTCTCTAAGCAGATGGGCCTGCACAATCGTTCCAATCGTACTGAGGTTCATGGTGGCGAGACAATAATCCCGTCATCGAGCTGAAGGTGAAAAGTCATTCATTAGGTTGGAAATGTTTATTGTGTGTCAGAAGTCGTCACCTCTGGCCACTCCCAACACTTCAACGCAGGCAAGGGCTCTGTCGAAGTAGCTTGTGTGGCGTCATCGACCTCTCCCCACGCTGTTGAATGCAGAGGAAAACTATCTTCCACCATCTCTTCAGGGCATGGGATGAGTGTCCACACTTCGGAATGTAGAGAGCAGTGTCCGCCTAGAGTGTTGATGTCTGAAAGTTCAGCTACGGCTACTGACGAAACTTCATGTCCCATTCCGTGTTCTCACGCTACAGCCGACGGCGGTTGCCTCCGTGAGACCATCGTCTTGGTGGGTGGAGTCCTCGTTATCCGGCGGCTGGTCCTCGACCTGTTCTGAAGTTACTCTTCGCCTCTGCTTACGGCACTTTTGGGTTAATTGCTTTCTGACTTTTCTTTCTGTGTCTAACGATGGCATAAAGGCCACAGTTGACACGATCGACGAGTCTATCACCATTTTATTTGTCATGGACATCATCTGTCGACGAGACTGTCACTGCTGGATTGGAGTCCGAGGCACGTAGACAGGTGTTTCATCTTCCTGCTGCGGTGGATCATCACAAAGAGCCGGCTGCCGTGGCGAAGAGGCAGAAGTCGTGTGGGCGGCAAATGTAAGCCACGGAAAACAGTGTCGGCTACGACGTCGGCGCCATGTCTCCAGGCTGTAGTTGCTTGATCCGGCGTTGGATGCGTTCGGATCGGAGGTGCCCCTCCTGCCCCCCGTCCGGAAAGGTCCTTCGTTGGCCGTCATAAATGACGATGGCACGACAGCCGCCGATAGAGAGATGTGAGGGTAAATTGCTTTTAAGTGCAATTCTGACCTGTTGAACGCCGTTCAGGACAGGATATGTTTGGAATTCCGGTCCATCCTTCTGCGACATGGCTGTATACAGCGTCGTAGATGCGAAAAGTCTTCTTCTGATAGGAGTTCAAATGGAAGTTCTGGTATCCTGATCGTGTGAAGTGCCTAATCAACATGGTCGACATCCACAGTACCCACATTGCCATCAGCGTGGCGGAAGCAGAGGCCTTGTCTCGCTTCCTGAACGATCCGTTCACGTGTTGCAATGTTGATGATCTACACATAGACTATATTGCTCGCAATGGATAAATGTGTGCCATGATGTAGGCCGCCGGGATTTTTACCTCGTCTCGTAAAAATCGTTCGATTTCAAGTGCTTTGGTCGTGCGAATTCGTTCTAGAACGTAAATTTGAACGCCGATTATGTTTATTGGTTCACCAGGCTGATGTACACTATGTTATGAAAAGTATCCGGACACCCCAAAAACATACGTTTTTCATATTAGGTGCACTGTGCTACCACCTACTGCCAGGTACTCCTCAGTAGTCATTAGATATCGCGAGAGAGCAAATTGGGGCACTCTGCGGAACTCACGGACTTCGAACGTGGTCAGTTGATTGAGTGTCACTTCTGTCATACGTCTGTATGAGAGATTTCCACACTCCTAAGAATCCCTAGGTCCACTGTTCCCGATGTGATAGTGAATTCGAAACTTGAAGGGACAAATACAGCTCAAAAACGTACAGGTCGACCTGGTCTGTTGACTGACAGAGACCGCCGACAGTTGAAGACGGTCGTAGCGTATAATAGACAGACGTCTATCCAGACCATCACACAGGAATTCCAAACTGCATCAGGATCCACTGCAAGTACTATGACAGGCGGGAGGTGAGAAAACTTGGATTTCATGGTCGAGCGGCTGCTCATAAGCCACACATAGCGCCAGTAAATGCCAAACGACGCCTCGCTTGGTGTAAGAAGCGTCAACATTGGACGACAGAACAGTGAAAAAACGTTGTGTGGAGTGACGAATCACGGTAAAAAATGTGGCGATCCGGTGGCAGGGAGTGGGTATGGCGAATGCCCGGTTAACGTCATCTGCCAGCGTGTGTAGTGCCAACAGTGAAATTCGGAGGCGATGGTGTTATGGTGTGGTCGTGTTTTTCATGGAGGGGGCTGGCACCTCTTGTTGTTTTGCGTGGCACTATCACAGCACAGGCCTACGTTGATGTTTTAAGCACCTCCTTGCTTCCCACTGTTCAAGAGCAATTCGGGCAGGGCAATTGCATCTTTCAACACGATTGAGCACCTGTGCATAATGCACGTCCTGTGGCGGAGTCGTTACAGGACAATAACATCCCTGTAACGGACTGGCCTGTACAGAGACCTGACTTAAATCCTATAGAACACCTTTGGGATGTTTTGGACAGACCTCACCGACCGACACCGATACCACTCCTCAGTGCAGCACTCCGTGAAGAATTTGATGCCATTCCCCAAGAAACCTTCCAGCTCCTGATTGAACGTATGCCTCCGAGAGTGGAAACGTCATCTAGGCTAAGGGTGGGCCAACACCGTATTGAATTCCAGCATTATGGATGGAGGGCGCCACGAACTTGTAAGTCATTTTCAGCCATGTGTCCGGATACTTTTGGTCACATAGTGTGTTTGTTTAAGCCGACGCGCACAACACAACCGAGTACTGAATGAGCGAACTGTGACCTCGTCCACGGAGGCCGGTATTAATGCAATTAATTCAGTTATCAGTGCCGCTTGTATATTCCATGAGAATCAGAGCAATTTACAGTCTAAAAAACCAAAATAAAAATTTTTAGACTTAAGAAAATGCGCTTGAATCTTTATAACCTTCAGTATACTGGTATATCTCAGAATTGGAGGGAACACGGACAAGAAGATGGTAGAGGTAGTAAATTGGTAAAGTGAGGCTTCCAGAGTAGGAAGCAGTGTCAGACGCATACTAGGCAGTTCCAGCATCCAGGGAACGATTTGCAGATGATACGGCGCGCGTGGGAGGCTGCAGTGTTCCTCGAGAACGGCCGGGCGCCGCGGCGCAGCGCAGAGGTGGCCCCGTCCGCGCCGGCATCCTTTTGTTCCCCTGGAGGGCCCTACCGGCAGTCGAGGGGCCCTCTCCGCCGGCAGACAGCACTCGGCGCGACCTCGCTGCCTGCCCTCGTGTTCACCGGGTCCGGGCCGACACCTGGCCGTAAAGACGCACCGACTATGGCTGGCCACGGTCCAGTGCAGGCCGTCGAGCTGGAGATCATACCCAGGTTACTTACAAAAGTGTCGGATAGTGTGACCTCAAGAAGGGTCAACGTGGGCACAAAATTATTATGTTCAACTCAGAGGGCTACCAAAAATGAAAATAGCGATAGCAGTGGATGTTGTCTGAATACTGAAGTTACACGAACGTGTTATGGAACTGGAAAATGTATGAAAAAACTGTAACAAATTGGACAACACTACACGAAAGGCTCAAATGGCTCTGAGCATGATGGGACTTAACTTCTGAGGTCATCAGTCGCCTATAACTTAGAACTAATTAAACCTAACTAACCTAAGGACATCACACACATCCATGCCCTAGGCAGGATTCGAACCTGCAACCGTAGCGGTCGCTCGGTTCCAGACCGTAGCGCCTAGAACCGCACGGCCACTCCGACCGGCCTGCACGAAAGGACCTCCCGTAATCTCGTCATGGGAGTTCGCATGTCAACAACACAATCTTATTTAAGTACACTACAGCAGTAACAAACAACTGTGAGCATCAACTTGTCGATCATAGATGAGTTTTCGCCTTTCTCAGCGGTTAATCCATATGTTTCCACTGCTTGTTTTTTTCCTTGTTTTCAGGGTGACATTAGGCATCTAGTAATCGTTTATAACGATTTGGCGGCTAAAGAAGTTATCGTGATTCACCAGGTTCGAGGCGGGTAGCGCCCTTTGACATGTTCAGATCCATGGCGGATCTTAACTTTTTTCACTATGTCTCGATTGTAATAAGCCGATCTTTGAGCACCAGAATGTGCATTTCGATTCCTGTTTTTTTTTTTTTTTTTCAGCAAAACGGATTGCAGTTTCATCCTCTTTCATTCAAACCTGTCTGACCACACTGGATGCGTCTGCAGCTCCTAACCACAGTGTAATACATGGTCCAGTCACATTAATGTGACCAATGCCTATGTTCAACGTGAAACCGAAATAACCACTCGCAGTTGGCAGCTGGCAGCAGTGGACGGCCTGTCGAGAGGGACGCGGGAAACAGTGCAGTCATTGTCGCAAAGAGGAAACGGAGTGATTTATCTGACGACCAAAACGTCACGGTCACTGGCTCTCGGAATACCGAACATGTCAAAAATAACGCTATCCAAAGTAGGCGCCGAGGGAAATGTGGTGCACCAAGGGCCATAGATGACACGGGTAGACGATGGCTGCGAATATGCATATGGGCGAATAGACGTACAACTTTTGAGCAACTGACCGTCTAGATAAGGCTACCAACAGAGTCTCGTCAACAGAAGTTCGACAAACATTGTTGCACAAAGGTCTTAGCAGCAGGCTCCTGGTTCATACACCATGCTGACTGCTATTCATCATCGATGAAGGCTTCAGTTTGCACACTGGTATCGTAGCTGAACTTTCGCTGAGTGGCGGCAGATGACCTTTTCAGATGAATCACGTTTTATGCTCCATCCGACAGATAGCTGTTGGCTTGTATGGCGTGAAACGTCAGAAAGCAAACAGCTGCAACCAGTAGGGAGCGTTAAGGGTTGATGAATGTTTTCGTGGCATTCTCTGGTGATCTCGTCATTGTGGAAGGCACAATGGATCAACAACAGTAAGCTTCTATACTTATGTACCCGCATCCACCCGTGCATGCAGTTTATTTTTTCCTCGGCATGATGGCATTTACCAGCTAGACAAAGCAATAACGGGTCACATAGCTCACAGTGTACGTGCGTGGTTCGAAGAGCACCAGGATAAGTTTACCACACTCCACTGGCCATCATGTACCCCAGTTTTTAAACCTAATCAACAATGTGTCGGACCTCCGTCCACCGTGCTGTTCGCACCATGGATCATAAACCGAGAAACCTGGGACAGACGGTACAACACTGGTGTCGTCGTGGCTCCACAACCACGTTGGTGCCTTCCAGAATCCCATTGACTGTCTTCCTGCATGTCTCCCGTTGCAGAGAGAGCTTTTCCAGGGTTTTTACAGGTGTTCAACTTATATATTTATTTAACCTGATCTGGTTAGGGCCAGTACCTCTTTTTTATTATTTACGTGGCTGAACAGTGCATAGTGGGGCATCGCAGCAGTGCATTTTTCAAAATGAGCCTGTATAATTGTAACGTTGTTCCCCCTTTTTTTGTCATCAGTCTTCTGACTGGTTTGATGCGGCCCGCCACGAATTCCTTTCCTGTGCTAACCTCTTCATCTCAGAGTAGAACTTGCACCCTACATCCTTAATTATTTGCTAGATGTACTGGATGTATTCTAATCTGTGTCTTCCTCTACAGTTTTCTGCCCTCTACAGCTCCCTCTGGAAGTCATTTCCTCAAGATTTAACAGATGTCCTATCATCCTGTCCCTCCTGCTTATCAGTGTTTTCCACATATTCCTTTCTTCTCCGATTCTGCGCAGAACCTCCTCATTCCGTACCTAATCAGTCCACCTAATTTCCAACATTCTTCTGTAGCACCACATCTCAAATGCTTCGATTCTCTTCTTTTCCGGTTTTCCCACAGTCCATGTTTCACTGCCATACAGTGCTGTACTCCGTATGTACATTCTCAGAAATTTCTTTCTCAAATTAAGGCTGATATTTGACATTACTAGACTTCTCTTGGCCAGGAATGCCCTTCTTGCCATTGCTAGTCTGCTTTTGATGTCCTCTTTACTACGTCCGTGATTAGTTATTTTACTTTCCTCTTTTTCAATTCTGATTCTAATACTGGATTCCCTATCACTTCTAAACTGACTTCTGTGCCTTCTTCTATCCCATCAGACAAATCTTCTCCCTCATAGAGGCTCTCAATGTATTCTTTCCACCTATCCGCTCTCTCCTCTGCATTTTACAGTGGTATTCCCGTTGCACTTTTAACGTTACCACCCTTGCTTTCAATGTCACCAAAACTTGTTTTGACTTTCTTGTGTGCTTAGTCTGTCCTTCCAACAATCATTCCCTTTTCGATTTATTCACATTTTCATGCAGCCATTTCGTCTTTGCTTCCCTACACTTCCTATTTATTTCATTCATCAGCTACTTGTATTTCTGAATTACTGAGTTTCCCGGAACATTTTTGTACTTCCTCCTTTCATCGGTCAAATAAAGTATTCTTCTGTTACCCGTGGTTTCTTCTTTGTACCCATGTTTTTCTTTTCCACTTCTGTGATGACCCTTTTTAAAGATGTCCATTCCTTTTCAAGTGTGCTGCCTACTGAGTTATTCCTTATCGCTGTATCTATAGCCTTAGAGAACGTGGACCGCATCTCGTCCTTCCTTAGTATTTCAGTACCCCACTTCTTCGTGTACTGATTCTTCCTGACTAATGTCTGAAATTTCAGCCTACTCTTCATCACTACCATAAACTAACATTCTACAAATGGATGCCATTACAGGAAGGAGATGTCAAGAAATGTGAGGCAGCTTTTGTGTTCCCTCACATTTCTGTCTCATTGTAGAGCTGTCAGCGTTATTCAGAAGTTTCTGAGGATTAAGTGACTATGCAGCTCCGGAAAGGCGCTGCGGAAGAGACCGTACTACGAGAGCGGATTCTCAATAGGCCAGCGGGACCTGGCACGCACAGGCTGTAAGATATCTCTCCATATTACCATCAGCAATAAATTGTGTAGTACTGACTGGCATAGAATTGGGATAGCATTGCACGATACTGTTATGAAACGTGTATTGATAATGCATAATATACGGAATAATTAATTTGGTTATTTGCAACCTAATCAGACGGTCTGCTGTTTAGATGATTACCGCACGGTTATCAATTTTTCTTAATATTTGTTATCTAACCATGAGGATCTGTGCTTGCTAGAATTTGGCAAATTTCATCAATAAAATAAACGACATAATGGTTTATCCATAGGAAAAATTATTTAGTTTTGATGTGGTACTGCTATTTATTATAGTTCTGCTAAACGAGGTGTTGCAAATACTGAATCGGATTTTTCCTTCCCATATTGCGGATCTATTTTAATATTGCCTCACATCTACGGATCCCACTTTTAAATCGCCGACAACTGGACGCCTCTGTTGGTAGTGATGACACTCTTGTCTACCAGTTGGGTACTCAGGGGTGTGTGCCCGCTGCTTTCGCTGCCTAACAGAAGACTAAGTAAACCTAACTAACCTAAGGACATCAAACACATCCATACCCGAGGCAGGATTCGAACCTGTGACCGTAGCAGCCGCGTGGTTCCGGACTGAAGGACCTAGAACTGCTCGGCCACAACGGCCGGCTGATCAAGTTCAGAATAAAACTTTCGTAAGCAAGTAGTCAATTTAGATGGCTCTCAGGGAGCCAGGCTAAACGTAGTACGGGTATCATGAGTAACGTTAAGAGCATAATTTAAAAATCATTTAACATTTATTCACGAATAAAAGCACAAGTAACTTCAATTATTAACAATAATGATCATTAAAGGAATGTTTGATACTGTTTGTATAACAAAGTAACTACTCCAAACTTCAAGACTGTGTAACTAAAAGTCTAAGGAGCCACCTTGCCCAGGGTATTGGATGGATCACAGGTGGCGGATAGTGAACGTTCCACCAGATATGGCGGATAGCTGTGGATACAGAATAACCAGTCACGTACCATGGAAACATAAAACCAAATCTACTTCGCTTCTTGTAGCAAGCGGTGGGGAGGTCAATGTCTCTTCACCAGTGGTGCGGCTGAAATTTATAGTATGGGACTAACCCTTCCAGTCTTAAAACTGAGTTCGCTCAATGAGCCTACTCAACTCCACCTGATTCCAGGTACAATCATCATGGAGCATTCTGACAATCACAATATTGTCCCAGGTGGTCAATCAACCGCCAGTATTACTGGCGCAACTGGTCTTTCGGATTCTGGGGTGGCCAGGTAAAGATGTAGTGTGACTCATCAAAGGAATTCGGAGTCCTCTGGCCAACATAAAATCAAAACAAATGCATTTTTTACAACACTTAACATACAAACACCTTTCCAACCAAGTAAACTTCGAAAATTGGGAGGTACCGTAAAGCGGCGTGACTTTGAACGGCGAGGCGACTTTGAACAGCAACTTAGGATATTTTTAAAGTAAATACTGCACGCTATTGTATAAATATGGAACAAAGGCCAGACTCGTTAAATATTACCAATAATCGATACTTTCAGATTACATGACAGTCGATATGAAATAACATTGCATACCAACGTCAGAAAATAAAATAATTTTCTGGAAACGAAAGTTCCTTCGCAACCGCAAGAGCATTTGCCTATCATTAAAGCATTTTTGAGTTTAGAATTTGAAACGTGTTTTTATTGGCAAGGTTAACACTTGCATGAACATTTACAGAAAGCACAAAATGTTAAATTTATCCTTTGGTGACGCAAAAAAAAAAAAAAAAAAAAGATATTAAGGCTTGTCTTTCAAGGGGTGACTTCGAACAGCGCCTTCCCTATTCTTTGACACATCAGCTCCACGGAAAACATGTTTTAGTAAAGTTTCCTTCAAAGAAAAGTGTAAAATAGTGTTGGACATGTTATCACTGATGATGAAATTACACTTATGAGGAAATGGCATTCCAAGGTGGAATCAAATGAAGTTTTTTGTGTGGTCTAATGTTCCCAATGTGTCAGATTTTGAGAAAGATGACATTTGTAGGATTCACCTGATTCTAAAGTAGATAGAAGGGGAAGGCTTGATTTTGAGTTTAAATTTGATGTCTATGACATCTGCTAGAGTAGTAACTCTATCGTGACAACTTCCTTTCCTATAGAGTGTTTACAAGCGTAAATCTTTAAAATGTGATAACTTTTTTCATTTCCTTTATTAAAGTCATACGCACTGTTTTGAAAAGATCTGTTTTTAAATACGTTTCAGGTGATTAAAGACAACTCATAAACATACTCAATTTTTTCCAAATAAGTTACTTTCAAAACTATATTTATATACAAAATATCATGCTGTTTCATATGGTACGGGTGTCATTTAACAGTAATTGATATGACGCCTACAGAATAGGCAAATGTTTCCATGTTCAAAGTGACCCCGAGCCATGGGGTGAAATTGAACAGTGAAAAATTTTAAAATATGAACTAGGCATGGATAAAAATGTATAGCCTGCTTTATCGTTATCAGCAACGCCTCTTGTAACTTCTTAAAATGTTTAATGTCAATATTTTCAGAAGTTTCTATTTAATTCATAAAAATGAATCTAAAATGTTCAAAGTCACTCCGCTTTTCGGTAAAAAAAATGATCGTATGGCATTTATTGTCCGGAATATCCCCTTCGGGGTTCGGCTGCCGTATTGCAAGTCTTTTGAGTTGACGTCACTTCGGCGACTTACGTGTTAATTATGAAGAAAATGATGATGAAGGACACACAGTACACGGTAACGCTACCGCTGAGCTACGGAGGCGGACCGCTTTACGGTACATTAAAAGAACACAAGAATCAAATTTTGGCACTTCAAGAAACACCACTGACTGACAATGACACCATGAATTTCGGTAATTATCATACTTCTAAAAATAAAACTGATAAAAGCGTACTTAATAATACAGCACATCTGGGAGTTGCCTTTGCAGTCTCCAAAAAAATTTTAAATTCAATAGCGGAGGTAAAACCCATTAATAATAGACTAATGACAATTTCTCTTAAATGTGCAAATAAGGCAAACGCTTTAATTAATGCCCGTATTTCAGTCAGTGAGGACAACATTAAAAACCCCGAGGAAGTTAATAAAGCTCCGGAGACGTTAGAAAACAAAATCCATAAAATTGCCTCAAACCATGTTAAAATTGTAATGGGTGATTGTAACACTCAATTAGGTGGTGGTGGTGGTGGTGGTGGTTAGTGTTTAACGTCCCGTCGACAACGAGGTCATTAGAGACGGAGCGCAAGCTCGAGTTAGGGAAGGATTGGGAAGGAAATCGGCCGTGCCCTTTCAAAGGAACCATCCCGGCATTTGCCTGAAACGATTTAGGGAAATCACGGAAAACCTAAATCAGGATGGCCGGAGACGGGATCTCAATTAGGTAAAGAGAAAAAATATAAGAAAACCCTGTGTGGGTTTCGTGTGCATAAATGGACAAACCAAAATGGCCACAAATTATAATCACAGAAGTACGTCAACACATTTTAAAAAGAATCCTTACAAACAAAAATCTTGGCAGGCACCCAATATATTTATTGGGGAATTTCAAATCGGTCATGTAGGAATTTCATGCCCCAATTACAAACAAATTTTAAATGTCCAATTTAGGGAAGGGGCTTATATAGATTCTGACCTGCATTTAATCCAAATAAATGTAAAACTTCAACCTCAAAAACTCTTCAAAACAAAAAATGTTATCTCAAAATTTGACACTGCTAAAATAACTCCAACTCTAACAAGCGAACTTGACAAAAACACTCCAACAATTGGCTAAGCCCAAAAGAGAAGTTTAACACAACTGCACAAAATTTAATTCCACTTTGGAAGAGAAACCACCCTTGGTGGAAAGCGGATGAAACAGCAATTAAGTCTAGGCATCATTCATTCAGAAACTGAATTTGTGGATTTAAAAAAACGTACACCTTTCTAACTGTAAGAAATGAAATATCTAAATTAATCCGACAGGCTAAAAGAAACTACAAAGATTCCCAACTTTGAGAAATCGAAAAATCTTCCAAAAGAACAATACAGAAACATTTATGAAATATTCAAAACAAAACTAACTGGTTAACAACCTCAAAGTCTTTGCTTCATAAATGATAATGGCTGTTTAGCTCTTAACAGCCGGGAAAATTTTAAGGTACTTGCTAATTAATTTGAAAAACTATTAAACTGTCCAGATCCAATGAATAAATTGTAACCACAGCAGAATAATAACACTAACCTTAACTCTAAAGAACCTGACAAATGAAGATAATTAAACAAATTAAGTAATTTAAAAACAATAAAGCATCCGGAGAAGACGGTATTACTACAGAACTACTAAACTCAGCTGTCCCTAACACTATACAAGAGACACTACACTAATAGGACATATCTGGCAAACTGAGAAAATATCTGAGGACTGGATAACTGCCCTAATTGATCCACTGCCTAAAAAAGGGGATACAACCAATGTCAATAATAACCAAGGAAGCTCTCTTCTCCCGATCACATACAAAATGCTCTCGTATTGTTTAATTGGCGGTAAGTTGCTATGGGACCAAACTGCTGAGGTCATCGGTCCCTAGGCTTATACGCTACTTAATATAATCTAAACTAACTTACGTTAAGGACAACACACATACCCATGCCCGAGGGAGGACTCGAGCATCCGACGGGGGAAGCCGCGCGAACCGCGGCAAGGCACCCAAGACCCCATGGCTAGCCCGTGCAACCATTGTTTACTTAATCGAGCCCAATAACAGTTAGAAACTAAAATTTATGAATAATAAGCAGGTTTTAAACCTTACAGATCCTGTCGGGAACAAATTGTTAATTTAAAACTAATTCTTAGGCACCATGTACATTTGTGGATTTTAGAAAGGCCTACGACTCAGTTCATCGTTAATCTCTTTCCCAAATTTTAAAGGAGCAAGAGTTAGATAATGAAGCTCTGACACTGATTAAGGAAACGTGAACTGACACTTGCTCTAAAGTTAAATTCATGGGAGATATTTATCACCCATTTGATACAAAGACTGGTGTTAGAGAGGGAATTGGACTCGCCCGATTACTGTTTAACTGTGTTTTGGAGAAGGTAGTTACAGAATGGCGAGAGCAAAAGTCGAGTCAAAATATCGATTAGTCAGTCATGTTAGGCAGAAGTAATATTAGAGTACGTTGCCTTGCCTTTGCAGATGATCGCGCAATTTTAACTAGAGATATTACTACAGCTCAAAAACAAATTGAAATTTTTAAAGAAGCTGCGGAAAAAAATAGGCCTATAAATATTATTCGATGAAACGGAATATATGACATGTAACAAACAAGCACTAAAATTTTGATCATAAAATATGGAAAAATAAAAGTCCGCAGCTCGTGGTCGTGCGGTAGCGTTCTCGCTTTCCACGCCCGGGTTCCCGGGTTCGATTCCCGGCGGGGTCAGGGATTTTCTCTGCCTCGTGATGACTGGGTGTTGTGTGATGTCGTTAGGTTAGTTAGGTTTAAGTAGTTCTAAGTTCTAGGGGACTGATGACCATAGATGTTAAGTCCCATAGTGCTCAGAGCCATTTGAACCATTTTTTGAAAAATAAAAAGATTTTCTCAGTTTAAATACTTGGGGTAATCAGATAAGAAAACGATCTGGAAAAAACTGCAAACTAAAATAGTTGTCAGTAAATGGCAACTACATTCAGACTAACACCAAATATTTATAATAAAATATCTTTTTCTAAATTCAATAAATTTGTGCATTACAGCAGTTTAATCAAACCTAAATGTCTTTATGGAGTAGAAACTTTAATTTAAATAGAAATAGGGGTATTGAAGAAATTCAAATGAAAAAAAGAAAGAAAGGTTATTAGGAAAATATTAGGCCGCACAATTACTGATGGAGAAATTTATAGGCTACGAAGTAATAAGGAAATAGAAGAATACACAGAAATACATGGTGACGTGATAAAACAAAGATTTAAATCTTATTGGCACATTAAAAGAATGACACCCGCTACGTTGACATAACAAACAGTAGAATTCTACGAAAGCAGAAGTAAGGCCAAAACTGGGCCAATTAAATAGATCGCTGTGATTAAGGAGGATCTTAAAGTAGCCGGTATAACTCAGGCAGACGTCACAGACAGAAAAACATTCGGGCAAAAGATATTAGTTTGGAAAATTGGTCAGAGGGATATTAGAAACCGGACTGGAACACCGTAGTGTGATGAAAGAAAGAGACTTCGTTCTGAAAGGCTGAAACAAAACTGACACTGATGAATTGTGCCTGGCCTGGTCCTGTTGGGCCCACACGTGAATAATAATAATAATAATAACAATAATAATAATAATAGTAAAGTAACTATTTCAATGACTATTTCTTAGCATTATTGTTCTACGATACTGTACAGAGGTCCCCAGACAGTGGCGGAAATTCGCAGAAATAATACGTTTCGGCTACACGTACCAAGTTATACAATAGCTGCTGACCTGTCTCCCCTAACGTCTCGTTGGCCCAGCAGAAGCTCTTAGTCTGTAAAGAAAACTTAGCTAAATTGCTAGTACCGCTCAAAGTACCCCTGCCCAAGATCCAAAGTAAACTGAGGCATCACACACAGTCATTGACACATTGACACACACACACACACACACACACACACACACACACACACACACACACACACACACACACTACCAGACAATACAAGGAATGGAAGATGGAACCACAGAAATACAATATGAAAACGTAGTAAACAAATGGGAAAAGGAAGCACAGGAGAATTTACACATTTAGTATACTTATAGATGTAAGAAATAAAAAGCATAAATTGAGAAATGGTAATATTAGCCAAATAAAGGTACCACTGTGGCTGTCTCAGGAAACACTCTGCTGCTCATTCTTCTCCCCAGAATCGAAAGCACAGGTGTACCGACCGATAGAGGTGCAAATAAGTGCAGAAAGGCTGAAGGCAACTCAGTAGACCCGATGGAACGACTCATGTTGAGACGTTTCGTCGTAACGTCACGATTTTGTTTTAAGTAGGGTTTCACTGACTGGTAGACTGTTTTACGAGGAAGGTTCGTGTACACAACTACCCATAATGAACTTATGCTTCAATAACGCTGCATCAATAATCAGATATTCATAAAATTTCAAAGTGGTGCAAACATCGGCAACTCACTTTAAATTTTCAGAACTTTGAAATTATACAGGTAACAAAAAATATAGAAAAATACACATAGGTCTGTGAGCCAAAACTGAAATCAGTCAAGTCATACCAACTCCTGGGTGAGACAGTTTGTACGGATATCAAATGAAACGATCACCTAGTCTGAGTTGTAGGTAAAGCGTACCTCGATTTATTGATAGGATTCTAGGATATTCCAATGAACTTGCACGGAAGAATGCATTTGTGTGGAAAAATTGAGGACGAAAGTAGCTTTTGCATGATGTGCCATTCCCAAGTAACATAATTCGCTGAAACTTAGATTGCGCATAGCAGCTAAGGCTTTCTAGGCCTTAGCTGCTGGTGTCTCTGACATGCACGGTCAGTGACAGAGGAAGGAAAGCCACTGTCCTCGAACTACCCACTCAGTTTGTAATTACTTTTTTATAGGAGGGCAAGTTGAGGACAACAGCAATGACACTCAGTTTCCTGCGTGTTAGGGGATTTTACTGCAACATTTACCGAGAACGCTGGCTGAAAAACTACTTTCTCCTCAGACAGTTTACTTGGAGTTACCAGGTGATGGTCCTGATGGTACAACAAGATATCTTATAATCACTCATAAATTTTCTCTTTCTCTCTCCGTCTCATTCCCAATTTGTGATTTTTATAGGGAAATTCACTTTCACCGACCGTATTCGGTCTTGTCCGAAATGAGTTGTGATTTGGGGAGACTTACTTTAGAACACACACCGAAAATATGTTTGTGGCGAAACGGGCCTAGAAGCTTTTGAAACACGTACCTGAGACCCTATAGTTTATTACATATTCGCTAAAAACTCTCGTATAAAAAGATTGTAAGTGCTTGAGGAGCCGAAGAATTATTTTACGAAGGAAACTTAATCGCTGATGTAAAACGTAAATAGTAATTTATTGTTTATGGCACTGTTCCCGTACATGATCATAATAATCATCAATCCGCTTATTGGTATCCACTGATGGATACCAGCCTCCCCTAAGGTTTTACTTACTGCACTCAGCCACGTTGTCTTGTATATTTTCTCTTGTCTCCCCTCCTTCCAAAAGGCCATTGTGTTGAAACAAATAATAGTTCAATTTTCGATACAGTCATAATTACTTTTACAGTTCAGTCAGCTCCCCGTACTTTTATTTATTTCTTGCAACACTAGTTTGTATCTCTTAGTCTTTTTGAGTCTATTAGGACGATCCCCCTCTATGTAGTTGCCAGGTGGCACTTTGGTCGCCTGTTTGAAGAGTCTTTGGTTGTTATTCCTTGGGCAGGTGGTTGACCACATTGGCCGTCAGTCGGTCTCAGTCAGGGCGAGAGAGAGAGAGAGAGAGAGAGAGAGAGAGAGAGAGAGAGATGAGAGAGACAGATGACGTACTGCGGGCTGCGCACGGAGCTTACGGGAGCACGATTGTGTAAGAGGCCGGTCGTCTCTAAAGTCGTCTTGGTCGACAGTACTTGGGACTAATGTCGACGCAGCCGATTTACCCTTCATTAAGGAGGCATGGTTGCTGATATGGGTGGTGGAGTGCTGTTCATTTTCTAATTCCGTCTGTTCTACCCTTGCGGGTAAGGTAATCGTTACACGATTGCCGCATGTACTCCCGTGTTGAAGTTGCTCCCGCTACGCTGGATTGACTGTGGTTCTCCATCACTCTGTTTCAAGAATTGAATTTAACTTTTAGTTCCTCTGTTTCATTTTGAGTGCCACATCTGTGTGTTTTAAAACTTCTTTTAATTATAACTTGTTGAATGTCTGGATATTTGTCAGCTGTGCCTGGAATTATCATATGTTCTACGCCGCCAAGTGTGTTAGTGAACACTTACGCCGAAATTGCGTCTGATTTGTGTTGGATGTTGCTGCTTCCCGAAGTGATGGAGCGACTACAAAATTTCCTACAGCTGTGGTAAGCAAACGTTAGCTGCCCAGTGAATCTTAGCTCTTTTTCGAACTGAGTTGCATGACTCTGGTGAGATTTTTCCTTTTCGAGAAAACTAATGTTTATTGTTTCAAATCGTTTTTTACGATTGTAGTTGTTTAAGTGTTAATCCACTAAAGTTACTGTGTCTGAGGGTTGTGTTTGATTATTCCCTTAAATTGTTATATTTTATTGTAAGATTAATCTTCGTTGTTTAGCAGTTGCCGCCAAAGATGCTTATTAATAGTTACTAGGCTGCCTGTTAGCGTTTCAAAATGAACTGATATCTTTGAATTTCATAACACATATACACCGAATAAATTCCTTCGATAGTCAACGGGTTCATTTAACACAGCACGTTTTGTCCGCTGAAAATTATTTCCTGCAGTATTAATATGGAATAAACTATTATTATTATTATTATTATTATTATTATTATTATTGTCAAGGGACAATCCAATATACGGTTCACTTCTCGTGACACTCTGTTTGAAATGGAATCTGTTTTTATAAACACAGTTTCTTTAATAAGGTTCACTACTATACTTAAGCCAGATAATAAACGTCCAAACAGGGTCCATAATCGAAAGCAAAGTTGCCACGCCATGTTTGCAATAACTTAAGTTTTGAAATTGGAATTAATATCAATTTTTTATTGATTGAGATATTCGCTATATGTTAGCGTTATCTCAGTTCTGTCAGTTTTGGTATTTTTAACAATAAATTAAATGAAAAGAAATTTACTCGTAATTAGCGCGGCTTCCAATGAAGTTAACTATTTCACGCAGTAGCGCAAAAACCTAAGAGACTCTAATACTCAAGACTCAAACCCTGAAAGCTCTGACACTAAAATCTCGAACGCAAAGACTCCCAGATGCTAGAAAATACCAAACGCTAAAGACTCGCAGACGCCAAAGACTCCCAGACGCTAAAGACGGTAACAATTCGTGCGTTGTGTTTGTATAGTAGTTGTGAAACAAAAGGGACTTTCGTTAGAAACTCTTTCAAGAAAACCCCCTGCTACTCTGCATACAACATTCTATTCCATTGGCTCTTATTGTCCTTTTAAATGTCTCTGATTTAAAGCGGGAATTCCCGATTTTGTATCGAATATAGTAATTGCTCATGCTCACTTCGAATGAATTTTGGTTTCAAAAAAGGTCAGACATATAACGAGAGGCTGAACAGCCCCCAAATGATTATTTTAATCAAGTTGTCACCGTTTAAGGTAACCGCGAGATATGCTAACACTACGCGTATTCAAATTTTCTATTAGAGCGTTGGGGTTCTTTATTAATTATGTTTGACTTTGACTTAGGATCCTAGTTTCCTTTTAATGGACCTGGGTTTTGGATCTTAGCTTGAGACCTTATCTTTTGATTTTTATCTTTCCTTCTTTCCTTTTTATGACCAAGCGACAGTATGTTACATATATGTGTTAGTGGGTGATATGACATGATTGCAAAAATAGTTCAATTGGTTTTTACATGTTCCTTATGTACTGTATTTAATTTATTTACTTAAACTTTTTGGAGCATTATTTGAATGTTAAATATTTTCACTTTTCCTAACATTTAAATATTTCATTCATTTAGTATCTATACTGAATAAGTCACTTTAAAGTTAACTACAATTTCACAACTTAAATTTCCACACTAAGTGTATAACACATTTCACTCTATTTCTAGTCTTAACAATTTCAGTATCAATCTTGGGACTTTATTGTAGTCTTATCTTGTTTTGCCTGGCGAGGTATGCGATGTCCACTCCTCTCGGCACCCCTGTGCGGCTGCACAGAGGGATCGTTTGGGTTTGGGTTCTGCAGGCCGTCTGCGCGGTTGCAGCAGTGGCACATACGGGATATGAGTAATACTTTGTTGTGCCGCCTCTTCAATGGCTAAGCTACAACACTTTTTCATTATTTGACTCAGGCTGCCTCTTGTTACAGTTTGCAACATGCCCATCGTAACAACGAATCTTCTTGCACCCTACATCGTATAGCTTCTTGGATTATAACGCCATACGACATGTGATTTTAGATTTTTCTTTCTCTTCGATTTCAATTCGCCGAGTCTTCATGTCTGTTGTTAAGTTTCATATAGCATTCTTCGGACTGCCTACGTGTGCCGACGTTCTTCGGTAGGATCTTTTTTTTTCTTCAAATTCTTCATCTGATGTACGCCGATGCTACTTGTAGACTTCCGTGACGTTCTTGACTAAATTAACGATCAAATTTCCGGTTGACATCAGCGGACAGTTCGCTTCTTGTATAACGTCTTAGAGTGATGAACTTCTGGCGAATGGTTCTTGTTTGCTCGTTCTCGCTCTGAATGGTTTGTGGGAGTAAAGGGACCAGACTGCTACGGTCATCGGTCCCCGTTCTAGCTCTGCCTCTAGGTTGCAAGGCGAGCGAACTCCCGACGTCGACGACCTCTGCCTACGTCATGGGACGTCTCATAGCTCGTAGTTAACGTTTCTGGAACCGTGCAGCCAAAACGTGATTCACCCCATCAGATAACAACAGCAATCCTTCAGATTGTTTGGGCTCCAAAATGGAGAATACAGAACATAAAGAACACATATAGATATGACATTTAGAGATGTCATGTAGACGTGATGTGTATTAATCACTCGTTCTTGTTCCCTAATATATGCAATCTTTTAGCCTTTCTAATAGTTCATAGCATTCATTTTCCTACTAGTATCACACTGTTTGCATATGCGATATTTCTTTGTTTGACAACTATTCTTAATGCTCAAATTACCTTCATTTCCACAGGTTATACTGAGATTCTGTCCTATTCAGTTCTGGGGACAATCCTATTGAATTAACGACTACGTTACTTCACATGCTGTAGGTTATGCCCAGATTCTGTCCGCCAGTCCCGAGCGTAATCCTACTGAAATAATTGATACTTCACTGGGCAACTAGCACCGCGAAAATTTGATATGCAAATAAATTCAATAACTCATTGTCCTTGTTCTTAATCTAAGGCTTCCGTTCACTAACAGTTACATGTGAGGCACTCAAAAAATTACAGTGGACAGAATTAACAAATGTTAACTACTATACTATTAAACAAAGAATACATTTATACCCACGAAGATTCGAACATTATTAAAACAATAAATTGTAAAACTACTAAACCATCAAAAAGCTACTTAGGTGAAGTTTGTTATTCAGTATTCCATCAACTGTCAGTAAGGGTTTCATCCATAAAATTTCATCATATCTTTGTGAGGAAACAAACCTTTGGTTTGGCTCCCGTTATCTTCATTAGCTAACAAATAGCTTCCCTAATGTGAAATTCGAATAATCCCATAAGGTCTGGAGTAAACAGTTGCCATTTCTGGTGTAACCTCTTAGGAGCCGATGACTTAGGGGGTTTTCTTAATAAGACCTTATCACCTATAGTATACGACAGAGTTCTACCCAATTTACGATCGACTTTGTCTTTCTCAGTCAAGCAGGACGCTTTATAGATTCACGCACGTCGTCCAACACGACTTCCTATCCCTTTTTGGCTCAACACACATCGCTAAAGGTTTGATTCACTCATTAGATTCGGGCGTGTTGTACATTATCTCCGCTAGAGTATGCCTGGCGGATGACTGTGGCATGTTACTGTGAATCTCTTCAAAGACCGACACATACTCTATCCACTTATATTGTCGTGTTGTAGCATAATTAAACTTTCTAAATATACGTTCAACTGTTGACGGTTCTGCATGATATCGCGATATCAAGATGTGGTTCATGTCTAATTTTAACATACACTCCTTCAAGCCTTGTTGGTCCACGGAATGGTTTAAGTCTGAGATGGGTAGACATCCATCTCATAAACATTATCCTTCATCACACCAGGCTTATGATCGAAGACTTCCTAATATTCCTTTAACAATATAGCTAATTCATTACGATGTACTTCAACTAAGTATTGAGATTCAACTACT
This sequence comes from Schistocerca serialis cubense, assembly GCF_023864345.2. NCBI lineage: Eukaryota > Metazoa > Arthropoda > Insecta > Orthoptera > Acrididae > Schistocerca > Schistocerca serialis. The sequence continues at coordinate 603,132,583 of NC_064638.1, read as the reverse complement.
TAATTCTGGATAATGTTTCCAACGTCCGATGAGTTATCTGTTGGTAAACCACATAGTCCATAATTGCCATTTAAATACAATATATCAATACGTAAATTTAATCTCTATTCTCTGGCAGAATCTGAGGTGCAATCTCAATTTCCTCACCAGGTTCAAGACAATCATTCGCTCTATTGGACAGGCTGCATATCCATTTTAAGATGCCAATTATTGCATTTTTGTCGCTCAAAAAATCCCAACTCCAGATTCACGGATAAGATAGTGTAAAAGTTAACAAGAAGCTGCTTAATAGTCTTTCCCTTTATGCAACAGCTTCTACCATCACATAAGACTTCATAGGAACGGAATGAACGCTCAATGCACCTGATAGCGTACGGTTTGAAACTGGGAACACAGGCAGTCTATTCTTACTAATAATAGGTGGAAGGACTGGCTCTAAGAACTATGGGACTTAACATCTGATGTCGTGTCCCCTAGACTTAGAACTACTTAAACCTAACTAACCTAAGGACATCACAAACATCCATGCCCGAGGCAGGATTCGAAACTGCGACCGTAGCCGCAGCGCGGTTCCGGACTGAAGCGCCTAGAACCGCTCGGCCACAGTGGCCGGTGGTGGAAGGCATATATAGAGGGCCTATACAATGGCGATGTACTTGAGAACAATATTATGGCATTGGAAGACGATGTAGATTAAGATGAAGTGGGAGATATGATACTTTGTGAAGAGTTTGACAGAGCACTAAAAGATTTAAGTCGAAACAAGGCCCCGGGAGTAGACAACATTCCATTAGAACTATTGATAGCCTTGGGAGAGCCACCCCTGACAAAACTCTACCATCTGTTGAGCAAGATGTATGACACAGGCGAAATACCCTCAGACTTCAAGAAGAATACAATAATTCCAACCCCAAGGAAAGCAGGTGTTGACAGATGTGAAAATTACCGAACTATCAGTTTAATAAGTCACGGCTGCAAAATACTAACACGAATTCTTTCCAGACAAATGGAAAAACTGGTAGAAGCCGACCTCGGGGAAGATCAGTTTGGATTTCGTAGAAATGTTGGAACACGTGAGGCAGTACTGACCATACGACTTATCTTAGAAGATAGACAAAGAATAGGCAAACCTACGTTTCTAGCATTTGTAGACTTAGAGAAAGCCTTTGACAATGTTGACTGGAATACTCTCTTACAAATTCTGAAGGTGGCAGGGATAAAATACAGGGAGCGAAAGGCTATTTACAATTTGTACAGAAACCACATGGCAGTTATAATTGTCGAGGGGCATGAAAGGAAGCAGTTGTTCGGAAGGGAGTGAGACAGGGTTATAGTCTATCCCTGATGTTATTCAGTCTGTATCGACCAGGATTATTTATTAAAACATCGACCAAATTGCTGTACCAGTTTAGTAGATTTCATTCTACATCCACTCGGATTCTCTAGTAATTCTTCTACCACCATTGCATCTTAGCGCTCTTACTGCTAATGATGTTTCGCCTTCCTCTTTACGACCAGCCACTTCCGGAAGGCGCAAAGAGGTTGGTTCTAGTTTGTTGATTCAATTGTCCTGTCATTATTTCCTTCCTCTACAACTACCACTCGTATTTCATGGTTCCGAGCCGCCCATTCACTGTCTTGATGACACGTCATAGTTTCAATTTTGTTTATCATTTCGGATGGCATGAATTACCTCGACGTTTCTATGGCGTTTGCAGACGCTGTCCACCAAACGGGTGATTGATTACTCCATTGGACATGTCGCATGTTATTATTCTCCGGTAGCACATGATGATCGTTATATTTTCGCATCTGTGTGTAGATGAATAAATCGCTTTTGATATGGTTCTGTGTCTGTCCATTACGCCTATTATTATTATTGCGAGTACCACCGTTATTATTATTATTGCTGTGACCCGGCTGATGATTTTGTGAATCGGACCTGCTATTTCCCACTTGATTACCATTACATTGATTGCTGTGGCAATTTAGATTATTCGTATTAACGTTATTATATTGCGATTTATCGTTGCGATGGCTTCCATTGCAACAATGACCATGGTGTACATTGTACGGATTCGCATTATATATAATTTCCTAAGTGCCTAGCGTCCTCTTGGATGATTTGTAGCGGTTCTGTTACTGACAGAAAGTGATCTAAGTCATGATCGGGTACATTAATTACTTTTTCTCGCAGGTAAATTGGTAATTTCCCTTTCGGAATTCTTAAAACCTCCATAAGGTTGATGGGTTAATCCCAGTATCGGGCCTTATTTATGTACCTTTCGAAATACTTTCGAAGTGTGCCCTTTTTAGGGCTGTAAAATTCTGGAGTGTAAATCTCGTTTCTAAGATCACTTTGTTCACTCTTCGTTTCGCAATAAAGTATTTCCCAAACTCATAGTATGACGCACAAGTCAGCTACTTCAGATGCCCGTACGAAACTTAATCACTGTTTCGAATTTTGTCTTGTTCATTCCATAGGGAGGAGACAATTTTTCTCTGTTGAAACGTATCGAATTACCTGGCTTTAAATATACTATTTTCAACTTTTGCTGACAAGTTGTACATCGTCTGTCAACATCCCGATTCCCGTAATCTGAATCTTCGCTGCTGCTAACAGATTTCTCCTGGCAGTCGTTCCACCTCCTTTTCCTTATCTTTGGATTGATCAATGAACGTTTACTGACATCCATCCAGCAATTTTAGCTCGGTCGACTCTCCTTTCGTACACAATAATAGGTAGTTGACTTGACTCTGCGAAGCGGCAGATAACCTTTTCTTTAGTATTCTGAAACATAGCTTTAGAGTCGCACCTAGACGCGTCGGGGGTCCCATATCACTTTAACTGCAAACGTCAACGCCATTAAAGAGCCTCCAACAGCGTGAACATACCCCATCTGACATGCAGGGTCCATGGATTCATGAGCTGTCTCCATACCCGTAGACGTCCATCCGTTAGATACAATTTGGAACGAAACTCGTACGATCAGGCAACATGTTTCCGGTCATCAACAGTCCAATGTCGGTGATGATGGGCTCAGACGAGGTATAAAACTTTGTGTCGTGTAGTCATCAAGGGTACACGAGGGAGCCTTCGGCTCCGAAAGCTCTTATCGACGACTTTTAGTTGACTGCTTCTCACGCTGACACATGTTGATGGCCCAGCACTGAAATCTGCAGCAATTTGCAGAAAGTCAGTCAGGGTGAATGATTCTCTTCAGTCGCCGTTCGTCCCGTTCTTGCAGGATCTTTCTCTGGGCGCAGCGATGTCAGGCATTTGATGTTTTACCGGATTCCTGATATTCATGGTACACTCGTGAAATGATCAAACGGGAAAATCCCCCCTTTATCGCTACCTCGGAGACGCTGTGTCCCATCGAACTTAAGCAGACTATAACACCACGTTGAAACTCTCTTAAATCTTGATGCCGGCCAGAGTGGCCGAGCGGTTCAAGGCGCTGCCGTCTGGAACAGCGCGACCGCTACGGTTGCAGGTTCGAATCCTGCCTCGGGCATGGATGTGTGTGATGTCCTTAGGTTAGTTAGGTTTAAGTAGTTCTAAGTTCTAGGGGACTTATGACCTCAGCAGTTGAGTCCCATAGTGCTCAGAGCAATTTGAACCTTTTTTTTTTTTTAAAAAAAAAAAAAAATCTTGATAAACCGCTATTGTAGCGGCAGTAACCGATCTAACAATTGCACCAGACACTTGTTGCCTTACATAGGCGTTGTCGACAGTATCGCGTATTCTGCCTGTTTACATTTCTCTGTATTTGAATGCGCTTCCCTATAGCAGTTTCTTTGGCACTTCACTGTATGTAATTGGAGCGCAATGAACTATGACTCAAACTTTAAATATCGATTATGACGGCAAGCTCGCAGTGTCAATTATTTCGATACATATTTGAGTTTTGCGTCTTTTATAACACCTGTCTGTGCGCCTCCCTCAGGCACGACCTCTATCGTTTCCAGTACGTCGTAGTATTTCCTTCCCGTCATTCCGTGCGTAGTTTCTCGAAGACAGTGAACATGTAACAAGAGCAAGTCTACACGAATGGTTATTTCGACCGAATACAGTAACTAATTTACAAAATAACATGTAAAAAACCGTATATTGTTGCTTTGTTACCTTCGAGCTCCATGTTGCTGAGAAATTTGTGACTCCTCCTAATCCTGCCTATTGGCACTTTCACGATCAGCGAAAGTGCGATTTCCTTTATCTTTGCCCTGTGTTCTACACCTCTTCGAGATACGTGAAAGTGAGGCGACACGACACTAGCTGTAATTGCAGTCAATCTCTTTTCAGTAAGTTTAGATTCTAATTATTACCATCGGCTGGCTGCGTTGTTTAGCCGTTGCCGCCCAAGATACTCATTAATAGGCAGCCGATTCGCCTTTCAAAGTGAATTGATGTCTTTGATCTGCGTAACACATGTACACCGAATTAATTCCCTCAGAAGTCACAGGTCATTTAACACAGCACATTTTGTTTGTTGAAAATTCTCTTTAGTATTAATATGGAATAAGCTATTATTATTATTAGTAGTAGTATTATTATTTTATTATTATTATCCAGAGAGAATCCAATATATGGCTCACTTCTCGCGATACTCTGTTCGAAATAGTAGGACACCACAGGTTTTCCTTAACTCGGCTTTTATTTCTTTGATAAGGTTCACTACTACATTAAAGCCCAATAATAAACGTCGAAACAGGGTCCATAATCGAAAGGCAAGTTGCCGCGCGATGTTTGAATAATAGCTTCGGCAGTAACTTAAGTTCAGAAATTGGAACTGATAACAATTTTTTATCGATTGAGATATTCGCTGGATGTTAGCGTATCTCAGTTCTGTCAGTTTTCGTATTTTTAACAATAAATTAAATGAAAAGAAATTTACTCGTAAGTAGCGCGGCTTCCAATAAAGTTAACTATTTCAGGCAGTAGCGCATGGACCTAAGAGACTCTAATACTCAAGACTCAAACTCTGAAAGCTCTGACACTAAAATCTCGAACGCAAAGACTCCCAGATGCTTGAAAATACCAAACGCTAAAGACTCGCAGATGCCAAAGACTCCCAGACGCTAAGGACGGTAACAATACTTTCCTTGGGTGTATATAGTAACTGTGAAACAAAAGGGACGTTTGTTAGAAGCTCTTTGAACGAAGTCCCTTGCTACTTTACAAATAACACACTATTCTGTTGGCTCTTATCACTCTCTTATTTAATTTCCTCTGCTTTAAAACCGGAATTCGTGATTTTGTATGAAATATGGGAACTGATCGTAGCCAGATGGAATAAATCTTAGTTTCAAAAAAGACCCGATGTGCAACGAGGAGTTACAAGTTAAACTAATTATTAAATAGTATACTGAGTATCTCCAGCAGTACTACCGTATTTATGTGTCGTTGTCCCATCCTGCTCAAAGCAAGTACACATAAAGGAAAAAATTCCGTTACCTTATGTATACCTATTTCACACGTGCCAAGTACAATCTCCGGTACTTCCTGTCAGAGCATGCACATTTTGACAGGACCTTCTCATTCAAGAATCCTCAGGAGATACAGGTTTTTTCTGAATTAGGTATTACTTTATTCTTCTTGAGTGCATGGTGTTTTGAATAGCTAAAAATGGGAAATTTGATATTAAATAAGTAGGCATTTCCAGCCACTTGTCAAGTGGAAAAGATTCATATTAATTTAAAATTTACCTTAACCCGAATGATGTTTTCGGAACTGCATCAAAGTTTCTTTGTAGTTATGCGTTCACAAGGTATTTGTGAGAACTTCAGTTCATGCTGGAGGATTACGAAAAATTAGGTTTATCGTACTTTTGTACTCACAATCCTGTCCATATGATGATTTCATCTTAATTTATTGGCCTCTTCACGGAGCCTCCTTTTATTTGTACAGTGTCCGTATCTAAATCTTACAGATTTGTATTTATGAAATGCCAGTTTAAAAAAATATGAAATATATAAATCGCTGAGTTGTGTGCTGAAAATTACTTGAGGTATAGTACCATAATTTACCAATCAGTAATGACTGTGATTTTTCACTATTGATGGTCACAGATGGGACCATAAATATTGAACAGTTCAATTCTGCCTGAACGACTATTTTCTTAGTAATAGCAGACATCATCCGCTTCGGGTAAGCTGGGTCTCACGCACTTGTTTGTTGCTTTTTATAAATCTGCTTCAAAGACAAAGTTATGCGATGTTGCTTTGTCGATCTGCCTAGATTCTCGAGTCTTTACGTCTACAAATGGTTCAAATGGCTCTGAGCACTATGGGACTTAACATCTGAGGTCATCAGTCCCCTAGAACTTAGAACTACTTAAACCTAACCAACCTAAGGACATCACACACATCCATGCCCGAGACAGGATTCGAACCTGCGACCGTAGCGGTCGCGCTGTTCCAGACTGAAGCGCCTAGAACCGTTCGGCCACAACGGCCGGCCTTTACGTCTACCTGGCATTTTTTTTCCATCGTATAATTCAAGTTATTCAGCTGTTTTTATTTCCATGTCACCCAAGTTGCATCGAGTTGCATAGAGATATGATAAATTATGCACTTTGGCGGACGGGTGCCCGACGTGTCCCGCGCACCTTAAGTGATGACTGGTGCTTGCTATTATTGCTTTATTTACTGTCACTTCACGCGATGAACCCTCCGAACATTACATTTTGATACCTCTTCACACACGAATACAATGGAGTCTTTTGCTTCACATCATTAAGGCTGATTTTTCTTTTTCCATCTGGGCTGATGCCCTAATGACGAAATAAACAAACCGTTAGTTTATAACCCTGCTCTACAAGTCCCGCTTATATGTGCCCTCATGTTTTACAATTTATCAATTATGTGGCTTCTCGCGTCAGGATTTAAACGGTTTTATATCAGGGAAATAAAATGGACAATGGAGATTTTACATAAGGTGAAATATACGCTTTCAGCACTGTTCTTGTTGACTGTTTTGCATGTCGGCATCTCAGCGTCGAATCACGTAAGTAATGAGAAAGCACGACGATTGTATACGTGGAGAGCAGGGGTCAATTTTAACTGTGCCTTCCTTTCCTTTACTATCCATTCGGTCGCTGTTAAAGTTATTGCTTTGTACTTCAGTGAGGAGAACGGGAGTTCATCCTAGAGCCGTTAACTTTCGCTTGTTAACCATCCGTAAGGGGGACACACTGTTCATCGCTTCGTTGAAGCTCATGCCTCTGTGCAAGACCTTTGCCAAACAAATACCACTGTAGTTTCATATATGTTGTCACAGTGATTTTGTTTCTCAAGTAGGTCTTGTTCGAAAAGCAGTAACTATAAAGTGAAATTTGCTGTCACTAGAGGCTGTACCTTAAGCGTTAGTTATCCTGAGCCGTTGTCTGCTATATCTACAACTGCGCCACATTTATAAAATTTGAAGCAGTTCTATCTTAGTTGTATGCTGGCATAAATACATGAATCTGTCCTCATGTGCACGTGAGTCCTTTAACTACGAATCTGCTTCCACATTCTTTGACTGTAACGTAACTATTGACGTGTAGAGCGTTTCCTGGTCCGCTGAAGCTTTTCTTTGCTATGATAAGTGGAAATCTTCTACATAATCATTAGATAACTTCCATTATCAGTTTGATACGTCTGGATTAGAGCTCCTTCGTGCAAGGATAGTGTTACAAAAGCTTAATTTCTGAGAATAGCTCTGTTACTGCGTGAGGTTGTGGCTGAGCACGGAGTCTGTCACAAACAGGCAAGACTCCACGCACTTAGTGACACGCAGCGCACCAGGCTAATTATGCGTCGTTTTGCGGCGAAGAAAAGGAAGGAAGGGTTAGGTTTTAACGTCGCGTCGACGTCGGGGTCCTCGGAGACGGGGCACAAGCTCGGATTGTCCCAAGGATGGACAAATTAATCGGCCGTGCCATTTCAAAAGAACCATCGCCGTATTTACTTGGAACTATTTAAGGACATCTTGGAAAACCTAACTCTGGATGACCGGATGCCGATTTGAAACGAAGTTTTCCCGAAAGCGAGTCAATTGTGCTAACCACAGCAGTACCTGGCAAGACTGCTGTAAAGATGTGTTAGTAAACGTTTAAACGTTTATTGGCGATACCGGACTGATTTTCTGCTCTGCTACTCCTTCAAACAGAGTCTGTAGATGTGTTGGGGGCAACCGAAAAACAGTAATTAATGTCATGTGACTGTGTAACTGAATTCAGCAAGACAACGTTACAATTTAAGTAACGAAACACTGCACAAGTTATGTGTTTTTCAAGCTTGGCGCAACGCGTTTGTAGCATACATATTTACAGAGGTGCTTTATGTGATGTATACATGTACGTTGTTCTGCCCCTCTTGTCCTGCAGTCATTATTTTGTGGTTGTATGCAATCGGGAAATCGGACAAAATAAATCTCCTGATTGTTCTTTGTCCTAGTATTTCTGTCTGTCTACTTACAGATTCCGTGCCTTCATCATCAATGAGTAACCCACACGGAAGCCGTCACTTACACTATTTATGTGAAATAGAAATAAGGAGCAAAGATGGTACGACATTGTGGTGTCCCGAGCAGGCCAGTGTGGCCGAGCGGTTCTAGGTGCTTCAGTCTGGAACCGCGCGACCGCTACGGTCGCAGGTTCGACTCCTGCCTCAGGCATGGATGTGTGTGATGTCCTTAGGTTAGTTAGGTTTAAGTAGTTCTAAGTTCTAGGGGACTGATGACCTCAGATGTTAAGTCCCATAGTGCTCAGAGCCATTTGAACCATTTTTGTGGTGTCCCGAAGATTTTGAATGCAGTTTGAGATGTATTTTTTGTGGATTACGTTATTTACATCAATTTGTCACTTAACTTCTATCTTATCGTTACTGAATATATTAATGATTTTTACTCGCTTTTATGCTATTTTGTCGCAGATATTGAGTGGAGTATGTGGAAGAATGAACATATTTAAGGATTTGCTACAGTAATTCTCTACGCAAAAAATAAAGTTAAAGGATTTAATCGATTCCTTATCTAGTTAGCTACTGATTTTTTTCTCTCTGTTTTTTGTGTTATACAAAAATTTGCAGCACTCATAAAACCCACAGCATGTGGTTTCTGTAAGTGGAGTTTCTTAAGATCTTCTGTATCCGTGTCCGTGAATGAGTCTCCAATCTTGTGCATGTGTGTTGCTAGGGTTGATTTTGTGCAGTGATTATTTCTGCAACGGTTGATGTGTTTCTTTAGTCCGATTTCAGGACAGCTATATAACAACAAAATGACTGCAGAGCAGCTGAGACGGGTTACAATCATATGAAATAGCTGTGTAAAATTTACACTTGTCAGTTCGAATATATTCTCGAAACATGTCGTAACCAACATGAAAAATACGGAACTGGTGCAGTGTTTCACTACTGAATCCTTTCCCGAACCATTGATTCTGTTGAATGAAATTTAGACTCCGATATGCGACCTTGAACTGGAAAACGTACGTCGTTAACAGTTAATATGCCACCTTCAGTTGGTTTGTAATAATTTACGCCGACAGTCTCCACAAAGACGAAACCAGACGCTAGTTATTAGTTATTAGGTAAGAAATTGCACTTTAAGTTTACACGCAAACAAATTTGCTTTGTTGTCTTCAATTAGACCTCGCTGAACCAGCTACCTTTGTTAAAGATAAATTTCAGCTCGCTAATGGTTCCGCACTTTGATACGGTATCTCTTCTTGTCGAGAACAAGCAAGCTCCTTAAACTAAAACTATAGCTGAGAAAACCAGAGATTTTTCGCTCATAATTCTACATAGGAATATGCTTTCGAATTTTTGCAGGCTTTCGCTGTTGCAGATGCGAATATTCTGATGACGAAGAACTACTAATTCTGGGCCTCAGAAACGTCTTTAAAACTATAATTACAGTCTCCATCTGAGAGGAACATAGCTGCCTCCTAGAGCTCCACGAAACGATTTTATATGCAGGCTTCTCAGTCAGATAGCCTCAAGAATAGAATGGCCGAACTTTCTACCGCTATTTCTTGGTCACACTTACAACAGTGCTCTCAGAGTGCCACCTGCTGGCAGGACTTTTCCGAAATTACTTCAGCAAGGAGTGGGAAACACCCACCTTAAGCCATCCTAGTAGGTTCCAACCAAAATCCAGTTAGATGTATTACACACAGATGGACTTATCGTCTCCGGACTGGACAAAGTCCTCTTCCTCCAAATGGCTCTTCTCCATAACGATTCTAACATCTATTAGTACAGAGGTCGCAACACACCGTTTGTCCAAATGTGCGATTTCTTTAACTCAATATGTTTCAGAGATATATGTGCCCAATCCCCCCATGAACCATGGACCTTGCCGTTGGTGGGGAGGCTTGCGTGCCTCAGCGATACAGATGGCCGTACCGTAGGTGCAACCACAACGGAGGGGTATCTGTGGAGAGGCCAGACAAACATGTGGTTCCTGAAGAGGGGCAGCAGCCTTTTCAGTAGTTGCAGGGGCAACAGTCTGGATGACTGACTGATCTGGCCTTGTAACATTAACCAAAACGGCCTTGCTGTGATGGTACTGCGAACGGCTGAAAGCAAGGGGAAACTACAGCCGTAATTTTTCCCGAGGACATGCAGCTTTACTGTATGATTAAATGATGATGGCGTCCTCTTGGGTAAAATATTCCGGAGGTAAAATAGTCCCCCATTCGGATCTCCGGGCGGGGACTACTCAAGAGGACGTCATTATCAGGAGAAAGAAAACTGGCATTCTACGGATCGGAGCGTGTAATGTCAGATCCCTTAATCGGGCAGGTAGGTTAGAAAATTTAAAAAGGGAAATGGATAGGTTGATGTTAGATATAGTGGGAATTAGTGAAGTTCGGTGGCAGGAGGAACAAGACTTTTGGTCAGGTGAATACAGGGTTATAAATACAAAATCAAATAGGGGTAATGCAGGAGTAGGTTTAATAATGAATAAAAAAATAGGAGTGCGGGTTAGCTACTACAAACAGCATAGTGAACGCATTATTGTGGCCAAGATAGACACAAAGCCCATGCCTACTACAGTAGTACAAGTTTATATGCCAACTAGCTCTGCAGATGATGAAGAAATAGATGAAATGTATGACGAGATAAAAGAAATTATTCAGGTAGTGAAGGGAGACGAAAATTTAATAGTCATGGGTGACTGGAATTCGTCAGTAGGAAAAGGGAGAGAAGGAAACATAGTAGGTGAATATGGATTGGGGGGAAGGAATGAGAGAGGAAGCCGCCTTGTAGAATTTTGCGCAGAGCATAACTTAATCATAGCTAACACTTGGTTCAAGAATCATAAAAGAAGGTTGTATACCTGGAAGAATCCTGGAGATACGAAAAGGTATCAGATAGATTATATAATGGTAAGACAGAGATTTAGGAACCAGGTTCTAAACTGTAAGACATTTCTTGGGGCAGATGTGGATTCTGACCACAATCTATTGGTTATGAACTGCAGATTGAAAGTGAAGAAACTGCAAAAAGGTGGGAATTTAAGGAGATGGGACCTGGATAAACTGAAAGAACCAGAGGTTGTAGAGAGTTTCAGGGAGAGCATAAGGGAACAATTGACAGGAATTGGGGAAAGAAATACAGTAGAAGAAGAATGGGTAGCTCTGAGGGATGAAGTAGTGAAGGCAGCAGACGATCAAGTAGGTAAAAAGACGAGGGCTAATAGAAATCCTTGGGTAACAGAAGAAATATTGAATTTAATTGATGAAAGGAGAAAATATAAAAATGCAGTAAATGAAGCAGGCAAAAAGGAATACAAACGTCTCAAAAATGATATCGACAGGAAGTGCAAAATGGCTAAGCAGGGATGGCTAGAGGACAAATGTAAGGATGTAGAGGCTTGTGTCACTAGGGGTAAGATAAATACTGCCTACAGGAAAATTAAAGAGACCTTTGGAGAGAAGAGAACCACTCGTATGAATATCAAGAGCTCAGATGGCAACCCAGTTCTAAGCAAAGAAGGGAAGGCAGAAAGGTGGAAGGAGTATATAGAGGGTTTATACAAGGGCGATGTACTTGAGGACAATATTATAGAAATGGAAGAGGATGTAGATGAAGACGAAATGGGAGATATGATACAGCGTGAAGAGTTTGACAGAGCACTGAAAGACCTGAGTCGAAACAAGGCCCCGGGAGTAGACAACATTCCATTAGAACTACTGATGGCCTCGGGAGAGCCAGTAATGACAAAACTCTACCATCTGGTGAGCACGATGTATGAGACAGGCGAAATACCCTCAGACTTCAAGAAGAATATAATAATTCCAATCCCAAAGAAAGCAGGTGTTGACAGATGTGAAAATTACCGAACTATCAGTTTAATAAGTCACAGTTGCAAAATACTAACGCGAATTCTTTACAGAAGAATGGAAAAACTGGTAGAAGCTGACCTCGGGGAAGATCAGTTTGGATTCCGTAGAAATGTTGGAACACGTGAGAGAATTCTGACCTTACGACTTATCTTAGAAGAAAGATTAAGGAAAAGCAAACCTACGTTTCTAGCATTTGTAGACTTAGAGAAAGCTTTTGACAATGTTAACTGGAATACTCTCTTTCAAATTCTGAAGGTGGCAGGGGTAAAATACAGGGAGCGAAAGGCTGTTTACAATTTGTACAGAAACCAGATGGCAGTTATAAGAGTCCAGGGGCATGAAAGGGAAGCAGTGGTTGGGAAAGGAGTGAGACAGGGTTGTAGCCTTTCCCCGATGTTATTCAATCTGTATATTGAGCAAGCAGTAAAGAAAACAAAAGAAAAATTCGGAGTAGGTATTAAAATTCATGGAGAAGAAGTAAAAACTTTGAGGTTCGCCGATGACATTGTAATTCTATCAGAGACAGCAAAGGACTTGGAAGAGCAGTTGAACGGAATGGACATTGTCTTGAAAGGAGGATATAAGATGAACATCAACAAAAGCAAAACGAGGATAATGGAATTAAGTCGGGTGATGCTGAGGGAATTAGATTAGGAAATGAGACACTTACAGTAGTAAAGGAGTTTTGCTATTTAGGGAGTAAAATAACCGATGATGGTCGAAGTAGAGAGGATATAAAATGTAGACTGGCAATGGCAGGGAAAGCGTTTCTCAAGAAGAGAAATTTGTTAACACCGAGTATAGATTTGTCACGAAGCCGTTTCTGAAAGTATTTGTATGGAGTGTAGCCATGTATGGAAGTGAAACATGGACGATAAGTAGTTTGGACAAGAAGAGAATAGAAGCTTTCGAAATGTGGTGCTACAGAAATGTGGTGCTGCAGAAGAATGCTGAAGATAAGGTGGGTAGATCACGTAACTAATGAGGAGGTATTGAATAGGATGGGGGAGAAGAGAAGTTTGTGGCACAACTTGACCAGAAGAAGGGATCGGTTGGTAGGACATGTTTTGAGGCATCGAGGGATCACAAATTTAGCATTGGAGGGCACCGTGGAGGGTAAAAATCGTAGAGGGAGACCAAGAGATGAATACACTAAGCAGATTCAGAAGGATGTAGGTTGCAGTAGGTACTGGGAAATGAAGAAGCTTGCACAGGATAGAGTAGCATGGAGAGCTGCATCAAACCAGTCTCAGGACTGAAGACCACAACAACAACAACAACATGTGCCCAATATCAAATTAGTAATCAAGATTCGATTCTCTGGCAAGGGTTTCGTTTGTGGGATTATATACACATCAAAAAAAGTTTTGCATCACCCTGGTTCCCAGAACTTCTGAAGACAGACGTTGACTGAGGATAGTGTATCACAGACACAGTCCCATTGACTGTTCAGAGATGTCACTAATCCCGCCCAAACATGTAAACAACCGAGCATGAGCAGCGCCTATTAGACGAACGGGGTTCGACAGCCAATCAGTTCCAGTCAGACCAACAGGAAGGAAGTACACGGCTCCTGCTGTCTCTTGTTCAACCATGCCTACGCGGTCAGTACCGCGGTTCGATCGCGTCCGCATTGTTACTTTGTGCCAGGAAGGGCTTTCAGCAAGGGAAGTGAACCAAGGCGATGTTGTTCGGACATGGAGGGGATACAGAGAGACAGGAACAGTCAATGACATGATTCGATCAGGCCGCCCAAGAGCTACCACTGCAGTGGATGACCGCTGCCTACGGGTTATGGATCGGAGAGACCCTGACAGCAACGCCACCATGTTGAGTAATGCTTTTTGTGCTGCCACAGGACATTGTGTTATGACTCAAACTCTGCGCAATAGGCTGCATCATGCGCAGCCTCACTCCCGAAGACATGGCGAGGTCCATCTTTGTAAACACGTCACCAAGCACCATTGTACAGATGGGCCCAACAACATGCCGAATGGACCGCTCAGGATCGGCATCACGTTCTCTACACCGATGAGTGGTGCATATGCCTTCAACCAGATAGTCGTCGGAGACGTGTTTGGAGGCAACCCGGTCCGGCCGGACACCTTAGACACACTGTCCAGCGAGTGCTTCAAGGTGGAGGTTCCTGCTCTTTTGAGGAGGCATTATGTGGGGCCGGTATACGCCGCTGGTGGTCATGGAAGCTGCCTTAACGGCTGTACGATACGTGAATGCCATCCTCCGACCTATAGTGCAACCATATCGGCAGCGTATTGGCTAGGCATTCGTCTTCATCGATGACAATTCGCGCCCCCATCGTGCAGATCTTGTGAATGACTTCCTTCAGCATAACGACATGACTCGACTAGAGTGGCCAGCATGTTCTCCAGACATGAACCGATATGGCCTGGGATAGTTCTAAAAAGGCTGTTTATCGACGACGTGACCCACCAACCACTCTGAGGGATCTACGCCGAATCTCTGTTGAGGAGTGGGACAATCTGTACCATCAGTGCCTTGATGAATTTGTGGATAGTAGGCCACGATGAATGCAGGTATGCATCAATGCAAGAGGACGTGCTTCTGGGTATTATAGGTACCGGTGTGTATTGCAGTCTGGACCACTACCTCTGAAGGTCTCACTGTATGGTGGTACAACATGTAATGTGTGGTTTTCATGAGCAATAAAAAGGGCAGAAATGGTGTTTATGTTGATCTCTAGTCCAGTTTTCTGTAGAGGTTCTGGAACTCTCGGAACCGAGGTGATTCAAAACTTTGCTTGATGTTTGTATGTTAGTGTATGTTACGTTCTCTGAAATCACAATAGAGACAAACATAATAACATAGGTGTAAGATAGTTTTAGATTTTGCTATTGTCGTACAAGAGGAAAATTCGCCCATTGGCCCAATGGTGGTTCTTTGATTTGCTTCGGGAAGAGATGGCGTGGATACTATAATATGTAAAATAATAATTTATTTTAATACAGTGTACATAACAATTAATACATTTGCACAATTTATTTCCAAAAAATTCTCATGAGTATTTACGTCTGTCTCTGAACATTGTGTCACTTGACGCAAACGAAATTGAAATTGCTCATTCAAAGTACATTTAACAGTAAGTTTCACTATGAGTTCTGCCTACTACACTGATCACACAGCTGACCTACTCGACCTACTAAACAATGCCATCGTTGTATTTGATGGTCGCAGATAGGACTGAACAGTACTCTGCTCGGCCTTAAGTAGAAGATCCGTTGTGGCGGCGTAGCGAAGCGTTTCAGGGAGTTACTACGCCGATGTCGCTCATTCGTCGATATGGCTGGCAGGCACAGCTAAAAGGTTGTCAGTGTTATAACTGTCATCATATGTCTATATAAATAACAGCCAAGTCTCGCTCTGGACGCGCTATAGAAATTTTTTGCAGTGCTTCCCGGAGTAACACAGGATGCATTGTTCCTACCGGGACAGCTCATCCATTACAAATCAGTCCCTTTCCGGAATTCGCAAAGTGTCGCAGAAATAGTTAAGGATCGTTTTTGTTATTGTAGGAGCTTTCGTTATGTCTCAGCTTGCCTGTATGGAAATTATTGTCCTAACAGGAACTGTTTACGAAAATAGCCCAGAATAACGCCGATTTCATTCTCCCTGATGGTCCTAACGATGCACCTCGTCCATCACGCGTTACCGTACCCGGAAAACGTAGTATCCTGCTTTCAACATACGTCACAGAAACGGTACACTTCTCATTGCTAAAAGCCTTCATCACGTCTGTGCATGCTTTCGAAGACACCGTTAATCATAAAAGCATACTTGTTATTTGGAAAGAGAGCGATGGTCGCATGAAGCCCTTCCAGAAATAGTGACGTTCCATAAAAGCTTCTGATTGGCTGTCCATTCAAATGAAGTTCTCTCTTTGGTCGCCTTGGCCTCTATTTGTAAACCCACAACCAACCTCCATTGTCCTCAGTCCGCTTCTGTCCACCTTGTTGCGTGTACCTCCACCTATATGTGTGTGTGTGTGTGTGTGTGTGTGTGTGTGTGTGTGTTTTTCTCACTAAAATGAAGACAGACAGCAGCAGGAACTATTCAGAATGTAGCGGCAAGAGGCGTAGAGTTCTGGAGACAGGATTACCAAGTGAGTAAATAATTTGTATTTTGAGTGTAAATTTTCGTGTGTATGTCAAATTCGTCTTATTAATTCCATCTCTTTCTAATAGTACAGCTCCAGGATTCTATCTTGGAGTGTGGCGAGGGACGGGAGGGAGATGGACCGTGGTAGACTCTCGAAGTCCAGCCTCCTGTGGTGAGTTCACAACAGGGATTGTTATGTGAGAGTAATTTTCAGTGTGATTTGTACCTGTATAGGAGCGATTCAGAATTTTCTAATTTCATACTTATTTGTTTGGTTTACTTATCTCGTTTGTTGTTGCTGTTGTAGGCGAGACAGACCAATTGCTAGATGTCGATTCTGACAACGACAATGACGTGCCTCAATGTGTCAGACAAAGGACCACTAAAGTAGAGCAGGAAAGGTGCTATGATCTGGCCCTGTTAGATGATGATGATGATGATGATGATGATGACTTCTGTGAGGGTGTGGTGGAATCTCCCTGTCAAGTGTTAATGCCTTGGAGCCAGAGCGAAAAAAAAAGATCACTCACTCTGCTTATAACCTTGTGATCGTCAGCATTCTTTCTTTCACTGCGCCAGCAGTGATAAACAGTGTGCTTACCTATTGTTCCTTTATCTGTTCTTCTACAACGGTCGCGCCTCCGCAGCCGCAACATAGTATGGGGCGCATACCGGTGATGGCTAAACCTCCTTCCTCGCCAAAGCAGCGACTGGTAAGGCACACATCGCCTATAAGGACACCGCGCGGGAAGCCGCCGCCGCTTCCGCCGCCGCTGTGGCGGCCGTGGGCCGAGCAACGCAAGGTATGTGTGCCTTCTCGCATACCTATTTGCACCTCCCCAGCACCATCATGAAGGGGTGGACGCGCATTACATTAATAGTAATAGAGAACATCTGTGGCTAGTGGTAGTTCTCTCTACTGTCCTTCTAGTGGAGGACATCAGGTCAGTGATACCATACCGCAGTTAGAATACTCGGTGATTGGAGGCGCCTTTGAGGAGCGAATCTCGTTCACGAGGATCGAGAACACGATAGGAGGGTACTCTGACCCTTTTGGTTTTCTAAGGAAATTGCCTTGCTGTCGTGGAAAAGGGGCTCCTCAAGGTGGCCACTGATCCGTGGTATCCCGCCATTAAATGCAGCGCGGTGCTCTGCATCGAACTATCGCACCCCCGCCCCCCAAAGTTGATTCTGGAGCTGAAGAGTCAACACTTCATTATCCGTGGGCGGAAAACGGCGTGATAACATGGAGCACGTCAATAGCCAAGTAGTTTTGTAAATTCACCTTGAGCGCTATACTGGCCCGGTTTTCCGAGGTGGACGTCAGAGGATCAGCTAAAGCACTCAGCCAAATACTACACCTGGACATCCATACACATGTTTATGATCTGGTAAATGGAGGCTCAAGATATATCAAGCTCCCTAAATATATAGCTAACGAGCTGGCATGCATTAATGTCGAAAATACAAAGGATCAGGCTTGTTTTGTATGGTCAGTTCTGGGTTGCGAGAGAAATTACAATTTCAGAGATAATCCCGAGCGTCCCACTACGTACTATATAGGTGATACGATTAGTAGGTGATATAGCTTTGATGGTATCGAGTTCCCTGTCAAGATCCAGGAGGCACAGAATATCGGAATATCGGTTCTTGTTTATGACCTGGGGAAAAAAAGGAAGTCAGATGAGCAAGACAAGCAAACTCTCGTCAGCCGCCCCCCCCCCCCCTCCCCCAATTTCTCAAAATTTTCTGGTAAACGTGAGCTGTATGAAAACATGATTCTCTTCTCTCTTCTCTGAAGGTGATAATTATCACTTTGTTTGGATCAAAAACATGTCCCGACTCCTGTTCTCTCAATTGAATAACGACAGGTCTGAATAGAATATTTGCTTAAAGTGCCTGAATTAGTTCTCGCCAGACAAGCTATTAACGGCGGATATAGCAGACTGCACTTCCAAGGATCCGGTTCATGTTATTATGCCTACTAAGGAAAACAAATTCATAAATTTAAGAATGTACACCATCAGTAGGGATGCCCGTTTTTAGTGTATGGTGACTTCGAATGCCTCCTCGCTTCTGAGACCCACTGTGAAGGTGACCCTGCGACTTCACATACCACCTTTACAGTACAACGTGTACCAGATGCGGCAGTGTACCAAACTGTATCGTCCTACGATTCAGTTTTAACCGCTACATGTTTTATATTGGGGATAATCCTGCGGTTTGCTGCTCCCTGAGCTCGAAAACTTTCATGGGAGGTTGATAAGCTTTACAGCGATAACGTTCCCATGACCAAACCGAAAGAGAATGAAGATTTGTATAATAACGCAGTTGATTGTCATATTTGTGGGTGCCGATAGACAGAAAAGCGAAAGCCCCTCTGTCATCTTACAGGGAAGTTCCGTAGTGCGTTCACAGTGCATGCAATTTGAAGTACCTGCCGCCAAGGCACATACCCGTTTTGTTTCATAATTTAAGCGGGTATGATGTTCACTTCTTAGTTGAGCACTTGGCTGGTTTTGGTTGGCCGACAAATTAGGTCAGTGTCCTACCTGAGAGCGTTGAGAAATACATTCCATTCTCTAAATGAATAATGCCAAGAATTACGCTCCGCTTTCTTGATACGCTACGCTTTATTCATGAGCCACTCCAGAAACTCTTTGAAACTCCACCTCGGGAGGATATGCATAACATTCAAGCTGCATTTTCCGACGAGGAAACGTTTCAACTTGTGACTAGGGATAGGGTTTTCCCATATGAATATGTGGATAGTATGGCGAATCTGAACGAAACCAGGCTACCGACATAACTGCATTCTCCAGCAACCTTACAGGCGATGACATAACGAATGCAGAATATGAGAATGCCATGAATGTCTGGTGGGAATTCAACACCTCCATTTTAGGAGAGTATGCACAGCTTTACATGGACATAGATGTGTGCTTGCTTGCGGAGAAATTCCAGAGTCTATGCATGGCCACATATTCTCCAGAGCCTGCCTTTTATTACACGGCACCTGGGTTGTCTTGGGAAGCAATGAAGCAGTGCTAAAAAATAAATAAAAAAATAAAGAGCGAAGTGCAGCATTGATTGATTGACTGATGCTGACACGCTAATTTTCTTTGGGTGAGGAATCCTTGGGGGACTTTGCCAATGTGTCCATACACACATGAAAGCTAATAACCCACGGATGGATGACAGGTTCAGTACATCCCTTGATTCCAGTTACGTAATGTACCTGGACGTAAATAACTTATACAGGCACGCCAAGCAGCAATCACTGTCGATTGGTGAGTTTTGATGGGTATCTAAAGACGAGTGCAAGGGATTACGTGGACAAATCATGGTAGGGTATGCCAGCTGACTCTGATGTAGGGTATGTGGTGGAAGCAGAACTCACATAACCTATAAGTTTGCATTATGTGCACATCAGTTTGCCATGATGTCCAAAGCAACTAGTTCCGCATGGCGGCTCCACACCAAAACTGATGACAAAGCTGGGGAATAAGGGTGTATACGTTATTCATTATCGTAATCTTCGGCAGAGTCTCAGCTTGGATATGGAGCTGATTAGAATCACCAGGGCTATCTCCTTCCCCTGGTTGAAGGAGTATATTGATTTGAATAAGAGACAAAGCTTCCACAACGTGTGACTCTGATAAAGATTTTTACGAATTAATAAGTGACTCAATTTTCGGTAAAACGATGGAGAATTTGAGGGAACGATGTGATATTTTGATTAGAACCGAATAGAATGGGCGTTATGGCGTAAGAAAATGCATTGCCAGATCAGATTTAAAGCATGTCACCATATTCAATAAGAACTTTGTTGCTGTGGAGATGGTGAAGACTGCAGTAGAGTTTACGAAACCTATTTGTGTACGGATGTGCATACTAGACCTATCCAACTTCACATGTACCACTTTCATTATGGGTTTGGAAAAACTCATTTCGCAGATCCTAAATTATGTTATATGAATACAGAGAGCTTCATCTGTTGGGTGAAGAACTGTGGTCCATATTAAGTAATGAGGTACCATGGTCATGAATTCGAAATGTCCTCTTACACGCCCTATAATCCTTGTGGTATTATTTCACAGAACACAAGCATATCGGTCTTATGACGGACGAGGCGAATGGATTGCTGATTGTGAAGTTTTTTAGGTCTACGTTCAAAAATGTGTGCATATGGCACATTGGAAGGTGCCACCCTGAGGCGGCTAAGGGTGCGCGTCATATGGCATCGAGAGATCTCTCTATCGAAGACTATTTGCAGTGCCTGTGCAGTGGTGTTCGCGGTGCTGCACCGCAGCTGCCGCATATACGGTACGGCAGATCAGCATTAGCGAAAGAAGGGGTGGGGGACTCAGAGTAAGAGTGTGTGTGTGTGTGTGTGTGTGTGTGTGTGTGTGTGTGTGTGTGTGTGTGTGTGTGTGTGTGTCATGTAAATATTTATATGTACTATTTACGCTTGTATGTATAACGATGTATAACCCTTGTGTACGTAATTCGATGTGTAATTCTCACATTCATATATGATGGGTTAAGAATAAGTCATGTAAGATTTTATAGCAGACTTCATAATTGTGCAACGAGGGCATACTCTTTGCTTCATAGTACAGTCATTGCACTGCTATGACGCTCCACAAATAGCAAAATAATGTCTGTAATCCGTTTACGCCCCAGAACGGTTATTAGTAATCTGCAAACAGTAGTATGCAGCTGTGATCTAAGGCATTTGTGACTAGTGATGGTTTAACGAACATGTGCAGTTACAGATTATGTTGTTTTACAAGGTTTGTATACGTGTGCTCACACTGTGTAACAACTTCACGAGTGTATTTAACAGTATTGACAACAACATACAAGTTCCCCTCCTCAGGGTCCCCCTTTTCCTCTTTCCTCCTTCTCCCAGAGCGGATTTTCCTCCTTTTCCCCCCCTGAGTCCCTGCACCCCCTCCTCAATTGTGTACATGCATTATTTATTTAAATATCACACCTTGGATGCAGTATTTCAGAAAAATGATCAGACTCTTTCTTTATCTTCTTCTTCGCACCTGTACAGCATTTCCCAAATTAAGAGTTTTGATGTGCAATAAATTCCGCGCTTATCATCCTTAAGCCAATGGATACCTCACAGTGCTCGCGTGTTTCACGCCCACATTTCATCTGTTTCTCTTTTGATTCGGCGTTCATGTGCAAACAAAGGTACATCTCCATTCAACAAACACACTATGCACACATAGGAAGTTTACAACATTACTGTATGCTCAGTCTATGCCCGGCAGTCAACTATTCAGTCTCTCCAATGCAATGCAACATCTCACTCATTATGTTTGTGTGTAGTGAGTGAAGTGTTATGAAACAATGTGTGTATAGTGTGTGCAGTGACTGACAGTGAGATATGAGTGTATGGTGTGGCATTACATTATTAGTTCTTTTTAAAAAGTATTGTATAACAGAAATAAATCTAACGATTGTCTCTAACTAGAAGTCTGTAAATGTGTGTGTATATGAATTAGCTTATTTTAAATTGGTCTTAACTTACAAATACTTTGACATGTCCTATACTCTTGTAAAAAGAGATATACAGATGAAAAAAGCTACTATTGCTATTACTACTACTAGGTGTAGTGCAGTATCCAGACAATGTAAGTTCTCAACTGAGGCATGCCATAAATAAACACACTTGTCAACCGATTTAGCACATAGTGCAGAGTAATCATACGCTGTAGTAATAGATAGTGACACACTAGTAATGCGAATGTCTGATGGGGAACGGGCTGGATAATACTCTGTAGTCATCTGCTGACTGATGTAGCTCTCTGTATGACACATTTCGTCCCAGCAGAACCCAGAAATTGGCACTTTAACACCCATCAATGCATTTTCAATTTCTATTCTCACATGCAAGCCCCAGTCATGATGTGCTTTTATACCAATGTTTACACACTTCATTGCACTGCTAGTTAAATTGTATGTAGAATGTAGAACTGTAAAGCATGGGTACACTTGATGTCTGATCATCCACAGCATATGAATTCTGTGCCTGCACTAGCACAGGGATGTTCTGCTGGAATGAATTGTATGTTGGTGACCAGTACTGTTCTTCATCTTGCTGTTGCAAGCAGTGTTCGATGTGTTGGGAGCAGACCGTGTGTCCTCATCACACAAATCGATGAGTAGGTCAGCCAACAACAGCTCCTTCTCCTGTTCCAGCAAGTGGGCTATGTGCGCTACAGGATCCCACATGATCGCTACAGGTCCAGACATGCTACAGGTTGTTGTTGCCAAAGGTCCACAGGTCGGTGTAGGTCTCGAAAAGATACCAGCTAACGTGTCTCTGCAGTTTAATTACCCCAAGAGCCGGATTCTATGCTTTGTCTAAATTAAATCCATTATCTCTATTTATTAAATTATTAGCTAATCCAATCTCTGTAGCTTCCTCGAAGACAGATTCCCAAATGGAAGAGGTGGATGTTAAAATCTGAACAGCACTGTAATTCATGGAATGACCTGTATCAATACAATGTTCGGCCACAGCTGACTTGTGTATCTTCGATGCTCCACACATCTCTCATGAACGGTGCGTGTCGTTTGACCTGTGTACGACTTCTCACAATTTCCTCAAGGAATCTGATGCACACCCGCTTTACGAAGCTGTAAATCGTCCTTCACAGAGCCGAGTAAAGCTGCAACCTTCGTGGAGGGGGGGGGGGGGGGGGGGGGGGGCGGAAGATCACCTTTACACAGTGTTTCTCAAGAAAACGGCCTATCTTCGAGGAAAGAGCACCCACATAGGGCAAAAACGCACTAGACCTGAAGGAATTACTATCTTCTTCCCCATCACATACCTGCATTCTAGGTTTTGCATTGAATGCTCTAAGAATTTGTTGAGGAAACAATCCATTCGATTTAAAAATGCTCTTGAGGTATGTGAGCTCTTCTTGCAAATTGTCTTTATCGGAAACACTGCGGCCTATGCACTAAGGTCTTAAGGACACGTATGGTCGGTAAAGGGTGATGGCAACTACAGGCATGAAGATGTAGATTTGTATGTGTCGGTTTCCGATATACGGCATTTCCTAATGTGCCATCAACTTTACGGCGAACGATAAGATCCAAAAAGGGGAGGCACCCGTCTTTTTCTATTTTCATAGTAAATTTGATGCTAGCATGGATGGAATTCAAATGCTGAAGAAATCGATGTAATTCATCCATCCCGTGCGGCCATACCACAAATGTGTCGTCCACGTACCTCCAAAAGACCGTTGGTTTAAAACTTGCTGAGTCGAGTGCCTTGTCCTCGATGTCTTCCATGAATAAATTAGTTACCAAAGAGGAGAGGGGGCATCCCGTAGCAACCCTATCAATCTGCTCATAGAATTCACCATTAAACTGAAAATTAGATGATAAAAGCATATGTTCAAATAAAGCCGTAATTTTCTTATGAAAATGTTCTTTGAAGGACGATTTACAGCATCGTAAAGCGGATGTGTATCAGATTCCTTACGGAAATTGTGAGAAGTCGTACACAAGTCAAACGACACGCACCGTTCATGAGAGATGTGTGGAGCATCGAAGATACACACGCTTATTACAGCCAGACAAGTCAGCTGTGGCCGAACATTGTACTGATATAGGGCATTCCATGTATTACAGTGATGTGAAGATTTTAACATCCACCTCTTCCTCTTGGGAATCTGTCTTCAAGGAAGCTATAGAGATTAGATTTGCTAATAATTTAATAGATAGAGATAATGGTTTCAATTTAGACAAAGCATGGAATCCGGCTCTTAGGGTAATTAAACTGCAGAGAAGTCATTGTGTCACCGCCACCGATCATCCATCGATTAGTGAATCAAATGTCTGTACGCCTTCACCACAGGCGGCGCATGTGTAAGCGTATTTCTTTGCCGACGACCAGCATCTGTGACCCGCATGCGCAGTACCGCCGCGGTGGGGTATATAAGGCCGCGCTTGACATCTTGTCGTCAGTCTTGTGATTCACTCTGAGGATGGGCGGACGATACGCTGCCGAAATATCAGCGGATGAAATTTTATTTGCGCGACTGCATGCCCGAAATTTAGTGGACTGAAATTCTAATCGTGATTATAGCGTATGAAGAATAGAGGTTGCTGCTTAAAATTATTACAGCATCGTCATTTTGTTGTTCTTTTGTGGCTGTATTAAACAATGATTCATTAGCGAAGTCGCTCCCAAAACTTTCATCAGCCACGAGCTGGGGCTCTGTGGTGACTGTCATTAGTTTGTCGACATCGTCATTCAGTGCAGGTGTGAGAGGAGGTGGAGTGTGAGTTTCACCTTTTACTTCAGTTACATTCAAGTTTGGGCACTGTCGATTCCACTCTCCTATCTATTGCGGTTTATGTGGTTGAGCATCGTGAATTACTTGCTGTTTAGTAGGCAAAATTGGATTTTGCTTATTCATTGGTTGTGACGGCACTTGCCACGGACAGTTGTTATTGTATTGTAGTGGTGGATCAGGGGTTTGGTACGCATTTCCATAACTAGTGTTTCAGTTCTGCTGTTCGTTGAGTCTTGGCTCATAGTTGTTTTTGTTCACATTCCAGTTCCAACTGTTTCCGTTCCTATTGTCACCATTATTGTTTCGGCTTTTCTTGTTTGGCTTACCGCCTGTCGTGTATGTGATTTTATGAGTACCATTCGTATTAGAATGTGTCTGCAGGTCTTGATAAGTAAACTGGTTTACGGAAGCAGGCTATGGATTTTGCTGCGATCCGTAACCGAACGCAGCTGGTGCGCCAAGTTTATGTAGGCTAACCTGCGTGCCCTGTATACCACTCATGCAAACATTGTGGCTACTGTTTTGTTCCCTGCACCGTTGATCTTCATATAGCAAATCAACTCAGTCCAGCACTGTCAAAAAATACTTCGCGTCGTTGTTGGGAATGTGCAGTAACTCCTCTTTGATACAGCACGGAGTATATAAAGCATAGAACCGGGCCCGTCTAGAAAATGTGTCACATTTAGGAATTTTTCAAAATATGTTCTTAAATTACCATATTTGACATTGAAAGGCTCTGATTCTATGATCTGTTTTCTGAGATGCTCTTGAACAGTTTCAGACCAAAATTTGGCTAAGAAAGCTTTTTCCAACTGTTCGTAAGTTAGGCATCTGTCAGCTTCGCTGTATGCCCAGACAGCTGCGTCTTCCTGGATGTAACCTATTACATATGAAATTTTATTCCGGTCGGTCCATGGTCTGGGGAACGCGTTTCTGAATGCTTTAAGAAAAATCACAGGGTGTAAACTAAGTTTTTCTGGAACAAACGGTTGAGATTCATGATATTTGATTAAGCTTTCTTCCTATTTAGCACTGTAATACCAGTTTGCTTCACTGTAGCTATTGTGGTACTCACCTGCTGAATGCAAGGTAACATGTTGTCCATTGATATCACGATTGCGATTTGATGCTGTGTATGCCGGTGTGTCTTGTTCACAAAATGATGTGTATGGTGTGTACATGGGATTCGTGTCATAGCTGTATCGATTTTCATTTCCATACTAAACATTTTGACTGTAACCGTTTGTACAATCCGGTTGCACATAGTAAATTGTTTTTGCTCCGCTGCGCTACTTCGTACTGCATCAGCTATGATTGGTTCATTATTTTTAACAAATTCAGTCTCGGTGTCATGTACAGCTGTTGGTAATTTTTCGTCTACGCATTGATCGAAATATTTGTTCTTCTTGCCAATCCAACTGTGAAATTCTTCATTTATGTTTGCGGTATAGTTGTCTGTGTCTAACTGAAGCTGGTTTCTTAATCGTATGGTCAACGTCTTTACCTTGTCTTCAATTAGCGTAGCCCGTGTAATTATTGATTCATGTACTGACGGCCAAGAATTCACTTGGGTAGCGACAGCTTCGCACCTGGCGTTTAACTATTTGGCATCACTCTGAATGTTCATTACAAATTTGTTGGTTTTTTCCTGTTGTAAAATTAGTTCGGAATTTTTTTATCAATTTCACTCACTTGTCCTCTCAGTGTCGCGTTTATTTCGTATATCCTTTGGCATTTTTTTTTTTAATCGTATGATCTGGACCATTTGTCGTTAAATGATTTTCCTCTGATGTTATACGTGTGTCACTGTCTTTTTCATTTTCGTTTATTTGTTGCATTATAATATTAAGTATATTAGCAATATCTTAAGACTAACAGCTCTGCTCCCGCCACGCCATTTGACATGACGTCACTGTCAATAATTGGCCTAGAGCTGGCTTTTAATAATTGACTAGTGGTCTGGACGTTAACAAAATTACCGTCACTAGTCGCTTCGAATACTGGTTGCTAATTAAAGTCTGTCAATATTCTGTTCAATGTCCATGTCATGTGAGTAATTTAAGTTCATGTAAATTAATTTCACTACTTCAGTATAGCAGCAACGATGGTTTTACTGAGCAAGAATAGCAGTTGACTGAAAAACAATTAGTTGTAATGGCTGCTTTCCATTTTGCATCGTACAAAACATAATTCGGCCATTCTATTGTTGTAGTGGACTGTTCGGTGAAATAAATCGCAATTCGTGATTTTGAGCAAAAGTGATTGCTAAAATTTCGGAATTTTTTAAGGAAGCTACAAAGAAAACTACGGTTATGGAATGCTCTTGATCTACCGTGCTAAAGCGTAAAAGTGGTATCTTAACTTGGATCCTATTTTTCAATGCAGATCCCAGATTTCATTACAATTTCTATTAAATTTCTCTCCAGTTTGATTTTTACAATTTTTTTCAATGTTAATGGCTCCTCATGTATGTTCATATCGTCGATGCAACAAAGGAACACAATAGAGTATATACTATAATTGGTCCTGTAACAACAGACAGTTTAAATTTTCTTTTATTATTAATTCTGGCGGGATCATACACAGATAAATGATAGGGATTGAGCCACACTTATTAAAATAATTAAATAATTTCTTCAATGCACAATTTTTGTAAATTCATTTCTCTTATCTGGCGCCCCTGACTAGGGCTTCCTGTGTAAGGTTCGTTCTGATTCTTTTACTCGACCTTGCATATCTTTTCAAATGTTCAAATGGAAATTTATTTTATTGGCCTTCGAAAACATGTACACACTGAAGAAATCGTGTGCACTGGACTATTTATGTGCGTTTAAAGAACACAGAACTTTCGACATTTTAAGGCACAGTATAGATGAGGATGACTTTTAACATGAAATGGAACAAATATTAAGTAATATCACTATATTCAACTATCACACATAAACAATAAATTTACAATGAGACTTACGTTAAGCAAAATATAAATGACAATGGCAGCGTGCCATATAAATCTGCCACAATCACAGAAAATGCGGCCGTCTTGGCTCGCTTCTAAAACATATAGCTGTCGTCCCTTTCGCCAAAAATAATTGAGGGACGTAATTTTACATTTGTTTCTTCAGTTGCATCCTACAGTCACTACAACCATTCATAGTACTTCGTTTTTAATTGACATTTTATTTATTTATATATTACGTTTCAAATATTTTGTTCGCATAATCGGCTCTTCCCGAATATGTTTCTTTGAACACTGAATAACGATTTTTACCTTTGTGAAAGGAGCCTTGTAAACTTAGAGGATATAACCAGAAGTGAAATCATGGTCACTTGATAAAAGTAGTGCCATCTTGGATCTTTAAAGTATATAAGAGGTCTCGATAGCTGCAACTGGTCTGTATTTCATGTTATCTAAGTACAAGAATTTAAAAACTGGTATAACCCTTGTTAGAGGGAGATAATGTCGGAGCAATGGTGATGGTAAAGAAGTGAGATTTTGCAAGAATCAGTAAACATTAAGATCTATGTAAGATAGTTAAAGTCAGCACACTAACCTACAATACAGTGACTAACTTTGTAATGCACATCACCTCCACAAGAATCCATGCATTTGAGCACATGTAAGGGCTTTCTTTGGTAGCTGCGACTGCGTGTGCTAGCGGTTTTTCTCGGTAGGTATTTGGAGGAGAAATCCTCTAGCAAACACATTGTAGATACCTGTAGATACAGGAAATCCGAATCCCAGTCGGGTACTAAATAAACCAACCAAAAATGATAGGAAACTGATAAGAAAACATATGTTCCTGTCCAAAATCTATATTAATTTTGCATCTACCCTTACATATGGTGGTGTACTGAGCAGTTTGCTATAATTATACTATGGTAATTTGTTGCAATTTTGTCGTAACATAGTGGTGTAACTTTGTCAAACACTACAGTCTTTGTGGCCAGTTTATTACAGTTCTGTTTAACAGTGGTTATGTATGCTTTCATTTATTACAGTTTTGACGTAACATGTCACATGTGGGATACTTTGTGACAAACTGCCTAGAATATTTTGTGCCTGAGGATTTAGATCAGGGATGTACAGACCAAAGCTCACTGGCAGCATGTGACCCCACAATTTTCATTCTCGTAGTTTTCGTTTTCGTTTCACTGATTGCTAAATTTATTGCCACCGAGTCAAGTGGCGCAGTGGTTAGCACACAGGACTCGCATTCGGGAAGACGATTGTTCAATCCCGTGTCCGACCATCCTGATTTAAGTTTTTCGTGATTTCCCTAAAAATCGCTCCAGGCAAATGCCGGGATGGTTCCTTCGAAAGGGCGCGGCCTACTTCCTTCCCCGTCCTTCCCTAATCCGATGAGACCGTTGACCTCGCTGTTTGGTCTCTTCCCCCAAACAACCCAACAGCCCCCGCCCCCCCCCCCCCCTCCCAACTTATTGCCATTTGGGCTGAAAATGCAGCCGAAGGAGCGCAACTGGAACTCATCAAAAAGTAAAGCAACGAAGCTCTGTGAATTAAATTCGATGAAGCAAATTCGTTGAATTTATGTCGTTGTGTTTATAGATAGAATTTTTATGTTATTGTTAGGTACTGCAGTAGCTACTTATTAAGAAGGGTATCAATTCAGTTTTGAAGTATACCTGCAAACTTCGTAGTGAAGGCAGAAGTAAACGTCAAAAAAATATGAATAAACCAAAGAATTTAGGTTTGGAAGAATGTACTATTTGTCTTTAGAAAAGCGACCGATTCAACAACCGACATCTGGTGTTCTGCTTCGAGAAGAAATATTATAATTGAATAAAAAATATGTGGCGATGAATGGTTTGTGACAAGTAACAAATGGTTGTACAGACTTCTGTATCGTCATGGAATTCACAAGTGGAAACACAAGGTGAAAAATGTCATATAACGTAGATGGAGGAAATTATTTTAAGGATGGTTTTAAAAAAGAAGGAAACTAAAATGACTGTGACTTGGCCATTGCTTACAATGTTGATGAAACTGAAATAAGTTGGAAAGCATTACCGTCAAAATCATTATCGTCAAAATCATTAGTTTCTTGTCAAAACAATTCAGCTTCAGGAAATACAACCAGTAAAGAGCGAGAATTACAAATAATAATGTTAACAATATCAGTCTGTGGGGACACTGCCGGGACGCAAAAACTGACTTTGTTACTCAACAGTAAATTAGAAACTGCAGGTGCTACAAAAATATCAGGGTCCCCTCAATTTATAAAACCAAAACATGTGAATCGATGAAACTCGAAATATTCATTGACTAGTATCACAACACTTTTGCCCTTGAAGTATAAAAAATGCCAGAACGAGATTGTTAAACAAGGAAAAGCCCTACCTTAACTGGGTAATGCACAAACCCACTCTTTAGCTGAATTATTAGAACAGAAAATGGAATATTTAAAGTAAAATTTTTCCCTCCTAATGTGATAGTTGCTACATGCAACGGTTCAATGTACTATTGAAAGATTAAAATGACTTTCGAGTAAACAAATTTAGATAGATTGTTATCTGTTGATGAAGATAATCATTCTGTAATTTTCCAAGCAAATGAATTTATAAGAGTGCCGTTATGTGGTTGTAGATGTATGTCATTTAATTGAAAGGACGACTTTGAACAAACCTTTAAATAGAATAGCAAAATGGGAGCAGAAAAACTCAATAACCAATAAAGGTGTTTCTGCTTTGGGAGAGATAAACGAACTAATGAAAAATTTTCATTGCACTATGTCAGGATGATGGATTGAAAGAGTGGCTCACTTGTGGCAGAAATGATCAAGATTTTCAGATCACGTCAGGTGACGATATTGTTAATACTATACTTCAAGCAAATGAACAACAGGAAATGCAAGAGGCTGAAACGTAGATGCAGAAAATGATGCTGGACCATCTGATGTAGAAACATTTCTACCACTGAAAACAACTTTCAAATGGTTCAGAACAGAGTGTGATACCACGAGTTTTCTGCAGTTAAAACGAGTTTCTGGTGTACCGACCATGAAGAGCAAAAACGGTTTACATCAAATGACAATTATAAACAAATTTAATCAAAATTAAATTACAGCGATTGCTCTACGACTTTTGTTAGGTATTTCAGGATAATGGCTGTAATATTTCAGTAATTTAAAGAAAATAGATTCTTAGATATATATGATAATTCGACCCCAATCTCTTAACAAACATTGATTTGTTGATTTTAATAATTTTAAATTTCTTCTTGTTGTTTTGAATAAATATATACCATTATGTATTAATGTCTACCCCCATGAACCATGGACCTTGCCGTTGGTGGGGAGACTTGCGTGTCTCAGCGATACAGATGGCCATACCGTAGGTGCAACCACAACGGAGGGGTATCTGTTGAGAGGCCAGACAAACATGTGGTTCCTGAAAAGGGGCAGCAGCCTTTTCAGTAGTTGAAGGGGCAACAGTCTGGATGATTGACTGATCTGGCCTTGCAACACTAACCAAAACGGCCTTGCTGTGATGGTACTGTAAACGGCTGAAAGCAAGGGGAAACTACAGCTGTAATTTTTCCCAAGGGCATGCAGCTTTACTGTATGATTAAATGATGATGGCGTCCTCTTGGGTAAAATATTCTGGAGGTAAAATAGTCCCCCATTCGGATCTCCGGGCGGGGACTACTCAAGAGGACGTCGTTATCAGGAGAAAGAAAACTGGCGTTCTACGGATTGGAGCGTGGAATGTCAGATCCCTTAATCGGGCAGGTAGGTTAGAAAATTTAAAAAGGGAAATGGATAGGTTGAAGTTAGATATAGTGGGAATTAGTGAAGTTCGGTGGCAGGAGGAACAAGACTTTTGGTCACGTGAATACAGGGTTATAAATACAAAATAAAATAGGGGTAATGCAGGAGTAGGTTTCTTAATGAATAAAAAAAATAGGAGTGCGGGTAAGCTACTACCAACAGCATAGTGAACGCATTATTGTGGCCAAGATAGACACGAAGCCGATGCCTACTACAGTAGTACAAGTTTATATGCCAACTAGCTCTGCAGATGATGAAGAAATTGATAAAATGTATGATGAGATAAAAGAAATTATTCAGGTAATGAAGGGAGACGAAAATTTAATAGTCACGGGTGACTGGAATTCGAGAGTAGGAAAAGGGAGAGGAGGAAACATAGTGGGTGAATATGGATTGGGGGAGAGAACTGAAAGAGGAAGCCGTCTGGTAGAATTTTCCACAAAGCATAACTTAATCATAGCTAAAACATGGCTCAAGAATCATAAAAGAAGGTCGTATACATAGAAGAAACCTGGAGATCCTAGAAGGTATCAGATAGATTATATAATGGTAAGACAGAGATTTAGGAACCGGGTTTTAAATTGTAAGACATTTCCAGGGGCAGATGTGGACTCTGACCACAATCTATTGGTTATGAACTGTAGATTAATACAGAAGAAACTGCAAATAGGTGGGAATTTAACGAGATGGGACCTGGATAAACTGACTAAACCAGGGATTGTACAGAGTTTCAGGGAGAGCATAAGGGAACAATTGACAGGAATGGGGGAAACAAATACAGTAGAAGAAGAATGGGTAGCTCTCAGGGATGAAGTAGTGAAGGCAGCAGAGGATCAAATAGGTAAAAATACGAGGGGTAGTAGAAATCCTTGGGTAACAGAAGAAATATTGAATTTAATTGATGAAAGGAGAAAGTATAAAATTGCAGTAAATGAAGAAGGCAAAAAATGAATGGAAACGTCTCAAAAATGAGATCGACAGGAAGTGTAAAATGGCTAAGCAGGGATGGCTAGAGGACAAATGTAAGGATGTAGAGGCTTATCTCACTAGTGGTAAGATAGATACTGCCTAAAGGAAAATTAAAGAGACCTTTGGAGAACAGAGAGCCACTTGTATGAATATCAAGAGCTCAGATGAAACCCAGTTCTAAACAAACAAGGGAAAGCAGAAAGGTGGAAGGAGTATATAGAGGGTCTATACAAGGGCGATGTACTTGAAGACAATATTATGGAAATGGAAGAGGATGTAGATGAAGATGAAATGGGAGATACGATACTGCGTGAAGAGTTTGACAGAGCACTGAAAGACCTGAGTCGAAACAAGGCCCCGGGAGCTCCATTAGAACTACTGACGGCCTTGGGAGAGCCAGTCCTGACAAACTTTACCATCTGGTGAGCAAGATGTATGAGACACGCGAAATACCCTCAGACTTCAAGAAGAATATAATAATTCCATTCCTAAAGAAAGCAGGTGTTGACAGATGTGAAAATTACCGAACTATCAGTTTAATAAGTCACAGATGCAAAATACTAACACGAATTCTTTACAGATGAATGGAAAAACTGGTAGAAGCCAACATCGGGGAAGATCAGTTTGTATTCCGCAGAAATGTTGGAACACGTGAGGCAATACTGACCCTATGAATTATCTTAGAAGCTAGATTAAGGAAAGGGAAACCTACATTTCTGGCATTTGTAGACTTAGAGAAAGCTTTTGACAATGTTGAATGGAATACTCTCTTTCAAATTCTAAAGGTAGCAGGGGTAAAATACAGGGAGCGAAAAGCTATTTACAATTTGTACAGAAACCAGAAGGCAGTTATAAGAGTCGAGGGGCATGAAAGGGAAGCAGCGGTTGGAAAGGGAGTGAGACAGGGTTGTAGCCTGTCCCCGATGTCATTCAATCTGTATATTGAGCAAGCAGTAAAGGAAACAAAAGAAAAATTGGGAGTAGGTATTAAAGTCCATGGAGAAGAAATAAAAAGTTTGAGGTTCGCCGATGACATTGTAATTCTGTCAGAGACAGCAAAGGACTTGGAAGAGCAGTTGAACGGAATGGACAGTGTCTTGAAAGGAGGATATTAGATGAACATCAACAAAAGCAAAACGAGGATAATGGAATGTAGTCTAATTAAGTCGGGTGATGCTGAGGGAATTAGATTAGGAAATGAGACACTTAAAGTAGTAAAGGAGTTTTGCTATTTGGGGAGCAAAATAACTGATGTTGGTCAAAGTAGAGAGGATATAAAATGTAGACTAGCAATGGCAGGAAAGCGTTTCTGAAGAAGAGAAATTTGTTAACATTGGGTATAGATTTAAGTGTCAGGAAGTCGTTTCTGAAAGTATTTGTATGGAGTGTAGCCATGTATGGAAGTGAAATATGGAGGATAAATAGTCTGGACAAGAAGAGAATAGAAGCTTTCGAAATGTGGTGCTACAGAAGAATGCTTAAAATTAGATGGGTAGATCACATAACTAATGAGGAGGTACTGAATAGAATTGGGGAGAAGAGGAGTTTGTGGCCCAACTTGACAAGAAGAAGGGACCAGTTGGTAGGACATGTTCTGAGGCATCACGGGATCACAAATTTAGCATTGGAGTTCAGTGTGGAGGGTAAAAATCGTAGAGGGAGACCAAGAGATGAATACACTAAGCAGATTCAGAAGGATGTAGGTTGTTGTAAGTACTGGGAGATGAAGAAGCTTGCACAGGGTAGAGTAGCATGGAGAGCTGCATCAAACCAGTCTCAGAACTGAAGACAACAACAACAACAACAACAACAATGTATTAATGCTGGAAAAATGAATCCATGACAACATACATAAAAGATAACTAAACATGATTAACATCCGTTATCTTTCTATAATTAATAACACAAAATTCAATTTTTTCATTTATTTAACTTTCAAGATTTTCAATTATACAAATAACTTACAAAAGGAATTAGTCCAGTTAATCAAACCTTCACTTTGATGAAATTTGGTTTTCCTTTAGTTTATTGATTCAAAAACTGAGTTTCACAGTTTTAAGTAACAGGTCCAATCATAAGATGTAATCTGAATGTTAAAACATAATTTTTGACAATTATATACTGAAATATCGAATTTTTCATTGCACTGACTGCCAATATGTAGTGTAGTGATATTTCAATATATCGAATATCGATATTTACCTTCAATTTTCTATATCTAGAGTGGATATGCTTGTGTAAAATTAAGAATATGGAAACTGCTATGTGTTATTAGATGTCTTGAGCAACCTGTATATACAAATTAAGATTAGAAACAAATGATAACATGCTATGGATACTGCAATCTATGGATTCATATAAGTCAACTTCAGTTTCTGTTAATATATTTTGAAGTGAAATGACATATGTGAACTGATATTCACATGTGAGCTGGAATTTTGAAGTTACTAAAGACATATAAAGTGGAGAATGAAACCAATGTAACACTTTTCTGGCAAATAAGTATGATTTAACTCTCTGAGTTAAATAATGGAGCACAAGATTTGACTTCAAGTAAAAAATGTGTTTGAACAGAAATATATTGTATTTGGATTTATTATTATCATTCTGAAATAACTGTCTTTAGTCTCAACATCATTTAACATAGTCTATCTAATTAATTATAATTAATGTCATACATTCAATTCTGACAAAATTATTTATTGACTTGCCAAAAATAATGGCTAGCTTCAAAGAAGTGTCAATGTTATTCCTCTCTGCCCTGGTTTGGATGTAACTGTTTTCAGTGCAGCAGAAAGATGAAAAAGTGGCAATGATTTATCTCATAAATGAACAAATAATTTAAAAATGCTGTTAATTTAAACTGGCACTCCAGCAAACCATCTTTTGATGGAAACTTCATTAAATTTCAGGATGTAATATGCAGATCAGATCTACTGGAGGTACTTGTAGATTACTCTTTTTCTTCTTACACGCAGCGAATGATTACCACTTAAAGAATTATTTGAATAATGTGGTGTCTATTTATTAACATTTCACTATCAACTTTAACACACAGTTGATTCTCACACTAAGTAACTTATCAATAATTAATGTGTTGACGTGAAAACCAACAGTCACTTCTTATATGTAGGTCTGCACAATCTGTTTAGTTCATAGTTTAC
Organism: Schistocerca serialis cubense; assembly: GCF_023864345.2. Taxonomy (NCBI): domain Eukaryota; kingdom Metazoa; phylum Arthropoda; class Insecta; order Orthoptera; family Acrididae; genus Schistocerca; species Schistocerca serialis. The sequence goes on along the minus strand of NC_064638.1, from coordinate 603,096,860 downwards.
TCAGTCTCTTGGATGAAATAAAGCTGTTCTCTCCTTTGTACAGATTTTTTATTGATATGTCAAATTATCACGTTCTTCTGATGAAAACTACATGTGACCCTCATTTTCCTGACGTTTAGGAAATCTTGATGTACTGTTGTCTTTTGTACCAATTCTTTTATTAAATCTTCAGTCCCGAGTCCTTGCTCATGTGATCTTTTCTATTGGTCTCTTTTTCCTCACTGACAGTTTCAAATTAGTATATCTTCTTAAAATTTAGTGATTCATTGAAATAATGCCACTATGATAATCTGCTTACAACCCCTTCGTTCTGCTCATTTCTGTACTCCTATACTACCCACACTGCCTCCATACTAGAATTCCCTTCTTTACATTACACATTTAGACTACTACTACAAAAAGTACTTCTGCAAAGTATCACCCTTTTCTATTAATCAGACAACATATCCTTTCTGTCTGTCTTTATACTTCAATGTCCCAGCTTCAACTCTATTCATACTCATTTGTCACTTCCCTCTTAGAAAAAATCTATGAATATTACATTTTTCCTACTGGACCAGAGCGTTCTCCTTTTTTGTATCATATAAAACATGTGATACATACATGTGTGTTAGATTTTAGTTGCATTGATTTTTAAATGAGCATAAATACATACAAAAACTCAATAACATACAATTTATACTGAATCAGCACTACATACAACATGTATTATTCAGTTGTAACTAGAAGTGGAGAAATTCTCTGACAAAATATCTTCACATCACCATGACACCCTGAGAGTATACTATGCACTAGAAGACCGTTTGCAAACACTAGAGAGACTAACAGAAAGACTGATGAAATTGAGCAGAATATATAGGAGGAGAAATGGCTGTTCTATTAAAAATATGTGTATTATAGATAAATGTAAGCCAGTAAACATAGACAGTGAAGTAATGTCAAATGGAGCCAGTTTTTTCTTATTTAATTATTAGTTTCATGTTACATGTCTTGTCAAGCAAAGGTACAAGTGAAACATGAATAAAAGTAATTTTGTGTAACTGGAGAGGGAATCCTTGCAAGAAATAATCTGAAAATATATTATTAGAGAAAAAAATGCCTTTTTCTGTAAAACTACATAAAGCCTGTAGTCATAGGAAACACCTTTAACAAATATTTTGTAACTGAAACAGATAAACATAAGAAAAAACAATCAGATTAAATGAGTACAATGTCAAAAATTGCAAATAAAAATTATGCCATTGCAGTCATCATAGCAACTGTGACAGAGGATTCAAACATAGTAAAGCAACCAAAAGTCAAACATTCATCTTTCTTACAGTGTGTTACCTCACATTACATAAAGGAATGTACGTAAAGTCTGCCAAAACATTTAAAACATCGCTTTACTGCTGCAACAGAAGGTATTTTCCAGATTCACTAAAAGCAAACAAATCACAGTTTGTGTTTAAGAAAGAGAACAGAGGTGAAATGGGAAACATTAAGTCAATATCATCGATTTGTAGTTTTATGGAAATCTATGAAATGTTAATGAAGAATTTAATTGTTTTGCAACAAATTTTGAAATAGTACACATGTCACAATATGTTTCATACAAGGGAAGTCAATGATAATGGCATCAGTAGATGTCGTTGAACATTTACAAGGCAATATAACAGTTTGGGGATATTTATGGATCTATCTGAGGCTTTTGACTGGATGAATCCTTCCACGCTAATTAAGGAACCGTATCAGTACAGAATTCGACGGAAACGCTGTGACGTAATAGATCATGAACAGTGCACAGATATATTGGTATGGATAACGAAACTGATTACAGATATGAGACATTAACTGTAAAACATGCCATGCTATAAAGCTTCATCGTCGCTCCAATACTATTTAGTATTTACATGAATAATTCCTCAGGCAGTATAAATCAATGGACGCTAATGACATTGAGAGGTTGCATACCACTCTCTCACTTTAACAACACTATCAGTTAGATTAACTTTCATATTTTAGACCAGGGTATGATCTCGATGTTCCCCAGTACTACATTTACTGTGTGTGGTTGATGAATTTCTCTACAGGAGGAAACAGTGGGCAGAATGTTCTTGTACGCGCATTTGTAACTTGTAGAGAGCTTTTACCTGGTGGGGCGGGGGGTGGGGGGTGAGGGGAATAATGGAGGCGGCCAAGAACAGGAAGCGAGATGAATTTAGGATGATAAATCCTGAGCGCAGCAACCTGGCCGTTTCGAGTAATTCTGGGAAACAGTGTTCAATGGTCTTACTTTCAGAGGGATTTCTGGCCAAAGTTGTCTCCTCCTTCCACTTAGCGTTAGAGGGAAGGGCGCCGGTTCACAAAACATTGCACCTGGGTCAGGCGACAGTCCACCAGCCTGATGGCTGAAAGTGGGTGGAGGAAGCCATTTAAGAGTGACTTCTGCAAAATGAGCTTTTGTGCAAATTGTGGGAGCGTCATAAGACTCTGGGCATTCTGATGTTAGAAGGCAGGACGGCCCAAGCCAGCAGAACACTCAAGAGCGGAGATCCATTGAGTAGAGGATAATTGGATTAGTTGCTGCAGTGTGGGGTCGGTTTCGTTTTGCTAATTTGGCTCCCATATCGAGACTAGATGGAAAGTGTTTGTGATTCCTTGGGGTCTTCGTCTTATGGCCCTCCCCTGGTCGAGAACTTCAGATTTTTACCTAGTGGGTGAGACTTCTGTTCTGTATCTTGTGACGGACTAAGAGCCTGTGGCAGGAACGAACTCTATCGACAACGGAACTGCATATCGTCTCGGACATATCGTGTGTCACGAGGGTGAACTCATTCGTACCGAGTCGGCTGTCTGATGTTTGACAGTTCCAGACTGCACTGTCGTGCGTTTGAGTCAAATTTGTGTGGCCTGACCAGCGAACGGATGCGTCTCACACTGAAATCTGCCGGGATTTCAGGGTTGTGGTAGGGAAGTTGCCTGCATTATGATATTCAGAACGCCAGACCTTGTAGTTTGCACATTTTCGCTGACGCATCAGAACATTACACCTGTCGTAGCGACCGCTCCTCACCCACAACACGCAGTTTTCTGCTGCAGCCTGAATCAACGCGAAAGGGTAAAATACTGCGGCACCGGGTTATGCTTGTTAAATGATATTCACAGCTCCCTATTCTCAAGTAAAGTATAGTTTGTGATATAGTTGATCGTCGTGATTCCAACTGAATGGTATTGGGCCTTACAGCGCATTCATGTAAATAAAGTCTGATTTCGTTGTAAAAGGGATTAATTCAGGAAAGAATTTGTATAGCTTCCACCCCAATGTATGGTTTGCCTATCGAACACCATTCCTTAACTGATTTGTGTTTGTCGTTTTTTTGTGTACAATTTATCAACTGGTTCTCCAGAAAGTTGTAGTTGCTAAAGGTTTAATAAAACTTGCCATTATTTTCTAAACTTAAATACGTCACTGTTCTCATTCATACTCTGTCTACTACTCACTGTTTTAATTTTATTGTGGCGGTACATGAGTACACCAGCAAGTTGAAATTCAATATTAATAAATAGGTTAATTTGATTATTAATTTGACTTCTGAAAGTGGTTGCATGCATAGAGAAACAAAAGTGCCATGAGCATATTTACTTATTTATATAGAGGACTCATGTGAGTAGCACATAATTTGAAGATACTTATCAGATAATAATTTTCTTTTTGTAAAGGTAATAACATTTAGCATCACTCAGACATATATTTATGATTAAACCGATTCACGACTTGCAACATTACAAATATTTGTACAGATTGGACAAAGGAAAAGTTTCAGAAGAAATCAGGCAAGTGAGTACCAAACGTAAAATAATCGTTTGGTATGTCTGAAAAAAGTATATAGAGTTTCAAACCAAACGGAAAGATATGTATAATTTATTACAACAAATAGAGAAGAAATTAAAGACGTAAGCGACAAAAACTACACTCCTGGAAATGGAAAAAAGAACACATTGACACCGGTGTGTCAGACCCACCATACTTGCTCCGGACACTGCGAGAGGGCTGTACAAGCAATGATCACACGCACGGCACAGCGGACACACCAGGAACCGCGGTGTTGGCCGTCGAATGGCGCTAGCTGCGCAGCATTTGTGCACCGACGCCGCCAGTGTCAGCCAGTTTGCCGTGGCATACGGAGCTCCATCGCAGTCTTTAACACTGGTAGCATGCCGCGACAGCGTGGACGTGAACCGTATGTGCAGTTGACGGACTTTGAGCGAGGGCGTATAGTGGGCATGCGGGAGGCCGGGTGGACGTACCGCCGAATTGCTCAACACGTGGGGCGTGAGGTCTCCACAGTACATGGATGTTGTCGCCAGTGGTCGGCGGAAGGTGCACGTGCCCGTCGACCTGAGACCGGACCGCAGCGACGCACGGATGCACGCCAAGACCGTAGGATCCTACGCAGTGCCGTAGGGGACCGCACCGCCACTTCCCAGCAAATTAGGGACACTGTTGCTCCTGGGGTATCGGCGAGGACCATTCGCAACCGTCTCCATGAAGCTGGGCTACGGTCCCGCACACCGTTAGGACGTCTTCCGCTCACGCCCCAACATCGTGCAGCCCGCCTCCAGAGGTGCCGCGACAGGCGTGAATGGAGGGACGAATGGAGACGTGTCGTCTTCAGCGATGAGAGTCGCTTCTGCCTTGGTGCCAATGATGGTCGTATGCGTGTTTGGCGCCGTGCAGGTGAGCGCCACAATCAGGACTGCATACGACCGAGGCACACAGGGCCAACACCCGGCATCATGGTGTGGGGAGCGATCTCCTACACTGGCCGTACACCACTGGTGATCGTCGAGGGGACACTGAATAGTGCACGGTACATCCAAACCGTCATCGAACCCATCGTTCTACCATTCCTAGACCGGCAAGGGAACTTGCTGTTCCAACAGGACAATGCACGTCCGCATGTATCCCGTGCCACCCAACGTGCTCTAGAAGGTGTAAGTCAACTACCCTGGCCAGCAAGATCTCCGGATCTGTCCCCCATTGAGCATGTTTGGGACTGGATGAAGCGTCGTCTCACGCGGTCTGCACGTCCAGCACGAACGCTGGTCCAACTGAGGTGCCAGGTGGAAATGGCATGGCAAGCCGTTCCACAGGACTACATCCAGCATCTCTACGATCGTCTCCATGGGAGAATAGCAGCCTGCATTGCTGCGAAAGGTGGATATACACTGTACTAGTGCCGACATTGTGCATGCTCTGTTGCCTGTGTCTATGTGCCTGTGGTTCTGTCAGTGTGATCATGTGATGTATCTGACCCCAGGAATGTGTCAATAAAGTTTCCCCTTCCTGGGGCAATGAATTCACGGTGTTCGTATTTCAATTTCCAGGAGTGTATTTGTTACTTATTATAGATAAGGTTTTGACATGAAGGGAGAACATAAATGGTGTAAAGATACGGACACTGGATTTTCTGACCTGCAAAACGGCAAACGTTGCGGATGAAAGAACTGACAGAACAGTGTATTATGTCTCGTGTGCAGTGAGATATACAGGAAAAATTCAACCGAGATAGTATGCAACAAAATATCGTGACAGTGACTCACTGTGTATGCATGTGCGGAAAAAAGAAATAATGACCGACTGAACTGAATATATGCACACATGCAAAAAGTTAATGATTCCCAAGAGAAAGATCGACATCTCCAGCCTTCATTACGCTCCCACATTGGCGCAGAAGGCAATCCACGAGTGTCTTCGTGTATGCCATACACAGCTGAAGCCACTCATTGATGATTAAATCCCACAGACCTATCAAGTTTTGGTGATGTTATTTGATCCTTCTCACTTGCTGCTTCAAATAGTCCCAGATATTTCAATGGGTTTACTATTGTGTGATTAAGCGGGCCAGTCTAGACGCGATAAAACCCCTTACCGCTTGTAAAACTACGAATATATGCACGCAGCTCTAAGAACACGGCTTTTGTAACCTTGGACGATGCGAATTTTTACATCATACTCGTAATGAAGCTACAAGAAGAGACGGCAACACTATCTCATCGACGATACTGAAATAAATGTTCTGGTTCATGTCCAACGTAACGTGAACGAGTGCCCGCATGTCGTACGAAATACATTGCACACGCTGCAGTAAAACGTGAAATTGGACGGTGTTTGCTCTCGATGCCTTGTAACGTTTAGAATTTAGCAAAACACTAAGTGGTTGTTCTACACTGCACGTCTCCAGTAAGTTGCTGTCCAGTTTATCTGTTTCTGAGCACAATAAGGCGTGCAGCATGGCCTACTGCGAGCTATGCGACTCCAGATGTCCATTTCATACAGATCCCTTCTATATACTCGCACGGAATTCGGTTACGATGGATGTGCATTCACTGACAGCAGCACTTCCTGTAGCGTTAGAAGCCGATCATCACTGACAACGTGTGACACTCCTCGCCGGTGCATGTCGGTTAGAAACTTTTTTTACACCACTGTTGTGAAATCACCTTACATGCCTGCAAGTGACATGCCATAACTTGTAGACACGTTGGACAGCCCTGTTGATAAACAAATCGGGCAAGTTCGTTCATGGCACAGCCAGAAACACTCAGAAACATGACTACTACATTCAGCTACAAAGTAACTACTCAACGACCACGTGTCGTACTTCACTTATTCCATGCAATCGACTGGCACCTACACTATGTAATCGAGAGTATGTGGAAAACTATCAGTACACATTCATATGAGATGCTTTTACTGTCCGCCTTTATGACGGTTAACTGTGCGGGGATAATTTTAATGACGTGTCTGAATGTCTGCGGAAGAATGGAAGCCCATTCTTCCTCGAGAACCGAAACCAGAGAATTTAGTGTTGTTGGACGCTGGGGTCTGGAGCGAACTCGTCGTTTTACCTCATCTCAAAGGGTTCATGTCGGAACGCTGATCAGGCCAATCCGCCTCTGGAATGCCGTCCACAAAAAAATTACCTCAAACATGCTGCTTTACGACAGGGTGCATTGTCACCCACGCACAATCACCATCTTGAAACTGTTCCTCCTCTGCACACAGCACGCGAAGCTGTAAAACGTATTCACATCCTTCGACATTTAGAGTCTTCTTAAGCGCAATACATGGACCATACCATAACTTTCAAAATCACCTCCATAACTTAACACACAATCCTTCTTACTTCATTGTTGACAGTACACATGATGGCAGGTAACGTTTGAAGGGTATATGCATGAGCCTCTTCGTGATTTTGATGTACCACATAGCTTCATTTTTTTGCCTCTGGCACCTCAATTGTTTGTTCAAATGGTCTGTTACCCTAGATGTAAAGAAGAAAAGGGGAAAGACTGAGCAGATGAGTGTGTTTGTGGTGGCCACAGTATACTATCCATATTATATTTTAAAATTTAATTAGGGTATTGGTACTTGTCGGAGCCCCACACGCAAGTTTGATACATTTAGGTGCCATATTTCAATGTATCTATTCTTTGCTCTTCTTGTCCGATCAGTTGAATGTATGAATGAGAGTGTGCAAGGACTGCAGTGTGTAGATTCGTGGGAGTGTAGTAGTCTGCCACTATGTCAAAACAGCCAACCGCAGAAAACACGTACCGGGTAGCAAAGACGTTTCTGTTTGCCTTGGGCGAACCTTTTGTATAGGTTGGCACCACAATAGGGGTTTCTGGCCACTTCCGTAGGTACGGGGAGCGGTTTCTGTTGGAGAGCGAATGGTCGGAGGGAGTTCCGTGGGACGCGAGACGGGTGAGACCTACTGCCAGTAAGTGTGCCTTTTCGATGAGAAGCTACGAGGGTCGGTCAAAAAGTAATGCCTCCCATTTTTTTTCTACTTAAAGAAATTAAGTGAAAAATTTGAATTTGGCGCCATTCCTCAAACCTTCTTCTGCAATCCACTGCAGTAGTAACTTTCTGTGTCAACAGGTGGCAGCACAGCAGAAGTTTGTAAGATGGCCGACATCGATGTTCGTTTGAGACAGCGTTGTGTGATTGAATTCTTGAATGCAGAAGGTGAAACGCCCATACGCATTCATGAAAGACTGAAGAAGGTGTATGGTGTTGTGACAGTGGATGTCAGCACTGTTAGACGATGGGTTCGTCGTTGTAAGGAAGCTGAAGGGCAAACACCGTTGACTGACGAAAAGCGGAGCGGCAGGCCAGTGAGTGCAGTGACTCCACACAACATTCAGCAAGTTGATGACATCATTCGTGGTGACCGTCGGGTGACTGCAGATGAAGTGTGTCGCATTATTTCTCTTAGTAAAGGCAGTGTGATCACGATTATTAAACAATTGGGGTACTCAAAAGTTTGTGCACGGTGGGTTCCAAGAATGTTAACCGATCAGAATAAAGAGGCAAGGAAAACAATAGCCTCCCAACAATTGCAGCGCTTCCGTTTGGAGGGAGATGAGTTTCTGAAAAAAATTGTGACCGGGGACGAAACATGGGTGCATTTTTTTGAACCCGAATCAAAGAGGCAGTCAATGGAGTGGCGTCACACAAGCTCGCCGAGGAAGAAAAAATTCAAAACTGTGCGATCGGCAGGGAAAGTTATGGCAACAGTTTTCTGGGATACAGAGGGTGTGATTCTGGTTGATTTTTTGGAGCAGGGATGCACAATAAATTCTGTTCAATACGTCACAACCCTCAACAAACTTAAAGCACGTCTTCAGCGAGTTCGCCCAACAAAATCAATGGCAGATATTCTTCTTTTGCATGACAATGCAAGACCACACACCAGTCGTCACACCTCTGACGAGATTGTCAAAATTGGATGGGAAGTTTTGCCTCATCCCCCATACAGCCCTGACCTGGCACCATCAGACTTCCATCTGTTCGGGCCACTAAAAGAAGCTCATCGTGGGATTCATTTTGAAGATGAGGAGGCCGTCAAAACATCCGTGCGTCAATGGCTTAGGAAGCAGAGCTGTGATTTTTACCGTGCTGGGATACATGCCCTTGTTCAAAGATGGACCAAAACTGTAGAGATGGGCGGAGATTACATTGAAAAATGACAAAATGATCCTCAATGTTGTGGTTTTCAACCTATGTAATTGCATTTAAATTTCCTGACAATTAAACGTAGAAAAAAAAAATAGGAGGCATTACTTTTTGACTGACCCTTGTAATGTTGTGTTTTATGTAAGTTTTTCAAAGATAGTAAAAGTAAATTATTCCTTTCATCGTTCATAGTTTATTATCGTGTGTGACAAGTTTTACTTGCTAATTCTCGAATTTTAAATGCGTTAAAATCCAGGATCGGTGTAGAATATTGTTCAGTTGGATTGTTAATCAAACACAAGGAGCCGTGTTGAGTTTATTGTGATTCAGTTCATTTTGTTTAGTATCCCTTTCGCGAGATCATGTACGTTGCGCATGATTTCCGTGATTTTATGACTGAATTTTGTGCAATTCGTCTCACTAGACAACTTTCTTTGTGCACGCTTTTGTCTGTGAGGACCACGTGGCCGTTATCTAATGAGAAAGGCTACAGTACCAAGGCCACAGTGATCTTCCGCTGTAGAATATCTGACTTAATTATGATTCTTAATCATTTCTACAGCAATTCACTTCAAATAGAAATTTTAATCATTGATACCTCATGTTGAAATCAAGGAAACAGCCCCTCTAGCTACCCAAGTGTACTGTGGTGAAGGTTTCTAGTTCTTTTCCTTCCTGTTAGTCTTTCAAGTGCTTGTAAATGACTGTTCGTGATTACGCCATCCTTTGATCATTCTTCTTCCATAGATCATAGACCTTGCAGAAGACTCCGAAGTAAAGTTCTAGGTTTAATTAGTATGCGACGTAATAATTGCAGGCAACAGACCCCATCATATTATTCACTGCACCATTGAAGTGTGCAAATAAATTTACCGATCTATTAAATTTTCTTTTCCCAGAATTTTTGTTTACTGCTAAAATTCTACTCCATGCTTCATCCAGCTGCGATCTACGGCACATCCTACTGCACATCGTTTGCGCGACAGTTGTATTCATTTCATACTTTACCCCCAAATTCAGATTAATGGTGAGGATATCCCTTAATTGTAAAGATGTCTTTCACGTTGTACAACCATTCTCAAAAACCAAACCCTTCGATCTGTTTGCTACAGAAATAAGTCTTCTTCAGCTACGCAATGTCCACTAGCGTTCGCTCTCCGCAGTACCCCAAGTGTCGCTTAATGCTGACTACTGAATTGTGTGGCCCATGAGGAGCTGCTCCACCATTGTACGCCATTATTTTTAACTCACCACGTGCGGCCATTGCTCTAGCGGGACTGATGGTGACACTATGGAACTCAAGAGTGTTTCTTTCCGCTGATTACATGAGATTTTTTACAGCCACCTTTCGTAATGTTCGACTACTCGCGTCTGTCAGTACATGAGGTTTATCTCGTCTTGGTTTAGCTGTAGTTCTTCCTTCACGTTCCCACTTCACAGTCACGCCACCAACAATCGATCTGGGCAGCTCTGGAAGGGTTGAAATGTCCCTGATTGATCTGTTATTCGGGTGACATTCAGTGATTAATTAATGTATGAAGTCAATCACCTCTTGCTACTACTGCTTCTCTACTAACAACCAATAATCCCCACCTCCTTTTATACTGGCAAGTCTGCCTATCATGACATCTACTGCTCAATTATGCTCTAGTATAGGCGCCCGGGTACGTTCGATCGAAGAGTGCACGCTCCACTTCACTGCTGTGACTTACGTTAGTCGTGGTAGATCACAACACCAAATGGCACAAGTTCTTCATCTACAGTGCTTCAGCGCGATCAGTGTGCTCTTTTTAGCGAGTGGTTAGTATTTTGTGCAATGAATTTAATACCTTTGCTTTGGATGATTCAGGAGCTTTCCACATTGGCATCGCAGTACATACACCGTCACTTAGGTAGTTCACCAGTGGGCGGTGGCACGCTCTGTTTTATTAACGACCTGTTCAATGTTACACGGGCCGGTCAGTGTGCAGCCGACCGCGGGCCATTATGCAGAGGGCGCGGGCGTCGAACGTAGGACGGCCATCGCCAGCTGTCTGCCTGCGCTGCGGGTCGCTGGAACTGCAAACCCGAACGCAGTCTCTCCAATGACTGTGGCATCTGCAGAGCTACCAACATGGCACAATACGGAAAGAGTCCTGTGGCCATTTGGTGCATTCCTTTGCTGTGCTTTGACTGTTAGGGTTTAAACAGGGAAGAATCGTCTGTCATGTATGCAGGAAATCTCTCTCTTTCATCTACAGGTAATCCAAAAGTTTAGAAAAATATTTTCACGTAAAATAAAACAAAAATTACTCTACTATTGCCCTTTTCTTTGCTACGTAAATTGATTCTGTATTGTATAGTAAAACCAGGGACCTACAACTACGAAGTGGTTTTGTTCCGACGTAGTCCTCAGTGGTTCACAACCCCACAACAGGCCACAGCAGTCACCAACCCCACCGCCGCCCCACACCTAACCCAGGGTTATTGTGCGGTTCGGCCCCCAGTGGCCCCCTCCGGGGAAGTCTGATATCAGACGAGTGTAGCCTCAAATGTTTGCGTGGTACAGTAATGATGGTGTACGCGTACGTGGAGACAGTGTTTGCGCAGCAATCTCCAACATAGTGTAACTGAGGCGGAATAAGGGGAACCAGTCAGCATTCGCCGACGTAGATGGAAAGCCGCCTTAAAAACTATCCACAGGGTGACCGGCACACCGGACCTCGACACTAGTTCGCCGGGCGAATTCGTGCCGGGGAACGGAACGCCTTCCCGCCCGGGAAGCAGCGCGTTAGACCGCTGTACAGTGAGGGCCGATACTGAATGGATTTATTAGTATAAAGTATGATTTTTGTTTTTTCACTTTATGTTCGTCAGAGCCTTCTGCCTGGTAGTAAGCTGCAGTCTCCGTCACGTTGCACAGAACCGGATAGAACCACCCTAACATTCGCGTGTTGAACCATCAGCAGCTAAACTAACGTGTTGCTGACGAGGAACGCTACCGAACTACGCCTCTTACGATCTGACCGACCAATAGGGAGGCTTGGAGGTGGTCAAGTGGGGGTGGAACCGCTGCCGGGAACGGACATGCCGTTCGCTCTCTTCTGCTGGCAGCTTCCAAACCGACAAGACGCCCTCTTCACCTACTCTCTTGGGCGGCTGCCCATTCAGTCTTGGCGGTTCCTCCAGGCTTGCCTTCCTTTACGGCATTAAAACTTCACACAGGTTAAACTATGTTTTATTCTTCACCTCAACGGGTGCCTACCGCTTTCCCCTCCTGGCCAATCCTGACGCATTAACACCGCGGTGCTAGCCGGGCGGGCTGAAAACTCCAGACTTGAATTAGCCGTGAAATCTGACGAAAGATATGCTTATAACTTTCCGTTGTTTGATCGCATGGGTCCCTCCTCTGTTCAGTTAAAGTCGATGCAACCAGTCAGATGACATGATATTCACATGCGTCCTTTCTTCTTCGGTTTCTTAGACAGTGGTGTTCGCCATGCCTTTCCTCACATATCAAATGCCTTCCCATTCTAAAAGTGAAATACAAAATTTGATACGTCGACAATCTTGGCTCTGTCCAAGCATACCAGTGATTCCTTCTCCTTCTCCATTTCAACCGTATGACTCCGGAACCCACTATCCATTATCCTATGACGTACTCGAAACTGCTCTAGATTCAAGAGGAAAATAAATCTTTGTTTTCGTCGTTGTACCTCAGTCATGGCATATCTTTAACTGTCTTCCTTCCCTACAATAGCGATCTTGAAGTTCTGCCACGTTGCTAACACCACCCACGCATGACTAATCCCCATCTCTGTTTCATTTCCTCCAGCTCACCTGCGAAATCTTACTTTATTATTCCAAGCCTTCACCCGACCACTCAACTTCTTCTCCAGACTTCATTCCTTCTGAACTTTGCCATAAGTTGCTGTTAATATCATTAGCAACTTACTTAACGTAGTTGCACTGATGTTTCTAAATTACGGATTATTCGTTACCATGTGTTATTACTAGCTGACAAACCTGGCATTGGTACTGGGCGCAGCTGAATTGCTTGTCTACAGCGGCATTTTGTAAAAGCCTCCTAGTTCTACACATGACTATCATTTTCGCCTACAGCCGTCTTCGCTTTGCAGTTGAAAGCTGTCAAAAGCCCTGCTGGGTATCAGGGATTTCCTTAAGTGGACTCGACTGTCGCAGTGTCTTGGTAATAAAGAATAAGTGTATTAAAACTTCATGCCGATACGGCAGCTTTCACGTATCTCAGTGTTTATCACGTCATATCCCTTTCACTACGTGTGGTACAATGTTATGCTTGTTTATGTACATTCAGCGACATACGTGGATAGTCAAAACGAAATAGGTTGCTAACAGAGTTAGTATCAAAGAAATAATAAATTGAAAAGGCATCCATGACGTGGCAGTTTTCACACATCTCAGTGTTTATAATGCCATATTTCGTGAACTATGTGAGGTACCACGATATAATTTTGTAAGTGCATTTAGCGGCATATTTGGATATTATTATTATCATTTACTACGATTAATTTAATGATTAGCATATCTGTTTTTGTTCATTTATATGGGTCTTGTGCTACATACATTAACGAAGCAAGACTTATGACTTCCTGCTGAAAAGCGTGTCAGTTCTCTTTTGATTTAGTGTGTCCTATACGCTACAGGTACTTGCTGGCTATGTGGAGGTATGTTGCATTAGGTGTCTACCCACAGGTTACGCAAATTCCCGTAAATTACGGACCGGTGGTTCGGGGGAACGAAGCTGTCGTCCGATAGCGTCCAAGATGCGTCCACCGCATCCAGATCAGGAGACTTTGCTGACTGCTCGAAACGTCCAACGTGCCATGGACGCGGGTCGACGGGGGCAGAATTATAACATGGGGATCATTCACCCTCTCCTCCTTGGGATCTGTAAGCTACGTGAACATTATTACTGCGGTCTGCCTGCATCCCTTCATGCTTGATGTCTTTCCTGGCGGCGGTAGCATACTGCAGGAGGATTACCGTTGATGCACAAGGCGGGCTACAGTGGTTCCAAGGACGAGCTAGTGAAGTTACTTTCATGTCTTGGCTACCAAATTAGCCTGATCTATACCCAATGGAACAGATCTGAGACGCATTCGGGCGCCAGTACAGCACTCACAAATCTCTAGCCCGTAATTTACAGGGACTGAGTGATCTGCACGTAGACATCTGGTGCCACAAATCACTGCCATTACGCAGAATCACTGCTGTAATACGTTCAAAAGTTGGATCATCAGTGTACATTGTCAGCAAGTTAGCGAGTGATATGTCAAGACATGAACCGTAAGCAATGCTAAGGGACACATTGGTTGTCTTAGAAATGAATCTGTAAAGCTTCAGTAAAATAGTATAAATAAGATATTTTAAGAGCATGAAGTGTGTCTTCTTTTTTATTTATTTGTTTAAATTAGTCATTGTTTTCAAATATATCAAATGTGTGTGAAATCTTATTGGACTTAACTGCTAAGGTCATAAGTTCGTAAGCCTACACACTACTTAACCTAAGCTATCCTAAGGACAAACAAATACACCCATGCCCAAGGGAAGATTCGAACCCACGCCGTGACCAGCCGCACAGTCCATGACTGCAGCGCCTGAGAACGCTCGGCTAATCCCGCGCGGCCTTCAAATATATCTTCAGTAACGACCCAGTTCCACAACGGCAAATTCTACCAGCATCTTTAGTCTTAAATTTCGACAATGGGAATTTAACGTTGTTTACTGGCACATTGAGGGCACTTAATATGGGTTTTCACTCGGACAATTATCGAGCTTTACTGCGAAACTCTTCAAAAATACGAATTTAAAACGCCCGAATTGCTTCACGTTTTCATGCTAAGAGGTGGAGTAAAGTTTTTGCAATAATGGAGGATAATCACCCTAAAAATGTATCTGTGAATCAGTACAATATAAAATAATTATGGCAAGTGCCTTTCTATTACTTGTACACGATCTGTGGATGTCGCTTAACGTTTCTAACATCACCCTGTCAAATAAATTCAGGTGAATAATGGGAAAGGCCAGAATTTAACGTTGTATCCTAGTTCTCGGTTAACTCACAGAATATTTTGTTTTCTAATAGAGCGAAGGCGCAAGGTGATATGAGTGATAGTGCCTGGTTTGAAAGGAGACAAACGACGAGGATAGCTGGAGTTTTTCGGAATGAATTATTATGTGTCACCTATCGTAAATCTTGGATATATGTACTATATGTTTAGGTTGCGTTGGGGTTTCACTTACACAGGATGAAAATTATTTAAACCGACAATCTCTGGGAGGGTGTACAGTACATGAAACAAACACTTTTCTCTAGTGTCATAATTACCTGTGAGCATTTTTTAATCTGGTGGATGACATAATCCCTCCACGCACTCGTGAATTTGCACATTACATGAGAACAAATCAGGTTATGTAAGAAACGTCCTACATAAGCAATTGTTAGTCCATTTGACTGAAGGGTGTGCACAACCTGGAACCAGATCATTATCCGTTCAGAGCACAGTTTTCACAGTGGACATTGTAACAGTGTCAAATGCATCTACACTTACGTCCCCTGTGCTGTTTACAGACGGAGCAACTTTGGGGCGTGATGTGGTCTTTAACATGCACAGTGCGCATGTTTTGCTTAAAGTTAATCCACATGCCAAATTTACTCGCTCTAATCAGTTGCGGCATTACGTGAATGTGAGGTCAGGTGTTGTTGGTAACTGTTGAATTGAATCACATCTCCTACATAGGCCATTAAATGACAGGAATTGTTCCATTTTGCTCGCCAGAGCATTGCCAAAGTTGCTTGAGGACGTGCCACTCGCTGAAGATAGCGCGTGTGGTTCCAGCATAACGGGGCGGCAACACATCTCACCCGTCCCGTGCGTCGATTCTTGAATCGACAGTTTCCTGAAAAGTGGATTCACATCGGTGGCCCTGTACGACGTCCTACTCGATCCCCTGATTTGGCTCCTCTGGACTGCTTTGTGAGAGGAGAAACATGCAGCCCTATTTATAAAACTCACTTTTGAATTACAAGAGGTTCTGGTTGCCCATATATTAGCGGCAGCAAGAGGAATGAAGGACACTCCTGCGGTCTTTGGCCATATTAAATAAAACATGACCCACGGGTGTAACCCCGATTTATCAGGCAGTGGAGGCATTTTTGAACCTCTAGTGTAACTGAAGTGATTGTGCTCTGCTAATGGCTCTGAGCACTATGGGACTTAAACATCTATGGTCATCAGTCCCCTAGAACTTAGAACGTACTTACACCTAAATAACCTAAGGACATCACACAACACCCAGTCATCACGAAGCAGAGAAAATCCCTGACCCCGCCGAGAAACGAACCCGGGAACCAGGGCGTGCTCTGCTAATGTTGTCTCTTGGTGATAATGAATTAAGAGTTGTTTGTGTTACTTTTGGTCCTCATAGGAAAACACATTTGAAAGAAATGTTTTCACTGTCTCATGCACCTGCCAGAGTTTGTTAGTTTAATTAATTTTCATCCACATAAAATTACTACTACCGATTTGAAAAATCCTCACAAGAAAATATGACATAAGGGACAATTATTTGTTTCGGTGTCCCGTGCAACTTCCCATAGTTTGTCGGTGTAAATAATTTTTACCCTGGACAGGAAAGGCTTGCATGATCCACATCCTCCAACGAGACTGGGAAACAGTGACAAAGAATATTATGCTGTCGAGAGTTTCGAAGGTGAAAGGGGAGGAACGGAGCAACGTCCCTGAGCGAAGACTGAGTGTAAAAGTCACGTGTCCTGCCGGAGGGAACTTTACACTGCATTTAACGACGTCCGTCACTTTCACGTGCAGATCGCGTCACTTTCACGACCACGCATGTGCTGATGAGTTGCGAATACTGTGCAGCACTATCGGGAGATCCATCACCTCCAGCCGTTTGAGGAGAAAGCCTGTCTCCAGATATGTACAACTATGGGAAGTGTACTGTGAACTGCCTCGGTTATAAGTCCATGGAAAGTGAACCACTAATGAAATTCCAACTATGAGCAACTGCATTAGTAAAGACTGTTGTGTTAGGTAGGTGGTGCTTCCGTCCACTTGGCGAGCGGAATCTGTCGTAACAAGTGACTGTGATGTCATCATACGCTGTACCGGTACGCACACCACGGGCGGAATACATGTCGGAGTGTTTGGTGCGTTTAGTTTTGTCATGGACAGTATGAAGAGAGCTTGAGGACCATCTGCACAGGGTAAAAAGACGTGACGTACCGTGGAGGAGAGTAATGGTTAGGTTCTGTGCTCTGTCAACTTGTCTGATGGCTTCAGTTCCTTCAATCCATTTTGCATCCACGAAGTTCCTACAACTAGTGCGAAAAAAATCTGGACATAGCGTGCCTTAACTACTAAAATTATTCGCACTTTAGGTTACTCAAAAATTACTTTTATATCTGTCGCCTCCTCAATATATACGTTTTATACTAATTACAATTTATTTTTTTATTTTTGCTTTCTGTTCTTCGTTCCATTCCTCTCCCCAAATTAAAGAAATTTCGAAACTCTCTGAATCTCGACTAACTTATGAAATACTGATATTCGGTAGCTATTAACCACGAATTGCGAGGAAAACTAGGTACTGCGATACTATGTAGAATTTACACCTTACGCTTTTTAAGTGTCAGTTACTTAGAGTATCAAACGAAAGTGATTATGAGTCTAGTGGAAATGAATCAGATGACATGACTTCTACCATAAGAATGTGAACTCTTGGCATGTTCTGGAAGCGTTTATGGGAGAATAACTTAATTATGCGTATCGCGACATTGCAGAATCTGAATTTTTGGGTGAGAGTTATTCAGGAATTAAGAAATAAATTACGTGATACCTGTTACAAGAAGCCACAAGATATTTACGTTTAAAAATAATAATATTTGCATACTCATACTACAGAGTACTAATGGACATCTTCTGGTAAACCTTCCGGGATGTAAGGTCGTGGTCCATGAAACTCTTCAGCTCCTAACGTTTCGTCCAGAGCTGCGCTGGACATCTTCAGAGGGGTGTTTCTCCTCCGGCAGCATTACAGAATTGCTAGACAGTTTTATCCGTGACGAGATTACGATCGATAGTTAAGTTTTATCTCTGACAAAGATTATCTCTGCATATCACGTGTAACTCTGGCCATGCCCACTTTCTACGATATATAAGTCGCTCTCAGACGTCCGACCCGTCAGTCAGCAAGACTCACCGGAGGAGAAACACCCCTCTGAAGATGTCCAGCGCAGATCTGGACGAAACGTTAGGAGCTGAAGAGTTTCATGGACCACGACCTTACATACCGGAAGGTTTACCAGAAGATATGCCATCCGGTCGTGAAAGCCTTCATACTAATGGGCTTCATTCGACTACTGCTTAAGGATATAGTTCTAAGCAAACAATCGAGGAACGGAGTTTATTTCTCAATACAGATCTGGACTCATAGAAAGATAGCCATCAAGGAGATTTCATTGTATATGGTTTACGTAAAACCCTTCTAATCACTATTGATTACGATCAACGTTCAACACATAAAGTTGCATGACTTTTCAGGGCATTTCAAAAATAATTTTACAAACGTTAGTGACAGGTTCTTTATACTAAAAGAAGAAAAAGTTCGGCGCGCAGGTAGCCGCGCAGTCTGATGCCCCTTGCCACGGTTAGCACGGCTGCCGCTTTCGGAGGTTCGAGTCCTCCCTCGGGCATAGATGAGTCTGTCCTCCTTAGCGTAAGTTAGTTTAAGTTATATTAAGTAGTGTTTGAGCGAAGGGACAGATGACCTCAGCATTTTAGTCCCATAGGAACTTACCACAAATTTCCAAAATGAAAAGGTTCATACAAACGTATGTCCTTGACTCCCTCGTTTTCGGGTTACTAATAAAACTTCATCGTTTAGTTCACAGTAGCTCCTTAACACAAAAACTCATAATAAATGCTCATAATGCCCTTCTCTTGCTTCTAACACGCATGCGCTCTCAGAATCATGTACTATTGCACTATTCCAAATCCTCCCTGAGGGTTTCGAGTAATTCCGCAGGCTTCCAGATATATGGGTGAAGAATTTCTGCATCCGAGTGGTCTACTGCGTAGACCAGCAGTTTAACTCGCCTCTAGAGGTGATAATCAGAACGACTGAGGTCGGCGGAAAATGCAGGTAATGGAAGTGATACTTCTCTACCAATCCAGATGTTATGGTAGATACCAGCCAATGCATCTCGAATACTGATAATTTTATGGAGCTCCACCAAGCATAAACCGTATGTTTCTTCTTATTTGCCGGGGTATAGCCAATAGTAGGTCTTCGAGGCTGTTTTGAATAAAGACCCTGTAGACAGGGCCCACATTAATCTTAAACTAATGCTGGTGCCTACCTCGTACTGTGGCATGACGATAGTGATCAGCCCATATCAGTTTGGTTGTGGAAATTTGTTATTTTATCTCTTTCAAATGTTTCCTAGACAAACGACAGATTGCGAGTTTGTGCAACAAACCACGGCAAAGATTCTCCAGTGGTTCGTGATTGGCAGGCGTAAGGTCCTGCACACGTTGAAGATGATACGGATGCAGGAGTTGCTCGTGAAGTATCCTTCTTGTTGAACTGGAAGATGTATCACTTGTCAGGTCCACCTGTCTTGCGCTGATATGTGGCTTTTCTTAGACAGCCCGTAGAACGCACTCTTTCTGGTCAGGCGTAC
Organism: Schistocerca serialis cubense; assembly: GCF_023864345.2. NCBI lineage: Eukaryota > Metazoa > Arthropoda > Insecta > Orthoptera > Acrididae > Schistocerca > Schistocerca serialis. The sequence goes on along the minus strand of NC_064638.1, from coordinate 603,077,127 downwards.
TAGCAAAAAGTGACCATCCTCGATCAGTAGGCTGTCGTGCTACGGATCCTGATTCGACAACGCGACGATGTACAGCACCAAGGTTGGATGACTCGGCTGTCTTCGACCTGGAAGCGCCGTCGCATACAGCCGTGCAGCCTCGCGTACATTACCATTCCACGGTCGTACATAATACTCATGTTTGCCTTCTCACGAAATGAATATTGTGTCATATTTGAACGGAGCACTTTCAGTTAACGCACCACGTGTAGTACACGTACACAAAGGACACGTTGAAGACAGACGAATGATGAATGAAAACAAGTCTCGCTGGCAACACAACTCCACCTTGGATACAATGAATCAAACGGGGGCATAGATAAGTAAAGTTGTTAGGTTGTATCCGGAAACACGTTAAACGTCAGCTTTCATTAATAACTCAAAACGAATGATTTTCGGACATATGTTTATGTTGGCTTTTTTCTTATGTTGTGTATGGAACCTACCAGCAAAATTTTTAAAAGTATTTTTCACATTCAGCACAAGAAATAATTGCTGATTGTAAATAGCATGAATATGAGCAGAGACGGATGATCATGGTTAAAAAAGCATTACACGAAATCAGTTTATCGGATGCAGGGTCTGCCAACTTTCCAGGTAATACAATTATAAGGGGAAGCCGCCATACGTCACTCTCTGACTCAGTCGAGGACCCCTAGTTTGGGTTGGGTGTCGATATTTAGTAGTTTAAAAGAAAATGACGGCCAAAGTTTCTTTAAGCCACTTGATCAATCAGGTGGCGTAGCCTGTAGCCAAGTGGGACTACAGCTGGCGAGGACGTGCCCTAAGCGGCTTAGGTTGTTTTTGTCCCCTTGACGTTATAAGTAGGGGAATATATTCAGTCCGGTAGAAGTTGTTAAAGTAAGTATACGATCAATGGGACCTCCGTGAAGAGTAACATGTAGGAAAGATACTGGAAGTGTGACTGTAGCAGAAACCTTGTAACCACACTCCGATAACGAAACTGCTGAAAGGGAAATTGTTAACGATGATCTGGAGGTCTATGATAGTGTGAACGCCGAAATGAAAGAACAGGTAATTGGTATAGTGTACTACAGAACTGAACATTTTAGGCAAATGAACATAATAAACAAAACGCGAACTACGGTGACATCTAACCAGTCCAACATTACGTCTCAAGAAACGGACAAAGAAATAATCATAATCGTAAACGATAAAAAATTTGCTGGGGATACGGAATCACTGACTGCAACTGAAACATGAAACACCGATGCTACCTGCGCAGTGGCAAACGGTGAACGCACCGAAACAGAAGCATAGTGTTCCGACTCACAAGAAACAAACGAAGATGAGCCCGAATGACTAGTTGATTATAAATTTGAAAAAAATTAGTCACCAATCTTCTCACTGTTTGATGGGGTCCGCCATGACCTGCTTTCCTGCGCCAATCTCTTCATCTCAAAGTAGCATTTGCAACCTACGTCATCAATTACTTGCTGGAGGTATTCTAATCTCTGTCTACAATTTTTACCCACTACAGCTCCCTCTAGTACCGTGGAAGTTGTTGCCTGATGTTCTTAACAGATGTCCTATCATCCTGTCCTTTTTCTTTCAGTGTTTTCCATACGTCTCTTTCTTCGCCGATTCCGCGGAGAACCTCCTCATTCCTTACCCTATGAGTCCATCTGACTTTCAAAATTCTTCTGTTGCACCACATCTCAAAGGCTTCGTTTTCTTCTGTTCCAGTACAGTGGTGTGCTCCAAATCTACATTCTCAGAAATTCTCAAAGTAAGATCTATGTTTCACACTACCAGTCGTCTCATGGTCAGGAATGGCCGTTTTGCCAGTGCTAGTCTGCTTTTTATGTCCTCCTTGCTCGTCCATCAGGGGTCATTTTTCTGCCTACCTACTAAAATTTCTTAACTTCCTCTACTTTGTGATCCCCAAATATGATGTTAACTTTCTCGCTGTTCGTATCATTGCTGCGTCTCATTACTTTCGTCTTTCTTCCATTTATTCTCCATCCATATTCTGTTATCACTATAGTGTTCATTCCATTTAACACATCCTGCAGTTCTTCTTCACTTGCGTGAAGGATAGCAATGTCATCAGCGAATTTGCCATTGATATCCTTTCAGCCTGGATTTTAATCCCAGTCTTAAACCTTCTTTTATAAATTAAAAATAATTAATATCATAAAATACTTAACAAAAACATCAAAATGATAATTTCTTTTTACCTGCCTATGTCGTTCATGCCTCATGTGATATATATGGGAACTTGATTTTGATTCCAGTAAAATGCAGTAAGACGTCAGTTACTGTGTCCAAAGTGATCTCTCGAATCGTTGGCAAAGGTGATATCTGCATTTTCACAAGTACAAAGCAGTCATTGCTGTGGAGGAGGTAAGTGATAAAGGTTTGAGATGTGTTCGGACGTTCTACAGAGGCCAGACACAGTGGGTGTCTGGTTACTATTGCGAGCATTGCGGCAGTGGACAATGGCTGCAGCAACCGTATTGCATTCGGAAACTTTTGTAGTCATAATCTCAAACCTGATGCTGTTCTTTCCAGGATAAATACAGAATTCTGCAGCGTCATGTCACCGTCTGCGTCAGCACCAAAGAGAAGCGTACGTGTAATGAAATCCTGGAAACTACAAGATTGCTTCAACTATAAGCCCGTACTATAATCCTGAAATTCAACGTATGTATCACATCTGTGGAAAAAGAACATTATTGTGTCGAAGATGAGAAGGTTACGCAAATAATTCTCAGCGGCCTGAATCACATGACGCCCTGGTACACTGACCGGTATGGCTCAACACTTTCCTGAAAACACGTACTAACATTTCTTGCCAGTAGCAAATTTGGTCCTCGAGTCCAACAAGATGTTGGCCGATTAATGTAATAGCATCATAATTTGTACGCAACAGCAACAAAATCTGGAAAGCTCATAAAAGACACCTACCAACAGGCTGTGCACAAAGTTTTAAGACCTTACGTAAAAATGGAACCTTTTCTGAGTTGTGGGACGGGCTTGGGTTCTTAGTCTATACCGACAGGTTCATTAAACGTATTTCTCCCAATGTGTACGCCGTTCCGTTAATCCTATGGCGTATTCTTTTGCCGACAGGTGAAGAATTACATTCGTCGATTACAGAAGTAATTTATTCTCATCGAACAGCAAATGGAAATCTGAAGTAGAGGCCATGCAGTTAAAATACACGCCTCGATCCATCATCAGTATGCAGGCTCCAGTTTTCAAGAAATTACTTCGATATGCTTAGTTTGCCGCGAACATATTGCGATATCACGATGTATTGCTTCTCCTAATGAACGCTAAAGAACTTGACTGCAGCATATATGCCTTCGTATGTTGCTCGTAGTACTTCGAATTTTTATGCTTTGAATATTGTTTATGACAAATATCACCATGGGAATACACTGGGTCTCTTGAAGTATGAAAGTAAAAAACAAAAAACTGGAATTTATATTTTTCATTTTCAGTCACTCTTAATGTTATCCATAAGTACGAGTATTACAAATGTTCATATTGTGTCTCTGCCTGTGTATTCCACATCCCCTCCTAAGCAACTTCACCGATTTCTACCAAACTTGGTATACATATCCAGTACTATCAGCCAATAATCGCATAGGGTAACCATAATTCAGAAGATATGACGTCATAAACAATGAGATGTGCGAAAAACTGTCGCACCATGCATGACGTTTAATTTTATTGCTTCTGTGCTAATAATTCTATTCTCAATATATTTCTTAGACAGTATCCATATGAACCGCTAAATGCACCTACAAAATTATATCACTGTACCACACACAGTTCAGGAGATATGACGTAATACTGAGATCGTGCACCTTGTTTATCTTTATTGCTTCTTTGTTACTATATTCACCACAGATTTTGCAGACAGTATCCAAACATGCCGCTGACTGTTCCTACAAAATTATATCACTGTATGACACAAAGTGCAAGAGATATGACGTCATAAACACTGTGATGCATGAAAAAAAGTCGCAACATGCTTGAAGTTTTAATATATTTATTGTTCACTACTATGACAAGCTTGCCTGTTCGGCTTACAGTGCCATTTTCAAGTGCACCTGTGGGTGTTGCGGATAGTGAACCTTATTTACGTCTTACTTATGATCAATAACGTCATTTTTACCAATTATAGTTTTACTTACGTCTACGTAGAGTTTACGACCATATGGCATCAAGGGGCCAACTGTAATCTGTTATCAAATAATATTGTTACAGCCACGTAGCGATTACAGTATGAAGCTTTTTGCGACAATTTTTTGACATTTGAGATCCATAGATGCTACATATTTACGTATTTTTAGTGCTCGGGAGTGTTTCTGCATAGATTATACGACGGTGAAGGATAAATATTTGAAATCACAGATAATACAAAGGTAAAAAATTTTAACCGAATAATACCTTTGCAATAACCACAACATTTCTGACTCCTAGAGATGAAAAATCTGTAAACGTATGCATCTAAGGATCGATACTGTGAAACACATGTCAAACAGTTATCATGAAAAATATCATATTACAAAACCTACTTGGTAAGATAAGTGTTATAGACAGCTCACAGCTGATCCTGCCGCGCGGTCTCAGGCACTATGTCACGGCCTGCGCGGCTCCCCCCGTCGGAGGTTCGAGTCCTCCCTCGGGCATGGGTGTGTGTGTTGTCCTTAGCTTAAGTTAAAGTTATATTAAGTAGTGCGTAAGATCAGGGACCGATGACGTCAACAGTTTGTTTCCGCAAGACCTTACCAGAAATTTCCAATTTCCAGCCGAAAAGAAATACTTTCGAACGGGAACCGCTAAACGTTTGACGACAATGCGACAACTCAACCAAATCCTTCACCGGAAAACACGTCTAGTGAGTCACGCACGTCATTAGTGACAGTACGTGTGTCATATTATAGGAATCTCTTACCGACGGACCTAATTTGTACTCCTAGTAAGTGAGTGAGATATGCCTCCTCGAACAAATGAACGCAATAGTTTCACAATCACACAGTGTCCCTGTGCTCTGTCAAACGTACCTTAAGTTACGTTCCACTTTGGAAGTTTTGACTCTTGAATTTCTTTGTTGTACCATAGTTCACACCCGTTTATTTGTTGTTTTCATTTCTTTGAGACCTCTATATGGCATCTCGCCCTCTGATTATTCATCACATTTACTTGTGACGGCAGCGTATTCTTACCACACGACATGTATTCTATAACCAATGTATAGTATGATAAGTGCCAAGACTACAGGAAGAGAAAAAAAAAAACATTTGTATGACCGGTCGGACAGTCGATATTGTTGTGGAAAAAAAAGGGCACGACAGAGTTTTCAACATGACTCGTCTGCTTTACAGTCAATCACTGTGACCACTTACCCACGACGCCACGTCTGTCCCTGTTCTGTCAATATTGCACTTGTTAAGCTTGGCCCGTTCACTGTTTCTATTTTGATTTTTTTCCCAGTTCAATACACCTTCTTCATGTTTTCATGTTTGATCTGTGTTCAGTTTTTGACGGCGTATCCACTGGGTCATCAGCCGGCCGAAGTGGCCGTGCGGTTAAAGGCGCTGCAGTCTGGAACCACAAGACCGCTACAGTCGCAGGTTCGAATCCTGCCTCGGGCATGGATGTTTGTGATGTCCTTAGGTTAGTTAGGTTTAACTAGTTCTAAGTTCTCGGGGACTAATGACCTCAGAAGTTGAGTCCCAGAGTGCTCAGAGCCATTTGAGCCACTGGGTCATCTTACCACTAAATCTGAGGGTGGATCAATGGGCAGTTTCCCTTGTTACTAGGTGTCCGGACGCATGTGGCTCCAGGTGTCTATGAACATTTCCATATTAAACGACAGTCCCCTGATGTTAGCGCCCAGATATATTCCAGATTCAGATCAGGTTCAGATCAAACGTATTCATCAACGTATGCTCAGTACTATGCTCCTCAAACACACAGACATTTATCCTGCAGAAAGATGACATCATCATAGGGGAAGACAGAAAGCATGAAGATATGCAGGTGTTTTGCAATAATGTTCGCTTAGTCCACATCAGTCATGGTGTCTTAGGTTACTGCTGTAGAGGCCATGGGAGGTCAGATGAATGTCCTGTACAGCGTATTACTGCCCCACTGACAAGCGTTCGCAGCGCGATAAATATTCCGAGCAGCAGTGCTCCACGGTCCATGCCTGTCAATACGTCAGGTCCAGCGGGTCTTGGTTCAGCGATGGTGTCCACGTTAGAATCACGTCACGAACAGTCGACTTGGGCTGCTTTAGAAGGTTTGAAACGTCCGTAATCGATTTGCTTTTCTCAGATGACATACGTCTGACGTCACTAAGCTCTCCTTGTAACGCCGGAAATGCATATCCTCCTATTTCCATCTGCTGCACTATAAATTTTTTTTCCTTATTTTGTTACCTGAAGATATGACATTTCTGTGCATTTATATATTTTAATTGTTTATATATATATATATATATATATATATATATTTATGCATTTATGTTGATTTGTTTTGTGAATATTATTTGTATTTATACGCTGGGTCTGGTCTAGGGAAAACTATGCTATCGAACGAATACATCGATAGGTCGTGTGGAGAACAAAAGTGTTTAGGATCTTTGGTAGTGTTAACTCTGTCGCGTGGAGCGCGGGCAGAGGGAGAGTCTGGCTGGGGTGGTGCAGTGGAGCAGGTGTGTTGTGTGAAGCTCCCGCGAGTTGCCGCGCTTTCGGGGTTTGGCAGCATGTAATTGCGCTCGACTTGCGATGATAGTTTCTGACACGGTGTCGCGGACGGGAAGCATTAGCTGGCGCACATCAAGAGCCCGTTTCGCCTGGTGACCGTGTCGAGAAGAAGGCGCGCCAACACCAGCTTCTGCAACAGTGACGGCCGACAATGAGTGACTGTCGCCACCTCCTCGATCGACGGCTTCAAACCTTCAATCAGCCAACAAGGAAGACTGGAAGCACGTGAAGTTTTAGAACTGTATGGCAGACCTCAGCTTTTCAAACTTTTAAAATTGTTGAATCACAAAATTACAGCAACTTAGCATGAACCTTTGTTGCTCATTGTCCCAATTGCATTACCAAGCACGGTCCCTTCGTTTTCCGGAATGAACCCGAGTGTCGTTGAAATTCAAACGTCAGCATCATTCGATTTCACTGCTTTAATTACAAAGTTCAGTTAAGGTATTCATAGCTGGCTACAATATTTAGATTACACAAGCACAAATTAAGAGTGCGAGTTTTGTTACCGTATTTTAGCTTTCCTGTGACTGCAGCTCAGCTTGGTACGTACTAAATTTTACTACCGTTAATTGTTCAGAATCATTTAATTCAAGTTCAAAGTTAAATCTCTTATTTCTAAATTGCGTAGATTCAAATAGCTTTTGAAATGATTGTTGACGTAGCCCAAGACTAACCGTATTTTACTGAATTTCGATGTGCTTCAGAAAGAAAGCTCACTATTAATTTCAGTCACTAAATTAACTTTCGATTTTCCGGTTTTAATAATTGTTTTGCTAAATTAAGTCAGAGTGTAGCGAAATTTATTACTTCTGACAAACTTTCAGTTTTCACACTACACGTGTCAACCTTCAGTTGCCACGCTTCTAGTGCTAATTATATGTGTAATAACCTTTCTTTTTTCAGTTACTATAGTAATTGTCCTTAGGACTGGCGACCGTAATTTCCCCCAAATCTCAAATATCTAATTACCGCTAGTTAATTGTTAACGTAACGGCCGCACATTTACTTTCTTTATTAACTTTATCCCTTTTCAAAATTAAATTCCACCAGTTTCATTTGCTTTTTTCCTTTCATTTAGATGTAACCTTTTCCTCCCTCTTTACCGACAAATTGACTTCGGTGACGATTGCTTTTCCCAAATTTCCATTAGGTACACGCGGTTTAATTTTTCACTATCATTAAGGTCGATAAGTGAGGGGGAGGTTACATCCTGACTGACCCATTCTGATGCTAGTGCTGCTCTGCAGACTCTTTTGTACTGCAGGTTCTGCTCTCGTACGTCCAGTGGTTAGTTAAGCATTACATAAGGATGTCCGGATAATTTTGATCAGGTAGTGCATACTTGCTTTATCCTAGTTTCACTCGATGGACATCATGTTCCGTCCGGGATGCCAAACGTCAAATGTTTAGAGCTACGCTTAGCACAGCCGACAGTTACAAAGACTTTACATTCATTAGTTTTCGTTTTATTTAGCATCTTATTACACAGGGCGAATATTAAAAAAAGCGACAAATTGAATGGACGGACTCCTGATTGGTTACAGAGAAAAATAAATCCTACAAACATGTGTACAGAAATGGACGGTGTGCATGCAACGACAACAAATCGTCCGTAACACAGTACAGAGATCCTATCCATGTCTCAACAGATGTTCAAAGTGGCCTCTATGAGACTGCGGGTGATAGGGGTAGTAGCGGTTGTCATGCAGGATACACGTAATCGTACTTTGGCGTACAATGTGTTGGCAAGCCATTTGCCTGTAGCTTGTTCTAAGATTCCTCTCAAAATTCTGTAGAGTCCGGTTCTCCAAATCCGGTGTACGTACAGTTCACCACGTCCCTGCACGTTCGTCTGTCTAGAAGGACCCATGATCACACAAACACCCAAAAAGCGTTTGAAATGTTGTGTAATGTAGTTGGTGTCTGTGAAGGTACTTGTATTGGTATAGCTTTGCTACGCCTCGTCCGTTTTTTATCTGCTTGGCCGTACACAAACCCATAGACGTTTGTTCCTGACATGAATACCGGACCATTCTGCTGTTTACAGTACGCTGCATCAATCATACAGCTTGCAACACCAAAGGAATACATGGCATGTTGTCAGTGGGACTAACATTCGTCAACGATGCATTTCCAGACACATGTTCATGAGACCTTTATTCCTCCGTTTCCAGTCAGGAATTCGCCCCTGCAGTTTGTCAGCTTTATCAGTGCTGACGCTGTATAAATTATTACTAGTGGAAAAACTACCACTTTTCTTTATTAATTAAATCTCTACTGGAGGTCTTCGAAACAGCTGTGCAAGATTCAACGTTGTAATTGCAATGAAGAAGTTATGTGCCTTACTTTGGCTATAAGAGCCCGATATGTCACGGATTTGGAAACTACCGTACGTGACTCGATGTTTGACAAAAAGATACGACGCTACCTAAAAATCTGATCTGCCTCCGTGGAACGTGACCAACCAGACAGTGTGAAATGACTGCTTTGATTCCCAGGGAAAACACGCGCAACAAAAATATCAGCACGTGGAAAAACGGAAGGAGGTATGTGTGCGGCCACAGGAAAATAATGATCCGGCCACGGTGGACGATGCGCCGTTGAGAATAAAACAACGGACCCTGGACGTCCCCTCGCTGAAAACACAGGTTGGGAAATCGCAGTTGCTCTGCTCATTCCAAGGACGGTTGATGTGGTTCTGCCCGTACATAAATGCAGTGACACGTTTTTTTCATTAATGCAGCAACTAAGCTCGATAGCTTTTCTTCTTGTTTTCCTTCGCCTATTCGTTTTATTTTTAGGGCCTTTATTACCTATACTGATTTTATTTGTAGTCTGTTTTCGTTAATTTTTATTCACGCTGTTTCAGGATCGATTCTCTGAAAACGTTCATTCTCCGCTATCGTGTATTCTTCTACTTTCCTTCATCGCTGCACTTGAGCAATTCATTTCTGAAGTGTGAACTACCTTCACAGTTTTATACAAAAATTTTAAAACGAAAATTTTGTTTGTATGAATCACTTTATTACTTCTCAAAATATTATACTTTAAGATATATACAGTTCTGCCTGTGTCTGAAAATACTGGATGTAGTTTTCCATCCAGTTTTTGGTACCTCGTTAAAAGGGTTATAGAACGATTCAACAGTTTCCTGCGATAATGAAATCCAATGCCAAACCTCATTTTGTTTCACATCAGGAAATGGAAAAAGTAGCAGACTGATGTCAGTTCAACTTTACTCACCATCAAACAATGAATTGCTTCATGTGCCGAGTGGCAGATGACATTGTCATCATAAAGTACGATGCGCCGTTTTTGATGTTGCTCGACTTCATCGACGACGTGTGGTGAAAAAATTGTTGTATATCTCACTACACTTATATCTACACCTACATACATTCTCTGCAAGTAACCATATGGGGCATGGTAGAACGTATTTTGTATCACAACTACTCATTTCATTTCCTGTCATCTGCAAAGCCAGTTCTGTAAATTTTCTCAAAAGCGTTTTGTTAGAAAAACGTCTTCCCTCCCAGCAATTTCTGCGCGAAGCATGTCTGTAATACTTGTCTTGGCCGAACCTATCGGTAACAAATCTAACAGGGCCTGTGAACTGCTTTGATGTCTTTCTTTAATCCAATCTGGTAGTGGTCCCAAATACTCAAACAGTACTCAAGAATGGGTTTCGATAGTATCGATAGTATTCGATACACCGTCTCCTTTATAGACGAACTACAATATTCTAAAATTCTCGCAATATACGTAGTCGGCCATTTCCCATCCCTACTAATGTCTTTACGTTATACATGGACATGTGTGCTCGCAATACTTAGCAGTTACGAATGTATATTACAGCAAATGACAACGACATACAGATGTGTCATCTTGTACACTCCTGGAAATGGAAAAAAGAACACATTGACACCGGTGTGTCAGACCCACCATACTTGCTCCGGACACTGCGAGAGGGCTGTACAAGCAATGATCACACGCACGGCACAGCGGACACACCAGGAACCGCGGTGTTGGCCGTCGAATGGCGCTAGCTGCGCAGCATTTGTGCACCGACGCCGCCAGTGTCAGCCAGTTTGCCGTGGCATACGGAGCTCCATCGCAGTCTTTAACACTGGTAGCATGCCGCGACAGCGTGGACGTGAACCGTATGTGCAGTTGACGGACTTTGAGCGAGGGCGTATAGTGGGCATGCGGGAGGCCGGGTGGACGTACCGCCGAATTGCTCAACACGTGGGGCGTGAGGTCTCCACAGTACATCGATGTTGTCGCCAGTGGTCGGCGGAAGGTGCACGTGCCCGTCGACCTGGGACCGGACCGCAGCGACGCACGGATGCACGCCAAGACCGTAGGATCCTACGCAGTGCCGTAGGGGACCGCACCGCCACTTCCCAGCAAATTAGGGACACTGTTGCTCCTGGGGTATCGGCGAGGACCATTCGCAACCGTCTCCATGAAGCTGGGCTACGGTCCCGCACACCGTTAGGCCGTCTTCCGCTCACGCCCCAACATCGTGCAGCCCGCCTCCAGTGGTGTCGCGACAGGCGTGAATGGAGGGACGAATGGAGACGTGTCGTCTTCAGCGATGAGAGTCGCTTCTGCCATGGTGCCAATGATGGTCGTATGCGTGTTTGGCGCCGTGCAGGTGAGCGCCACAATCAGGACTGCATACGACCGAGGCACACAGGGCTAACACCCGGCATCCTGGTGTGGGGAGCGATCTCCTACACTGGCCGTACACCACTGGTGATCGTCGAGGGGACACTGAATAGTGCACGGTACATCCAAACCGTCATCGAACCCATCGTTCTACCATTCCTAAACCGGTAAGGGAACTTGCTGTTCCAACAGGACAATGCACGTCCGCGTGTATCCCGTGCCACCCAACGTGCTCTAGAAGGTGTAAGTCAACTACCCTGGCCAGCAAGATCTCCGGATCTGTCCCCCATTGAGCATGTTTGGGACTGGATGAAGCGTCGTCTCACGCGGTCTGCACGTCCAGCACGAACGCTGGTCCAACTGAGGCGCCAGGTGGAAATGGCATGGCAAGCCGTTCCACAGGACTACATCCAACATCTCTACGATCGTCTCCATGGGAGAATAGCAGCCTGCATTGCTGCGAAAGGTGGATATACACTGTACTAGTGCCGACATTGTGCATGCTCTGTTGCCTGTGTCTATGTGCCTGTGGTTCTGTCAGTGTGATCATGTGATGTATCTGACCCCAGGAATGTGTCAATAAAGTTTCCCCTTCCTGGGACAATGAATTCACGGTGTTCTTATTTCAATTTCCAGGAGTGTATAAAGTAGACATGGCTTAAAGCCAAAACATCTGCACTTGATAATGGCCTAAGGCCGAAATTGCAATAGTGGAAATAAAAAGTTTAACAGTCATTGGCGTAAACATGATGTCTTTCAAAAAATTTATTTTTAGATTTCTCCACATTTTTCACCCGGCCATTTTGCCTTAGATGTTCTGCACTTCCCATTTATTTCATTCCCAAGTGTCTTGTATTTCTGTATTCTTGAATTTCCATATACATTTTTGAACATCCTTCTTTCATCAGTCGATTGACGTATTTCTTCTCTTACACATGATTTCTTCACAATTAACATGTTTCTACCTATGATTTTCTTTTCTACTTCTGTGACTGCTCTTATTAGAGATGCCCTGCTCAACTGTACTGCCTACTGATCTATTCCTTATCGCAGTATCTATAGCCTCAAAGTATTTCACGCTGGCTCTTCATTTCTTAATGCTTCCGTATCCCACAGATTATTCGCTATTACTAGCTGAAATTTACTGCAGAACACAGTTAGTCTATCTTCGCTCTTATTCCTAGGTCCAAGAGCATATTGTCCCGTAACCCTTTCCTCAACTCCTTTCCCTACAACCACATTGCAGTCGCCCCAGACCTTTCGACTTTCATCCTTCTTTACGTATTGCATTACCCGTACAGTATCCTCATATACGTTCTCTTCCTCTTCATGTTCGGCTCGCGACGTCGGCATGTATACCTGAACTATCGTTGTCGGTATTGGTTTGCTGTCGATTCAGATGAGAACAACCCTATCACTGAACTGTTTACAGTAACTCACTCTCTGCCCTTCCTTCCTATTCATAACGAATCCTACTCGCTTTACATAATTTTCTGCTGCTGTGGTCATTACACTACTAACCAGACCATAAATCCTTGTCTTCTTTCCATTTCACTTCACCAACGCCCATCATATCTTTATTGACCCTTAGAATTTCACTTTTCAGATTTTATAGTTTCCTTACCACGTTCAAAATTCTGACATTCCTTGCCCCGACTCGTTATCCTTTCGTTGATTATTTAATTTTTTTCTAATGCCCACCTTCCCCTTTGCAGTCTTCTCCTGGAAATCCGAATGAGGGACTATTCCGGAATTTTTTGCCGATGGAGCGATATCAAGACATTTTTTTCAATTACAGACCACATATCCTGTGGATACACGTTACGTGTCGGTAATGCAGTGGTTGCCATTGTCCTGTGCATGCTCATGCCATTTATCATTGTTGATTCTTCCGCATTTAGAGGCAGTTTCCCGTCCCAAGGGAAAGAAAGTCCTCTGAACCTCTATGCGCTCCTACCCTTTTTGAAAAAGCTGTTGACTGAATGGAGTAACTTCTTATGCCAGAATACTGCGGTCTCTATTGCTGATGATTTTTATTCAAAATTTAAGCGGCAGCTGGGTTGGCTTCTACCACGAAAGACCCGAAAAACTTCTGTCAAAAAAGGAAGAAAAACAGGAAATAAGGATACAGAAAGGTACCTATTTAATTTTTAAATTTTCTTTTTATTCTTTTAATTTCGTCATAAACGAATCCATCTCCGTCGCTCAAGCACATACCCGCAAAGACTAGCGATAAACTTCGAGATCAGCGGGTAAGAAAATCCTGCGTGGTGGCGACACACCATTAGGTTCTTTCCGAAAGTATGTTTGAATAATTGTTGAGAGGATCATATCTGTACAATGGAATAAGGGTCATATGTCAGCTGCTCTTTGCATGGATGATAAAGCTGCGAGGGAGTTGTGGAAATCGCTGCGAAGAAAGTTGGAGAAATATTGTTGATACATTGCACAATGTCGGTCGCTAAGGTATTGCCAGAAGTCGAGGACCAATTTTTTCACCACCACGAAACAGGTTGTGGAGTGCATGTCCGCTGTTCCACGTCACTGCCTTTACACGCGGAAAATAGTCCACGTCCGGGAAGAGAATCATTTGTGGGGTGATACTGTCTGGAGGCGTGCGTGTAATGAACGCCAGCATCTGGCGGACCAAATGCCAAACATTACTCGACTCGCCGCACTCAGGTCGATGGCCATCGTCGTCTTGCATACCACACGTAGTACATAATGGAGGTCAAGCCAGGTGGATCCAGTGGAGAGACCCTAGACCACGGGTTCTGTACATTCTCAAATGCTTAAAACGATTCCTCACTGTTTCAGTATCCCACTTCTTTGCGCAATGATTCTTCCTGCCGAATCTCTTCATTATTACTACATTAGGATCTGAGTCTCTATGTTCTCCTGGATAGTCCTTACATTACAGCATCAGATTTCTGAAACTGTCTGCCCGTGATGTAATCCAGCTGGATTCTTCGTTTGTGTCTGGGCCTTTTTCAAGTGTACCTCATTTACCCCTGTATTTGGAACGGCGTATTTGCAATTAATAACAGATATTTATTGCCGAACTCAATTAGTCTTTCTCCTCTCTCAGTCCCATCACCTAGCTCATAATCTGTCTTGACTCTTTCTTTAACTACTTCTCCTTCAACCACATTGAAATTCTCAATGATCATGAGAATTTGATCTCCGTTCACTTACTGAATTACCTGATCAATATCGTCATATACTTTCTCTGTCTCTTGATCTGCTTGCGACGTCAGCATGTATACCTGAATTATTGTTGTCAGCGTTGGCTTGGTGTTAGTTTTAATTAGAATTAGCCTATCATTGAAGTGGTATCTGTAAATCACTCGGTTTCCTACTTTCCTGCTCTCAACGATTCCTCTTTCCTCGGGCATGGATGTGTGTGATGTCCTTAGGTTAGCTAGGTTTAAGTAGTTCTAAGTTCTAGTGGACTGATGACCTCAGAAGTAGACCCATAGTGGTTAGAGCTATTTGAACCATTTTTGAATCCTATTTTCGCTGTACCATTTCCTGATACATCTTACCATAAATCCATGATTACACTCCATTTCACTTCTGCATCATCATGCCGTTGATTATTGCATATTCTTCCACATTTTCAGGGCAGTCCCTCACCACAATAGTAAGAGTGTGCCCTGAACTTCTGTCCGCTCCTCCATCCTCTTTGACAAGGCCGCTGGCAGAACGAGGGTGACTTTTTTTTCGGAAGCCTTCAGCGTCCATTGCTGATAACATGTATTCAGAATTTACGGAATGGCATGGTTCTGATCCAGGGAGCAAGACATTCTGATTAACAGTCGATGACGCTACTCCTAGGCCGTGGCTACTACAATAATTAAATCATGAAGACTAAAGTCTCTCATGTATATTATGGAGTCTCTAGCTGAATATTAAATTACTGTGCTGCACATGTTAGTACTGTACTTATCAATATTTGTAAGTTTTCCTTTAGGAATGGTCAGTTTCCTGAACGATTAAAGTACTCAGTAGCAAAGCCGCCTCGTAAAAGGGATAATGTAGACAATTTAGACCTATTTTTATGCCACCAGTGTTTGCTAAAGCTATTGAAAAGGCTCTGAATGTAAGGATAATTGATTATTTTATATCACATAATTTTCTATCAAATGTACAATTCGGCTTTAGAAGTCGTTTAACAACCGAAAATGCTATTTTCTCTTTTCTCTGTGAGGCACTGGATGGATGAAAATAAAACCTCCCAATTTTTGTGTCAACAGTGCTATAATTTTTAAATAAAACAAACGCTATTAACATTCTACATATTTAATCTTATGTATTTTTCACATCTGCGACCACCTGCCGCTAGGGCATGTCGTATGACAACGTCTTACTACACTCATCAAAAAAAGTATTGCATCACCTCGGTTCCGAGAGTTACGGAACCTGTACAGAAAATAGGAACAGAGATCGATATAAACATCATTTCCGCCCTTTTTATTGCACGTGAAAACCACACATAGCATGTTGTACCACCGTATAGCGAGACCTTCAGAGTTAGTGGTCGAGATTGCTGCACACACCGGTGGCTCTAATACCCAGTAGCACATCCTCTTGCATTGATGCATTCCTGTATTCGTTGTGGCATATTATCCACAAGTTCATCAAGGCACTGTTGGTCCAGATTGTCCTACTCCTCAACGGCGAATCGGCGTAGATCCCTCAGGGTGGTTGGTGGGTCACGTCGTCTGTAAACAGCCCTTCTCAATCTATCCCAAGCGTGTTCGATAGGGTACATGTCTGGGGAACATGATGGCTACTGTAGTAGAGCGATGTCGTTATCCTGAAGGAAGTCATTCAGAAGATGTGCATGATGGGGGCACGAATTGTCGTCTATGAAGACGAATGCCTCGCCAATATGCTGCCGATATGGTAGCACAATCGGTCGGAGAATGACATTCGCGTATCGTACAGCCGTTACGGCGCTTTCCATGACCACCAGAGCGTAAGTCGGCCCCACATAATGCCACCCAAAAACAGCAGGGAACCTCCACTTTGCTGCACTCGCTTAACATTGTGTCTAAGGCGTTCAGCCTGACCGGGTTGCCTCGAAACACATCTCCGACGATTGTCTGGTTGAAAGCATATGCGACACTCATCTGTGAAGAGAACGTGATGCCAATCCTGAGCGGTCCTGGACGTTGGGAGTGAAGTTGCGTATCATGCAGCCAATTGCGCACAGTTTGAGTCGTAACACGACATCCTGTGTCTGCTCGAAAAGCATTATTCAACATGGTGGCGTTGCTGTCAGGGTTCCTGAGGGCCATGATCCGTAGGCAGCGGTCATTCACTGCAGTAATAGCCCTTGGGCGACCTGAGCAAAGCATGTCATCGACAGTTCCTGCCTCTCTGTATCTCCTACATATCCGAACAACATCGCTTTAGTTCACTCCGAGTCGCCTAGATACCATTTCACACATGTTATTGATTTATCACTTACAGATAATTGTTCGAATACCTCAGTGATTTAAATTGTACTTAAATGAATTAGTAAAAAACTAAATACTATGTTTATTATATGGTAAACAATTTAAGAAAAAAATCGAAACATCAGTATCGTATTTACGTACGGTGCCGTGAACACCCCACGTCTCTCTTTATGTTATGAATGGTCACCTCCCCAGTTAAAGGTTTCCTCTCAACTTTACATCTATTCCATTGCCTACCATTGGATGGTTTCCGTATTCAATACCTACTTGCTTTCACTTCGTTTATGAGATTAATACAAAATCTACTGACGCAAAATCTCTTTCCTGTTACAATGAATTTTAAATTTCTTCTTCCTTGTTAGCAATATTTCTTTTCGATGTTTCCTGGCACTCATTTTTGTTTGTCCTTTACCGTGGTCGGTCTGTCTTGTTTTCCCAGGGGCACCTCAGAAATGAAACTATCGGTATTTGTACGAGATCGTCTTACTGGCACTCACATCAACTCCCGACTTATAGAACCACTGTTAGGGATTCCTGTCTCTTTCACTCACATAGTCGCCGAGACTGATATTAATTTTCCTGTGCTGACAGAACCGTTGGCCAACTATTGTCTTGTATGGAGCAAAAGAGATTAGGTTCACGGAAAAACAAATGAAGATCAAAAAGGGGAAGCGAAAGAATTCTTACCCGCTACTGTAGGATCATCTGCTGGTTATTTGTTACCTAAAGCTCAAATCATATGATAAGATGACCACATTTGACTTTATTGTTAGTCAGCTATTAATTCCTTCGATGTATTCAAGTCAAATGGTCAGAACGTGGCTCGTTATCAAAAGGAAAGCCATCTTAAGTGTTATTCACAGAGTGAGAGCTGCAAACATTTCATTGAGTTATTTCGTTGAACGCTCTGATCAACTGCCTTTTCGGACTATTCCTAAATAAAAAGTAAGTTACAGGTCGCAAACGCTGCGAAACTCGTACTTAGTACGACAAGTGTATTCCATTTGTCCATTACAGTGACTAGTAAACAAGAACAAAATTCCCAGAATTTCAAGATTAGCTTGGTCTCTCATTATCTTCTGTGGACATCAAAGCAAAGAAAGTAGACAAATAAATAGCTCAAGAACATCCCAACAACCTTTGACAACGGCCTTGCCGCAGTGGAGAAAAAAAAAAAAGGTTCAAATGGCTCTGAGCACTATGGGACTTAACGTCTGAGGTCGTCAGTCCCCTAGCAGTTAGAACTACTTAAACCTAACTAACCCAAGGACATCACACACATCCATGCCCCAGGCAAGATTCGAACCTGCGACCGTATCGGTCGCGTGGTTCCAGACTGTAGTGCCTAGAACCGCTCGGCTACTCAGGCCGGCCCCGTCAGATCACCGAAGTTAAGCGCTGTCGGGCGTGGCAGGCTCTTGTATGTGTGACCATCCGGGCCATCATGCGCTGTTGCAATTTTTCGGGGTGCACTAAGCCTCGCGATGCCAATTGAGGAGATACTCCACCGAATAGTAGCGGCTCCGGTCAAAAAAAAACATCATAACGACTGGGAGAGCGGTGTGCTGACCACACGCCCCTCCTATCCGCATCCTCAGCTGAGGATGACACGGCTGTCGGATGGTCCCGTTGGGCCACTTATGGCCTGAAGGCGGAGTGTTGTGCTTACCTCAACAACTTTTACCGAGCAACATTTGTTTGCTGCAGACAGTGTGGCAAAATATCAGGTTTCGTCAAATGAATTTAATGACATTCATGCGCCACGGTTTACCGAATACATATTTAGTACTGCTCTGTCAATCAGTTTCGTTTGTATCTCACAGTGCGATGAGCACCATGTCTGACCACTAGATCCAATCAAACCCTACTCTTCCAAGGGTTTGACGGGGTCTAGTGGTCAGACACGGTGCTCATCGCACTGTGAGATACAAACGGAACTGATTGACAGAACAGTACTAAGAATACCATCAATTCGCATAGTTTAGTAATAGTTCTAACAGTTCCGTTTTCTCTCCGAAATGAATTGGTATTATCTAAATAATCAGTAACTCCTCACCCCCCCCCCCCCCCCCCCTCACCACGCAAATTCCATCCTCACAGGTAACTTCTTGTTCTGCATGATGAATTGTGCTACCTAATGGTTAGAGAAATGAATAATGTGACCCTATCGAGTTGAACAACTTTCACTTCAAATCGCGACCAACGCGGATTATATAGACATTAAAACACAAAGAAAAAAAATGCTAGAGCTACATTAAAATTGTGATCAAATATTCGATGCTCGTCCTCCAGTCAGAAATGCACCTATAATTTTTCAGCAAAGGAATGATTTTATGACATCACAATGTGAAATGAGGCCAGCAGCATCCACGCTCCACCGAAAAGTAACCAGAGCACCCTCCCAAATGTCTGAAACATTCTGATAGGACCTATGCTCCTTCCTGTGTCATTTTTCTTGCTACACGGTGAAGAGAGCTGGGGTTTCTGCTCTATACCTCACTTAATCTCCAAATCTGTACTTCTTCCAAGCGGTCACACTTCCCATATCTTATCCAACACAGGTAAAACCTACTGCAGCAAATGGAAGAGCTACGTCATATACCGGAAGACATGCGTCCACTTCTTATCATTTAGCCAACAACACTCCTCGGCAAACCTCTGCTAACAGATCGACAGTGGCTGCGACCTCTCTTGCTGGTGGTTGATCCCGAGCCCCCAGCCTGAACCCAGCTGCCAAACAACACCAGCGGACGGGAGTGGCTCCACCAGCAGTGTTTTCTCAGCCTCTCAAATAGCTGACATTTCTAGACAGGAACTTATACACCTCCTCATTCTTTTTCCTTGCAATACGGTCGATAGTGTTGAGACTACCCTTCGTCGTATATCTCTTCTCCTAACTATAGTGTAATTATTCAGAACTGCACCTCTAATCATTTACATACGTGCCGATGATGTATACGTACAATGAAGCGCCAGAGAATCTGTTGTAGACAAATAGAGAGATATGTAAACAGGCAGAATAGGCGCTGCGGTCAGCAACGCCTATATAAGACAACAGGTGTCTGGCGCAGTTATTAGATCGGGTTACTGCTGCTACAATGACAGGTTATCAAAATTTAAGTGAGTTTGAACGTGGCATTATAGTCGGCGCACGAGCGACGGGATACAGCATCTCGAGGTAGTGATGAAGGGGGGATTTTCTCTTAAAATGGTTCAAATGGCTCTGAGCACTATGGGACTTAACGTCTGAGGTCATCAGTCCCCTAGAACTTAGAACTACTTAGACCTAACTAACCTAAGGACATCACACACGTCCATGCCCGAGGCAGGATTCGAACCTGCGACCGTAGCGGTCGCGTGGTTCCAGACTGTAGCGCCTAGAAACGCTCAGCCATCCCGGCCGGCGATTTTCTCTCACGAGCACCTCATGAGTGTACCGTGAGTATGAGGAATCTGATAAAACATCAAATTTCTGACATCGCTGCTGCCGGAAAATGATCCTGCAAGAAAGGGATCAACGACCACTGGAGAGAATCGTTCAGAGTGACAAAAAAGCAACCCTTCCGCAAATTGCTGCGGATTTCTGTGCTGGGCCATCAGTAAGTATCAGCGTGCGAACCACTAAACGAAACATCTTTTATGTGGGCTTTCGTAGCCGGAGTCGCACTCTTGTACCCTTGATGACTGCACACAAAACTTTACGCATCGCCTGGGCTCATGAACACCGAAATTTGACTGTTGATGAGTAGAAACATGTCGCTTGGTCGGACGAGTCTCGTTTCAAATTGGAGCGGATAGAGCGGATAGAATCCACGGACTCTCCATGTCAGCAGGGGACTGTTCAACCTTGTGGAGGCTCTGTAATGGTATGGGGCGTGTACGGTTGGAGTGATATAGACCCCTGATACGTCTAGAGACGACTCTGACAGGTGGCACGCAAGTATTCATTCTGTCCACCTGCATCGATTCATGTCCATTATGCATTCCAACGGACTTTGGCAATTCCAGAAGGACAATGTGACACCCCATACGTCCAGAATTACTACAGAGTGGCTCCAGGAACACTCTTCTGCCCTTGAAGATTATTGAGTATATCTGTGAAGCTTTACAACCTGTTGTTCACAAGACATCTCCACCCCTTCGTACTCTTACGGATTTATGGACAGCCCTGCAGGATTCATGGTGTCAGTTCCTTCCGGCACTGCTCCAGACATTACTCGAGTCCATGCCACGTCGTGTTGCGGCACTTCTCCGTGCTCGCGGGGGTCCTTCATGATATTAGGCAGGTGTACCAGTTTGTTTGGCTCTTCAGTGTATAAGTACAGCTGCGATGCATTACAGTAGACATATTTATCATTTCCGTGATGAAATAACTTTTATCCTTCAGAAATGACTTTTGGTGTAGCAATTTCACCGTTGTTCACGAGAATAGCTCAAATGCTGTAATACATAATTCAAAAGACTTCATCTAATAACACGTCTTTACTGTGTAAGCTTCTACAATGTAATATATTATCTTAGAGTAATTATTGTCGACATGGAACGTTTACGCTTCAGACACAGCAAATTTTATATTCCTTAAAGGTAAATATTGAAACATTACTACTTGTTTTTGCTTTTCATTTGGGATATTTTAGCGTTTGTTAGGACGACTTTCATAATTTTAAACATCAGCCTACAGCAGGAGCCGGCCGCGTGGCCGAGCGGTTCTAGGCGTTTCAGTCCGGAACCGCGCCACTGCTACGGTCGCAGGTTCGAATCCTGCCTGGGGCATGGATGTATGTGATGTTCTTAGGCCAGTTAGGTTTAAGTAGTTCTAAGTTCTAGGCGACTGATGACCTCAGATATTAAGTCCCACAGTGATCAGAGCCATTTGAACCATTTTTGAACCTACAGCAGGCGTCGTGCATTCGAATGATAGATTGCACAATCGTACTTCTTCCATGTGTTTCCATTCCCATCGCTGGTACCACCCTCTACATCAGATTTTGGGGGTCAACGAGGTCTAAAAATCGACCCCTATTAAATTAACACAAGTTCTTATTTAAAGCTTTCAAGATAGGTAGGTACTGTATTGTTTATGTTGTGTTACGTGTACTAAGAATTGCTAATTCTCTTCTTCTATTGACCTAAGAATGAAAAATAACACTCTGTAGCAGCTGTTGTAAGTTAGCGGACCATTGTGAATAAGGTGGTTGATTTTAAAAGTAGGTAATTTGGCCATGGGGGTCTGAGGTAACAGTTCATTTTGGAAAAGGGGTCACTTGTCCAAAATAGTTTAGGGATCCCTACTCTACATTGAGCGGAGGTCCGCCTAGGTGAAGGCGCATTCAGATCCCAGTGAAAGGTCTTTTTATAGTCAATGCGTTTCGCCAGCGCTCTGCCAACTACTTGTCAGTGAGCGTGATCCTGTGGACCAAAGGGAGCCCAGCTGCCAAACGACGCCTGCGGTCAGGAGAGAGTGGCTGCTGGGTTCCCGCAGCGCAACCCGAGACGGATGGCCCGGCGCCCTCGTCGTGTCGCTGCTTCGCC
Source organism: Schistocerca serialis cubense (assembly GCF_023864345.2). Classification (NCBI taxonomy): domain Eukaryota; kingdom Metazoa; phylum Arthropoda; class Insecta; order Orthoptera; family Acrididae; genus Schistocerca; species Schistocerca serialis. The sequence goes on along the minus strand of NC_064638.1, from coordinate 603,054,668 downwards.
GCCCCCAGTTGTGCCTTCCCGCCGTCTCCAGTGAGAGTGGCGACATTGACCTTGTCCGCCCCGCCCCAGCAGGTTGTCACCGCTTTCCAACCTCAGGAGTATTCGGACCACTTTCGGCCACGGGTCCGGGATGTAACCTGATGACGCGATCAGCGAAAACGCGGGCATTTCGCACCTCGGGAAAGTGAAAGGGGGAAAGGGAATACTCCCGCTGAGGCAGAAATGAGGGAAATAAGAGACCAGAGGAGCTCCTAGAACAAGCCACAATGTTCGCAGGCTGTTCTCTATCTTGAATACACAGGGTGAGCGACGTAAGACACTCCCTCTCAACGAGCTAATATATATAGAGGTGCATTATTCACCAAAGTACAGCGCGTTCTCTGGTCGCTAAGACAGCGGAGCACAGTATGTAGGTCTCCAAGTGCACAGGTAAACACACGAACTGTGCCTGAGTTACGAATTAGTGCATGTTTGGCACAGTCAGATAGATGTTTGTGGGAGCTCATCGCCTGACTACGGGAGGGTGGTTACCGGCTGTGTTGCCTTGTTATTATTTCATCGAATTCCTCACGCTGTAAGTCCTTGAAAAGTTTCTTTCCAATGCCACAGAAAAAAATATACGAGATCAATCCGAATGGCAGCTACAAATTTTCGAGCTTTGTTCTGGGAGGTTTCTTGAGTTCTTTAGTGTAACTGACACATTGGTTATATCTTCACAGGAGTGAAAATGTCGAAGTAACGCCGGGCGGTGAGGCCGAGCGGTTCTAGGCGCTTCAGTATGGAACCGCGCGACCGTTACGGTCGCAGTTTTGAATCTAGCCTCGGGCATGGATGTGTGTGATGTCCTTAGGTTAGTTAGGTTTAAGTAGTTCTAAGTTCTAGGGGACTGATGACCTCAGATGTTAAGTCCCATAGTGCTCAGCGCCATTTGAACCATTTGTCGAAGTAAGAGGTGTGAGTCTTGTTTTGCAAACAAACGCCTCCTATTCACCCAACGTCCTTGCTGTTGACAACAGTAACGCACACATCACTACTCTCCTTCTATTTTGCAATCAGGACAGCTCTGTTCTGTCTCGGGTTTTAAAAAATTAGTAAAGCAGTCTTGATTTGCAACAGATGTTTATTCTGGTAAATAAATATCAATTCATATTTAGAGGGATTTACATAAAGAGAGGTGGTAAATGGGAAAAAACGTGAAGCATAAAAGCTAAAACAATAACAGAATTAAGTGCTATACCCATGTTGGTGGCTGATGATGCTGGACGGAAGAAGGTGCGTAACAACACAGGCGTCAATTTCTGAACGAGGCAGCGTTACTCGAGAATACGTACAGTGAGGTCCGCCCATCGCGTACCGCTTTACACCACTGACAATCAGCATGTACTTACTACGTGAGGCATGTTACATTAACTAGAATAGTTAAAAATTACAAGTAAAATAGGTACTAAAGGATATACATGAATTACATAATGGTTCCCAACAAATCCTCTTATAATCTTTTCAAAATAAGGAAATGCAATGACAGACGTGATATGATCGTTTTTGCGTGTAGACTTCCCTCTAAGAGAATCTCTACGAACTCGTTGACAGTAGTCGTAGCAGAGATGGCTGAATTGGTCACGATGCCAATGACTTCCCGAAATCGATAGTTTCGCTCCAGCGAGGCCCACCAAAGACACCTTGAAAGAGGATGGGGACGGTTGCCTGATAGCTTGGACGTCTTTCGTCGTGTTTTATCTTTGACAGACGATAGTAATGAAGAAACTGGCTGTCTCACCGGAGGGTAACTATCGATATAGAGAAGACATTGCCACAGTAACCATTTCAGCCACCTCTGCTTCGACTACTGACAACGAGTTCGTACAAATGCCCATAAAGAGCAGTCTACATACAAAAACGATCAAATCATGTTTGTCATCGCATTTCCTTATTTTAAAAGGATTATAAGCGGACTTACTGGGAACCATTACGTTAGCAATTTCTGTATATCCTTTAGTACCTATTTTACTTGTAATTTTTAACTGTTGTTGTTGTTGTGGTCTTCAGTCCTGAGACTGGTTTGATGCAGCTCTCCATGATACAGTAAAGCTGCATGCCCTCGGGAAAAATTACGGCTGTAGTTTCCCCTTGCTTTCAGCCGTTCGCAGTACCAGCACAGCAAGGCCGTTTTGATTATTGTTACAAGGCCAGATCAGTCAATCATCCAGACTGTTGCCCTTGCAACTACTGAAAAGGCTGCTGCCCCTCTTCAGGAACCACACGTTTGTCTGGCCTCTCAACAGATACCCCTCCGTTGTGGTTGCACCTACGGTACGGCTATCTGTATCGCTGAGGCACGCAAGCCTCCCCACCAACGGCAAGGTCCATGGTTCATGGGGGGAATTTTTAACTATTCCATTTAATGTAACATGCCTCACGTAGTAAGTACATGCTGATTGTCAGTGGTGTGAAGCGGTACGCGATGGGCGGAGCTCACTGTACGTATTCTCAAGTAATGCTGCCTCGTACAAAAAAAAAAAAAAAAAAAAAAAAAAAATGTTCAAATGTGTGTGAAATCTTATGGGACTTAATTGCTAAGGTCATCAGTCATTAGGCTTACGCACTACTTAACCTAAATTATCCTAAGGACAAACACACACACCCATGCCCGAGGGAGGACTCGAACCTCCGCCGGGACCAGCCACACAGTCCGTGACTGCAGCGCCCTACACCGCTCGGCTAATCCTGCGCGGTCCTCGTTCAGAAATTGACGCCTATGTTGTTACGCACCTTCTTCCGTCCATCATCATCAGCCACCAACATGGGTATAACATTTAATCGTTTTATTGTTTTAGCTTTTATGCTTCCCGTTTTTTCCCATTTACCACCCCTTTTTATGTAAATCCCGCTGATTATGAATTAATATTTACGAGAATAAACATCTGTTGCAATCAAAATTGCTTTACTAATTTGTTTAAAACCCGAGACAGAACAGAGCTGTACTGAATGCAAAATGGAGGGCGAGTAGCGAAGTGTACATTACTGTTGTCAACAGCAAGAACGTTGGGTGAATAGGAGGCGTTTGATTGCAAAACAAGGCTCACAGCGCGTACTTCGACAGTTTCACTCCTGTGAAGATATAGCCAATGTGTCAGTTACACTAAAGAACTCAAGAAACATCCCAGAACAAAGCCCGAAATTCTGTAGCTGCCGTTCGGATTGATCTCGTATATTTTTTTCTGTGGCATTGGAAAGAAACTTTTCAACGACCTACCACGTGAGGAACTGTCTAGGACTTGTTTTTCCGACAGTGTCGGTAGTAATTTATTAGCGATACACAGAACTAAGGATAATTTTACTGAATTGGCAAATACTCGTGTTGTCCATGGGTTCAGTGAATGCGGTGGAAGATCGGCATAACTATGCTATACAAAGCTCTTTGCGCAGTGACAGAAAACACATCGTTGTACCTCTACATAAGAGGCCTGTTGCATTACTTTGTATGTTTTACAGAACTGTCCTAATTCAGTCTCCAGATCGCTTTTCTTTGTTTACATGTTACCGGTTTCGGGCCAAAAGCTCATCTTGCGATCATTTCTTACAGTTACGGACTTACACGTCGAAAACGGAACTGAAAGTATTTTTATTTTTATTTTTATTTTTTTTTGTTCTCAATTTAACCATCGGTAACACATAGCGACAATGTACACATAATTGAATATACTCAATTTAGCCATCGGTAACACATAGCGACAATGTACACATAACTGAATAAACAAATACAGAAATGCATATTTACAAGAATAAAAAGCTTAACTGTTACAGGTTTGTACATAATGTTTTAAAAACTGAATTGAATTGGAAAATAATTAAAAGTGTCTTGGCTTACAGTTCACACCATTTCTGAAATATCTTCATCAGCAAGACATATTTATAATTTACGTACACCATTAAAACCTACAGATTGTGACCAGTACTCTTGATGAAGTTAACTATCACTTTATATAGACGAACGTCTTTAGTACACAAAAGAGAAGAAGCTGATTGAGGAAGATGGTAGCCCATACTAAGCAATGTCTTCAGAAAGACCAACCGTTCACGGTCAAATTTGGGGCACATAAATAAGATGTGGTTGACATCAGCTTCCGACTCAGGATCGCACTCACATGCTGGTGAACTGTAAACGTTGATCCGATGTAGATGTTGTGGGAAAGAAGCATGATTGAAGCCGAGTCTTATGATGGTAGAAATCGTGGATCGGTCCAGATGTGTCCTCATGAAGCACGGCTGTGAAGGAATCCGAGGTTGTAGCACTGCGTAATAACCGCCTTTTGTCTGTTAAGAAATGTTCCACATTTCCTGTCATTGTTGTCTTGCGTGATCCTTGACTTCACGTAAGTAGTCTGTATAAGGAAGGTGCAGATCCAGGACGGTGCCTAAGGTTGCCGCTTGTTTGGCTAATGCACCAACTTCATCATTATAGAGGATACCAGAGTGGGAAGGTACCCACAACAAATGGATCGTCCGGCTCGTGCGTGTGCTGCGAATATATTCAGATATCACATCCAAGATATAACTGTTGGTTGTTTTGTTCCATCGACTGTACTGAATGTTTTTAAGAACGCTTTGCGACTCAGATACTATCAGTATCTTGGGGAAGGAAGTGCTAGAGACAAACTTAAGTGCTTCCAAAACTGCCACTATCTCCGCCGTAAAAATAGAAGTACTCGTAGGCAGTTTGAAGGTTTTGCGGATCTGGATCTGAGGGCAGAAAAAAGCGCATCCTGTACACTCTTCTTGCGGAATTTTGGAGCCATCGGTATATACATAGACAAAACCCGGCCATTGTGCTTGAACGAGACGATTGAAGCCAACGTTGACATTAGTACTGACCAGCCAGGTCGTACTTAAATAATGGACCGGGATCTGGGAGCAGAGCGTTTGAAGATCATATTCAAAAACAGGTAGATGCGCTGAACGTCGTATAGAATGTATGACGGGTGACCAAGTGTCAAAGCTGGCACAAACGGCTGGCACTTTATTCCTTCTGTGGGATGCAATCCACAGTCGATAAATGCAGTCTCTGCTTTGATAGACGGAACTGTCCATAATGGCCATGCCTTGAATGTAGAATTTGTCCGATAACATTTGGCGCCTAATGCTCAAGGGCATCTCCCCTGCTTCTATTAAAAGGGCGTTGGTGGGCTTCGATCGCATGGTTCCAAGACAGGGTCGAATGGCTCTATATTGAAGAGTATCTAATTTGGAGAGATGAATCTTTGACGCAGTGTGGTAGAATTGACAGCCATAGTCTAATCGAGATCGAATTATCCCTCGGTACATGGTGAGTAAAACACTCTGGTGCGCTCCCCACCAGACGCGAGTGAGTGATCTGATTACATTTAAACCTTCTTCACACTTGGTAACGGTAGATCGGATGTGGGGCGCCCAGCTTAACCGAGAGTTAAAAATCATCCCCAGAAATCGAACGTGAGATTTTATTTGGAAGGTGTACTTGCCACAGGTAATGCGATCTCCAGCGCGAGCTGTCGTCGACTTGGAGAAGGGAACGACTGCTGATTTCTCAGCCGAGATCTCCAGCCCATTGATAGAGAACCACTCATCGATGTGTGCGATGGTTGTGGTTAATGCCGTTTTGGCCTGAAGATATGAAGCAGCAGTAGAATAAACACATATATCATCAGCATACTGTAGGATTTTTGTGGGGGGAGCAATTATGCGTTCTAGGTCGTGCGTATATAGAGTATACAGGAGAGGACTTAAAATTGCACCTTGCGGCAAGCCCTGGGGGACATAAAAAGGTCCGATCATGGTACCTTTGAAACGGACGTAGATCGTTCTTTGAGTAATCAGGGTACTGATACCGTAGATCATCTGTGAAGGAATTCCGAATCCTGCCAGCTTGTCCAAGAGTATCGGTATTTGTACGTTATCATATGCACCCTTAACGTCAAGAAAAGCTGCCACTACTGTCTCTTTCGTTTGAAAGGCTGACGTGATATCCATATTAAGCAAATACAGGTTATCCGTGGTCGCTTTGCCTTTTCTGAAGCCGTATTGACTCCGAGGCAACAAATTACTTTTTTCAAGCCACCATTCTAGTCTCCTTTTTACCATTCGTTCCAGTGTTTTTGCAACACACGACGACAAAGCAATAGGTCTATAATTAGTACCGACATTTGGATCTTTACCACTTTTGAGAATTGGAATTATTACTTGCGTCTTCCATGTTGATATGAGGTCTTTCTTCATCCAGTACTGATTAAAAATGTTCAAGAGAAAGTCTTTCGCTGCTATAGGCAGGTGTGCAAGCATAGAGTAGTGTATATGATCAATGCCAGGGCAACTGTCGCTAGATACTTTAATAGCTTCGTTGAGTTCTTCTTTAGAGAAAGGACGAAGGAGAACATGATAGCGGTCTTCTTCAGTAGGGAACCGATGGTTTAAAAATGGCACCGTGGGAGGAGCGATTGTATCTATGAATTCCTCTAACCAGGCCATGGTAGCAGGAGGGGAGGAAGACAGTCTTCTTGTTCTAAAAGCTTTTATTTTATGCCAGATGCTTGCCATACTGGTTTCATTATTTAGGGACAGGAAAAATTGTTTCCAACTGTCCTTCTTGGTTTTCTTCAGGAATTTGTTAACTCGCGCATTCACTTTTTGCACAGCCAAGAAGTTGTCCAATGAAGGATTCTGACGATAGGTTTTCAAGGCGAGTCATCGCTTCGCAACTTCCCGAGAGCATTCAGAATTCCACCAAGGACGGGAACGGTGCTTCATTACTGTAAACTCTTTTTTCTTAGGGATGCTGATGCCAGCTGCGACGTTCATAGTATTGAGTAAAACTGGGTATGCATCTTCGTCCCGTAAGTCACGTCTCGTATTTGCGAGTGCCCGCCGAACCGTTTCCTTATAAGAGGCCCAATTGGCTTCCTTGATTTTCCACGTACTATTAGAGTAACAGATGTGCGTAGTATCGACGTTGATGTTAATGTGAAACTCTATTGGGAGATGATCGGATCCCATTGAATCCTTTTTAACGCACCAATTAGATATTTCAGTAAAGCAGGGGGTGCAAAGAGTTACATCAACTGCGGAGGGTCTACGGAGAGGTGAAGTTATCATAGTAGGAGAGCCATCGTTGAGTATCACTAGGTTATTATCTTCGATAACGCTTATCAAGGTCCTGCCGCTCCTGTCTGTCACGTCTCCTCCCCACGCTACATGGTGGGCATTCACGTCTCCAGCTACGATATAGGGAGGACGAAGCTGACTTATTGTCTCCAGACATTACCCACGATACTGTGGTGGGGAGCGTTATACAACGAGACAACTGTAAAGGTTTTGTGGGCAGTTCGTATCTCCACAGTAACTAATTCAAGGTTGGTGACAGGTACGTGTAACGGGTGTGGTCGATGCGGGAGCGAAGTTTTTACCAGTATAGCTACGCCGCCTCACCCATCGAGACGGTCTTCCCTTACTATAGAATAATTTTGAAAGCGAACAGTTCGTTCGAATTTGAACCAAGTTTCACATAACAGAACGATATCAGGCTGACTTACGAGCAGTTCTCATTGCAAGCTTTCTCTATTAGAATTAGCCGATCTCGCATTCCACTGCAATACTTTTAAAGCCGCCATAATTTAGGGAGAGAGAGAGAGTGAAATATGCCAGTAACGAGGTGCCGGATATCGGAATTTTTCATAGCACTATTTTGTCTCATGTTTTGCATGACAATATCAATCACATTTATTATCTTATCTATAAGTTCAGCATGACCTTGAGGCTGTCGTTGATTCGGCGCTTGTGGGGTTGCTAATCTGTGAGCAGCAGGCTGGTATGGATTTTGGCTGATAGGAGTGAATGAATGTTGCATGGGATATAACAGGCTGCGGTACTGAGACCACTCACGAACGTTACTTTGGTTGTTTACTTGGGCCTGCCGCCGGGGAGGCCGGTAAGCGACGTGTGTCTGCTGGGGCACAGTTGCACACTGAGTTGCGTCCCCACTTCCGCGTTGTTGACTCTGCATGCTTGCGGCGGGAAGAGTTGTGGGTTTTGAAAGTCCGGAGAGCTCAAATTTGTTGGAGCAGGAATGATTGGAGCCGGCAAGTGATGTTGTTGAACCCCGGTGACGGATGCATAGGTTGGCAAACGAGCAATAGACAGCGCATCCCTGAAGACAATGTTGTTGAACGTAGCTAACTCTAGAGCTCGTCGCCGTATATGGTATTCCGGGCAGGAACGGTCCGTGGATGCGTGTTATCCCCCGCAATGAGCGCAAATAGTGGTAGGTGAGACACAGGATTCAACATTATGTGGACCACTACATTTAATGCATCTCATCTGAGATCGACATTGTTTGCTGATGTGCCCATAACGAAGACAATTAAAGTACTGCCTGACATTTGGTACATAAAGGTCGACGGGACATCTTGTTCCGTGAATAGACACGGCTTCCGGTAAGGTTTGAGAGTTGAAGGTTAACAAACAGGTCTGCAATTGAACGATTTGGTCTTTACCATATCTCTTCGTAAACCTCCGAACGCCTACAGCAGGGAAGGGAGATTGTACGACTTCCAAGATCTCCGCTTCTTCGAGATTGGTGTCTACTTTCCTGATTACTCACAGCTTATGGACAACAAAGGATGGAATGTAAGCTTCTATATTTTTTGACTTTAATACCTCACTGGTAACTAGGAAATTAGCCTTGTCTGGGGTTTTCAGTTCCACCTTAACTTTTGTTTTTCCTGCTGAAGAGATGTTAAGTATAGAATTGTTCACTTCTGGCAAGGAAATATGCAATAATTTCCCTAGTGCCATAGGGTGCAAGCGGCCTAATTTTTTGTCCAAACATTCCATGTACTCTACGAATGGTCCCCTATCTGTACGTTTGTAAAAGTTGAGAGACCTCGGAGTAGGTGCAGGTCCCACAGGAGGGGTGTTAGTTGCAGCATGTTGGTTAGGAGTGAGCCCAGAAGCAGTTGCTAAGGGGGGTCAGCTACATTTGAAACGTCAGTTACAGGTAAGAGTTGATTAGCGTCTGCTATGAAGGTTTTGGAATTTCTTAAATCCAGACTGACCTCACTTTGTCGCTTGTTTCTCGTAGCGGAGAAGCTGGAGGAATCCTGTTCCGATAAATCCATATGCTCTTCTGCCGGCTGTATTCCAGATTCTCCCCGAACAACTGCTAACGAGTGGCTGATCACAGCCGTCGTGTTGTCCAATGTAGTTCCTGGAGGAGCTGGTAAGGGTGCTGCATCTGGATGTAGCCGCTGGGCAGGTGGTTGTTGATGATGTTGTCCCATAGGGGCGTCGAAGTCACCACCCCCTTCTCCATACACCCCACCATACATGACGGGGCTTGCCGTCACCGATAGTAATGTCAGGTGTTAATGTGCCTAACAGAAAACCGTACCAAACGAAGCGCGTGCACTAGGAGGTAAACACAAGCGTCACACGGAAGAGCGACCGCGTAGCACGTCTTAACACTTCCGCGTCTGCAAGCGAACTGGAACTGAAAGTTCATTACCGTAACAGTGACGTGCACCTGGCCCGGAACTGGTCATATGGAAGCACGGGAAAGCGATCTTGATTGAGTTGGACAGTAACAATCGCGGACATTCCCTGTAGATGAACATGTTTAGTTTTGATAAATCTTGATTTTGTGTTGAACTTTTCGACGATTACATATGACATGAGTTTTCTCAATTGTGAAGCTATTACCGTAGAAACAAAGCTAAGTGGTGAATAAACCTAATAAATCATAATTTCATTATTACCCAAGCGAGCCGCCAAAGATGACCGTTTCATTATACCAGAATTCTTAACGTATCCCTGTAAATATAGGTCAGAAATGTCGAGTTCGTAATGCAGCAGGTATAAACGTTGCGTACGCCAGAAAATTTACCACATTCTCCGGTATAGCTTATCGAAAACCGCACCTCCGCTTGTTTATTAGCTCTGGTTACATTTTTTTGTCCTGTCTTAGCTACTTGAACTTGTAGATTTAAGCCTGCTGTAGGATATTTTAATATAAACATAGTAACGTCTCTATCTAGTACCGTATTGCTTCACATGAGTTCCATTCATACTAAGATTTTGCTAGCACTTGCTTGACTACACGAACGCTGCTCTTGAACTCGGAGTGCCTTACGACTTGCGTACTACGGATGTCCACAAGGCTACTTCCATTCATCTAGCACTCTTGTTCGTCCTTGTCAATGGCCAACAAACCTGTCGACAGGTGTTACATGGGGACGTTAAAAACTCTCTTTCAACAAATTACTTCAATGATACTGTACGTATTTTGAACTTTTTTAATTTGGAAGAGAATTTGATAACTGTGCCTTGGTTTATGGTATCCCCAAAAGTACGTTATGTATAAAACAATTTCGCCACAAAGGTTAAATATCTCTGTTTTTGACACAAAAATTAATTACGTTCGGTTGCTAACGAATGAAATTTGTTACACCTGTTGACCTGCGAGGAAATGGGAAACGTACTTGTATTTTTTGGAGTTATCTAACACAGCACATTAGATTTATGTTTAGTTATTTCTCGTTCTACTTGCTTTTCTTCTCTCGTTGAGACGTTTTTAGGAGAAATCGGGAATTACAGTCCAACACATCTTGTTGCCTCTTCCTTCTCTTCTGCTCCTTCCTCCTTGCCACTTTGTAACGGTACTTATTGACAAGACTCCAAGCAATCACTACCTGGAGGACAGCACATGGAAGTTTATGCAGCAAATCACAAATTCTGGTAAAAAGGTTGTAAGGAAGGTAAATGGGAAGTGAATCTGTGAATGCTGAAGATTGTTACACAGTTATGTTTCCCAGACATATTTTCAGGTTTGGTGGGAAATTTGGAAAAAGTGAAAGTAATTAACACGGCAGAGCCGTTACAACGCCATCTGACAATTAGAAAGGTTGCAGTCAGTGGAGGACGCAACTCGCACCATGACTGTGTTAAAATAAACAGCAGGCTGTTCCGCCAAGTGTTAGGTAACACACCAGGCGTAACTACTTCCTCACCTCACCATCTCACCAAACACTTTAGAACCCATACGGAGGCGTGAGTGTTTACGCAACACGAGCACCGGTCCACACACGAAAAGGTCTTTAAACGCTCCCAGCGCAGAAGTGTGTTTCGTAAAACCACCGCAGACTTATGTGTAGTATGTAATGGCAGATAAAGCAGATATAAAAACCATGATTTTTTTCTGATTGGACAGACGTGAATCCCCCTGTAAACCGGAATAAAACCAGCTGCTTCACTACCTCTCTTATGTACGTATAAATTCGGTACGCTATTTTGTTCGCTATTCGTCAAATGTGTGACTCGAGTTAGGTCATCGCCTAATCTGAAGTCGCTGTTGTGTTGCTTAGAACAACGCAACAGTACAAAGCTCCCAAGAAGCTATTCAGTCAAAGAAGCTAGGCTCTTGGATTCTTGCGTAGTATTTTCTCTGCAGACCAGGGAGGGTGCCGTGAATAACGAGCTGTACTACTTGCAGACCAAAGACACCACATATCCTCGGAAATGGCCATAATAAAGGCGGATGGGTTCTCGTAAGCAGAAAGGACACCTAACGGTCATACCGGTGGATTGTCTAACAAAGTCTGAACGTCAAATACTGTCTCAGAAAAGTAAAAAACAGAGATATTTAGGGGCGAAACTAACCTAAATATCGACAGGCGTCTGACTGGAGGAGGACATCCAGATTCTAACATACTCAAATATTAAAAAGTAATAGCGGAAGCAGACAGAGTGTGGGGATACCGTCCTGTGATTGGCTGGTGATTCTTAAGAAATGCTGACCTAGCAGAATGAGCCGTCTGGCAAGGACTGTCGCTCGCTTCAGAAAGAGACGTGGTGAAGTTCGTAGCTAGCGACACTTGGAGGCTCGGTCATGTCATGCAAACTTGGTGGACTGAAGAAGCCACAGCGGAATGACGTGCATGGTTTTGGTAGCGGTGTTGAAACTAGTTTCTGTCCATAAAACTCACACATTTATGTTCCTCTTACAGAATGGTTCAAATGGCTCTGAGCACTACGGGACTTAACATCTGAGGTCATCAGTCCCCTAGAACGTAGAACTACTTAAACCTAACCAACTTAAGGACTTCACACACATCCAAGCCCGAGGCAGGATTCGAACCTGCGACCGTAGTAGTCGAGTGGTTCCGGACTGCAGCGCCTAGAACCGCTCGGCCTCCGCAGCCGGCTGCCTGTTACACTTTTCAGTGTTTTGTGGATAGTTACTAAGGATAGTTACTAAGAGTCATTCAGTGAGCGAGGTGGCGCAATGGTTAGCACACTGACTCGCATTCGAGAGGACGACGCTTCAAACCCACTTCCGGCCATCCTAAAAAATGGCTCTGAGCACTATGCGACTTAACTTTCGAGGTCATCAGTCGCCTAGAACTTAGAACTAATTAAACCTAACTAATTTAAGGACATCACACACATCCATGCCCGAGGCGGGATTCGAACCTGCGACCGGAGCGGTCGCTCGGCTCCAGACTGTTGCGCCTAGAACCACACGGCCACTCTGGCCGGCCCGGCCATCCTAATTTAGGCTTTTCGTTGTTTCCCTAAATCGCTTCACACAAATGCCGGGATGTTTCCTTTGAAAGGGCACCGCCGATTTCCTTCGCCATCCTTATCCGAGCTTGTGCTCAGTCTCTAATGACTTCTATGTCGACGGGACATTAAACACTAATCTCCTCCTCCTGCTCCTCCTCTCTACGAGTCATTCATTGAAAACTGCTGAGTATTAGACGTGCCGGTGTTTGCAATGCTGTTCTCACACTTTTATAAGGGCGTTAGTAACGTAGATGTGATAAATAAATTTTAATGTACGTAATCACTCTTATTTTAGCGTTCACACTCCTGGCGAACTGCTCATAACATGGACTTTAATGTAATTTTCACATATTCAGACAACTTCCTCTGGCTGCATGTCGGCCATTTCGTACAGGGACCCCTTGATGTACGATCCAGTCACATTAATGTGACCACGTCAACCTGCAATAATCAGTCGCCGAGGATAAATGGCAGCACTAACAGTGGAAAACATATAAAACGTATCGGCCGTATGCGGCAAAAAGTGCAGTCGTTGTCGTAATGCGGAAACGAAGCGATTTATCTTACATACGAAAGGACCTGATCATTGGCACTAGAGCCATAGGTGGAAGCATTTCCGAAACAGGTAAGCTTGTTAGCCGTTCACATGCCGCCGTAGTTGAAGTATGCTATGTGCGGCAAAATGGCGCTATTCAAAACTGGTGCCGAGGAAACTGGTGCGGTACGGGCCCTAGATGCCAGGGGTAAAAAGACGGCTGCACATCTGCGTACGGCGATTAAACTTGCAACTGTCGAGCAACTGACCGCCGAGATAAACGAACAGGCTACTAACAGTGTCTCCTTAACAACTGTTCAGCGAACGTTGCTGTGTATGGGCCTCCGCAAGCAGGCTCCTGGTTAACGCACCCACACCGACTGCCGTTCATCGCCGACGAAGGCCAGCATTCGCATGCCGGTACCGGAACTGCACGTCCCCTTAGTGGTGACAGGTGGCCTTTTCAGATGAATCACGTATTTCACTCCATCGAATAGATGGCCGTTGGTGTGTGCGGCGTGAAATGTCTGAAAGCAGACCCCCGCATCCAGGATGGAGCGGTGTGGTCTTGGGAACGTTTCCGTGGCATTCTCTGGGTGATCTCGTCATTCGGCAAAGCACAACAGATCAACACAAACATGCGTATATCTCTGGGCAACATGTCCACCCCTGTATGCAGTTTAGATTCCCTCGGCACGATGGCATCTACCAACAGTAGAACGTAACATGTCACACAGCTCACACTAGGAGTGCGTGGTTCAAGAGCAACAGAATATGTTTACCATACTCCCCTGACCACCAAAAACCCCAGGTTTAAATCCAATCGAGAATGTGTGGGACCCCCTCAATGGGGCTGTTCGCGCCTTGCACCCTCAACCGAGAAAGCCCGTACAGCTGGCCGCGGTATTGGCGTCGAATTGGCTCCACATCGCTGTTGGTGCCTTCCAGAACTTCAATGACTCCCTCCCTACTTAAAAACAGGTGAGCATATCAATACGACATAACCGAATACAAGCAGATGTACTAAAGCATTTCTTATCCAAGCCAACATGAAAATAAATCCGACTTAAAGCAACCTCATATTTATGTCGTTAGCCTTTCCACAGCTAAACTAGAAAACATAAAGAGGTTTGGTAAGATACAAATGTTCAAATATGTGTGAACTGCTGAGATCATCCGTACCTAGACTTACACACTACTAAAACTAACGTAATGCTAAGGACAACACTCAAACGCATGCCCGAAGGGGAATTCGAACCTCTGGCGGGAGGTGCCGAGGTAAGATACTTCTAAAGGTGTCAACTTCAACTACTTAAACATTAAAAGAAAGGATGATTAGGTCTTAACGTTCAGTGTTTGAGGAGGTCATAAAGATGGTCTATCAGGTCTGTTGGGAATGAAATTGGCCGTCAAGTTCATCGAACATCAAAAACTGGTTGACAGAATGAAGATTTGAAGTTCATTCTTCCCAAATAACGCGTGCCATTAGGGCGCCGAATTGCATTGTGTGTAGTCAGCTGTGTGTGTATTGTTCGTCATCCTGTACTTCCACGATCGTGAATACACACTGACTGGCAAGTAAATTAGTCTTACACCTAAAGTTACTGTATATGAGTAACACCCTACGCTCGTAGATGAAGATTTGAAGTTCATTCTTCCCAAATAACGCGTGCCATTAGGGCGCCGAATTGCATTGTGTGTAGTCAGCTGTGTGTGTATTGTGCGTCATCCTGTACTTGCACGATCGTGAATACACACTGACTGGCAAGTAAATTAGTCTTACACCTAAAGTTACTGTATATGGGTAACACCCTACGCTCGTATCGTGAAGTTACCGCGACCAAGGTTTTAACTTATACCGCTTGAGAGGATCCGGAGAAAACGCCATCTTCTGTCATATCTTAGAAAAACAAGGTGTGCAGCACTATTGAAGCGAAATACGTCAATTATGTGAAATGGTAGGATGCGTCGTAATCGGCGAAATCTCTGAATGAAATGCATACAGGTGAAACTACTGCGCTGGTAACCATCTCATACCCTCAACCGAACATCTACTGTAGAAAATATATTTAATGTGTCTATTATAACAAGTTTAAAGAAATAGATATTAATTAGAAATCTTGTACCTTTTTCCTGTTAATAGATAAGTATGTGATGACTTTGACTGCGTTACCATAATGAGGTGCTTGTATCAGAATTCACCTAGCTAGAGAACGGTAAGAGAAATAACGGGCTAGGAAAAGAAACACTAAAGGACACTCGTAAATCAGTATCGAAGAGATTTCGGCTCTTTACTCCACGTTAGACCTCCTTCCTTTTTCTCATAAACACGTTCTACTTAGCAATTAGCCATCTGAATCATCTAATTGTGAAACATAGTCGTCACTTTTGAGAAGAGTTTCGTCTCATATAATTTCAGATTTCCATTAATGTCCCAAATTATGGTAATTAATGTCTTTTACACACCAATAAAACCAAAATCAATGCCGAAGTTCCGTACTTGAACCGGATTTAATTAGTCATTTTACGATACTTAGTATACACTTTGCTTGAGTTGCAGTCGTTTATTATCTCGAACAGTTAGTACCAAGGGAACGAAAATGTGTGTAGGGGATAGCACAGGAAGCATAAAAATGTCTTCGGAATACACATGAGCGAACCTTTGTTTGCACATTAATATGTGCATGGAAGGGAGATACACAGTTGGGATAGTACGTAAACTGCGTGCAAAGAATATGTGGGCTGTAAAGGAGCTCTTAATGAACTACGTTTTCTGGCTGTTCTACAATGAGCAGTCTGAAATCTGCACTGATTATCTTTGTGTGAATTCTCGAGGTCTATCGACTGACTTGCAGTCCATAAAATTTTGCAGTCTAACTGCAAGACTTCGTACAAAAGATATGTCATGCAAAGATAAGACCATATGAGAGGATTTCGAATCACTACGTAAATACAGAAATGAGGACACTTAATTGCAATTTGTGTTTCATTTGAAAACGTCATTTTCTTTAATTCAGTTATGTGCCCGACGTAAGAGTCGTTCCATGAGCGTTTGATTGGAAACTCAACGTGCTTCAGGCGTTAAATATTTGACTGTAAACAAAGGTGCATCTCCTTCATTCAAGTAGCTTCTCAGTTAAATACCACTCATCGAAAGTGTTGTATACACACTGGCGTAGCAAGCGCAAAGGCAGCGTCAGTGAACACGATGGGAAAACAGTAGATGTCTCACAAGGAGAGCCGGCCGAAGTGGCCGTGCGGTTAAAGGCGCTGCAGTCGGGAACCGCAAGACCGCGAGGGTCGGAGGTTCGAATCCTGCCTCGGGCATGGATGTTTGTGATGTCCTTAGGTTAGTTAGGTTTAACTAGTTCTAAGTTCTCGGGGACTAATGACCTCAGCAGTTGAGTCCCATAGTGCTCAGAGCCATTTGAACCATTTTCTCACAAGGAGAGGCTGCTAGTACTCGACAAAAGTTAGAAGTCCTTCCTGACAAATCTCCACATCACCGAGAGGTGCACAGTAGATTGAAGATAGACTGAAAATATCCGTGTTCCTGTCAAGATTCAAACTCTCGGTTCCCAGGCACGAGATTTACCGCTGACCGACAGGCCCGACATACGTCTCATCTGATTTCTACCTCTCTCTCTCTCTCTCTCTCTCTCTCTCTGTGTGTGTGTGTGTGTGTGTGTGTGTATGAGGTATGTGCATGTTACTAATTTTCAGTACTCGAAGCCGCAAGGCCTCACTTTTATTGTTGTTATTACCACATGTACCATCCAAAACCTTTCGATATGCAAGAAATGTAAGCCAAAATTATGTTAATAGTATAGAATGATGTAGTTTTAGTTTATTACCATACACAAATTCATGTTTATTCTGACGTATAGTGATGAAACAAGTATCAACTGCTAATGCAAAAGTTAGTGATATTCACGATTTAGTCCACATGAAATGACTGAAACCATGTGATTTCAATGCTGAATTTTTAGGTATAACAAATATACAACATAAATAGTGGTAGACTTCAACGTCAGTCAACAACTTTAGAGAATGGAGGTTACTACTCTCCCTCGTGGTTGTAGTCATTAGGACATAGTGTACACGAAAATGTTGCGTCGATTTCCTCCAAAAGGTATGGAGTGTTCAGCGGAAATTAGATATATGTAAGCTTCGATTTCCTTTTTCAACCCCTGACCTCTGGGAAACATTTTACCCAAACTCGTGAGCTATTGTTGGTGGCTTCAGATTGTCATTGCTTCCTTTGTAGAGTTTAGTACTTAAACGAGGTCTTCGATCTTCTTACCGCACTCAGGTCAATCAATCAATCAATAAACATTCTGGACTCAGGACGCAATATGTTGGAGTGTTCACCTCCTAAACATAACCACAGTACTTAGACATCTTCATTTCTCGACAGAGTCAAGTACTGGAAAATTCGTTGCTATATGTATTCCAATTTCCAGACTCATAAGAAAATTCGTCAAAAGGACCATTTCTTCCGTTTCAAAGCGTCCCCTTCCTCAAAACGTAGTTTATGACGTGCTCCTTAGACTACTACTATGAAAATAGGTCCTTCAAGATCTCTGTTGAGCTTAGCTTTCATTCTTCTTTGTGTTCCTCTGGTAACTACTGCAGTTTGCTATTCCTTTGACATAGTAATCGTTTAAAACAACTGTTTCTATTAACCGATGCAAATTTCCTTATGTTTAGGTACAAGCTATATACTATGTTCTTTGATAAACAGAGTATTATGTGAGATTCCGTAATAGACAATCGAAATACGCGCCTCCTGCTAACAGTTTGTCCACCGTTACGTTAAACACCTATAATTCACATGAAAGCTGCGACGTAATATGAGAAAATATTACATAAATGTTCATCACAATGAACGATAACGTCTGTTACAGAAAGATTATTTTCATATCAAGGGCCGGGCGGGATTAGCCGAGCGGTCTGAGGCGCTCCAGTCATGGACTGTGCGGCTGGTCCCGGCGGAGGTTCGAGTCCTCCCTCGGGCATGGGTGTGTGTGTTTGTCCTTAGGATAATTTAGGTTAAACAGTGTGTAAGTTTAGGGACTGATGACCTTAGCAGTTAAGTCCCATAAGATTTCACACACATTTGATTTTTGATCACATCAAGGCGATGTTACAACTTCATTGCACAACAGAAATAAAGGTCTCCTTGATCGAAACAACATAACTGAATCCCACTGCGACGCATAAGCTTGATATTTGGCTCAAAGATGGCTACAATCTTCATCTGTAATGGTGAAAAACCGGGGCGTCTTGAAA
The DNA here is from genome assembly GCF_023864345.2 of Schistocerca serialis cubense. Taxonomy (NCBI): domain Eukaryota; kingdom Metazoa; phylum Arthropoda; class Insecta; order Orthoptera; family Acrididae; genus Schistocerca; species Schistocerca serialis. Next base: position 603,036,253 of record NC_064638.1, on the reverse strand, counting down.
TGTCAGCCTCAGGCTCGAGGACGTTTCAAACATCAACGTGGTGACACAAAAAACAACAACCACTAAGAAGTTCTTGTGGAGTGTAAGGTGAGTTAATGTTGTGACATTGTCACCAAATTGGATTAAAATTCGGTCGAACGCCACCGTAGACGTGCCACATGATGGGAAGGTAGTCATACCTTCTCTTACCTACAACACACCCCTTCTTTTAATGCATCTGATATGGAAATCAGGGCCGGTCGCGGTCTTCTAGCGGTTCTAGGCGCTCAGTCCGGAACAGCGAGACTGCTACGGTCGCAGGTTCGAATCCTGCCTCGGGCATGGATGTGTGTGATGTCCTTAGGTTAGTTAGGTTTAAGTAGTTCTAAGTTCTCGGGGACTGATGACCACAGATGTTAAGTCCCATAGTGCTCAGAGCCATTTGAACCATTTTTTTTATGGAAATCAGAACGACGACACCAAGCTTTGAAATTACGCATTTTTTTATGGGTTGCCGAAGAAAACAATTCAGACGCACTGCCTCTCCGAATCGACGCGGATAGGGCTCAGAGTGTGGTCAAAAGGGCGTCAATGAAATCAACCCCTTCCCTGGAGCGTTGATTCCCGCACATTTCGCGGTCGAATACGACATTTCTCAGTGCTATAAGCAACAGGGCGACGTTCTTGACACTCTTTCACGCTGCTGACACCGTCGGATGTTTCAACGCCTGTCTAAAGACATTGTTGGAATACACCCTCACTGAACATGATCGTACCCCTTTGTTGCAGCACGTCAGAAAGTTTTGCTTTTATAAATCATTCGACGGAATTTAAAAGTGATCTGAAGGAACAAAGTGTGTCAATGACTTCTCAGTCCTTCTGGTTCGTGCCCTCCTGTGGCGTGACCATGGGCGGTCCAACATTGACACACGCATGAATAGAATGGAAAAGAATGTTCTAAGACTACCCAGTTCAGGAATGCTCTCAATGGCGCCTATCCAAATTTATTGAGAATTTTCCAAATTTGTCTTTCCAGAGAACCTGCTCAGTAGTCATAGACGCCTGCAGGCAGACAACTGGCATCAGAGGGGTGTCACATGGTTGCCTGCCTACAGACACCAAGACTACTTCAAGACGTTCTCCCCATGGAGATACATTTCTAAAATTCTCACAAAGTAGGGAGGGTGCGACCGAAGAAGTTGCGAAAATGCAGGGGTGTTAGGGGGAGCCTTTGCCGCTGTATTCCCACATGTGTCAGGAGGGCGTGAACCAGGAGGCTGAAGTAGCGTTATCGTTCTTTGTTCCTTCACATCACGTTCAATCATCGAATGATTTTACCCCAAACTATACACGAGAGCAACAATACACGAGAGCAACAATTGCGGTCGCCATCACGTTGAATGGGGATGCAGTCCCATGAGGTCCATAGAGAGTGGTTGTTGCGTCCGAGGTTGTCAAGAATGTCTCCTGTAGCTTATCGCACCAAGAACTTTCGTTTTCGACCGTGAAATCTGCCGGAATCAACGCCACAAGGAAAGGGCTGGTTTCATTGTCGCCATTTATGCCACCCTCACAGTCTTTTCTGAGCGGCAGTTTTGTTCCCCCAGGCGCTCATAAGAAAACAGCGTGACCTCAGCGTTAGGTTTCATCGTTCTGACCTCCTTGAAGAGGCCACAAAAGAAGGGGAAAAATTTGGGTAAGGGTGGTCTGAGAACCTTCCCATCGTGTGACACACCCACAGCGGTGTTGGACAGAATTGTGGTGGAATGTGGTGTCATCGTGACACCATGAACCCACTTTACACGTCACATGGACTTCTGAGCTCTGGGTTTTTTTTTCTTTTTTTCACGTGTGTCGACACCTTTCTGTTTGAAGCGTCGTAGAGCCCATGGGTGACGTCTCGGGGCTGGACTCTTTTGCAAAAATGGTTCAAATGTCTCTGAGCACTATGGGACTTAACATCTGAGGTCATCAGTCCCCTAGAACTTAGAACTACTTAAACCTAACCAATCTAAGGACATCACACACATCCATGCCCGAAGCAGGATTCGAACCTGCTACCGTAGCAGTTCCGGACTGCAGCGCCTAGAACCGCTCGGCCACCGCGGCTGGCAGACTTTTGCATCATTACATAGGAAGGTTGTAGGCACCTTTGCGCCAAATTTCAAACTTCTGAGTCTTAATATAAGACAATTACGTGGTTTAGAAGAAGTGATGCTTTAATTCTGTCGCACGGTGTACATTGGACAATACAACAGTTTTTATCTAGTAGACACGAATAACTTTTATCGGAGGTTTTCATCTGAATTTTTGCTATCGTTTTCAGTTGAACAGGTTTCACCTAGTTGCATTTGACAATTTAAGCAGCTTCTATGTCTCTTATGCTTTTTGTACTCATATTTATCTATACACACAGCGAAAAAAATGGTTCAAATGGCTCTGAGCACTATGGGACTTAACATCTGAGTTCATCAGTCCCCTAGAACTACTTAAACCTAACGAACTAAGGACATCACACACATCCATGCCCGAGGCAGGATTCGAACCTGCGACCGTAGCAGTCGCGCAGTTCCAGACTGAAGCGCCTAGAACCGTATGGCCACCGCGGCCGGCCGACAGCGAATAAGATATGGCATATTACCTACTGAGAAGCATCTGTTTCAATGTATCACATATAAGAATGATAAGAATGTTGTGTTACAGTAAATTGTGTAATATTGACACACTGCCCACAGCTAATGTAAGACTCCAGGGAAGCAGGTCAGTTCAGGCTTGTCAAGTAAAGTTACATCAGGGGTTTCCCCGCTGATAACGACTCTCTCCGAGGCGTCGAGGAGATTAGCACATGCGATGGCCAAGCGACGGACCAGAGACACAATAGCATTGGCTCGTCGGAAAGGTGGAGCTGCTGGTGTATGGATCACTTGAGTGCTTCCCGTCTGAACTTACGCGGTAGGAATCGACGCTGTAACAAAACAGTGGATGGGCCAAGTCAGTGTAAATATATTTAATTTCTAGACAGCGTTTCTGCAGACTGTCAGTCACCAGCTGTGAGGGGACCTGCAATGGTCGATGAGCCTACGAGTCTGCATGGATCAGCAAGTTGCCACCTGTCGACTCTGTCACTGCTAGCTGTGGGCCATTTGTTCGCTCTCCGACGAATATTGTTGACTTAGTATCCTCTAATATTTGGGCCACCTGCGGGTCTATCTCAACCACTGTCGGCCTCCTGCCCTGGTGGTCTGCTCTTCGAGCCCGGGACTTTGCACCGGCTCAGACAACTTAGCTCGTGTGGGCAGACTCCTTGTTGCCTCCCCCCCTTTCTCGCGTGGGCTGACGCTGCTGCTGCTACCGTCAGTAGTTCAACCACACTGGGTCCACGACGTGGTTATCCGCTGCTCTCCGCATCCTGTCCTGTGCAGCCAGGCTGCCCTTCTGCTTTCTTGGCTGCCGCCCGCTACGGTGGTCAGCTACATTGCCGAATCGCTGCCGTCATCACTCGACCGACCGTGCGCCGCTGCAAACTGCTGGCTCACCTGCTGACCGTCGCACCACTTCGCAAGCAGCTCCCAGCTTATATTTTGGGACCATTGGCTTCTACGAGCATCGACTCGACTGTTGCAATCTGCTGAGCTATAAGTGAATGTTTTAACAGTGATGTCTTCATGTCGATCCAATGGTCGACTACCGGGCATCCGCTCACTGCTCTAACGCCGCCACCCCCACGGTGGGCAACGACTGGTCTGGCCCAGTGGCCTCTAAATGTCCGCTTCAACCATCGACCTTACAGGCCAGCCATCCCAGTCTCTGTAGGAGTCGATGAGATTACTGCAGTGTGATACTGCAGTAACCACATTGCCTCCTACAGTAACTGATAGAGGTGCGCGATAGTTATAGTTGACCCGACTCTGCACATGACAAGATAATTTCAGACCACCATTTTTACTGAATCACAATACGGAATGACATCATGCATAGTACCTCTTGTATCTCATTTTCGTTTGGTTTTCCTTTGTACAATTTTATCTTGTTTATTCGAAGTTTTCTGATGTGGGTATGTTCTCAAAGGAATAGATACAAATTAAATTGAAACCTTGGCTTGTGAAATAAAGAACTCAGAAATGACTTACTTAAAAATGCACTTACTGATTAACTCATAGTAACTTGAATACAATGCCAATATTGTGTATGAACGCCACTTAGGCCGAATGCCAGTTGTAGCTGCTCGTGTCACGTGTGGTACAATAATTGTTTTCCAAACAAATGCTTTCCCTGAAATAATTAAGTTATTTGGTATTTATTCCTTAAGTAGTTTTTCTTCAAGTTATAATATCTTATGTTTTCATATGATTACAGTTGGTAAAATTAATGGAATTTCTACATCGAAGATCTAGCTTTCAACTTTTACTTCCATTCTTTTCTCGGCGTTGACAAGTCAAGAACCGTGAGGAGAAACGATACGAATACTAAAAGGCACTGTCTGTGATCGGAAAAATGTCATAAAATGAAAGTTCTTCGTGAATCTAGACTCCTGTCTCCGACGTCGATGGTGAACGTTACACACTACTAACACTGGTGGCATTTGCGTTGTATATAGTCAACTATGTCGTTACTGAATACTCAAAGGACGCTGTGCACTCACATTGTAAAAAGGAAATCTCCAGTTGTGAAACAGTTGTTGCATTTCGTCTGCCTTCGTGACACATTTTCATATTCGATAACACCGACAGCTTGAGAATATTCCCATTAGCCTCTCACGTATAGCCCATTGTACAATATAACCAGGGCGTTCGGTGGGAGTGGACTCGGACATATTACAGTAAGAGTTGCTAATAACATCAGCATGTGACTGAACTGTCTGACGAAGGACGGCGCCCCTATAGCTACGAGATGTCAGATTACAGTTTTCGTTAATATGGACATTGCCTGACTGCCAGTGCTGATCCTTCTCTGCACTAACAATCTGCGATGAGGATGTTGGCATATTTCGCCTACCAACAGTGAGATATATCATCTTAGAAGTAGTCTCTACACGCAAATGTTTTGTTTTTATAACACTAAACTGCAAAATGTAGTAAAACGGTATAGGATCTTGTTATACCAAGGTGGTACGCAATTGAGGCCACAATTAGCAGAAAAATTGGCATCTTTTTGCTTCACAAAATAGTTTATACGTGGCACAAGCTGCTAACGTGAGCACATTTAATTTTTTAGTGAACACTAATATTAGATCATAAAGTATTAATTACAAGTGTCACCCAAATAAGTGAATGAGTACTCAGTTCCAAAATAATGTAAAGGTGCTAAGAACTGGAACAGTGTCACCTCCAAAGGCGTGTGGGTGTCAGCAGCAGGCACCAGGTTCGTGCAACCATGCTTAATGCTGCGCCACCCAAAATATGTCAAAGACTATGACCTGCCAAACATTAAGGCATGGTGATTCCAATTAAAGGGCAATGAACTTCAAAACCTTAAAGGCGCCATAATTCAGATTAAATATCAAAGGCGCAATTGAGCGTTAACATGGAAAATTTATTTTAAAGGTACCATTAATAATTCAAAGTAACTAAAGAACTCTTCTAAAAGCCCCAAGGACCAACCTGACTCCAAGAGACTTCCACTGACACTGGTTAAATCAACGTGCTTGCTTTATCGAGCGAGGTGGAGCAGTGGTTAGGACACTGAAAGCGCATTCGTGAGGACTACGGTTCAAACCTGCGTCCGGCCATCCTGATTTAGGTTTTCCATGATTTCCCTAAATCGCTACAGGCAAATACCGGCATGATTCGTTTGGAAGGGCACGGACGACTTCCTTCCTCATCCTTCCCTAATCCTACCGGACCGATGACCTCGGTGTTTGGTCCCGTCCCTCAAATCAACCAACTAGCAATGCTTGCTTTATACAACATCCTTAGACAGTAACTGACGAACTCCAAGGCCTCGCCCTGAGAATTTATCATGAAAGCAGTGTTTTCCTTTCGACATCGGGTCCAACAGGAGATCCCTCTAATTTTTACATAAAAACACTCATTTTTTTGAGCTCTAAAACAGAAACACAACAGTGTTGTAGCATATACAATTACTACAAAACAATGACAAATCATATGGAATACGGAACATTTGGCATCGCTTAATCGAGTGAATCGAAATAGTGCGAAAATTTTTGGTTTTTAAATACAACTGTTTAAAGAGTGAGTAATGTTTGATCATTCAGTTTTCATTGCTTTGAAATATCGGGTGATCAAAGAGTCAGTATAAGTTTGAAAACTTAGTAAACCACGGAATAATGTAGATAGAGGTAAAAATTGACACACATGCTTGGAATGACATGGAGTTTTATTAGAACAAAAAAAACTAAGGTCACAAAATGTCCGACAGATGGCGCTGGACAGCAAAACGTCAGTGACTGCGCATGACAATCGTGTATAAAAGGAGCTGTAATGAGAGAGAGAATCCATCATCAGAGGGTTGGATCCCCTCATTCGAAGGCGTCCGATTGCAAAGCCTGGGCTACTCTCAGGTTGGAATCTCCGCTTTCGAAGATTGTGTCCGTCTGTCTGTCTGTCTGCCCGTCTGCCCGCCGCTTACTGCTGTAGCTGTTCGTTCGTTCGTTCGTTCGTCCGTCCGCCTGCCTGCTCGCTGTCCGTCTCCGCCGCTACCGCTACCGCTGCTGCCTGCTGTCCGTCCGTCCATCTGTTCGCCGCCGCCGCCGCCGCCGCCGTCGCCGTCGCCGTCGCCGCCAGCCGGTGCTCGCCGCCGCCGCCGCCGCCGCCGCCGCAGCCAGCCGGTGCTCGCCGCCGCCGCCGCAGCCTGGTCGCCGCCGCCGTCCGACCCTGGTCTTCGGCCGTCCTCGTCTTCCTCCGTCTTTGTCTTCGTCTGCCCCGGTTTGTGTCCTTTCCCTTTCGTTCTGTGCGTTATTGTTTCTCCCTGTCGTCATGTCCGCCCCCGCCACCACCGCCACCACTACCACCACCGCCATACTTTACACTTCCCCTTCCGCCGCCTCCACCACTATAACGTGGTGTGCCCAACCCCACCCCCCTCCTTCCATCCCACCTCTTCTCACTCTCCCTTCGCCCTAGCTCTTTGTCGCCCCCTCTCCAGCTTCTTCCTCCCGCTCCTCTCGATCTGATCCTTTCCCCCCACTCCCCCAGCCTGTCACTGCAGCTCCGGCTAGGGTGGTGGCCCGTCGGGCCACTGTCCATGCCCAGCTCTCCCCGTCGCTTTCGCCATCACCGCCGCCACCGCCACCGTCATCGTCATCGTCGCTGTCGCCTTCGCCTTCACCGTCACCGTCACCATCTCCGGCGCCGACTCCAGCCCCGGGACCTGCCACACCCCACCACATTCCAGTTGTTCCCATCCCCCACACCTCCTCCGCCGCCGTCAAGTGCCCCAGTGGCACCCCTGCCTCGTCTGCTCCAAAAAAGGCTCCGCCTCGTCCCCCTTCCCCCACCCCTGATGCCATGGATGTCTCCCCGCCCGTCCCTGCCCCTCCTCCTCCTCCTCCTCTACCCCCTCCTCCTACCGCTACCTCCTCTCCCATCCAGATCCCTCCCTCCTTGAAGCCCGGAACCTCACCCTTTTCCTTCGCCAGAATTGTCCTGGTGCCCCCATCTCCCTCCTCACTCCTCGCCGTGATTCGGTACTCATCTTCTCCCCCAGCCCTACCCTCCACACAGACCTCCTTTCCCACATCCCTGTCACCCGCTTTGGCCCTCATGCCTCTCTCACCCCTGCTCCCTCGCCACCTCCCTCCCGCCAACCCCAACCTCCGCGTCGCCCGCCGACCCTCACTGCTGTGATCACTCGGCTCAGTCCAGTGATCACGGAGGAGGAGGTGTTGGCGGAGCTTCAGGCCCATCCCCATCTGGAGGAGCATGCGGTTCGCCGGATCCATAACGCTGCCGGCCCCACCCGCCTTATGCGGGATTTTTCTGAGCACGCCCCCTCCATAGAACGTCTCCTGAAGGAGGGTGCCCTCCTTTTTAACCAGCGTTATAAGGTTGACCCCTCCCGTTCCCCTCCTCAATCCCTGCGCTGCCAGAGGTGTCTGTGCTATAACGCGCACCCCACAGCTGAGTGCCATGAGGCCCCCACCTGCCTGCATTGTAAGCAAGCGCACTTCCTCAGGCAGTGCCCTAACCTCCAATCCCCTCCTTCCTGCAATACCTGCAATCTCCCCCATCCCACCTACTCCCAAAAGTGTAAAGCCCGACCCCCTCCGACCACTCCTGAACTCACCGTCCCTGTCTGTCCCCTGGACGCCCCCACCCCTCCTGGCAATTCCCTTCGTCCCCCCCCCCCACCGCTGAGGACATCATCAGGTTCATCACCATCATCCTTCAAAATGTTCATCCCTTCCAGCGCCCCCACACCCTGCAGCAGATCTCCCTTGCCGCCCGTTCCATATTCCAACTCAAGATGTACGCCACCTACTCCAACAACCAGGCCCATTTCACCTTCTCCCATCTTGACACCCTCGTCTAAATCCCTGTCATGGTGTGACAGCAACATATCCTTTTCAACAATATCCGCTCCCTCTCCGCCAACAAGAACCTCTTCCTGCACACCCTTGCCACCCACCGTGTGGATGCCTTCCTCCTCAATGAAACCTTCCTCCAACCCCACCACTCCATCCACACCTCACCCTATCTCCTCCATCGCTCCGATAACCCACTCCCAATTGCGCGTGGTGGAGTTGCCATTGGTCACCACCGCCAGATCCCCGTTTGGCTCCAACCTCTCCTTCCCGACCCCACCGAACACCTGATCCTTAGTCTCTTCTTCCCCGGCCTTACCGTTACCTGCACCACCATCTATGTCCGCCCTAACGCCCCTATTCCCTTCGACTTCCTCTCCCACACTGACCGTACCTTCTCCTCCTACGTGATCGCCGCGGACCTCAACATCCATAGTCGTTCTGCCGCCCAGTTACGGCGGTGGCATCGGTTCCTCTCCTCCCTTCAAGGCGACCTCATCCCCATTCCCCAGCACACCCGTCCCGAATCCAACTCCACTCCTGATGTTATCCTCTCCTCCCCCAACCTCCTTGGCCACATAATGGTGGATGTCCTGGAGCCTATTGGTAGCGACCATCTCCCTGTCCTCCTCACCATTTCAGACGGTCGTCGCCCTCGCCCCGACCCTCATACTGACTCTCCCCCTAAGTATGTCCACGACTATTCCCGTGCCGACTGGAATGCCTACCGGGATACCCTTTCCACCCAGGTCGATAGCCACCCCTTCACCTACCACCACCCTGACGATGTCACCCATGCCGCCTCCTTTCTCCAGCAGACCTTGTCTGAAGCCGTGGAGGCCCACGTCCCTACTGTCGCCATCCACCCCCACCGTCCTACCTTACCCCCACAGGCCGTTCTCCTCCTCCGTGAATCCCGTCGTCTCTACCGTGCCTTCCTCCGCACGCGTGACCCGGACACACTACGATGCCACCGGCAACTCCAGCGACACATTCGTAATTTGCTCGCGGCTAAGAAACGCCGGGACTGGCGACAGACATGCATCCGTTTAAATGCTACCCTACGAATCAACTCGTCCAAGTTCTGGTTGGCCTTCTGTCACCTTACCGGAACTAAACCCTCCCCCTATTATCCTCTTCTCCATGATGATCACCCTTTCCCTGACACCCTTAGTAAGGCCAATCACTTTGCCTCCTACCTCTCCGATGTATTTTCCATCCCCGATGATCCCCAGTTCGATTACTCCCTCTTCCCGGATGTCCGCGATCGAACTGACACCTCCGTCCCTCCCCTCGCTCCTGGTTTCCAGTACTTGGACAACATTGCACACACGGAACTCAATTCCCCTATCACTACACAGGATCTCATTGCTACACTCCGCTCAAAACGCAACACCGCTCCTGGTCACGATCGTGTCACCTACCGTCACCTTCGTGAAGCTCCTGTCTCTTTCCTCTCCACCCTGGCCAGGCTCTACAATGTAGTCCTGTCCACCGGTTACTACCCCGACCTGTGGAAAACCTCCCGTATCCTCCTGGCAAACAGCCGTCCGCCGTCTCCTCCTACCATCCCATCAACCTTACCTCGGTCTTCAGCAAGGTCCTGGAATCTATCCTCACCCGACGCATCCACCAGCATCTCTGCCAGCACCGCCTCCTTCCCCGATGATCCCCAGTTCGATTACTCCCTCTTCCCGGATGTCCGTGATCGAACTGACACCTCCGTCCCTCCCCTCGCTCCTGGTTTCCAGTACTTGGACAACATTGCACACACGGAACTCAATTCCCCTATCACTACACAGGATCTCATTGCTACACTCCGCTCAAAACGCAACACCGCTCCTGGTCACGATCGTGTCACCTACCGTCACCTTCGTGAAGCTCCTGTCTCTTTCCTCTCCACCCTGGCCAGGCTCTACAATGTAGTCCTGTCCACCGGTTACTACCCCGACCTGTGGAAAACCTCCCGTATCCTCATGTTCCTTAAACCTGGCAAACAGCCGTCTGCCGTCTCCTCCTACCATCCCATCAGCCTTACCTCGGTCTTCAGCAAGGTCCTGGAATCTATCCTCACCCGACGCATCCACCAGCATCTCTGCCGGCACCGCCTCCTTCCCGTTACCCAGTGTGGCTTTCGGCCGTCCTTCTCTTCCGACGACCTTCTCCTTCACCTCACTCATCTCCTTTCCGAACAGCTTAATTCCCGTCGCTCCGCAATCTTCCTCTCCCTGGACCTCGAACGTGCATATGACCGCGTATGGCATTCCGGTCTCCTCTTCAAGCTCCAAACCTTCGCCCTTCCCATTAACTACGTCCGTCTGATTGGCTCCTTTCTCTCCCGCCGTCCTTCCTATGTCACCATCCATAACACAGATTCCTACACCTTTTCCCCCCCTGCCGGTGTGCCCCAAGGCTCCGTCCTCTCCCCCCTTCTGTACCTTTTGTACATGGCGGGCATGCCGCCGCCGTCAGCCCCCGCCACCTTCTCCAGTTTGCCGATGACACCGCCTTCCTTGCCCTTGCCCCCACCCTACAGCGCTCCCAACACCTTCTCCAATCCCATCTTGACCGGTTCACCGCTTGGTGCAACCAGTGGTTGCTCAAGATCAATCCCTCCAAAACCCAGGCGATCAATTTAGGCAAAACCACCCTTTCCTTCCACCTCCTTGATTTCTATCTCACCATCTATAACCGTCCTATCGCCCTCACTCCCACCCTTAAGTACCTTGGCGTCACCCTCGACCGTCGCCTCTCCTGGACTCCCCACCTCCGGACAATCCAAGCCAAGGCACGCTCCCGCCTCAGTCTCCTCAATCTCCTCTCTGGCCGTACGTGGGGTCTGGACCCCTCCACCATCCTCCACACCTATAAGTCCCTCATCCGCCCTATCCTTTGTTATGCCCATCCGGCTTGGATCTCCGCCCCCCCTACCTTTTATAAATCCCTCCAAATCCTTGAACGTCATGCTCTCCGCCTCGCCTATCGCATCTGTCTCCCCTCCCCCACGCGGATCCTGTACAATCTCATCCCCTTCCCCCACTTCCTCCTTTTCCTTGAAAGGATACGGATCCTGTACACCTCCCGCAAACTCGATCCTCCTCACCCGGTCGTCTCCCCGATCCTCTCCCACCCCCACCCGCTGCCGCGCCTGTATTCGCACGTCCCACCCGGTCTCCATCTCTCCACCCTCCTTACCCTCTCCCAAGGTGGCTTCCGCCAGCTCCCCCTCCCTGATGATGTCCTCCTCCCCTCCATCTACCCCTCCTATCAACTTTGACCCTGCCCCACCCCCCACTTCCGGTGTCCTTTCCTTTGGGCACCCTCCCTCCCTTCTCTTCCCTTCCCTTCTCTTTCCTTTTCCCATGTCCCCTCCCTCCACCCCTCTTCACCCGGGTTTCCCCTCCCCCTTCCTCCCTCCCCCCTTTCTCCCCTGCCCGTGGCATCTCTGCTCTCCCCTTTCGCTCTCCCACTCCCCTTCCTCCTCCTCCTCTCTTGGCAGGACCCCGGACTCGCACACGCATAGTGAACATTCGCGCGCCGGAGTTCATCGACATCAGTATCTCGTGTGTGTGCTTCGTTTTGTGTTTCGTGCAGTTACGACTCCAGTGTTCACATGTGCCATCGCCGTTCTCCGTGTTTTGTGCGCCGTGTCCACAAGTGTTAGTGTTTTTATCGTCCAACGTGAACGGCTTCATATTTATTGTTTTTTTGTATCTCCATTTTTTGCCTGCCGTTTTTTGTATTGTCTGTATCACCTCTGTCATGTTATTGTTCCACTTAAGGCTGAAGAGCAGCGTAATGTGCTGCTGCCAGCCCGCCTGTATAGGTGATTAAAATTACAATAAAGGAAAAAAAAAGAGAGAGAGAGAATCAGATGCGCCAGCAGTCGCAGCTTTTTGACGTTACCTGAAAAGGCGCTTTTAATGAAGTTGTATTATCAGAATGGGGAATGTGCTAGTTCAGCGTTACGATCCTATCACCATAGGAAGGGGAATCGAACGGGTAAAGGTCCGTTGACAAATGCAGTGTGGCGAGAATGATTTCGAAGTTCGAAGCCACGGGTTGTTTAGACGATAGACCCTGTAGTGGCTGGCCGAGCACAAGGCGTAGTGCTGCTGTGACAGTTCAGGAAGTAATGGAGACTGTAGCGGGTTCGTCTGTGCACGGGGAAATCAGCGCTCGTGCAGTCGCACGTCGCACCGGCATTCCATACACTACTGTTTGGTTGGCACTTAGACGTACCCTCCATCGGCATCATGAACCGTTACCTGGCGATTTAGTGAAGCGGAGGGCATTTACGGTGGGGGCGTTTCAAAAGATGGCGGAAGATGACAATTTGTTGAGTAACGTGTTGTGGACCGACGAAGCTCATTTCACACTCCGAGGGTCTGTCAACGCCCACAACTGCAGAATTTGGGCTACCGAAAATCCTAGAACTGTCGTGGAAACTCCATTGCACGACGAGAAAGTCACGGTATGGGTTGGATTTACCACATCTACCGTTATCGGGCCTTTTTTCTTCGAGGAAATGTGTGATTCTGGCTTTGTAACTGCTACCGCTACGGATGAGAGGTACGCCCATATGTTACAGAATCGCATCATCGCCAGCCTGGCTGATAACCACCTGCTGGAACGTACGATGTTTATGCAGGATGGCGCTCCCCCCATATTGCTACACGCGTAAAAGATCTCTTGCGCGCGTCGTTTGGTGATGATCGTGTGCTCAGCTGCCACTTTCGTCATGCTTGGCCTCCCAGGTCCCCAGACCTCAGTCCGTGCGATTATTGGCTTTGGGGTTACCTGAAGTCGCAAGTGCATCGTGATCGACCGACATCTCTAGGGATTCTGAAACACAACATCTGACGCCAATGCCTCACCATAACTCCGTACATGCTATACAGTGCCGTTCACAACATTATTCCCCGGCTACAGCTATTGCTGAGGAATGATGGTGGACATATTGAGCATTTCCTGTAAAGAACGTCATTTGCTTTGTCTTACTTTGTTATGCTAATTATTGCTGTTCTGATCAGATGAAGCGCCATCTGTCGGTCATTATTTGAACTTTTGTATTTTTTTGGTTCTTATAAAACCCCATGTCATTCCAAGCATGTGTGTCAATTTGTACCGCTCTATCTACATTATTCCGTGATATATTCAGTTTTCAAATTTGTACTGACTTTTTGATCACCCTGTATTTGACTATCATAGAATAGTGGATTACCATAGAAATTGGGAAAATCTAAGAGCACTATTTTAATTTAAAAAAAGCCTCTATTTGAAAACCAGTAGTACACACGTAACACAAGAATCGATACCGCATTGCAGAACGAATAATGTAACTTTTATCGTGTGGAGTGGCCTATTAAACGGTACGAGTATACGCTCAATGTTTAATATTTGGCCCCACCTGGTGTGTGCCGTAGTTCCTCGGTGTCGTAATCGCCTCGGACATCAGTTTTATTGCAGAACTGTAACATTCCCAGTTTGGAAGTGTGGTAGCAATGAAGTAGAGTGCTCCATTCGCTTCAAAAGGTTAAAAAAAACGAAGGAGGCACAACAAACCTGCGATATCATGTAAAGGGAAAACATCCTCAATGTTTCTTACAAGTACAGGAAAATTTGATCGATATACCTATAATTTTATTGTCGTACTATGGATTTTGGATAATTACTGAACTCTCAATTTTGTGGTTGCTTCACAGTGGATAATCGATACCATCCAAAAGTGACGATGCGGGAAAGTCATGTTGTGACATTTCACTGTAGCTATCGCTACTGCCGTCTCTTTCACATTCGCAATCTTTTCTGAAGACTGACACATATTTGTCAACGGACTTGCCGCATTGGTAACACCGGCCACCGTCAGGTCACCGAAGTTACGCACTGTCGGGCTCGGCTGGCTCTTGGATGGGAACCGTCAGGGTCTGCCGAGTGCTGGTGGCAGCTGGGGTGCACGCAGCCCTTGTGATACCAACTGAGGAGCTATTTGGTTGAGAAGTAGCGGCACCGGTCACGAAAACTGATAATGGCCGGGGGGGAACGGCGAGCTGACCACATGCTTCTCCGTATCTGCATACGGTAACGCTTAAAGCCTGAGGATGACACGACGGCTGGTCGGTGCTGTTGGGCCTTCGAAGCCTGTTCGGACGGTGTTTGCTTGTATTTTACGAGACGGATTTCTTCCGCAACCTCAACCGCATATCGATTCCTTCACCTTCATTAGAATTTTTCAATGTTCGTTCAAAAGCTATGTTTATTACAGTACCAAATCGGTTATTAGGGAACAGCTTATTTTGAAAGATTTTGATAGTTCAAGCTGAAGACGAAAAGAGCCGTAACCGAAAACCGGTTGATTGAGCAATAACCGCCGTAGCTAAGGGGAGTGTACGTCGCCATCGCCGCCGAGTATTGCAGCGGGCTGTGGTGCGTCCCGCAGGTGCCGCCGGCGCTGTTTCGCTTTCAGCGGCCCAGCTGGACTACCAGCGCGTCACAGAAGGCGAAAGTGGCTGTGGCTGGCTGCCCCTCCGGCTGGCAGCGGCGCTAACCTACTGCGGCAACAGCCCGCGGCCACGGCCACTG
Organism: Schistocerca serialis cubense; assembly: GCF_023864345.2. NCBI lineage: Eukaryota > Metazoa > Arthropoda > Insecta > Orthoptera > Acrididae > Schistocerca > Schistocerca serialis. The sequence goes on along the minus strand of NC_064638.1, from coordinate 603,021,210 downwards.
CCACGCCACGGAAACTCAAGGTCCTGCAGCGCTGACCCGCACTGACTCCACGCGTCATGATTTGTCCAGCCACCGATCGAACCCAGAGTATCTGGTATGGATGGCGGTTATCGCTGAATCGACCGGTTTTCTGTTATATCGTTTATTCACACTATTTTAACCTAGCTATTAAAACCGCTCAAAATAACCAGTTTGTGAAATAACCGATTTTTTGTTTTTTGTTCCTATTACTTCCTGTAATAAATGTAGAAAATCGAACATACACTCGTGGAAATGGAAAAAAGAACACATTGACACCGGTGTGTCAGACCCACCATACTTGCTCCGGACACTGCGAGAGGGCTGTACAAGCAATGATCACACGCACGACACAGCGGACACACCAGGAACCGCGGTGTTGGCCGTCGAATGGCGCTAGCTGCGCAGCATTTGTGCTCCGCCGCCGTCAGTGTCAGCCAGTTTGCCGTGGCATACGGAGCTCCATCGCAGTCTTTAACACTGGTAGCATGCCGCGACAGCGTGGACGTCAACCGTATGTGCAGTTGACGGACTTTGAGCGAGGGCGTATAGTGGGCATGCGGGAGGCCGGGTGGACGTACCGCCGAATTGCTCAACACGTGGGGCGTGAGGTCTCCACAGTACATCGATGTTGTCGCCAGTGGTCGGCGGAAGGTGCACATGCCCGTCGACCTGGGACCGGACCGCAGCGACGCACGGATGCACGCCAAGACCGTAGGATCCTACGCAGTGCCGTAGGGGACCGCACCGCCACTTCCCAGCAAATTAGGGACACTGTTGCTCCTGGGGTATCGGCGAGGACCATTCGCAACCGTCTCCATGAAGCTGGGCTACGGTCCCGCACACCGTTAGGCCGTCATCCGCTCACGCCCCAACATCGTGCAGCCCGCCTCCAGTGGTGTCGCGACAGGCGTGAATGGAGGGACGAATGGAGACGTGTCGTCTTCAGCGATGAGAGTCGCTTCTGTCTTGGTGCCAATGATGGTCGTATGCGTGTTTGGCGCCGTGCAGGTGAGCGCCACAATCAGGACTGCATACGACCGAGGCACACAGGGCCAACACCCGGCATCATGGTGTGGGGAGCGATCTCCTACACTGGCCGTACACCACTGGTGATCGTCGAGGGGACACCGAATAGTGCACGGTACATCCAAACCGTCATCGAACCCATCGTTCTACCATTCCTAGACCGGCAAGGGAACTTGCTGTTCCAACAGGACAATGCACGTCCGCATGTATCCCGTGCCACCCAACGTGCTCTAGAAGGTGTAAGTCAACTACCCTGGCCAGCAAGATCTCCGGATCTGTCCCCCATTGAGCATGTTTGGGACTGGATGAAGCGTCGTCTCACGCGGTCTGCACGTCCAGCACGAACGCTGGTCCAACTGAGGCGGCAGGTGGAAATGGCATGGCAAGCCGTTCCACAGGACTACATCCAGCATCTCTACGATCGTCTCCATGGGAGAATAGCAGCCTGCATTGCTGCGAAAGGTGGATATACACTGTACTAGTGCCGACATTGTGCATGCTCTGTTGCCTGTGTCTATGTGCCTGTGGTTCTGTCAGTGTGATCATGTGATGTATCTGACCCCAGGAATGTGTCAATAAAGTTTCCCCTTCCTGGGACAATGAATTCACAGTGTTCTTATTTCAATTTCCAGGAGTGTATATTGAAAAATTTTCAATCCCTGTTTCAAGATACATAGAATTATATTATTAAATTAAATATGCAAATGAAAGGAAGAATTGGCGTTATTGGTCAAAAATGTTCAACTGTGTGTGAAATCTTATGGGACTTACCTGCTAAGGTCATCAGCCCCTAAGCTTACACACTACTTAACCTAAATTATCCTATGGACAAACACACACACCAATGCCAGAGGGGGCCTTATTGCCTCAGCATGAGATTGATGACATCATTCACAGCACGCTCCGTCGTTTTCGGGCCTGTATTGCTGCCAGAGGCGGTCGCACTCATACTGAGCACATTAAGAAGTTGTCAGAATGTGTATGCAAATTCGTTAAGTTGGAAAAAAGGAAGAATATATTTGTCTACAGTTATGCATGTGGCAGTTATTTATGCTCCGTATTCTTCACATTTTTTCTACAAATCAGCGCCATAACAAACACAAAACCAACGATGAACAAGTGAGCAACGACAGTAACACGACACCTCCCATTCAGTACGTTGTCAGAAGTGTCTGTGCAGATCACATTGCGCCACATTTTATGTAAGTGCATGTGAGGTGAAGTAGTGAGCGGAAATTTGTGGTAAACTCAGTGAAAGCAATGCACTAAACAGCAACTGATTGAAACACCAACCAGGGACACGAAACAGGACGTAAAATGTAAGTACAGAAACGTACATAACCTCTACCCTCGAAACAGCTCTCCACAAATACGCAATAATTTTCTTCATGGGTAGGTTGCAGATGACATGCTGTCAAAAAATCGACGAAAATAAGCACTAAAATCGATGTATAATATTACAGCTCAGCTAGCGATGTAATTTTAAGGTGAGTGTCCAAACAAAACGAAGCAAATTTCAAATATGGTATTTTTTAGGCCTAGAACAGTTAAATTATTACAAATGTGAAATTGTACTTTACAGAAAATAAAAATTTGACCCACAGAAGATGACACATTGGAGTCGAAACTTGTGTAGGTAAGTATAAAAATAAACTAATTGTGTTTGCATAACGCTGATTTTCAAAAACCACCCACTTTCTACATGACTATCATCTGTTTATATTGTTTCGTGGCAAAACAAACGCAGCCTTTTAAAATATTCGTTTGTTCCTTTCATTTTAACCATAAGCGTATAAAGGTAGAAGGAAAAACGTTTAAAACTACTCATCACTCAACCTTAGCATCACAACAAAAAGAAATACGTAGTCATCCCTGAAAGTTCTAGACCTCCTATCCAGTTACGTAAAGAGTTTAATAGATACCGCAACAAAATTAACTATCAACAAAAACTGGAATATGTACTTAATTCATATTCTCCTGTAGAACTTGAAGATGAAACGAAATATTCCATTAACCTATCTCAATTATAACAGAAAAAAGAAAGGCAGCTCCAAATCAGTATTAGCATTACACAGGTCGAAAATGATAATTTTCCACGATTTCCAAGCAGAAATATGGGAATGGTTAGTGAAACATGCTATAATATGAATTAGTCTCTACACCAGTTAAATAAAATTTGCTTCAATGTGCGTACTGGAGTAGCATTTTATCCCTTAATGCCCGGTTTCTTCAAATCTCAATTCAGTTACCTCTGTAATTTTTGATGAATTTGTAGATATTGTTGGTGTAACATTAAGTTGCTTTTTTTGCGTTAAACATGTTTTCAGTTCGTGTTATTGTTTTTGTTGAACTTTTATGTTCGATGCTCTAGTAAACCGCAGTAAAAGAAATACACGTTGTGCAGGAAGAATCTAACTTGGAGCAAGGAGGATCATGTACATGAGCAAGGTCAGGTGCGGTGTTTACTTTTCTTTCGCCCAGTGAAGGGGCAGCTAATCAGTGAGAGAACGCATAGAGTTGCAACCGAAAATGAATGCTTTTGGATTCCTCTCGAGATATTCACTTTTACATCTCTTTATGTATACGTACTGTGAACCTAATGGACCTCGAGTTTCTCTGAGCACCATCTTCCTCATACTATATACCATCAGTCTTTATGTGGTGTCTAGGAATTCTGTGTACGCGGTTCGTTAGACAAGCATTCAAACAAACTTTATTAATGTGTTTTATTACAAAGAGAAAATATGCAATACTTAGCTTCTACAACTACACAGATGTGTTGCAAGCAAAGGGCGACACACAAAATAAGCAATCTTCTTCAGTATAGACAGTTCCAAGTCTGCGCTACATATAACGTACAGGCGAAGTAACTAGAGTTGACGCCGCTGTTGAAGTCTCTCATCTTGGAGCTGCTATTTAACTGGCCGTCTCTAGTAGGTGGCGGCGCTTACGTCCTCTTCACACAGGGACCGCTGCGGTCGCGTTGTCGCCCTGGAGAGTGGCTGGTCAGTGCGCGATTGGCGGACGTCTTCTCACAGCCATCTCTTCTCTCTCGCTCCCGTCTGGCGTGCCGGCGCTTGACTTTACGCCTGAACCGTGCTGGCCCCGGATTATGCTTCGGTTAAAACATTGACTGTTATTCTGTGTTTGGTTTCCCGCGGTTATTGCGGTTATACCGTGGTTCTTCCTCTTTCTACGTTTGGCAGGAAGGGTTTGTATCGATATTCGCACCTTATACTATCATTGGTCTGGTGCTAATAGTTTCTGCCTAGCCAGTGTGCGGCAGTCGGTCGGTTGGTGTGTATCAGCCAGTATATCTCCGCACGGCACAGTGGGCCGGGCCCACTGGCGGTCTCTACGCAGTGTCGGAGTGTGTAGGAGCTGTTCCGATTGCTACGAGTTACGTGGCTACCGACCCAGGACATCAACGTTGAGTGGTGATTTAATTACCGAAGCCAGTCTCTTCACATTGAAAGGCCTCTGTTGGGTTCCTTTCATGTTAATTTCTTAATACTGTTGTCATTTACGGCATACATTCCACTTATAAATTTACTGTGGTGTTTCTATCTGGGAGGAGACTGAGCAGTGGAACGTGTTACTTTTACACATAAACAAGAACGATCTGTCGCACTACTACACTTTAAAACACAGTTTATATGTAATTCATGTCACACAGTCTCATACAGAACCTACATCCGCATTCTTTTATATGTATCTGATAAGATACTGTCATCCCCCTTCCCTTCTGTGTGATAGGATGAATGAGCAAATGTGTTTCTAGTTGCATGCTTGATGGTAGCAGACAATTATCTGCTAGAGAACAGTAGGACCAATGTCAGAACAGGTAGCTACGCTTTCTAAAAGCAAAGAGGTTTCTATTCTTAGTATGGTCCTGCCCGTCCCTTGTCATGTTAGTATAGGAAGCTGCCTCTCTGGTCACTTCCGTTTGTATCTGTGAAGCACCCTCGGTAGGGGCCCACGGGAGTCTGTCCGTGGCAAACGTCTGAAGTGGTAAGATCTCCGGCTAAGCGTGTCTCTGCTAAGTCTGTAGGACAATGGATTTCTTAAGTTCAGCCTAACTGAAAATTTATTCATCTTTATTTCAGTTAGGTAGCAAACAATGATCACTGTGTCGTTATACTGAAACTACAATTAATTATGTGATTGTTACCCTTAAGGGGTTCTTCACTATAAATATGCCCCATGCGAAGGCTAATCGATCACAGTCCAATGAGAATGAATAGCTATCTGACTGATAAACGAAGCAATGCCACAGGAATGAATTTACGAAGCAAAATATCACAAATATAATACATCACACAAAAACAAACATTGGTAACTAAAACAGCTATGAAAGTTCAATAGTCAACGTCCAAAAAAACACCAATAAATAAAACACCTGCAAACTACAAAAGTCAAAGTCTAAAAAAACAATAAATAGCACACTTGCAAAATACAAGAGTCAGTCTAATAAAAAAACACCAATAAATCTAACCCCTGCAAAATACACGAGTCAAAGTTTCTCTGAAAGAAACACACGTATATGCATTGGACTAAGAACCGTATAATCACTGTTCACTGGCACACTCTGTAGTTACACTGTTCCGAGGCACAATGTAGTGGGGGAAGGGGGGGGAGGGAGGGGGGGGGCTCGTCGCTGCAATTGTTAGTAGGGATTTTTGTCCATCTGTTGTGGTGCAATCCCGCCGTCTCTGCCCTCTCTGCCCTCTCATGAAGTTTCTCTTAGTGGCCTGTGTCACGTACATCTCGATTTGGTTCCATGTATGTGTTGTCAAATTCGTGCGGTATCCCCGTTTGACTCGCCAGGTTGATATTCCTGGGCAAGGATGACACTTAATGGCTCTTCTTTGTGCCACCCTTAACGATCAGAGAACCTTGAACCATGATTTACTGTCGCTTGACAGTGGGCATCCGCCAGGACATGTTGATAGGCGTCGTTGAAGTCTGCCAGTTTCTCTGGAAAGTACGTGTCAAAAGGCTCCACGCCTCTTGTGTTGTTACATTCTTGAGTTATCCTCAATTGGCTCGCCGGTTTGATATTCCTGGGAAGGATGACACTTAGTGCCTCTTCTATGTGCCACCCTTAGCAGCCCTTTCCACAATTCCAACTACCTGTTCTGTCCTGCGGATTTAATCAGGTGTTTCAACGCCGTAACGTTTTCTCCCCTCCTCCAAAGTGACGGACCGTCGTCGTATACAGAGCACAACAACGGCGGGGGAGGCAGGAGTGTGGATGCTCTCATGGACTGGAAGCTGTGGCTGCAGGGGACGTTAGACTTCCAGCCGTACCCCGCCATCCGGCCTTCTCACTGGTGGAAACTATAAAATAAATAAAATAAATAAAATAAAACATTAATTATTAATTATGTATGATAGTGATTGGATGTAATTAATATTTGCTTATCTGGAACGTGGACGTTTAATTAATCGGTATCAGACGCTTGACAATGGCTTTTTCGTAAATGTAATGTTATTCGTGGTTGACCGTGAAATAAGACTCACATAATCGGACTTCGTATTTAAATCGTTTCCAAAGACTGCTGCGGTAGGTGCGGACTCAAATCTAAATCTCAATATTAGAATAATTTGCCAGCCATGTCAATACGTCGTACAGAGGTGACTGTCTACTAAACATAAAAAGTGTACACAGTCAGTTAAATCAGATATATTCAACGAATAAGCTTACAGTTAAATAATTCTACTTACTTTCATAAATATAAATTCTTTACAGAATCGAGTGCCTAGTAAGATTGCAACTCGCAGTGTTCTTTATAACATCAAATATGGCGGTGTGCTAGTTAATAAAATATACGTGCTTCCCCGCACCAGTTGTACATGACCTCCCCTTCTTAATGAAACATAAGAGTATCGTCATTGTGTTGTTGTTTTATCAGCGACACAGCGCTGCAGTTCTGTGCCATAGGCTTTATTTATTTGTCACAGATTAATTATTTAATTAAGATTTCGCGTTTCCGAGGAAACTCACGCACGGCATGCAAATGTGCCTTTATATTGCCCCCTGAATTGCGAGGCGAAAGGACACACCTGCAGGCGAGCAATTCACCTAAAGGCACAAGAAAATCTAAGTTATCTACAACTATTTACATGACTTACATTATACTGTATATTATATACAAAATTTGAATGACGCGCGTGCGCCGTAAAAGTTCTTATGTTGGCAAAATAGAGTGTGCGCATGCGCAGAAGCGTCTGTGTGACTCCGGCACTGCCGTTATATCGTAAATTTAGATCACGCGGCACAGCATTGCAGTTCACATTGTTCGTGTGCGCGCTCATTTCTTAGTCGTTGCACAAAGAAAATATTCCACCAAGATTACATATGAAGACTACATTCTATGACAGGTAACTTAGTTTTAAAATTACAATATTTGTTATAATACAATACAACTTTAGATTGTTGAATGTTCTTAGTTACACAGTATTGCATTGAAATGCTTCAAAGAAAAATGTCTTTTTGTTTCAGGTGCGTTGACCTATACACATCGTGTCGTTATTACAGTTTATATTCATCTGCTGCACAATAATTTTTCACAGGTTAGTGTCGTCGTGGTAAAGTTTTTTTTTTTTTTGATCACAGTAATATCGCTGTATAACAACGTGATTGATACATAAGCATGTCCATTTCCTATTTCCATTATAGTCGTTGTGATGCAGTTCGTTGTGATAAAAAGCATTGTTTATTACAGATCAGACGTGACCCGTCGAGTAATTGGTCCATATGCAGTTCGTTTTCGATATTCCGTGGAAGCTTGGTTGCAGAACCTCGGACGGCACATAGCTGGCGTCGATCTTTGGACAGTCCAGGTAAGTGTGTCCGCCACATTTCGAGAACATTCCATTCCCTGAAGTTCCAACCAAAATTCTTCCACTCGTCGTGTTGTTTTCTGGACAGGCACGTTGTGACCATTTAATCCAGTTAACATCTTGAAGTTAGATACTGCAGTAATGTCACTAGACGATGCACCAATTACGCACTTCACATTTTCAGTTTTTTACTAAATATAGCTCACCTAAATGTTCGTAGTTACTTATCAAAGAAATTGTTCATCGCGTTTACATAGGTACGATGCATGATGAATGTCATTAACAGTTTCTTTCACATAGGTTTCTGCGTAGTTGCAGACTTAGTAATGTACTTAATGTCCGTGAACAGTGGTTCACTACGCAATTTCTTTTTTTTTTTTTTTTTTTTTACATTTTGGCACTCGTTATCGTTCAAATTTTCACATAGTAACAGTTACATTATACATCAGTTTAAAAAAAAAAACATAAGTAATCATACATATACACGTCACATATTTTCTTAGCATAAACATAATACAGTTACACATAAACATGTTTACATCATCATTACATAGCTATAAATTATTACATTGTGTCACATTTGATTACATGAATTGCAGATATTTACGTCCTCTTTAATGGTTTTGCTGGGATTTTATCGATGTTTTTTGTGATGTCATCTGAAATTAAGATAGGTTAGACACAACATTCATTACATCAGTAGGCGTTTTCACTACTCAATAAATATTCAAAATAATAAGAGACGGAAAACTGTTCGATTCCTCGCGTTTTGTGCGTGTGTGTATAGTGTCTGTGTGGCCTTGGCTACTGGTAGATGCTTTTCTTGCTGAGAGATGTGCGTCTAATCTATTTCTCGAAGTAAAAGATCGCTTCACAGATGACGTCTGTCGGTTCGTCAGGTGTCATACCAAGTCAGTGGTACCTACAGTCACAAATGAAAAATTAATATATCATTCACTGCTACGTAATCATAAATTTTACTTTAATATTCAGTCTTCTCGGTGGTGCCGCGGCGTTGAAAGAAAAGTTCTTCTGTCTTCAACTGCGTCACTGGAACCGCTGAAATGAAAATTTCTATACTACTTATTATCTGTGTTGTAGCAAACAGAGTTTTGCGAGTTGCTTAGCAATGTTTTCATGGGTATGACTTTGACATTATTTAGCATGAAATGCTCTAAGATCTCGGTGTGCGTATAGCCCAATAATTTTGTTAGTTCTAGGAGTTGTAACAGATACGCACCAGGATGCGGTATGTTAACAATTATATAAGGTCCTTCATATAGCAGACGCCACTTAGCATTGCGTCGTTTGAGTGCTACAGATTTATGATGAGTACGAAGTAGTACAAGCATTCCTACCTTGAATTTTTGTTTTCTTTTTATTATGTTTGTGTGATGTTTGTTTCGTATCTGTGCGTGATGTGTCAGTGTAGTCAATACTTCTTTTATTTTCTGTTCAGGTGTGATTTCCTTGTCTGACAACTTAGGTAATGGTTCTATCCATTGATCGTTCTGTTTGCAATTGAACATGATCTCGTTAGGTGTGTAATTTGTATTGTAAATATTTAAGTTATTGTGTACGTCTTCGAAAAGACTTAGGTAGGACACCCAATTAGTATGTTTTGATGAAATATAGGTCCTCATGAATCTGTTTAGTTCTCGGAAAAGTCTCTCAGTCGCGTTACATTGTGGACTAAACCTTGAAATAAATATACTTTTAATGTTATTGTCCTTCAAGAAATTTCTCCATTTGTACCCAGAGTAGTATGCTGCATTATCTGACAGAATTGCTTTAGGTTTTCCCACGTGCGTCAGGTAATCACTTGAAAATCTTCGTATTATAGCATTTGCAGTGGCGGATTTTAAAGCATAAAGTTTTACATGTTTAGAAAATATATCGTAAAAAGCTCAGATATATTTGAAGCCTCCAGAGCTTGCTGGATGCGGTCCACTGATGTCAGTACACAGAATTTCCAGGGGTTTACTCGGTAAAATAGAATGTAAATCTGTTTTTGTGGATAAATTCTGAGGTTTTAATTTTTGACATATGACACATGTTTTCAGTTCCCTGTAAATTTTTCTTCTCATATTGCTAAAATAACAGTATGTGTTGAGCTTTGCCAAACACTTTTTCGTCCCATAATGACCCCAAACTAAGTGTGTGTGCCAAATCAAATTACGTTCAGACTCTTTGGGAATGCATACACACCAGTTAGTAGCATTTGGATGTCGGCGATAAAATAACACATCATTGTGTAACTTGTAATACCTAGTCAAAGGATGATTGTGTTTTTCTACCAGTAATGTTATTATCTTATACCAGTGAGGATCAGATTTTTGTAATTTAGCCATGTTTCTGCACATATCAATATAATATTGGTGATACTGCTTGTCTTGCATTAAGAGAATCCTGTAGTCATTTATATTTTCTAAGTCACTGTTGGTTTCATTGATACCTTGTGGAAGTCTAGACAAAGCGTCGGCAATGGTGTTGTCCTTACCTTTTATGTACTTAATTTCAAAAGAGTAGTTCTGAAGAGTAACTGCCCATCGTGATAGTCTAGGATGTACAAGTTTACAAGTTAACAAAAATGTCAGGGCCCGGTGATCAGTATAAATTACTGTATGTTTTCCAAATAAATAATAATTGAATTTCTTGAATGCCCAGACTATAGAAAGTGTTTCTAACTCAGTAGTGGAGTATGTACGCTCACATTCAGTTAGAGTACGACTTGCAAACCCAATAATTCTTATCTGTTCCTTTTCTTTATTCTTTACAACTTGAAATAAGCAACAGCCCAAGCCAGTACGTGAAGCGTCACAAGTCATACAAAAATCTAAATTGAAATCTGGATGGCTCAATATGTTTGCATTCACTAAAGCATGTTTAATTGTATTAAAGTCATTCTGGCACTGTTCCGACCAGATCCAAACTTGATTCTTTCTGAGTAGCTTTAGCAGATGTTTACTGTTCAAAAGTGGTTGTGGTAAAAAACGTCGGAAAAATGAACATAGCACAAGGAATGATTTTAACTGCTTTTTAGTTCGAGGGCTAGGAAAGTTTCTGATAGCATCTAATTTACTGGGATCAGGACGTATGCCCTGTGAATTAATGATATGTACTAAATATTTTATCTCACTGCAACCAAATTTTGATTTTCTAAGATTGGCTGTGACTTCAGCTTGTGCAAATTTTTCTAAAATTCTTTGAAGTGTGTCAACGTGTTCATTCCAAGACTGTGTAGCTATCAGTGTATCATCTACATAGTGTGTGACTGTCTCAACTAAATCATCGCCAAGCACGGTATCCAGGGCTGTAATGAATACCCCAGAACTGACATTCAATCCGAAGGGTAGAACACAAAACTGACAGGTTCGCCCCCCGAACATAAATGCAGTATATTTCCGAGAATCAGGAGTGATACCTACTTGCGAAAATGAATTAGCGAGATCTATTGTGGAAAAATATTTTGCATCTAGAAATTTCTGTAATTGCTCTTCTAAATTTTGTGTGAACCGGTAAAATTATTTCATTAATTGCTCGTGCGTCTAACACTAGCCTAATGCTACCATTTGATTTTTTGACAACAAGTAGAGGACTACAGTAAGGTGAGGTGGATGGTTCAATGACCTTCCAGTCTAACATTTGCTTTAATTCTTGCCACACAGCAGGTCGTTGAGATAACGGTACGTTATATGTCTTGTGGTAGAAGATCTTGTGAGGCTTAACTTCAATCTTGTACACATACGTGTTGATAACACCTAATCGTTTGGTAAAAACTTGTAAATATTTGGATAACACTTCCTGTAGTTTTATACGTTCATGTACACTGAGAGCTGTAGCTTCATTTATCTTATGATCAAGCAATGATTTCAAGTCCATTAGCTCTGTGTCAGATGAGTGTGTTTGCATGTCTTGAATGTCATTGTCAAGTACTAACTGAACCTTGTACCCTGTACAGCGTTTGTCATGCTTTAGAGTCCTCCTGTCCAAATCAATAATAATTACACTGCCTTTATCATTTAAAATACATTTACCTTTGGAGAAGTCTATAATGCAGTCCTTCTCGCTCATAATATCTATTCCTAATATGCAATTTGTCACAAGATTTTGTACAACCAGGAATGGCCATTGTACGGTTCCATTACCTATTTTAATGTTTACAAAAACTTGTTTCGTAACCCTACATGACTTATTACCTAGAGCAGTAGTTATTTTACAGTTTTGGGCGGAAAACTCAGGCACAGGCTCCAATTCACACATCTTTTTATAGAAATTAAAAGACAAAACGCTCACAGCTGCACCTGTATCTAAGATAATAGTAGTTGGAATCCCACCTACTACACCAGTAGTAGATGCTAAAACAATTTCATTTGTGTTTGAACGACATTGTGTACTGTCTTGCAAAAGTTCATCTGATATATTGTCATTGTGGTTGTATCTTATAAATAAAACAGGTAGTTTTTGTTTAGAATTATTAGGCGTATCAATATTTTGTTGTTCAATTGTGGTGTCAAATAACTGATTAACATTCAAGTCGCCCCCCAAGAATTCTTCAGCCACGACCTGGGGCATACAAGTACTGTTTCTAGTTTGTTGGATTATCATTTGTATTAGGTACTGACACAGATTGAGGTTGTGTATCAGGTGTCATTTCTATTATATTCACATTCGGATATTGCCTGTTGTGATCTCCAAACTTCTGCGGTTGTTGTTGCTGTTGCGCATTATAACTTACCTGTCGGTCGTAAGGTATGCTCCAATTTTGTCCTGGTGGCTGCTGTGTTAAAGCAGTGTTTGAGTGAAAGTATTGATCGCTACGAGTCCAGCCTTGATGCTGTCTTGGCTCGTAGTTATTATTATTTCTATTTCTGTTTGTGTTTTTGTTGTTACATTTGTATCCGTTGTTACCGTTGTTGTTATTACCGCGGTGCCTTTTGTATGGATTGCCGCATGGAGTGTTATTACCGTTGTAACTGTTGTTTGTATTGGAATACGCGTGTTGATTTTGATTTCCGTATTGAGACGGCATGTGAGTTTGCCGTTTTTGCTGTACCGCGTATCCAACTGTGGGCGCGCCAGAATTGAGTTGGCAAGCCTGCATGTTTTGCATACCACTAGTATAAACATTGTGGCTGCTGTTTTGCCGCGCGAGGCGCTGATCTTCTAGTAGCATGTCAACCGAATCTAAAGCTGTTAAAAAATAATCTGGATCGTCATCCGGAATATGTAAGAGTTTTTCTTTAATGTTGAAAGGCAATTTGGCCTTCAACGCACGGAGTATATCACGTGTTGCGACTGGTTCGTCCAAAAAATGTCCCATGTTCAAGTATTTTTCAATATATCTGCGTAAGTTACCATTTTTACTGTTAAAAGTTTCAGGTTCTAAAATTTGTCTTCTGAGTCGCTCCTGGACGGATTACGACCAGAATTTGTTCAGAAAGGCACGCTCAAACTCACTGTACGTGGTACATACGTCAGCTTGACTGTATGCCCAGACAGCTGCATCGCCTTGGATGTAACCGACAATATATGAAATCTTTTTCCGGTCACTCCAAGTGCGTGGAAATGCGTTGCTAAAAGATTTAAGAAAAATCACCGGATGAATGGTTCGTTTTTCTGGGATAAAAGTCTGAAATTGCCTGTGTTTTATTAAGCTTTCTTCTTCCTTTGCATTATGATATGGATTTGTTCCACTGTAATTACTGCAATGTTCAGATGGCGAGTAATTACGATAATGTTGCTGTGGTTTACCATGATAATAGCTTGTGTTTGTGTTTGCACGTCGTGGTATGTGTTGTAGTCGTGGTGTGTTTTGTTCTTGTGTGTTTGTCGTGTGCGGTATGTGTGCGTCATACTCGAATGTATATTGGTTTCTGAACTGTACATTTTGACTGATATTTTCGTTACATTCAGACTGTGGTTGATCGGTGAATTGTCTCATGGGTGCAGTGACGGATTGTACTGCGTCACTAATCAGCTGTTTGTTATTAGTGATGTATTCCGCTACGGAGTCGTGCACAATTGTTGGTAAATTTTCACGTATGCATCTATCAAAATGTTTGTCTTTGTTCTCTACCCAATCATGATATTCTTTATTAATATTTTGAAAATGAGCTGTGGCATCAGATTGTAAGATGTCAGTCAGGTGTTGTCCAACATCGTCAAATTTATTCTGCACGCCAGTAATTCGTTTTTCAAGGTTGTCGTGTACTGAAGGATATGTTTGAATTTGTTCAGTAAGAACTTCAGACGTGACATTAAGGTTTTTTAATTGTGTCTGTAAAAGTGCTACGTCATTTGTAGTCTTTTCTTGTATCGTATTAAGCTTGGAAAATTTCGTACTGAGCTCAGTCATCTGTTTGGTCAGTGTGGCGTCTATAAGTTCCACACGTTTACATAAAGTGTCACTACCTGTCTTGATTGCTATGAGATCAGATTTAATTTCGTCGTTTTGTGTCTTTAACTGTTCATTTTGTGTCTTTAAGGTTGCCATGTTTTCCGCGTTCTGCATCCTTAAGGTTGCCATATTTTCTGCGTTTTGTTTCATTAGCATTTGTAACATGTTGGCAATGTTTACTGTTTGCAAGGTCTCTGCCCCCGCCGCGTCATTAGACGTGACGTCATGTATTAACATGGGCTCTGACTGAGACTTTGAAATTTTTGTGGTGGACGGCCTATTGTCAAAATTTCCGTTAACACTTGCGTCAATATTTGATGAATCGTCACTACCGGTTGCTGTCGTAAAGTCATTTTCTAACATTTGTCTCTCGTCCGAGTCGGATTGCGCCTGAATAGTATGTCTTTGCTTTTCCATCTTTGCGTATTGTTTTCTAGTTATGACCATGCCACAGGTATGGTATGCTTCAAGAAAATAAAGTTTGACACTGGTTTTAAAATAAAATGCAGTTGAACATGAATCGCTCGTAGCAACAATGGCTGTTTGTTAATTTAAAAATGTAAACTGAATATCGGATTATTCTTAATGGCTGCTGGCCATGTTACAACGTATCGTACAGACGTCGGCCATATTGTACACTCGTGTATTGGTATTGTTGCAGAAGTTATTGTTTAAGGAAAAGCACTGAGAACGAAATTTATCACTGAAAACTGCTACGCGCGAAAGAAATACTACAGAATCTACTGAAGAGCTAATACACTGAATTATGCGCCTGGTCAAGCCTGCCAATGCAAATATGCTGCGTCTTACCTTATTTTGTTGGAAGCTTCATTGCGTCTTCCCGCAAAATTTAAGAATTGGAAAATATCTTCAGATTTTTGTTATTTCTCATACATTCACGTCCAGGTCCAGAAAGTTGATTTTTCACATGAAACAAAGAGAACAATGTAACAAATGACAAAATAACAAGTCCGACACGCAGTCGCCAATACAAAATAAATAAAATAAAACATTAATTATTAATTATGTATGATAGTGATTGGATGTAATTAATATTTGCTTATCTGGAACGTGGACGTTTAATTATTCGGTATCAGACTCTTGACAATGGCTTTTTCGTAAATGTAATGTTATTCGTAGTTGACCGTGAAATAAGACTCACATAATCGGACTTCGTATTTAAATCGTTTCCAAAGACTGCTGCGGTAGGTGCGGACTCAAATCTAAATCTCAATATTAGAATAATTTGCCAGCCATGTCAATACGTCGTACAGAGGTGACTGTCTACTAAACATAAAAAGTTTACACAGTTAGTTAAATCAGATACATTCAACGAATAAGCCTACAGTTAAATAATTCTACTTACTTTCATAAATATAAATTCTTTACAGAATCGAGTGCCTAGTAAGATTGCAACTCGCAGTGTTCTTTATAACATCAAATATGGCGGTGTGCCAGTTAATAAAATATACGTGCTTCCCCGCACGAGTTGTACATGACCTCCCCTTCTTAATGAAACATAAGAGTATCGTCATTGTGTTGTTGTTTTATCAGCGACACAGCGCTGCAGTTCTGTGCCATAGGCTTTATTTATTTGTCACAGATTAATTATTTAATTAAGATTTCGCGTTTCCGAGGAAACTCACGCACGGCATGCAAATGTGCCTTTATAAAACGTAAACCAGAAAACGCCCAGGAGGGTACGCGTTAATCTTCTGAGTCCCACAGCAAGATGTAGGTGCCGGCTGCTGCGGCGTGGGCGCCGACGAAGGCTCCGTCTCCTTGGGGTCGTCCCGCGGTTTCGTGATGACATCCTCTGGCGGCTGCTGTGGCCGCACTGTCCTCGGGATCCGTAGATCTGGGGGAAGAGACACAGATAGGTCGTGATGTCAGCGCTGTAATCCGTCTGGGCCTGAAATGAGAAACATGCATGAGCCAAGTCGACGAAGGATCTCGCCTCGCGCCCGCCGTCTGCCACCGCTTAAAACACTGAGAAACACATCACGCGGCGTGAAGCGACACTTGCGACCTTCCTTCGGTGCCGGGTGCTGAGGAGGGTCGACCAGGTGGAACAGCGTCCGATGGCGGCGGCCGTGAAGCAATTCCTCCGGCGATGGTCCATGTCGTGGATGCGAAAGATAGGAGGCGAGAAACAGTTGCAATGTTTGATCCCTATTGTGTGCGATGTGAATTTTGGCCACCTGCTGCTTGAAGGTTGTGACAAAACGTTCCGCTTCGCCGTTTGACTGTAGTTGGAACGGTGCAATAGTTAGATGCTGTATGCCATTGCGTTCACAGAATGTTTCAAATTCATTGACGTGAACTGTCTGACACGATGACTTCAGGCAAACCTTCGAAGCAAAAAATAGAGAACAATGCCCTTAATGTGTTACGTGACGTTGTCGAGATCGTTGGCACACCAATAGGAAACTAGCTCTAGCAGCCTACCACATTTATCCAAGACTTTCCAAAAAGTTCCCGCGAAGTCTATGCGCACACGTTGCCCTGGTGATTGCGACTTAGGCCAAGCAGAGGATTTCTGTGGCGGAGCGGACTGATTTTCCACTCATACGTGACACTGTGATGTCAACTGTTCTATTGAGATGTCCATACCCTGCTAAGAACAGTGTCGATGCGCTAACTGCTTCGTACGAACAATCCCCCAGTTTCCCCGGTGAAGTAACTGCAACACTTCTTTTTCCAAACTTTTGGAGCTCAACACACGTGACTGTCCATTTTCATTTTCAACAAGAATCACACCTTACTGTATAGCGAGGTTATGCGGACGTGAAAAATATCAGTTCACCACAGAGTTCTGTGCAATGAGCGACGACAAGATGTGCGAATGTATTTTAGCAAAATGTTCATATCGGAATCGCCTTCCGTGGCCTGTGCAATTTTCCTATAGTTTAGAAGAAAGGATTGAAGTAATTCAGAATCATGAGCATCGATGTGACAACAAGATGCAGCAGAAGCGTCAAAGTCTGTATCAGGGCCAGTCGGAAGACGCGAAAGTGTGTCCGCATTACCATGTTGAGCTGTCGGACGACACACAAAATCGTACTGGTTTTGAGACAACATAATTGCAATTTTTGGGCAGTTCGTACAGGAACCGGCTTCATCGGATGAAACAAGGACTGCAATGGCTTGTTATCCGTTACTACGCAGAATTTTCCACTATACAAATAGTGGTGGAATTTGGTGACACCAAAGGCAATAGCAAAAGTGTCTTTCTCTATTTGTGAATAGTTAAACTGAGCTTTGGACAACACTACCACAATTTCAATTCGAAACAAATAGTGCTGCCTTTATCACCAATTCTGTGAGAAAGCACTCCACTGACTCCATAAGAGGAAGCCTCAACTTGCATTGCAACACAACTGGTTTGTCAGGATCAAAGTGAAACAAGCATCCATCCCTGAGCAATGCATCTTTAAGTTTCTAAGAAGTTTCTTGGCACTCAACTGTCCAAACAGAGGAGACGTCCGTGCGACGCAAGCGATGGAATGGAGCTGCGATTCGTGCAGCATTCAGTATAAAGATTGACTGCAATTCTGTTACATTGCGAGGAACTGGAAGGTCTCGTATGGCTAACAAATGTGACTGATGAGGATGTACACCTTGACTGTTTATGAGATGACCAAGATACTACAACTCAGGGTTAAAAAAAAATCACACATGTCCAGTCTACACTTTAGTCCTGCATCAGATAACACACGAAACAATGAACGCTAATTTTCAATGTGGTCTTCAGATGTACGGCCTGCTACGACTACATAGTCTCAATAGTGTGAGCAGTTTGGTGCTTGAGCAGTCTGGTGTTCAAAATACCGTTGGAAAATGGCGGGTGCGGCAGCATAGCCAAAACGCAAACGCAAATGTTTAAACAAACCTAAATGAGTGTTCACAATACACACGGTTTGAGATTCTTTATCTAGTGGTAATTGAAGATACGCGACGCGCAAATCAATCTTTGAAGTGTAGCGTCCAGCGCCTAATCTGTCCATGAGATCCTCTGGGCATGAAAAAGGGTAAGTATCAATCACAGTTGTGAGTTGACTGTAGACTTAAAAGTCAACACATAGGCGAATGCGACCTGAAGGTTTGGGGTGCATAACCAGTACACTTGCCCACGGACTAGCTTGGATAGGCAAAATATCCCAGCTGTCTTGCAGTTCTTTAAGTTCAGCAGCCACTTTGTCCCGTAATGCAATGGGAACAGTTCTGGCTGCGCATCGTCTTTCATAATAATATGTGCAACAAAATCGTTAGCCATGCCTAAACCTTAAGAAAAGAGTTCAAAGGGTTCTTCCAGCAAGCTAGCTGCATTGCCTTTGATATTGAATGCAGTCACTGATAACACATTGTCCTGAATTTTAAAGCAAAACGGTTAAAGGCCAAGTATGTTCTCACAATCGCGTGACTGTAGCAAAGCAAAAGTCACAGTTCGCGTATGCGAGCGATACTGGGCAGGCAAAGTATATGTGCTGACAACGGGAAGGTCATGTCCATTATAAGCTGTCAAGTGCGTGCTAGTTTTCGACAGGTGTGGGAAGCCTAACCTTTGATATATGTTACGATGAGCAATGTAACACAGGCACCCGTGTCCAACCGAAATTTCACACAATTGCCACTGATATGCAAATCAATAAAAAGTTTGTTGGACTGGCGTAGCACTGAAGAAACTGTTCGCTTGCTAGTTTTGCTAATGCCTGCAGCATTCTTTTTAATACACTGCATTAATTACCTGAGCCTTGTAACTAGATTTTTGTGACTGGGCGGAATTCTTATGTTTGTTCCTTTCAAAATATACGGATTGTACGTGGCCTTTCTTGCCACAAGCGCCGGCCGGTGTGGCTGAGCGGTTCTAAGCGCTTCAGTCTGGAACCGCCCTACCGCTACGGTCGCAGGCTCGAATCCTGCCTCGGGCATGGATGTGTGTGATGTCCTTAGGTTAGTTAGGTTTAAGTAGTTCTAAGTTCTAGGGGACTGATGACCTCAGATGTTTAGTCTCATAGTGCTCAGAGCCATTTGCCACAAGCGCAACACTTTGCTTGGCTGTGTAAGTAGGCTGTTTAGATTTTTATGTTGGTAACGTCACGTAGCGCTCTGTATGAAAATCACTGACTGTGCTGTGTGCAGTTTGTGGCTGGTTGGCACTGTTGGAATATTCGCTAGTGTAGTGTTGGGCAGTTGGATGTTATAAAGACTCCTTTTGTTTCTAGGCTAATTACTGTTTAGCTCTACAGGGCCTTTATACTGAAATGTTTCCCCACACCACCTAGTATTGTCTTTCTGTGTGTGTGAATAACTGTATGTTCACTGTTGAGGGTAAATACATACAGCGTACACAGGGCGGTGTGTGAAACTGATTACACGCTTCCGCTGTTGTAGAAATCTGCTCCAGATGCTGCATATACAGTGTTGAGCTGAAAGTGGTAACCAAAGTACGGAGAAATATTCTTCGGGGCTCTGTTGCATAGCAATCAGATTGCTTTCAGTTCTGAGAAATGTCCAGTTACTATTGTGGATTTGAATGATGCATGAAGTGACTTCTTTTCCGAAGAAAACATCGAACTGAACGCTCCCGTCGGAACTGTTCTCAGCTGGTGTTTATTAGTAAATCACAATAGCAGTACATCGCTGGGTGTATAATAAGACGTACCTTCTTGAAATGAACAATATTTTATTGTTCTATTAACTGATTTCCTTCCATATGCACTTATATTTTACAATGTGAATAAAAAACTCGCAATGGCGTCAATTTTTGACATCACAAGAATGGCTCTCCTCTCCTAAAATTACTCTTAACAAGAACAAAAAACTCTATATCCTAAGAATAATTATGTGAGCGCTGACCGCCACAGAGTAATAAACTATATCTTTGTCTCTCTCTCGCACTGTCACAGCAAGTTACGCTGCATGATACATCATATATGCACCTCTTGTGGACGAACGTTTTTGGGCAAAAACAAACACGAGCGTTCACACAACACTATATCGGTGATTGTTTATGACGCTGTATTAATGTCCACTAGAGTATTAATGTCCACTGTATTTCTTATGATATTTTGGTATTAGTGAATGACTATCTAAATGTAAATTATAGATTTGGGTGCATATACTGCTGACAAAGCCTGTGCTGAATTCCTGATGCAGCATATATGCATATCTTACATGCTTGCTTTTATTCATTTGTCGAGGATGGCATGAGATGTGATCAGAAACCTTTTTCATCATCACTCAAAGCTTCTGTCACTCGCCTTGGGATTTCTCAAACGGATAATCTAGCCATTCGGCCAAGCCCCACAAAGAAAAACCAAGGAAAACCTCGGGGTAGATTTACCATCCTCGTATTTCTCATTTGCAAAGATAATTAATTGAATTACAATGGAAAATAAAAAAATATTTACAATATTGATTTTTTGAATGAATTTAAACACTGTTCACAAAAGAAACACAACACTGTTAATCTTCTGTGTCTTGAGGTGAACCGTCGACGAGTTGGTTTTACGTCCATCTACGATTCCCTTCTATCAGTCTTCTCCGGGTAACTGATTGAATCCTATTCCCATTTCACCGTCTCCTCGTGGGTATTATGGTTTTCCGCATATGGTTAACATGAAAATAAGAGTCAGTGTAAGTTCCGTGGAAAAGGTGTTTGATCTATGCTGAGCTGAAATAGAATCTAATCTAAAGTTCTTTCTAATTCTCTGTCCTGAATTCGAAATACTCGGAAGTCGTAAGGTGTTCTTCATTTCTATCAACAACCCTAGAATGCACTATACACAAATCCAACTGGTGCTGCCGTGTCAACTTATGCTCGTCATCTTTCAGATGGACTTTAACACTTGTTGATGTGCTTATAACTGAAAGGCATTCGCTCAGTTGGTAACTTCGCGAGCAACAATTGATATAACATAATTTACATACACAGGTATGTTACAACAATAGTACAATTCTAAAGACAATGTTCATCACAAAAGATTGAAACAAAGTGATAGGCGTCCTTTCAAAACAGCATGACTTCAGTTCAGCGAGTAAAAAGGCAAATACAAACATACACTGAGATTGTTAAATTGACATAAGAAAAAATATCTTGCCATAGACCAGATTCATTTGAGTCACTAACCCATGGTCATTATGCATTGTGAAACGTGATTAAAGTTACTATCAACTAAACAAAAATTTTTTTAAAAGAAATCATTCATACTATAGCTAAATTCTCTGCATACTGAAAAGAAAACTTATCTTGACAGTGGAAAACAAATACATAATGTCTGCATATCTCTCGTACATTATGCCTGAAAAGAAAAACTAACTACTAAATTGCAAAAAGAAAGAAACTATCCTAAGTATGATTCATAGGTTTAATGAAAATTCTCTAATCAATATTATTTGATAAGAATAGTATTTTCAATCTTCAGTCATCATAAAATTGCTTTAACAAGTGATGAGGATACATTCCTATCACCTTTCCATTCTTCACATCCTTCAAAACATAAGTTCCTGGATGGGGTATTTTGGTAATCACAAATGGTCCTTGATACAATAATTGCCATTTTGTGTTCCTCCTCTGTATAAGTGAAGCCTTAGGATGAGTTTTTACTAAAACTTGGTCTTTCACTTTATATGTTTTTATTTTTCCAAGTCGATTGTCAAAATATATTTTCCTTTTTCTTGCCTTGTCCATTATATTAAGTAAGGATTGTCGTACTTTATTTTGTAGGTCTATTTTGTTAATAGCTACTTTAGGAATTGGTCGAATCCAGTCATTCTGTTCCTGTTTCCCAAACATCAGTTCGTATGGGGTGTATTCTGTCGTAGGATGTAGCATATTGTTTACAATTTCCTGAAAATCGTGAAGATAATCGATCCATTTGGGTTGCAGGTTGTGGCAATATGTTCTCATGAACCGGTTTAATTCACGAAAAATTCGTTCCACGGGATTCGCCGAAGGGTGGTACACTGATGTTAGAATTTGTTTTATACCACAACTGGCTAATGTTTGCCTCCAACGAAATCCAGTGAACATTGACCCATTGTCAGAAAGAATAGCCTCTGGTTTGCCTACCTTGACTACATAATCCTTGACCAGCTTCTTGGCTATGGATGCAGCCGTAGCTGATTTTAATGGATAAAGTTTGACATACTTAGTGAATATACAGGGTGTTTCAAAAATGACCGGTATATTTGAAACGGTAATAAAAACTAAACGAGCAGCGATAGAAATACACCGTTTGTTGCAATATGCTTGGGACAACAGTACATTTTCAGGCAGACAAACTTTCTAAATTACAGTAGTTACAATTGTCAACAACAGATGGCGCTGTGGTCTGGGAAACTCTATAGTACGATATTTTCCACATATCCACCATGCGTAGCAATAATATGGCGTAGTCTCTGAATGAAATTACCCGAAACCTTTGACAACGTGTCTGGCGGAATGGCTTCACATGCAGAGGAGATGTACTGCTTCAGCTGTTCAATTGTTTCTGGATTCTGGCGGTACACCTGGTCTTTCAAGTGTCCCCACAGAAAGAAGTCACAGGGGTTCATGTCTGGCGAATAGGGAGGCCAATCCACGCCGCCTCCTGTATGTTTCGGATAGCCCAAAGCAATCACACGATCATCGAAATATTCATTCAGGAAATTAAAGACGTCGGCCGTGCGATGTGGCCGGGCACCATCTTGCATAAACCACGAGGTGTTCGCAGTGTCGTCTAAGGCAGTTTGTACCGCCACAAATTCACGAAGAAAGTCCAGATAGCGTGATGCAGTAATCGTTTCGGATCTGAAAAATGGGCCAATGATTCCTTTGGAAGAAATGGCGGCCCCGACCAGTACTTTTTGAGGATGCAGGGACGATGGAACTGCAGCATGGGGCTTTTCGGTTCCCCATATGCGCCAGTTCTGTTTATTGACGAAGCCGTCCAGGTAAAAATAAGCTTCGTCAGTAAACCAAATGCTGCCCACATGCATATCGCCGTCATCAATCCTGTGCACGATATCGTTAGCGAATGTCTCTCGTGCAGCAATGGTAGCGGCGCTGAGGGGTTGCCGCGTTTGAATTTTGTATGGATAGAGGTGTAAACTCTGGCGCATGAGACGATACGTGGACGTTGGCGTCATTTGGACCGCAGCTGCAACACGGCGAACGGAAACCCGAGGCCGCTGTTGGATCACCTGCTGCACTAGCTGCGCGTTGCCCTCTGTGGTTGCCGTACGCAGTCGCCCTACCTTTCCAGCACGTTCATCCGTCACGTTCCCAGTCCGTTGAAATTTTTCGAACAGATCCTTTATTGTATCGCTTTTCGGTCCTTTGGTTACATTAAACCTCCGTTGAAAACTTCGTCTTGTTGCAACAACACTGTTGTTCTAGGCGGTGGAATTCCAACACCAGAAAAATCCTCTGTTCTAAGGAATAAACCATGTTGTCCACAGCACACTTGCACGTTGTGAACAGCACACGCTTACAGCAGAAAGACGACGTAGAGAATGGCGCACCCACAGACTGCGTTGTCTTCTATATCTTTCACATCACTTGCAGCGCCATCTGTTGTTGAAAATTGTAACTACTGTAATTTCGAAAGTTTGTCCGCCTGAAAATGTACTGTTGTCCCAAGCATATTGCAACAAACGGTGTATTTCTATCGCTGCTCGTTTAGTTTTTATTGCCATTTCAAATATACCGGTCATTTTTGAAACACCCTGTATCAAGAAAAGCTACAAAATATTTGCATCCTCCCCTTGATGATGGTAGAGGACCACAGACGTCGACCGAAATGACTGACAGCGGTTTAGTGGGTATAATAGGATGTAGGAAATCTTTCACACAAAAATTTCCTGGTTTGGCTAGCTGACCAATTTTACATTTCCTTAACTGTCTGTGCACTTTCCTGCGAATGTTTGGGAAGTAGCATTGTGCTTGAATCTTCCGAGCTCACTTTAATACTCCAAAATGTCCCCAAGTGATGTGCGTATGCAAAATTAAGTCATTCTCATTCTTCTCGGGAATACACACCTTCCAATTATCTGAATCAAGATGCCCTTTGAAAAATAAGACGTCGTCCTCAACTTTGTACAGTCTCTTCAGATCATCGTTTCCAGGCTTTGCTAAAGTTTCCTTTATTGAATGCCAACGAGGATCTTCATTCTGAAGTTTTTCCATGTTCTTACACATGTCAAGAAAATGTTTCCTATATATTCTATCAGTCATTATAAGAACATTAAATTCGGACGGATTGCCCGTGATGTTGATAGTTGACAAATCTTCATCTGGCATTCTAGACAGTGCATCGGCGATGAAATTATCCTGTCCGCTTAGGTATTTAATTTCAAATTGAAACTCTTGGAGTGAGAGCGTCCATCTTGCTAATCTTGGATGTAATAATTTACATGTTTTCAAAAAACTTAACGCTTTGTGGTCACAGTATACTGTTGTCTTCGCTCCATATAAGTAATAGTAAAATTTCTTAAATGACCAGACTACGGCCAATGCTTCCCTTTCGGTAGTCGTATATGTTCTTTCACAAGCAGTTAAGAGTCGGCTAGCAAAAGCTATTGGACACAAAGTTGATTTTCTATCTATCATCTTTACTTGGAAGAGGCATGAACCTATTCCAATTTCCGAAGCATCTGCCATTAAAACGAATTCTTGGCTCATATCTGGATGATATAATATTTGTGAATTGACTAAGGCATGTTTTATTGCTTCAAATGCATTCTGACATTGTTGCGTCCACACCCACGGAGTATTTTTGCGCAACAAGCTGTACAACGGTTCTGCATTAATAGAGTGGTCGTGAATGAAACGCCTGAAAAAAGAGACAACTCCGAGGAAGCCCTTTAACTGTCTTTTTGTTGTCGGAACTGCAAAGTTTTTGATTGCCTTTAGTTTCTCGGAGTCCGGTAAGATGCCTTTTCCATATATAAGATGACCCAAAAATTTGATTTTATCTCGAGCAAAATGGGACTTTTGCAGATTTGCGGTTATGCCTGCTTCCTTGAAACGTTCTAACACTCTTCTCAATAAATCAATGTGCTCCTCCCATGTGGTCGTAGCTATGAGCATTTCGTCCACAAATAAAGTTAAATTGCTTCGAAGTGCAGGTCCCAATACATAATCTAGAGCATTTATAAAAACTCCTGAGCTCACGTTTAGCCCGAAAGGTAAAACCTTAAATTGATAGATTCTACCTGCATGTACAAATGCGGTGTACTTTATTGATGGTTCGTCTAGAGCCACCTGCCAAAATGGACTTCTCAAATCAATATTTGTTAAGTATTTCATCCCCTCGAACTTTTGAATTAGCTCATCGATATTTTCCGGGTGAGTTCGCATGGACACGATAATCTTATTTATCTGCCGTGCGTCTAGCACGAGACGAACTTTTCCTCCCTTTTTCGAGACAACATGAAGCGGACTACAGTATGGACTCGTCGATGGTTCGATCAGATCCCATTCAAGCATCTGGTGGATTTCCGCATCAACTGCCTTTCGTTGGTGCCACGGTACTGGATAAAAAATACGGCAGAAAACTTGGTGTGGTATCACATCTAAATGGCATGTGTATCCCTTGATTACACCAGGTCTTTCATGAAAGACTTCATGATATTCCTGTAGAAGATCATATAATTGTTTTCTTTAGTGTTGTTGCAAATATTCAGGTCTTGTACCTTTTCATATACCATATCTTCAGGGTTTAAAACTGGTTGCAAGTAATTAATTTGGTAATACCGTACAGGTTTGCTATGTATCCACTTTATTTGCAGCTTTCGTCCCTGACAATACTTTCCATGGGTACTATATTCCCTGAGAAGATTCACTTGATTATTGTAAAACTGGCACGGCCTAGAGAAAAATCGATATGCCAATTTCTCTCTCTCTAAATTCATCTATACCTAGGATACAGTCCTCAACCAATTTTTCTATTACAAGGAACGTGCAATTTATAGCTACATTTTCTATATCTAACTGGAGTTGAGTCTGCGCTTTAACCTGAGAAGACTTATGACCAGTAGGACCTACAATTCTACAACATTGAACAGGAAAAATCGGTGGATTTGCTTTCTGAAGTATTCTATGAAATAACTTCTCAGAAACGACATTTACTGCTGCTCCTGTATCTAAAGTAACTTTCACAGTAATGCCTTCAATTGCCGCCTGAATTTTCGCAACAGGTTCAGTGATATGTTCCTCTTGACAAGGCATCATATCCTGCTGAAGTTCTTCTATTAATAATTTGCCATCATTGTACCGAAAGAAATTGACGCTTGAATTTTCGCCCCTGAAAACTTCCTCGACTGCACCGTCGGGGCTTCTGACAGTCGAGTTTAGTTTGACGATTGTCCATTATTAGTAGATGTCTGCTCCGTTACGTCGGTTATTATTGGTGGTTGATTTCTCCATTCATTTGCATAATCATTTGGTACCCAACCTGAAGTTTGTGGTTGGTTGTGATATTCTTGGGTTGGTTGCTGATATCGGCGTTTTTGCTGATAATTCCCTTCTTGATAGTATCCTTTCCTCTTCTTATTATTCTTCCTCCATTTCCTTTTATATGTTTGTTCACATTGTTGGTCATGATTACACTGGTCGGGATTTTCGTTACCAAATTTCACGTTTTTGGTGAATTGTGTGCAAAAGGTTTGTTTCCATACTGTTTGTTGTTACTATTGTATTTGTTATGTTGGTAACTTGGGTGGTTATAGCGCACACGTGATTCTTCGAACAGAATGTCTATTGAATCCAATGTGGCTAGAAAATCTTCCACATGTTGTTCAGGCACATGTAGAAGTTTTTCCTTAACTTCAAGTGGAAGTTTGCCCTTTAATATTCGAATGATATCCTGCGTCGGGATTGGTTCATTCCAGTATTTGCTTTTATTTATATACTTCTCGAAATACTTTCTTAAAGATCCATTTTTGACAGAAAAAGGTTGTGGGTCAAAAACTTCCTTACGTAGTCTTTCTTGTACTCCTTTATTCCAGTATTTGTGCAAGAAAGCGCGTTCAAATTGGTCATAATCTTGACACCAATCGGATGCTTCTGACGCCCACATCGATCCATCTCCATGTATGAATCCTGCAACGTACATAATTTTTTGTTGCTCAGTCCACATTCGCGGCAATATCCCTTTAAATTGCTTGATAAATACCACGGGATTGATCGACTTCCTTTCGGGAAAAAATATCTGGAATTGACGATTTTTAAGCATTTTTTCTTCATTCATAGTCACAGGTGTATTCTGGTGGCTACTTCGCGGCGAATGATAATCTCGATAATTTGTTTCTGGTTGATTACGTAAATATGCACCAATACATGGATGTTGTTGCATGGATTCGGTTTCACTGGTTTCATCAGGAATAATGTCTGCTTTTGATAAACTGCAAGTAGTATGTGCCCCTCTAGTATTAACTAGACCTTGCTGGCATGCTTTTAATGTATTTTCTATCTTTGCTTTCCAAGCAGGAAATTCATCTCCTATATTCTCCTTAATCTCTTTAACTTCTGCTTTAAGTTGTTCTTGTGCAGCTTCGTTGTTAACTTGCACGTTAGAAACCGTTTCTTTCAAGGTTTTGTCAACATAATTTCGCACTGTCTCGGTTTGCTCTCTCGCTCAATCTTCAATGTCCTTAGAGAATGCGATCTTATGTTCATTAAAAAGTTTCTCTATGTGTTTCTCGCCTTCGAGACTGAGAGTGTCTATCCTCCGAGTAAGCTCAATGACAGCTTGCTCGTTATCGTGCTTAATTGTATTCACGTCTTGCGCAATAGTGTTCTGTACATGAATAACTTCCTGCACTTGATGATTTAGTGTATCTTGACGACATAAGATGTCTTTGTATTTGTTTGTTAATTCCTGATACTGTTATTCTTGTGTAACTATGAGTTGTGCCTGACTGGTAATCAAGTGACTCTGCTTTGTTTCCAAACTCTGAAATTTTTCAGTAATCTTATCATTTATTTCTTTTAGTTTATTAGATTGCTCCTGAGCCAAATTAAATTGCGCACTCTCCAATACTTGGAATCTACGATTCATGTCATTTGCAAAAGTGGATTGCGTAGTTTCCAATGCCTGGAATCTACGATTCATATCGTTTGCAAACGTGGATTGTGCCGTTGCAAGATTAGATTTCGATGTTTCCAATGCCTTAATCCTTTGTGTTATGACAGTCAAACTTGACATCAGCTGGGATAACAAATCGGTATTCTCAGCAAATGGCGAATGCGCTGGGCTTAATGAGGATTGTACCGACACAATTTTCGGTACAGTCATTTCGTTTTCGCACGCGTCTGTGTCAGAGATGAAATTCATGTTGTTTGTTGGTTGCTGCACATTTCTCTGGACTTCTTTCGACATATGAATGTCGGAACTAGCAACCGTTTGTGTCGACGGCGTGAGCGCATTAATTATTGCTGGTTGCTCAGCCGTAATCGACATATCGCTAACTACGGTGGTATTAAATTCTGTGGCACTAGTTGACGATGCATTCACACTATTTAATTCATTTTGTGGCATTGTGATGCGTGCTTGCTAACTGGCTTTGAACATAGATCTAGTTATCACCATGTAAATGAGCAATTGACAGTTTCTCCTCTAAATAAGTCCTACAAAAGTGACTATTGAACTTTTACACACGCAAAAAACGTTAATGTCCTAATGCTATTAATGTGCACTTTACAATGTGACACAAACACAGTACATAGATAACACATAAAATATTGTCTTACTATATCTACTGAAATACAGGAATTGTAGTAAAAGTAATATAGCAACACTATTTATACTTAGAAAATTAATAGATGAAAGGTCACTAAATGCATAAATGCTCCAGAAAGCTAGTAACTCAAATGTTCTGGCCTTTTTGAAGTTTCTGCTCGGCTGCTGGGACGGCGTACTCGTTCTCTTCACAAGATACTCCCGCACGTTCAGTTAGCATGAAACATACAAAAGACCATAATGTAGTTACTCTATAAAACTAGACATATATACACACAATGAAACATTAATTACTAAATTACTAACATGGTTATATTTTTCAAGTTCACTATGAGTGTTGTATCAGGATCGTGTCCTGTCTAACGGTAGACATATATAAGGACTCCTTTTATTACTAGGCTAATTACTGTTTAGCTCTACAGGGCCTTTATACTGAAATGATTCCCCACACCACCTAGTATTGTCTTTCTGTGTGTGTGAGTAACTGTATGTTCACTGTTGTGGGTAAATACATACAGCGTACACAGGGCGGTGTGTGAAACTGATTACACGCTTCCGCTGTTGTAGAAATCTGCTCCAGATGCTGCATATACCGTGTTGAGCTGAAAGTGGTAACCAAAGTACGGAGAAATATTCTTCGGGGCTCTGTTGCATAGCAATCAGATTGCTTTCAGTTCTGAGAAATGTCCAGTTACTATTGTGGATTTGAATGATCCATGAAGTGACTTCTTTTCCGAAGAAAACATCGAACTATTTCACCAGAACTGAACGCTCCCGTCGGAACTGTTCTCAGCTGGTGTTTATCAGTAAATCACAATAGCAGTACATCGCTGGGTGTATAATAAGACGTACCTTCTTGAAATGAACAATATTTTATTGTTCTATTAACTGATTTCCTTCCATATGCACTTATATTTTACAATGTGAATAAAAAACTCGCAATGGCGTCGATTTTTGACATCACAAGAATGGCTCTCCTCTCCTAAAATTACTCTTAACAAGAACAAAAAACTCTATATCCTAAGAATAATTATGTGAGCGCTGACCACCACAGAGTAATAAACTATATCTTTGTCTCTCTCTCGCACTGTCACAGCAAGTTACGCTGCATGATACATCATAATGTGAACTGCGCGTAGTGCTGCGGAGTTGGAGGTGAGCCGCCAGCAGTGGTGGATATGGGGAGACAGATGGCAGAATTTTGAGAGCGGACGATCTGGACGTGTGTCCACCAGAAAGAGTAAATTTGTAATACTGGATATCATGAACTGATATATATATATATATATATATATATATATATATATATATATATATATATATATATACATTATTAAGGTAAATATATTGTTTGTTCTCTATCAAAATCTTTCATCTGCTGATTATGCCTATCAGTACTTAGTGCCTTCAGTAGTTAGAATCTTTTATTTAGCTGGCAGTATTGGCGCTCACTATTGCAGTAGTTCGAGTAACGAAGATTTTTGTGAGGTAAGTGATTCATGAAAGGTATAGGTTATTGTTAGTCAGGGCCATTCTTTTGTAGGGATTTTTGAAAGTCAGATTGCGTTGCGCTTAAAACATTGTGTGTCAGTTGATCAGAATAAGTAAAGAGAGTAATGTCTGAGTACGTTCAGTTTTGCTCAGCTGTTTGAAAATCAAATAACGTGGAGGTTTATCAGCACAGTAATTCATTAATTTTTCAAAGGGGATGTTTCATCTGGACTGGCGGTCTTGGCGTTTGTGCCGTGAATAGCACCGAGGGCATGCCTTAATTCTCGACCGGCCGATTTGACCGAGCGGTTCTAGGCGCTTCAGTCTGGAACCGCGCTGCTGCTACGGTCGCAGGTTCGAATCCTGCCTCGGGTATGCATGTGTGTGATGATCTTAGGTTAGTTAGGTTTAAGCAATTCTAAGTCTAGGGGACTGATGACCTCAGATGTTAAGTCCCATAGTGCTTAGAGCCATTTGCCTTAATTCTGTTCGCCTGTTTAGAGAAGGTTTACGTGGCGTCGCGCGCATGCTGTCGCTGCCTAATGGGCGGTCACGAGCAAGGGGCGACTTGGCCCAACAAATTTGTGATTGCTCAGATTTATCGGCCGACAAGGCATCTGAACTGTACCAATCTAGTATTTGCACTACGTGCTGGAATAATGGATCGGAATGTTTCAAAATCTGTTCTCTGAGTCTGACATCAGATACATAGTACACGATCGCATCATGCAACATAAAATCTGAATATAATGCACCACAAGCACATTTTAATTTGGATTTCCGCGTCATACTCTGCAAATCTGTTACCCACCCGCAATAAGTTCGTTCCGACCTTTCCTTGCAATGAAAGAACCGGCACCTAGCTGCCACCACATTCTTTTGTTGGTACTAACAGTCAGTTAGAGAATCTATAACCTGGTCGTGGGAAAGATCGCTCGGAGTGGCGTTAGGGAACAACTTCTTAACGAGGCGAAAACCTGTACTTTCTACCTTTGACAGACAATAATGTTGTTTCTCAGTACCTGATACGTTATGAGCAATGGTGTGGGCTTTATACTGTTGCAGGCACTCGAGCCATACACCTCCCTTTTTGTTAAACTAGCGAAAAGGCGGTATAGCACTCGGATCTACAGTAGCTGCTTTGGTCGCTTGAGTAGTTAGTAGCTGGTGTATAATGTTTAGCAGCCTGGCTATCTGCTGCGTCTGAAACTAAAACATGTGTCTTTAGTTGCGTTGCAACTATCGTATTAATGAGTGTTATTACAAAAAGAAAAGATAAAATAGTTAGCTTTTGTAACTACACAGATGTGTAGCAAGCAAAGGGCAACATTCAAAATACGGCATGTTCTTCAGTATAGACAGTTCCAAGTCTCGCTACATGGAGTGTACAAGCGAAGTAATTAGAGCTGAGGCAACTATTGAAGTCTCTAATCTCGAAGCTGCTATTCCACTAGCCATCTCCAGTCAGTAGCGGCGCTTATGTCCTCGTGACATAGGTGCCGATGCTGTCGCGTTGTCGGTCAGCGTGCGATTGGCAGACGTCTTCTCACAGCCACCTCTACGCTATCGTTCTTGACTGACGTGCCGGGGCTTGACTCTACGCCGTAACACTATATATGATGGAGCCATACAGGAAACGAAATTATGGAACTCGTGCTTCTGTTTGTACACTACTGGCCATTAAAATTGCTACGCCACGAAGTTGAAGTGCTACAGACGCGAAATTTAACCGACAGGAAGAAGATGCTGTGATATGCAAATGATTAACTTATCAGAACATTCACACAAGGTTGGCGCCGGTGGCGACACCTACAACGTGCTGTCATGAGGAAAGTTTCCAACCGATTTCTTATACACAAACAGCAGTTGACTGTCGTTGCCTGGTGAAACGTTGTTCTGATGCCTCGTGTAAGGAGGAGAAATGCGTACCATCACGTTCACGACTTTGATAAAGGTCGGATTGTAGCCTATCGCGATTGCGGTATATCGTATTGCGACATTGCTCTTCGCGTTGGTCGAGATCCAATGACTGTTAGCAGAATATGGAATCGGTGGGTTCAGGAGAGTAATACGGAACGCCGTGCTGGATCCCAACGGCCTCGTATCACTAGCAGTCGAGATGACAGGCATCTTATCCGCATGGCTGTAACGGATCGTGCAGACACGTCTCGATCCATGAGTCAACACATGGCGACGTTTGCAAGACAACAACTATCTGCACAAACAGTTCGACGACGTTTGCAGCAGCATGGACTATCAGCTCGGAGACAATGGCTACGGTTACCCTTGACACTGCATCACAGACAGGAGCGCCTGTGATGCTGTACTCAACGACGAACCTGGGTGCACAAATGGCAAAACGTCATTTTTTCGGATGAATCGAGGTTCTGTTTACAGCATCATGATGGTCGCATCCGTGTTTGGCGACATCGCGGTGAACGCACATTGGAAGCGTGTATTCGCCATCGCCATACTGGCGTATCACCCGGCGTGATGGTATGGGGTGCCACTGGTTACAGGTCTCGGTCACCTCTTGTTCGCATTGACGGCACTTCGAACAGTGGACGTTACATTTCAGATGTGTTATGACCTGTGGGTCTACCCTTCATTCGATCCCTGCGAAACCCTACATTTCAGCAGGATAATGCACGAGCGCTTGTTGCAGGTTCTGTGCGGCCCTTTCTGGATACAGAAAATGTTCGAATAGTGCCCTGGCCAGCACATTCTCCACATCTCTCACCAACCGAAAACGTCTTGTCAATGGTGGCCGAGCAACTCGCTCGTCACAATACGCCAGTCACTTGATGAACTGTGGTATCGTGTTGAAGCTGCGTGGGCAGCTGTACCTGTACACGCCATCCAAGCTCTGTTTGACTCAATGCCCAGGCATATCAAGGCCGTTATTACGGCCAGAGGTGATTGTTCTTGGTACTGATTTCTCAGGATCTATGGACCCAAATTGCGTGAAAATGAAATCACATGTCAGTTCTAGTATAATATATTTGTCCAATGAATACCCGTTTATCATCTGCATTTCTTCTTGTTGTAGCAATGTTAATGGCCAGTAGTGTAATAATCATTTTATCTCCGAAGATAACAGAGCGTACTATGTAGCAAGATAGTGTGTACTATATATGCATGTGATACGAAGGCTAAAAGGTCGAAACAGAAAATGAATGAACATATATATTAGTTTTTGTGAGATATTTACTGAGTCTTTTATTAGGAACAGTATTTTTTTGTCTGAAGTCGGTCGTACAGTTCTTCCACACTCATAAATTAGAAACGGAAGATCTGAACAAAAATCGGCACCTCATTGGTGAAACACAGTCTTCCCCATCACTAAACCGTAAATGTATTTTTATAGCTTCACGAACAAAGTGTTAATCTATCTCCTTTTCATCAAACCGTTTTAAAGAATCATACACAATTATTTAATGTCCACCAACTGTAGCCCATTAATACGAAGAAGAGCTCTTAGAAGAATATCTAAAAATCTAATGGAAGTTATCAGACAGTATTTCGTCACAATGGTTAATATTCTCTTGTAATTTATTTTGTGCCTAGCATTCAGAAGAGCGGTGATTCCATGTCTATTAAAAATGAAACCCTTTTTTCGCTAGTTTCAAATTACCCACATTAAAAGCTGTTCAGATAATTACGATTTATCCATTCTTATTGTAGTTAGAAGATTCAGCCAAGACTGAAGACAAAGTGTTATTCATGAAAAAATAATTAGAACGGTATTGTTAACGTTTCACCCAATGTTCACACATTTGCTTTGCAGTAAATATAAGTAATACATTTTTTATCTCCAAAATACGATCCATATAATCAATTTCTCTCATCTTTTCTAAAGGCTCCTTGTAAATTATGTTGTCGTAAATTACCTACAGAGAAGTTCACGGATTTCCTACAAGGAAATAAACTGCATCATGTTTATTCCACCTTTTTCAGGGAAATAACAGGTAAACAGTTTGTCTCTGAAACAAGACGCGAAGGATCTTACATGGAGAACGCTGTGTCGTAGCTAGAATCATAAATCCGCGTTACGATCACGATGTATGCTATGGGTGCCGTAACTGCGACCGATGACGCTTCTATACCAGAATAGCAACGTATACTGTCGGCTTCTACGGAGATCAGTTCTTGACCATATGAGGCGTACTGCACACATATAAGCTTACGCTCTTCAAAAAGCAGCTAAGTCATCTGTATCTATCCCCTTGGGTGAAGGATGAGCTTTTAATATCTCGATATCACACTACCGATTTCACCGTGATTCATCCACACCTCGTTACTAGTAATGACGGTAGTTTGTGAAATTTTCTTATGGTTTTTTTTTTTTTTTTTTTTTTTTTTACAGTAGGTACCTCCCAATCTCTGGAAAATGTTTTATACGTTTTACACTGCATTATGAGTCCCATGTGTACTTGGAGAGTTGATAACAATGGTAGGGGCGTGTACTAACGCTGTAATTGAACACATGAAACGGAAAATATTTCTGAAATGACGAAAGCTAGTTGGACCTGGATTGGTAGCTGAACGTTTAGAAAGCAAGGTGGAAGAGATGGGTCTTACAAAAGAAAAGACAAGAGGATAGCTTTGGTGACTTGTTAAATGGAGAAGATGTCGGATATAGGTGGCTATTCAGTTAGACCCAATACAAGATTATTCATAAGTGGACTTCAGAAGATGACCACGCAAAACTAATGGACACACAGAAAAATGACACGTATGTGAGGATACAGCGTCTCTCCAAGTCTCGATTCGTAATACGCGTAGTGCGACAGTTGCAGAGCACCACTAGGGGGTAGCTGTGTCAGAACACGATTCACCCAATGGTTATTAAAAAAATGGCTTTGAACACTATGGGACTTAACATCTATGGTCATCAGTCCCCTAGAACTTAGAACTACTTAAACCTAACTAACCTAAGGACATCACACAACACCCAGTCATCACGAGGCAGAGAAACGATGGTTACAATTAATGTGCAGCTACTCACAGACGTCTAGTGTCGGCTGCAGTTATCGTACGGTAGCTACAGTTGAGCGATATTCTTATGTGTTGATGCGGAACCGATTTACGCTACGGAAAAAAAATGGTTCCAATTCTGCCCACGAGGTGAAAATCTGGGGCTGTGAATTCAAGAAAGATGTATAGAAACGTTTCCATATGTAATGAATTAGGAGACGGATGTGGGCAGAGAAGGTTCTTATATTAATAACCGCCGCTTACAGAACTTGTTCAATATAAGCACCGGAGACCTCAACGAGATGCTGTGCAGCGTCAGATTGGCACCTGGTGACCAAAATTTGAACTAATTTTTCCCACTGTAACTTGGTTCCATATAAACGCATTAGCACGTCTAGCAAGTATCCGCTGCAATACGATAACAACAGCCTACCTTGAACTTAAGTGAGTTGCTGGACTTCATTATAACCGCACGGTATAAATGCAGCGGCGAGTGTGATTCGTGTCATTGAATTCGCTAAAGGTGAATCAACTGTGACGCTTCAGCGACAATTTCGTATTAAATATCAGATAACAGCGACAACACTGAAAGACAATCCCTGGACGGTACAACACATTCCGTGAGACTAGCTGCTTATGTAAAGCAAAGAAAAAAGGCTGGGTGGTACAGTCAACAGAGAAGGTGGAGAGTGTGTGGAAATCGTTCTTCAGTAGATCGAAGAAACCATGCCTGTCTGGAAATCGGCGACATATGCGAGCTGAGAACTGCAGATACCGCAAATATCTGGCTTATTCTACTCAGAGGCCTGCCGTTACGTTCGCTGATCACTAAGGACCTTAAGCTAGGATTGGACGTTTCGAATCACTTGCAACGGCTGCTGGAGGACTATAGTTTTTCAGGCAATTTAAATTTCAGCGACGAAGCCACGTTTATGTGTCAGGAATGGTGGATCGTCACAATGTGCGTATCTGGGGCTTAGAACAGCTGCACAAGGTTGTTGAACACATTCATAATCACCTAAACTTGCCGTCTTTTCTGCCACGTCCTCTGCAAAGGTTTAGGGATCAGTTTTCCTTGCGGAAAAAACTACGATTCGTTTCGTGTACTTATACATGCTAAAGATCGTGCTCCACCATATTTTCTCTCACATTACCCGAATGCTACAATGTCTCAGCGTTCGATTGTACGTGCTTTCCATTATAACTCAGTGGCCACAACGACTACGGGTCTTAACTCGATGTGACTTCTTCGTACGTCAAAGATCGCGTGTTGCTGTCTCCACTGTCACTTCATGTGCATGAGTTGCAGTGAAGGATAATTAGTGCGACGTCTGATATAGATCATGACGTGTTGGGACGTGTCTAGCAAAAGTTAGACCGTCGTATGGATGTTTGTCGCCTCACAAATGGTACCCGTTTTCGACCCATGAAATGTGAATAAAAACTTAGAGAGGTAATCTGTCTACTGATGTGTCTATTTACTGCATGTCTTGTACTGTTCACGTAGCTGTCTTCTGAACCCCTGTAGGTGCTTGTGAAGAAATCTGTACTTTTTATTTATCTATTCCAAGATTTACTCTTGAATTCTCGAGTGTTGTGCGAAAAGACACAAAGGGAGCATGAAACTTTGTGGCCCGTGAAGACAATTAGTGAAAAGCGACACCCCACAGAGCCCGGGAAAGCACCGGGCTGTTTGCGTGAGCACTATCGCGGCCCGTCCACTTTCGAGTCGCGCTCCACAAAACATGGCTCCTCCGCCAGTGGCCCACCATGCCTTGGAATGCCAACCGACGTGGACTGGAGACCGTGGGACGCAAAGAGGTAGTTTTATTTTACGACCATCGACAAAATTGTGTATACCTTCCAGTCTTTCGACATAGGGAGCCTAGGCCATTGTCAAGTGGTGACTGTCATATGGTCGTTCCTGTCGTCCTTATGTTGCAGTGCTACCACCTGTGACGTCACTGGTGCCGAGCCCAGCGTCGTATATGTTAATGTTTTGGCTGCAAAGCTGACGCGCCCGCTTCAGCGTTCTGATAGTCATGTCCTATTGTCCTTGGAATACTGTAGAATGAAATTATTGCCACAAACTGAATATCAAACAGTATTTGACTTTGAAACTTCCTGGCAGATTAAAACCGTGTGCCGGACCGAGACTCGAACTGGGGACCTTTGCCTTTCGGGAGCAAGTGCTCTACCAACTCAGCTATCTAAGCACGACTCAAGAATTCTCCTCACAGCTCCACTTCACTAATATCTCGTCTCCTACCTTCCAAACTCCATAAAAGGTCTTCTACGCAACTTGCAGAGCTGGCCCTCCTGGAAGAGGGATATTGCTAAGACATGGCTTTGCCAGAGCCTGGGGGGATGTTTCCAGAATTAAATTAAAAAACACGTACTATTCTCGAGTTTTTATTGAGGTTCTAATTTTTCAGCGGCTATCGTATCACAAAATTAACCACATTTTCTATTTCCAGCCAAAAGATTGTTCCAAAATACACTGCCCTGTCATAGTCGACTTCAACGAGCAATAACCATTCACAGACGGCAGGCGACAACACTAACAGTGGTAGCAGTGAAGGGTGTGTAAAGCGTCATTGAGGGAGGTTGAAAACAGAGCTGTTGTTGTCGTAATGTGAATACGGAGCGATTTATTTGACGTCCGTAAGTCCATGATCATTCGCTTTCGGGCAGAGGGTGGAAACATTTCCGAAATTGCTAAGTCCGTAAACTGTCCGTGTCTGACCATGGTTAAAGCTAATCGTGCATGGCAAACGGGCACTACCAAAACCGGTGCCGTGGTACATTTGGTGCACCACGGACCGTAAATGACAGGGGTGAACGACGTTGTGTACAGGTGAATAGACATGCAACAGTTGAGCAATTGACCACCCAGATGAACCAAGGGGCTACCAAGAGTCTCTGCCGGTTCCTGTGGCCGAGCGGCTCTAGGCGCTTCAGTCTGGAACCGTGTGACAGCTACGGTTGCAGGTTCGAATCCTGCCTCGGGCATGGATGTGTGTGATGTCCTTAGGTTAGTTAGGTTTAACTAGTTCTACGTTCTAGGGGACTAATGACCTAAGCAGTTGAGTCCCATAGTGCTCAGAGCCATTTTTTGTACGTGCCATGGATCGTCAGTCGAGGAACCCAGGGCAGCTGGACGCGGCACTGGAGTCGGCATACCTACACATCACTGTCGGTGCCTTCCAGAACCTCAACGACTCTCTTCCCGCACGTCTCGCAACGGTCAGTGTTGCAATGTTTGTTTTTGAGGCTTTTGGCAGGTGGTCACTTTAGAGTCACTTGACAGAGTATAATATAGTATTAGCATTAGAACTAGACAGAATCTGCAATGGAACAGGAGCCTGAGAAAAGAACATTCCAGAACTACTGGTACCTGATCACAAGTGCAGCACTTCCAAAAGGCTCTTGGCAATACCTGAAAAAAATAAATACTCCAGAAACATCAGATTGGTCCTATGGACTCAGCGATCACCAATAATATTACATTATTAGTGTTTCAGGCATCCGGGAGGTCAGTGAGATACTTTTAAACCAACTCCATACAAACTAGTTACTCAACAGCGGGTATGACATGCAGCATCGTTTATTGAAATAAAACTGGACCTGCAGACTCAATGAAACTTCATAATTAAATAGGGGAGATGCCCACTGCCACGAATATCAGTTTCAGCAAAGAACAAAAAATTCATGAAACAGGGACAGTCTTCGATATAGCTGGAAGTGGACGACGGAGTACATCGCATAGTGTAAGATAGGCTTTGGTATATTACTACTGCAGTCGTTTAGTTACAGTTGCCACGCTCAACAATGAGCCACGTTCTTTGCCAAAATTTGAAACTGTTACAGCCAATGAATGCAAATGATAAACCAAAACAAGTTTGCAGTTAACATATTGCCACGAATGTCTACAGACCAACATTCCTCACCCGAGTTTGTTTCAGTGATGAGGCAATAGTTCATCTCTCAGGGAAACTGAACACACACATTGTGAGAATCTGACGGTCGTTAAGTCCCCCATGTGAGAAGTTCAAATGGTTCAAATGGCTCTGAGCACTATGGGACTTAACATCTATAGTCATCAGTCCCCTAGAACTTAGAACTACTTAAACCTAGCTAACCTAAGCACATCACACAACATCCAGTCATCACGAGGCAGAGAAAATCCCTGTCCCCGCCGGGAATCGAACCCGGGAACCCGGGCGCGGGAAGCGAGAACGCTACCGCACGACCACGAGCTGCGGACGTGTGAGAAGTGGGAAAATCCAAGCTTGAATGTCTGATGTGGGATTACATCTAATCACGATTTGCCTCATTATTCTTCCGTGGGTCATTAACAAGTGCAAATATTTACCTGGCAAATAACATGAAACGCGGTGCCTAAATGAAACACTTCAGGACCGGTGGATTAGCAGAACTGGTCCAGTTGTCCAGTTCCCTGAACACTGCCATCACCATACGTCATTCCCATTGGCTTCTTTCTAGGTTATGTTAAAGATATCACCTAAGATGGCTAGCACAGGATTACTGATGACATTACTCCCACTGATATGGTTTTGCCAACGCGAACACGGTAATAAACCTCGTACCATCTTCATATGGGTCATGAAACTCACAGTGACTATATAGAACTCTGTTAACTAAAGAAAGAAAAGTTTAATACACTCCTGGAAATTGAAATAAGAACACCGTGAATTCATTGTCCCAGGAAGGGGAAACTTTATTGACACATTCCTGGGGTCAGATACATCACATGATCACACTGACAGAACCACAGGCACATAGACACAGGCAACAGAGCATGCACAATGTCGGCACTAGTACAGTGTATATCCACCTTTCGCAGCAATGCAGGCTGCTATTCTCCCATGGAGACGATCGTAGGGATGCTGGATGTAGTCCTGTGGAACGGCTTGCCATGCCATTTCCACCTGGCGCCACAGTTGGACCAGCGTTCGTGCTGGACGTGCAGACCGCGTGAGACGACGCTTCATCCAGTCCCAAACATGCTCAATGGGGGACAGATCCGGAGATCTTGCTGGCCAGGGTAGTTGACTTACACCTTCTAGAGCACGTTGGGTGGCACGGGATACATGCGGACGTGCATTGTCCTGTTGGAACAGCAAGTTCCCTTGCCGGTCTAGGAATGGTAGAACGATGGGTTCGATGACGGTTTGGATGTACCGTGCACTATTCAGTGTCCCGTCGACGATCACCAGTGGTGTACGGCCAGTGTAGGAGATCGCTCCCCACACCATGATGCCTGGTGTTGGCCCTGTGTGCCTCGGTCGTATGCAGTCCTGATTGTGGCGCTCACCTGCACGGCGCCAAACACGCATACGACCATCATTGGCACCAAGGCAGAAGCGACTCTCATCGCTGAAGACGACACGTCTCCATTCGTCCCTCCATTCACGCCTGTCGCGATACCACTGGAGGCGGGCTGCACGATGTTGGGGCGTGAGCGGAAGACGGCCTAACGGTGTGCGGGACCGTAGGCCAGCTTCATGGAGACGGTTGCGAATGGTCCTCGCCGATGTCCCAGGAGCAACAGTGTCCCTAATTTGCTGGGAAGTGGCGGTGCGGTCCCCTATGGCACTGCGTAGGATCCTACGGTCTTGGCGTGCATCCGTGCGTCGCTGCGGTCCGGTCCCAGGTCGACGGGCACGTGCACCTTCCGCCGACCACTGGCGACAACATCGATGTACTGTGGAGACCTCACGACCCACGTGTTGAGCAATTCGGCGGTACGTCCACCCGGCCTCCCGCATGCCCACTATACGCCCTCGCTCAAAGTCCGTCAACTGCACATACGGTTCACGTCCACGCTGTCGCGGCATGCTACCAGTGTTAAAGACTGCGATGGAGCTCCGTATGCCACGGCAAACTGGCTGACACTGACGGCGGCGGTGCACAAATGCTGCGCAGCTAGCGCCATTCGACGGCCAACACCGCGGTTCCTGGTGTGTCCGCTGTGCCGTGCGTGTGATCATTGCTTGTACAGCCCTCTCGCAGTGTCCGGAGCAAGTATGGTGGGTCTGACACACCGGTGTCAATGTGTTCTTTTTTCCATTTCCAGGAGTGTATATACTCTATGTGATCAAAAGTATCCAGAGACCTGACTGAAAATGGCTTACAAGATTGTGGCGCCCTCCATCGGTAATGCTGGAATTCAGTATTACGGGGATGTTATTGTCGTGTAACCATTCCTCCACAGGCCGTGCATTATGAACAGGTGCTTGTTCGCGTTGAAAGATAAAATCGCCATCCCCGAAGCAAGAAGGTGCTTAAAACATCAGTTTAGGCCTGTGCTGTGATAGTTCCAGGCCGCAAAACAACAGGGGGTGCAGGTCCCCTCCATGAAAAACACGACCAC
Organism: Schistocerca serialis cubense; assembly: GCF_023864345.2. Taxonomy (NCBI): domain Eukaryota; kingdom Metazoa; phylum Arthropoda; class Insecta; order Orthoptera; family Acrididae; genus Schistocerca; species Schistocerca serialis. The sequence continues at coordinate 602,979,326 of NC_064638.1, read as the reverse complement.
ACCATAACACCACCGCCTCCGAATTTTACTGTAGGCACTACATAAGCTGCCAGATGACGTTCACAGGGAATGCGCCATACACACACCCTCCCATCAGATCGCCACATTGTGTACCGTGATTCGTCACTAAACACAACTTTTTCCACTGTCCAATCGTCCAATGTTTACGCTCCTTAAAAATGGCTCAAATGGCTCTGACCACTATGGGACTCAATATCTGAGGTCATTAGTCCCCTAGAACTTAGAACTACTTAAACCTAACTAACCTAAGGACATCACACACATCCATGCCCGAGGCAGGATTCGAACCTGCGACCGTAGCAGTCACGCGGTTCCGGACTGAAGTGCCTAGAACCGCACGGCCACCGCGGCCGGCTTTTACGCTCCTTACACCAAGCGAGGCGTCGTTTGGCATTTACCGGCGTGGTGTGTGGCTTATGAGCAGGCGCTCGACCATGAAATTCAAGTTTTCTCACCTCCAGCCTAACTGTCATAGTACTTGCAGTGGATCATGAGGTAGTTTGGAACTCCTGTGCGAGGGTCTGGACAGATGTCTTCCTATTACACGTTACGACCCTCTTCAGCTGTCGGCCGTCTCTGTCAGTCAACAGACGAGGTCGACCTCTACTTTTTTTTGCTGTACGTGTCCCATCAGGACCCATATGCTTTTGAGCTGTATTTGTGCCTTCAAGTTTTCACTTCACCATCGCATCACAAACAGTGGACCTAGGGATGTTTAGGAGTATGGAAATCTCGCGTACAGACGTATGACACATGTTACACCCAGTCACCTGACCACTTTCGAAGTCCATGAGTAGCGCGGAGCACCCCATTCTGCTTTCTCACGATGTCTAATGACTACTGAGGTCGCTGTTATGGAGTATCTGACAGCAGTTGGCAGCACAAAGCACCTAATATGAAGATCGTATGTTTTGGGGGTGTCCCGATACTTTTGATAACATAGTGTACGTTATGTGAGAAGGACAATGCCCCATTACGCATGGGGGCAGTGAAATCACTATTGTTTTAGATACTAGGACGCTAAAACATGACAAGTATTGCACTGGATGCAAAATCCAGTAAATACAAGAAGGCGACGAAAACACACAGATACTTGTATCAGATGAAGAGTGTAAAAATTTGAGAACATTGATTAGCCATAAGTTAGAGGAAACAACTGCTCTTACTGATGACAATGTAATGAACTATTTGAACTACTTTCTAAGCATGCACAGATTTTTACAAAAAGTCCTGGTGTCATTAAGACATATATTAAAAAAAATTGAAGTTAAATCTCAGATTTTCTTTCTTATTTCTCACAATGTATCTTTAGCTCACCAACATGCGATATGGTGTGAAATGAAACACATGTTTGCAATAGAAGATTATAGAATCTTCTATATCTGCTTACAGTAGTCTGTTACTTGATGTAACGGAGCCTCACGGAAACATTAGAATGGTGTCAGATGCCCGAGCTATAATTGAGATTATATTACCAGCGCGCGCAAAGTATAAGAACTTTGAGGAAGAACTGCAAAAATTTTTAGACGATAACCACTTTCCCACCTCTGACATGACAAACTCGTTTTGGCAAATGGAAATCACTCCTGACTCCAGAAAATATACTGCTTTTATATTCTGGGAGCGAACATATCAATTCTGCATCCTACCTTTCGGACTGAACGACAGTTCTGGTGTATTCATAACTGCTTTGGATACAGCACTTGGAGAGAAATTAGTAGAAAGTGTGACAAATTACGTAGATGACATTCTGATCGCCACAAAGACTTGGAAAGAACATCTCAAAATACTTGAAAAAATTCTTTAGACATTCTTTAGACAGGTTGGAGTAACAGCAAACCTTAAGAAATCTCAATGTGCATACGTTGGGATAAGGTATCTATGATACATAATAAGTATTAAACAGTAAACCCCATGTAGCTTACTGAAGAAAACTCATGAATGGATCTGGACAGAGCAGTGCTAGAAAGATTTTCAGAACATAAAACATGCATCAGTAAATTCAAACACTCTAAGCCATTCAGATATTAGTTTAGACTTTCGTAAGACATACGACGCGTCATGCTGCGGCTTAGGAAATTGCCTATTTCACGTGGTTACGGACGGAGAACAGGAACAGGTAGGGATAATTGAATTTGCTAGCTGAACCTAAAGCGAATGTGAACGAACATATTCAACAACTGAATAGGAAACTGTGTCTAGAAAATGAGGAGAAGGGTTCACAATATATTCAAAACTTGTATATTTTGGCAGAAAACTAATCCACAGAATTTATCGTCAAATACAGATTTACAATCCATACCACCCAGCAAACCTACGGAAATCGTTAGTACAGATATTAGTGGACCCCATCCGACAAGTAGCGGTGGTGTAAAATATGCATTAGCTTTTTATGACATATTTTCTAAGCATCTTTACGCCATAAAATCTGCAACTGAAAACACCACCATAAGACTACGTTCACGTGATTGTATTCCTCACGTGGGAAAGCCAATTTTATATGACAACGGCACGTACATGCCACGTACGAGACAGGGTATAAATGGCGGAAATTCTTTAAAGATAATGATATGAAGAGCATTTTTAAAACTAAAAATAACCTTCAATCAAATCCCACAAACGGATTTTCAGGGAACGAAACAGGTTTATGAGGACATACTGCATGTACCTACACAATAACTGGGTAGCTATTTAACTCTTTTTGAAGATGGAAACAATAATCTTAATATATACGATACTAAGTACATTCCTGATGAACTAATTTATGACCGCAAGGAATCTAATGAATGGTGCAATCAGTTGTCGAAATTTCCAAATGAACACGTGTTCGTACAATAAAAAGATTACGGAAGTTCTTATGGCGCTGACACAGAATGCTAATGATAGAAACCGATTTTACCCTAATTCAGTAAAGGAAATGAAAGTTGGCATGCAGATGATATTGCGTACTCGTCGCAAATCCTCCGCACTGAAGCGGCGCAATGGACTTTACTCTCCCACAGATTTGTGAGTATTTCATTCTAATTATTAAGCATACGTTTATCTGTAACTGATAAGTAACGAGAATATCAGCGAGTTATATGTTACATGAGTCAGCAATATCGATTGTTACACTCTCTAATAACGTGTATTTTGAACACCTCAAACTCTCTGTACCCTCGAAGTAGAACTCCATTATGGGATCATCTCACAGGAGGAACTTATGGTCCAGCACCTGAGAGGTAAACTGAAAACAGCCATGAAGGTCCAACGGTACCGACCGGCCGCCCTGTCATCCTCAGCCCACAGGCGTCACTGGATGCGGATATGGAGGGGCATATGGTCAGCACATCGCTCTCCCGACCGTATGTCAGTTTCCGAGACCGAAGCCTCTACTTCTCAATCAAATAGCTCCTCAGTTTCCCTCACAAGGGCTAAGTGCACCCCGCTTGCCAACAGGGCTCGGCAGACCGGATCGTCGCCCATCCAAGTGCTAGCCCAGCCAAACAGCGCTTAAAAATTAATGCCGAGTGACTAGAGCCTCCTGCCAGGTAGAACTTTCGCCGGGTGCAAACCTTTCTATTTGACGCCACTTCGGCGACTTGCGCGTCGATGGGGATGAAATGATGATGATTAGGACCATACAACACCCAGTCCCGGAGCGGAGAAAATCTCCGACCCAGCCGGGAATCGAACCCGGGCCCTTAGGATTAACATTCTATTTTTTTTAATTAATTTAGTTCGACATTGTTCGTTGCGTTGGTCACAAGACATCCGTTCAAGTTCATCGTTGATTCTTTGACTCGGTTTTTTTATTTCAGATAGCACGCATCCCTCTGACCGAACAGGCTGAGCTACCGTGCCGGCGTTGTTTTGCGCTGACCACTCAGCTACCGGGGGCGGACATCAGCGCTTACCTATGGTCATCTGATGAGAACTAGTGTTACCACTGCAGCAAGGCCGTTGGCACCTGAGAGATGATGTAGGTAAAAATTATATTCCTGGTGCAGGGGTGTAGTGCTGGAGATGGGTATCGGCCTGCGACAGTAGTGGGTCTGACATGGTCTGGATTCCCTGCCTACACTACAGACGTGTGGCAACAAGAGTATGGAGGCGAACGAAGGCGGCATTTGCGCTCGATGATCGCTAGTGGCAGGCATGATACTGTGAATTTACATAATAATTTATATAATAAAAGTATCGTAACTGTTCCGCTCCTTTCTAACGCACTAAAAAGTATACTGCGCCTGCGTAAAGAAATGAATGGAGTAATTTTTAAACGTGGAACAAGCGGTTATTAGGGTATTTTCTTTCAAAAGCGGAATCCCAATACCACTGTAGTGTAATACTTACACAGTAAGAGCACAGCTTGTTAAAAAAGTGAATCCCAATATCTCCACATAATACGTACCATATGGTAAGAGTGTACTTCGTTTTTTAAAAAAAATTAACGACACCTCCACAGTGTAACTGTTTCATAGCAAGTGTGTACTTTACTTAAAAATGTGGCTACATACATACTCTTAAAAGGTTCCATCTGTTACATAATACTAAAATGTTTAATTAAATACGTTAAACAATATATACCTTTCATCGACCTCCATTGGATTTTTTTTTTCAAACTGTAGACTGAACTCTGCATGAATAATGTCTTGTGTGACCTGCAGCATGTCTGACATGCGTGTTTTTCTTTCCTATAAACCTTACAAAACTGCGCAATTTTTATAACTTAGCCTTTTTGGATAGAATAGTAATGGCACTACTTTATTTTGTATAATGTTCTGCAATTACCTTACTGACTGAGCTACAACGGCAGTGTGCCTTTATAAACTTTTAAAATATGTTAAAAGTCAGAAATTGATGGGATGAGTAGTCATCATCCACAGCAATATACTACAAATAAATATTTTACACGTGTCTTCAGTTCAACCTGTATTGTATTCAAAGTAATGGGAGCAACGGTATACTTTGGTATTCTGCCTGAAAATTCTGCTAGTATGGATTTAATACCTAACAGATTAAAACACTAGTAGACTTCGCCACTACATGAATGCATAGATTTATATACTGACTTAACTCGTCGTCATACACACTACACAGGCACATAGCTCAAAAAATAAGTTAATTGCGCTTTGATGTAACATTGTCACCGACTAAGCCTGTGTCTCAGAATCCATAATGCACTATGTGGATGACACAAGTTCACAACATGGTGTAACGGCGTAATGGCATAATACTGTTGTTTTACAGGCGTTTTAGAACAAGAATGAATTCGTCCAACTCATATGTAGGTTTTAGTGCTATTTATAGAATCTCAAGTGTGTGAATATATGAAGTTATGCCATTGTAATGGAATACAGGAAGTCATTAGATGTCGATATATTCCACACATCCATATGGGTCATGACATGCTGACAAACGTGTTTGTGTGGTTTCCTGCATAAAGTGTAAGTCGCGAAGTTACCTTATCAAAAATGAAGTAAAGTGTTTGCTTGAAATAAATTGAAAAAAACGCGTTTTTGAAGTAATCAAATATGTAATGTGGCAATAGAAACAAGCACTGAAAAAGATTATTTAAAGTGATATACTTGAGATTTTTGGTTTCGCAAGTCATAAAAACTATGTTATCAACATACATATACGGTACTAGTACTTGGCTTGGAATTTTCTAAGCAAATGGCAATAATTAATAGTCAAGAGTTTGCGTTTAGCATTTATTCGGTACCAATAAGTGAATGTCAGATACGTCTTGTGATATTCTCATGTCCGATATTCAGATATTCGATAATGACGATGGATAAGTGTAATTCAACAGTTTCTTAGTATCTTGTCTGTAAAACAAAAAAAAAAGGATTAAAAGCCGAATCTTGCAATTTGATGACCACATTCTTTATAGAGTATTTTCACGATTTTTCGTTCTTGTTGGTTGTATTGCTAACATGAGTGATGCATATTCTGAAGGAGTGCCTGGTCGCTACTTACGAGAATCAATGATTCTACGAAGTACGTAGACACCAATGGCTTTGTACGTCGGCAGAGAAACATGATGACTGTCCAGAAATAGCTAGTGCCAGTCACATTCTCTTAGCATTTCCATTCTACATACACTACGACGCCGTCTATGCTTCCTTCACTGCAGTCCACATATTTGGCGATATAAAGTTGAAGGATGACTACTGTAGGTATTAATTTAAAAAAGAAACTTAATAGTAGCGTCTTGGACGCGGAATAAACGAATTGACAGTTTCATTGTTGAAATTTATGACTAAAGCAAGTGGTCTACCACTAATCCTCAGGACATAATCATGTGAGTGTCTAATCTTATTGCTTACGTTCCGATTACATAATACGAGTAAAGACATCTATAATTATATAGATGGAAAGTCCTAAATTCGAAGCGTCGAACGGATGGGATGAAAATGCATGACTTCCCATCTTTCATTTGTTTCTGATTCCAAGTCAAATAGGTAATTAGTTGCGTGTTCCATACATCACTTGAATGACTCCTTCATTGAAATGATGTGGAAGGAGTCAGTTTACAGGCAATGTTATCCCATTAGTGTTTACATTAATGAACGATTTATTTTTAATCCTACCCATACAGCTACACATAAAAACATTTTTTTGCGGTTATCAGTTTGTAAATAGAATTTTGTATGTGGAATAGAAAGATGTCCCGGATAAATGATTTTTAGATTGGAAAGAAAGTTGTTCTGCTGCCCACCAGACTTTTTTATTATAATACTTGTTGCTGCATACTGAACGTCTTTGTGAACTACTGACAGCTTCAATAATAGTTAATAAAGGTCATTTTTTCTCTAGCGTTGTAAGTATGGACGTTACTGTTCTTCTCAAATCGTGATTAGAACCACTTAATAATTCCTTGAAAAATATCATTAACAATCTCTTCTGTGGTTTTCTCTCTAATGGGATTTATTATAGCACTAGCATCATCTGCAGATATACCAGCTCTGCTTGTTGAGTGTTAAATGGAAGGTGTGAGGCTACTTATGACTACATTAAATTTTCGAATAGTTTTAAAAATGAAAAACGTGTCACTTAGGAAATTGGACTATAACTCTTTCAATCTTCCTTGTCGCCTTTCTTATGAAGAGATTTAACAATTAATCTGTCTGTAAAATACCTTATGCCACTAATGCATTACATTTGATTCCATAGAACATTATTTATTAAGTTAAAACAACTTTTCAGAATTCTGTTAAAAGTTCTGCAAACACCATATGACCTATTGTTTTTTTAAATTTTATAATTCCATTAATTTCACTGAAGGATATTGGTTTTAATCCTAATTTCTTAAAGTTGTGTGGAATGACATTTTGACATATTTTTTCGCTTTTTCAGCTCAACCACTTCATCCTATTTTTGCTGCCACATTTAGAAAATGCACACTGAGTAGCTACTTGTCCCCCGTGTGACAATGTCCCATACTATATGAATTGTTAATTTCTCTCTGGACATGCCTACTTTTTACATTTTAATGACATTCCTTATAATATCACAGTATTTTTATTGGTATGCAAATGATATATCTTGATCTCTTCTGCCTTTGATACAAATGTAACTCTTCCTCTGTCCTGAGATTTTAATTCCCTTGGCTATCAATGTCTCATTTGTTGCATTAATAATTTACTGTATAGCTTTAAGAAAAAGAACTTTTAAATACTGCGTGTAAATTTGGTATGAGATAAATTGAGTTTGACGTTTCCTGCTCTTTCTGTATGTACCTCATTCCCTAGCAGGTCATTTAACTTAGTTCTAAAGGAACCTACCTACGGGCTGAAAGGTGCTACGTTGTTTATTTTCAGAAACTGTGCATAGCGATCAGATAATCTTTAACAATTGAGTACATATTAATTGTTTCAACTTGAGCAATGTATGTAAAATGTTGTCAGTCAGTGTTTTACTATCTTGCAGAACGCGATTGGAAAAGTGACTACTGAAATTTAATTGAAACACTAAAATTACAATTCTAGTTTATTTTTCCTGCCTGTATCTGTTAAGCAGTGTACATTAAAACCGCCACAAACGGATAAATGTTTCTTTTTGTGTGACAGGTAAGTCATTTATACCTCTAGGCATGTCATAAATAGCTGGAAGTTTCCTGGATAGAATGTAGACTGTTACAGTTACCAGAGAGGTATTCTGCAGTAACAACTCAGACTCGACTTTATTTCCAGCTTTTTCATATGCTGCAACTCCTCTTCTTTCCTTGTTAACAGTATACAAAAATGCTGCCAGTCTCGTATGATTCTTGATACTTAATTTCTTCATCTCCTTGGTTATATGATGTTGAAGGAGGCGCAGAACATCTGTCACTTCAGAATTATTCACACCTCTCCACTGACTCTAGTAATCACAGAGATTTTTTCTGTGCCACCGTACATTTTCTACACGATTCTCTCTCCTATTCACGTGCAGACCGTGAGTTATGAATCCCCATCTCCCAATTGCAGCCAGAGGCACAGAATGGGTGTGAGACTATTTTCCAGTCAAATGCAATCAACTCAACTAAGCTCTTTGTTTAATGAGTAATAACCGTTTTAATCTAGAACTTGTCATGGCGTTCTAAAACCTCCACAAACGCCACAGGAGTTGTACTGTTATTGTTCCTATTTCCTCCAGATCACATTCAATACTATAGCCTAATCTGCTAGCCACGCTGTTCCCCGCCCCACCTACTACACTCCTGGAAATTGAAATAAGAACACCGTGAATTAATTGTCCCAGGAAGGGGAAACTTTATTGACACATTCCTGGGGTCAGATACATCACATGATCACACTGACAGAACCACAGGCACATAGACACAGGCAACAGAGCATGCACAATGTCGGCACTAGTACAGTGTATATCCACCTTTCCCAGCAATGCAGGCTGCTATTCTCCCATGGAGACGATCGTAGAGATGCTGGATGTAGTCCTGTGGAACGGCTTGCCATGCCATTTCCACCTGGCGCCTCAGTTGGACCAGCGTTCGTGCTGGACGTGCAGACCGCGTGAGACGACGCTTCATTCAGTCCCAAACATGCTCAATGGGGGACAGATCCGGAGATCTTGCTGGCCAGGGTAGTTGACTTACACCTTCTAGAGCACGTTGGGTGGCACGGGATACATGCGGACGTGCATTGTCCTGTTGGAACAGCAAGTTCCCTTGCCGGTCTAGGAATGGTAGAACGATGGGTTCGATGACGGTTTGGATGTACCGTGCACTATTCAGTGTCCCGTCGACGATCACCAGTGGTGTACGGCCAGTGTAGGAGATCGCTCCCCACACCATGATGCCGGGTGTTGGCCCTGTGTGCCTCGGTCGTATGCAGTCCTGATTGTGGCGCTCACCTGCACGGCGCCAAACATGCATACCACCATCATTGGCACCAAGGCAGAAGCGACTCTCATCGCTGAAGACGACACGTCTCCATTCGTCCCTCCATTCACGCCTGTCGCGACACCACTGGAGGCGGGCTGCACGATGTTGGGGCGTGAGTGGAAGACGGCCTAACGGTGTGCGGGACCGTAGCCCAGCTTCATGGAGACGGTTGCGAATGGTCCTCGCCGATACCCCAGGAGCAACAGTGTCCCTAATTTGCTGGGAAGTGGCGGTGCGGTCCCCTACGGCACTGCGTAGGATCCTACGGTCTTGGCGTGCATCCGTGCGTCGCTGCGGTCCGGTCCCAGGTCGACGGGCACGTGCACCTCCCGCCGACCACTGGCGACAACATCGATGTACTGTGGAGACCTCACGCCCCACGTGTTGAGCAATTCGGCGGTACGTCCACCCGGCCTCCCGCATGCCCACTATACGCCCTCGCTCAAAGTCCGTCAACTGCACATACGGTTCACGTCCACGCTGTCGCGGCATGCTACCAGTGTTAAAGACTGCGATGGAGCTCCGTATGCCACGGCAAACTGGCTGACACTGACGGCGGCGGTGCACAAATGCTGCGCAGCTAGCGCCATTCGACGGCCAACACCACGGTTCCTGGTGTGTTCGCTGTGCTGTGCGTGTGATCATTGCTTGTACAACCCTCTCGCAGTGTCCGGAGCAAGTATGGTGGGTCTGACACACCGGTGTCAATGTGTTCTTTTTTCCATTTCCAGGAGTGTATAAGAGCCTGCTACTCTCCACCAAAATGTCTGGCCAACGGCCCAGTGTTCTTTGTCACCTAACTGAGCTTGACCCTGGGTATAACGATATTTGTGGGGTGGTATTCTACACGTAACTTTTCCAGTAGCATTTGACCCATACCCTTCTCGTGACCGCTGCGTAGCAGCAGGATTATTTTCCTTCTACCTGACTTTTCTAACGACTTGGCGTTAAAGTTGTTCCTGTGAGTCTTCTACTCTCAACTTTACGCAAAAATTGGTTGACGCTTTTCTCCTAATTCAGGTAACAAGTCAAACTGATTGCTAACCTGCATCAGAAGAGTGATTTCTGCAGTTTTCTCCTTTGGCCTGTTACTTGTCACCTATTCCCCTGTCCTTGATGTACCACGATTTCCTTGTCTCTACTACATGATCTACAAGTCCATGGGAGAGCCTCGGTTGACACGTTAATGACTTCCCCGCTACAATCATCGCAGTGAAACATCAACCCACATCCTGACATGTTTCCCATGCTAACTAATTTAGGGCAACATGCACCTTTCTCACGTATGACGCTTCTTCTACAGTAAGCACAAGTTTTAAAGTAGTAATTGGTAAAAACTTATCTTTTGGTTAGTTGTGCAGCTAACTTGCAGGTGGTAGGTGGACGTAAAAATACGAGAATGTAAACAAAACACAGATATTCGCCGAACTTAAGCTTCAAATCAGAGAAGACAAGGAACGAATGAAAACTAGTATAGCACTATATTTTTAACTGCATTATCAAACAGACATTATCCGTAAATTATTAGAAACACTGCAATGTATCCGAAATAACGCACAGCGTTTCGCAACAGCTAATGTATATGCCAGAGCGTTTGGCGACTTCGACAGTTTGCTACGAGTGTCATCTGCCAAACTGCCAGCAGGATCAGGTACGCTAAATTTGAGTTTGTTCACAAGCTATTTTGCAGTGAATAATGTATTATTGGGTTTGCTGGACTTAAATTTTGTGGTCACGTTTTGTAAGTACGTTACTTGAATTCCTTTATATGAAATTATTCAAATGATACAATCATGGCCATGAGTTGTGTAGTTGGTGAACTCTGTTTCATGGCCTATGGGTCGAAGTTGACAGCCTACTTCTGCGCCTAACGTTTCGTCTCATAATGGTGGAGACATCATCAGAAGCTGCAGACTTAAACAACCTCAGCAAGCCGAACCGATATACATACCCACCCAGTGAGGGGTCTTGATTTCATCAGACCGCTTTCCAAGATCTCGGCGTAACACCAACTTACTTTATGAGAAATTCGGATAAATTTCCAGTAGCACATCGTGCACTGGCAGCAGGGAACCCAACAAAGTCATTCCTGCGATGCTATGGCTATGTTAAGATGCAGTCATTTCTAAGACAGTGCGGGAAAAGAAGTAGAAATTGAAAAAAAAAGACTGAGCAGAAAAGAACAAGGACTGAGATTAGACAAATTGAGCACCTTGACGCTGAACAAAACAAACTCTTCACTACTTCAAGCTCCAGAACGCACGTCTGAATGACTCTGTTGTTTGATAAATGTGCAGGTGAAATTTACCCCAGTAGAGTATTTTAATATTTTCTCCACCGTTGGAGGATGTTGCTATTCCACAACTGTATATTCCACTTGGAATTAAATAAAGTACATATCAACAACTGAGGCGGCCGTTCATTAAATGATTATTTCTGTATTTAGAGAACTACGCACTACTCTCTTTTAATCATTGCAGTTCGATTAAAGGCCTCCGTTGCAATGACATGAATGTCATATCATAAGGGAGTTATTTGTTAGCCCTTCGGCCATTGTGGACTTATATTCTTCTAAAATCATATTTGTTTGCGTACGTCGACTTTTTTTTGTACATTTCTATCATTTCCCCACTGACAGCAGTTCGTGCCTATAGGTCACTGGGTCCTGGGTTAGATTCCTGGCCCGGTAGGAGATTTTCTTCTTTCAGGAGACTGAGTGTGTTATCCTAATTATTTTGTAGCATTTGCCTAGGGAGTTGGACGGACATTTCTGTTACAGTCTCACGCTTACTGAACGAACATGTGGAGGAATGAGTTTCTTTGGGTCACTCCTACATTCACAATCAATCGTTTCTGACGCGCAGTGCTAGCCATATGGTGCCGTAGTAGTACGGGAGCCCACAACCAAAATCTGTAACTTAAGTGTAGTCATTTCGTGTACATGCGTGTAAGACAGTTTTCGCTTTTATCCGTATTCGTTTATTTTAATCTTTGTTAGGGTGCTGGGAACCTCGCCGTTGGGAGCCCATAAGATCCCCAAACCACACACACGCACACTATAGTAATACAGTCAAAACTATATAAAATCAATAGAATCGATTACCCTAATCAAAAACTACCAATTTCAGAATTTTTTCCCCTCAATTCTAATCTAACAACATTTTCAAAAACGGCAACAAATTTTAGCGAACAGTATCTTAGCAGTACGACTGACTGTTGGAATGAAGTTGAATGACAGCTGTAAGACACCGAAAACACGTTTTTCAGACGTCTGTAGCGTAGCGCAAACCTGGGGAACCAATGGCAAAATACAAAATATACTAGAAATCGAAATCATAGCAAACCATCTGAAAATTCGTTTTAATAGTAGATTTGCTTTAGTTAAGGTGCATAAGAAGCTTTTCAGAAAAAAAATATGAACAATTTTCCTCTTGAGACCGTTATGACGACGTTCAAAAATTTTACCGATCGGTAACAAAGCACTACGTCAGAAAACTGTTGGTTATGACAAAATAAGCAGGCCAGAAGCAGGCCAGGTGGAGAAGGAATTCATATCAAACAAATTTAGAGCAACACCTTACTAATCATACAACTTTTCGTTGCTCAAAAATCATTACAAGATCGTACTGCGACGCATGAAAGCCAATGAATAAGCTACCACACTAAAATTCTGATATGATTAACAAAGACCTTACTCGAAACTATTACACTGAAGAATTTTTTTAAATAAACTGCCCAAAAAAGTGATATAACGCTTGAAAAATACAGTATATTTAAATAGAGAAGCATGAACGTTTTTAATCACTGTCGGACTCAATAACATTATCGTCACCATCAAAATCACCAATTTCGCCAATGTCTTCGTTTGGAAAGCAAATATGATTAGTCTGAATCACTCATTTATTTATACAGATCTTACAGTGGAATTCATGTCAGCTATACCGTATGTCATTGTTGGTTGTTCGTTTAAAGTAGCGTCGCTCATTCCTGATAATTGACCACCTCAGAGTCACGAACACTCGTAAAGTCCCTCGTTGTCATATCATCAGAAATCTGTGGGGCTTAGATGTGTTAGATTTTTCGTTCGAGCGTTACTCTATATTTTCGAAATATACACTCCTGGAAATTGAAATAACAACACCGTGAATTCATTGTCCCAGGAAGGGGAAACTTTATTGACACATTCCTGGGGTCAGATACATCACATGATCACACTGACAGAACCACAGGCACATAGACACAGGCAACAGAGCATGCACAATGTCGGCACTAGTACAGTGTATATCCACCTTTCGCAGCAATGCAGGCTGCTATTCTCCCATGGAGACGATCGTAGAGATGCTGGATGTAGTCCTGTGGAACGGCTTGCCATGCCATTTCCACCTGGCGCCTCAGCTGGACCAGCGTTCGTGCTGGACGTACAGACCGCGTGAGACGACGCTTCATCCAGTCCCAAAAATACTCAATGGGGGACAGATCCGGAGATCTTGCTGGCCAGGGTAGTTGACTTACACCTTCTAGAGCACGTTGGGTGGCACGGGATACATGAGGACGTGCATTGTCCTGTTGGAACAGCAAGTTCCCTTGCTGGTCTAGGAATGGTAGAACGATGGGTTCGATGACGGTTTGGATGTACCGTGCACTATTCAGTGTCCCCTTGACGATCCCCAGTGGTGTACGGCCAGTGTAGGAGATCGCTCCCCACACCATGATGCCGGGTGTTGGCCCTGTGTGCCTCGGTCGTATGCAGTCCTGATTGTGGCGCTCACCTGCACGGCGCCAAACACGCATACGACCATCATTGGCACCAAGGCAGAAGCGACTCTCATCGCTGAAGACGACACGTCTCCATTCGTCCCTCCATTCACGCCTGTCGCGACATCACTGGAGGCGGGCTGCACGATGTTGGGGCGTGAGCGGAAGACGGCCTAACGGTGTGCGGGACAGTAGCCCAGCTTCATGGAGACGGTTGCGAATGGTCCTCGCCGATACCCCAGGAGTAGCAGTGTCCCTAATTTGCTGGGAAGTGGCGACGCGGTCCCCTACGGCACTGCGTAGGATCCTACGGTCTTGGCGTGCATCCGTGCGTCGCTGCGGTCCGGTCCCAGATCGACGGGCACGTGCACCTTCCGCCGACCACTGGCGACAACATCGATGTACTGTGGAGACCTCACGCCCCACGTGTTGAGCAATTCGGCGGTACGTCCACCCGGCCTCCCGCATGCCCACTATACGCCCTCGCTCAAAGTCCGTCAACTGCACATACGGTTCACGTCCACGCTGTCGCGGCATGCTACCAGTGTTAAAGACTGCGATGGAGCTCCGTATGCCACGGCAAACTGGCTAACACTGACGGCGGCGGTGCACAAATGCTGCGCAGCTAGCGCCATTCGACGGCCAACACCGCGGTTCCTGGTGTGTCCGCTGTGCCGTGCGTGTGATCATTGCTTGTACAGCCCTCTCGCAGTGTTCTTTTTTCCATTTCCAGGAGTGTATTTTAATGCTTTTTCAATTCTGTTTTATACAGCGATAGAATGCAGACGTCAAAATTAGATAAACCTAGATTTACAGCTGTAAAAGAATGTTCACTTTTCATATTATATGTTTGTGTAAAAATAGTTAATCTAACAAAATCGATAGCACTGACAGTTTTAGTTATATAATCTGCACGTGAATTCTTTTAAGACGTTCAATATAATCCAGGTGTCAGTAGTACATCTTCATAAATCTGCGAAAGCCTTGTGGTAGCGTGTAGGATTATTCATCATTCGCAGTGGCCGTACTTTTCCATTGGGTAAGAATGCGCGATTGTAATCGCAGCTGATCATATCATAAAAAGCAGGTAAAGAGTTTGCTAGTGGTCACCTCATTGTTCGAGTCAACGGGCTTGCCGAAGTTGTAACACCGACTCCCGTACTATCAGCAAAGTTAAGCGCTATCAGGCTTGCCTAGCACATGGATGGGTCATCGTGTGCGTCTGCCAAGTGCTGTTGGCAAGAAGGGTTCACTCAGCTTCTGTGATGCCAACTGAGGCGCTACTCGAGTGGGAAGTAGCGACACCGGTCACGAAAACTCACGACGGCCGGGAGGGCGGTGCGCTGACCACGTGCCCTCAATGTACGCATCCTGTGATGCCTAATGGCTGAGGATGACTCCGCGGCAGGTCGGTACTGTTGGGCCTTCAGGACCTATTCGGATGGTGTTTTTTATGTCATTGTTTCATACAGACAAACTGAAACATTAGTGTAGTGACCGGAATTAACAACGCCAACACCCATCCAAATCTTCACGAAACTTTTTACAAGTTCCATGTTCCCAATCATTATAGTTAAAATACTAGTGTTGAATACTGAACAGGCACTCGACCTCGTTAAGAAATTTTAACAAACGTGATAAACACTCTTCGTATCTGCCTCCTCGTATTCTTCACAAATTAGATCTTCATTAACTGTTCGAACAACAGAACCATATTCAATCCAATATTCATAGCACTTGTCAAGATTAATATGGATTTTTTTTCGTGATGATCTACGCCGTTTCCTAATGTGACCAAGTATTAATTAAATTCTATGTCTTTCAATTTATTAGCAAAATCCGAAGGTCTAACTTGTTGAGTTCGTGAGATGTGAATGGAGGGACAAGAGCGTGACAAACACATAGCAGTTCTCAACATAGGAGGGTACCATTTGCAGGAACGTTCTTTTCATTTTTAGAAGTATAGGTGACATCGAAAATGTCTGAAAACAAACATTTTCGTAATGTAATGAGAGAATTTATGTGCATTTATAACATCGCACACATTTGATAATACAATTCGCCGTTTCTTTCGCACAGCACAAGTGAACCCTCATGGAACTGTGACATTTTTGATCATTACTGCCCATCTAGTCGACTTCGTGATCTTCTGCCATAACGATTTTGTACGCTTTTGGCTCTAAAACGAGAAGACATGGTTTTAGTCGTGGGTTGTCGTACTATATATCTCGACCTACAGAAGACCGTCCGGCGGACTCAGACGATAAGCTCTTCCGCTGCTTCTATACGAGAGTAGATAAAAAAAGGATCGAGTGCGATTCCAGTGCGCGGGTTGCACACCTCACAAATCAAGGCGTCGCTGTTACGCCATTGCTAATGGGTTTGCTTCGTTTCTGCTGGAGTTCCGCGTTGAGTCTACAATCTTGCAGACGTAAAGTAACACTGACCAGACCAAATGGTCGACTTTTGGGATCAGGTGCCCTTTAATAAAGCTATACTTTATCAGACTGGAAATTCTAAGACGAAAATTAACTCATAATGTGTACACAACTGCAAATGTGTTCCATTACAGGGGAAAGGTATCTAGAATGTGTTCCGCGCTATAGTCCACACTTAAGGCGGAAAACATACAAATTTCGTAAAATGTAAACAAAATGGTTGTATTCTTGTTTATTCCACTTCCGCCGTGAGAAAACGTGTGTGCTGCGGCAGAGGAAAACTAGGCACATAGCATCATCACTGTCAAATATCTGTGACAAAAGAAGAGAGCTATTTCTGGATTTATTTGGTTATGGCAGCATACGTTTATGAGCTAACGACGAGTTGTGTAGCTTGTCATTCATTACTTTAATATATTTTAATAATTAATCACCATTTACAGAATGTAGTTTATCCTCGCTTCATGTTATCTGGTACAGTCGTTACAGACTCAACAACGCCCCGAAAGTACGTACGTGTCAACATCATTGTTACAAAGCAAAGAAGGGAAAGCTGAAAGGTCGAAGGAGTGTATATAGAGGTTCCATACTTAAACAGTCCGCCCGATAGCTGAGTGGTCAGCGCGGTGGTCTGTCACACCAAGCGGGCCGGAGTGGCCGAGCGGTTCTGGGCGCTACAGTATGGAACCGCGCAACCGCTGCGGTCGCAAGCTCGAATCCTCCCTCTTGCATGGATGTGTGTGATGTCCTTAGGTTAGTTAAGTTTAAGTAGTTCTAAGTTCTAGGGGACTGATGACCTCAGCAGTTAAGTCCCATAGTGCTCAGAGTCATTTGAACCACTTGTCACACCAAGGGATCCGGGTTCGATTCCCGGCTGGGTCGGAGATTTTCTCCGCTCAGGAACAGAGTGTTGTGTTGTCCTCTATCATTTCATCATCATCAGTGGAAGGCAACGGGAAACTTCCACTGGAATCACTTCCCTAGATGCTCATGTGGTGGACCTCTCTGACCAGGCTCCCCCATGACAAGACCTGCCGTAAGGTGGAACACAAGGTTATACGTAAAGTTGAAAGCAATATTATAGGAAGTTGACGTAAATGAAGACAAGATTGGAAATACGATACTGCAAGCAGAATTTGACACAGCTCTGAAAGATCTAAGTCGAAACAAGGCTCCGGGAGTAGATGATATTTCGTCAGTCTTGGGAAAAACAGCCCCCACAAAACTCTTCCAAGTGATATGCAACATGTATGAGACAGGCGACATATCCTCAGACTTGAAGAAGAATCAATAATTCCACTTCCAAAGAAAACAGTTGCTGACAGGTGTGAATATTAGCCAACTATCAGTTTACCATGACGTGGTTGCAAAATACTAACATGAATTATTTACAGGAGAATGGAACAACCGGTAGAAGCCGACCTCGGGGAGGATCACTTTTGATTCCGAAGAAATGTAGGAACATGCAAGGCGATACTGATCCTACGACTTATTCTACACATATGGCCATTAAAATTGCTACACCAAGAAGAAATTCAGATGATAAACGAGTATTCATTGGACAAATATATTATACTAGAACTGACATGTGGTCACATTTTAACGCAAATTGGGTGCATAGATTCTGAGAAATCAGTACCCAGAACAACCACGTCTGGCGGAAATACCGGCCTTGATAGGCCTCGGCATTGAGTCAAACAGAGCTTGGATGACGTGTACAGGTACAGCTGCCCATGAAGCTTCAACACGATACCACAGTTCATCAAGAGTAGTGACTGGCGTATTGTGACGAGCCAGTTGCTCGGCCTCCATTGACCAGACGTTTTCAATTGGTGAGAGATCTGGAGAATGTGCTGGCCAGGGCAGCAGTCGAACATTTTCTGTATCCAGAAAGGCCCGTACAGGACCTGCAACATGCGGTCGTGCATTATCTTGCTGAAATGTAGGGTTTCGAAGGGATCGAATGAAGGGTAGAGCCACGGGTCATAACACATCTGCAATGTAACGTCCACTGTTCGAAGTGCCGTCAATGCGAACAAGAGGTGACCGAGACGTGTAACCAGTGGCACCCCATACCACCACGCCGGGTGATACGCCAGTATGGCGATGACGAATACACGCTTCCAATGTGCGTTCACCGCGATGTCGCAAAACACGGATGCGACCATCATGATGCTGTAAACAGAACCTGGATTCATCCGAAAAAATGACGTTTTTCCATTCGTGCACCCAGGTTCGTCGTTGAGTACCCCATCGCAGGCGCTCCTGTCTGTGATGCAGCGTCAAGGATGACCGCAGCCATGGTCTCCGAGCTGATAGTCCACGCTGTTGCAAACGACGTCGAACTGGTCGTGCAGATGGTTGTTGTCTTGGAAACGTCTCCATCTGTTGACTCAGGGATCGAGACGTGTCTGCACGATCCGTTACAGCCATGCGGATAAGATGCCTGTCATCTCGACTGCTAGTGATACGAGATAGTTGGGATCGAGCACGGCGTTCCATATTACCCTCCTGAACCCACCGATTCCATATTCTGCTAACAGCAATGTCGCGATACGATAAACCGCAATCGCGATAGGCTACAATGCGACCTTTATCAAATTCGGAAACGTGATGGTACGCATTTCTCCTCCTTACACGAGTCATCACAATAACGTTTCACCAGGCAACGCCGGTCAACTGCTGTTTGTGTATGAGAAATCGGAAACTTTCCTCATGTCAGCACGTTGTAGGTGTCGCCACGGGCGCCAACCTTTTGTGAATGCTCTGAAAAGCTAATCAGTTGCATGTCACAGCATCTTCTTCCTGTCGGTTAAATTTCGCGTCTGTAGCACGTCATCTTCGTGGTGTAGCAGTTTTAATGGCCAGTAGTGTAGAAGGTATCTTAAGCATTTGTAGGCTTAGAGAAAACTTTTGAAAGTGTTTGCTGGAATATTCTCTCTGAAATTCTGAAGGCAGCAGAAGTAAAATACAGGCTGCGAAAATCTGTTTACAACTTGTACAGAATCCAGACGGCAGTTTAAGAGTCGAGGGGCATGAAGGGGAAGCAGTGGTTGAGAAGGGAATGAGACAGGGTTGTAGTGTACCCCGATGATAGTCAGTATTTACATTGAACAAGCAGTAAACGAAACCAAAGAAAAATGTGTAATGAGAATTAAAGTTCAGGGCAAAGAAATAAAAACTTTGAGGTTTACCGATGACGCTGTAATTCTGTCAGAGACAGTTAAGGAATTGGAAGAGCAGTTGAACATAATGAATATAGAGTTAAAAGAATGATGTAAGATGAAAATCAACAAAAGCAAAACAAGAGTAACGGGATGTAGTCGAACTGAATCAGATTATGCTACGGGAATTAGATTAGGAATTGTCACACTTTAAAGTAATTGATCAGTTTTGCAATTTGTGAATTTGTGCAGGAAAATAACTGATGATGACCAATTTAGAGAGAATGTAAAAAGTACATTGGCAATGGTAAGAAAAGCATTTGTAAAGAAGAGAAATTTACTAACAGCGATTATACATTTAAGTGTTACCAAGTCTCTTCTGAAAGTATTTGTCTGGAGTGTAGCCATACATGGAAGTGAAAATGGACGATAAACAGTTCAGAGAAAAGAAGAATGGAATCTTTCGCAATATGGTGCTACAGGAGAATGTTGAAGATCAAGTGGGTAGACCGCGTAACTACTGAGGAGGTACTGAGTAGAATTGGGAAGACTATAAATTGTGGCACAACCTGACTAGAAGAAGGAATAGATTAGTAGGACACATTCGGGAAACAGGGGATCACCAGTTTGGTACTGGGGAGAAGTGGAGGGAAGGGCAATAAAAATCCTAGAATACAGAAAACAAATTGAGAAGGATGTAGGCAGTAGTAGTTATTCGGAGGTGAAGAGGCTCGCACGAGATAGAGGAGCATGGAGAGCTGCATCAAATCATTACTGCGACTGAGGACCTCAACATCAATAACTGTTGACACATTCTCTGTATACATACTAAATATTATAATTAATTTACAGCAGTCTTCGAAAAACTTTTTGTATATAAATGTACGCATAAAGGAAACGATACTCCATACTAGCGGATCAGTCGTTATAGTGCTATTTAGGCAGTTGGGACATTTTATGACATTTCAGCGTGCACTTGAGAATAGCTATAAAGCGGAAATCATGACTGTGTGAAAAAATTAATAGAAATTTATGGTTTAAAGGCGGAAAGTTATTTCTAAACATTTGCGTATTCAGCGGGAATACGGCGAGCTAATCTTGTGAACTTTTGTATTCACTCTCCTTTCTGAGCGAGTTAAGTCCACGTGTACCCGCCATTGCTGATGGCTGTTATTCAAAATTTAAGCGGAAGCCAATGGAAGCCATAAAATTACAGGTATGTAATATGCATCTACAGGACATGTGGCCTATAATTGAAAAAGTGTCATAACGATCTCTCCATTGGCATAAGATTCAGGACTAGTCCCCCATTCGGATCTCCTGGAGGGGAGTACCAAGGTGGAGGTATCCATGAGAAAAAGGTTGAATAACCAACGAAAGGAAAACGTTCTACGAGTCCGGACGTGGAATGTCAGACTTCGAACATGGTTGGGAAGCTAGAAATTGTAAAAATGGAAATGCTAAGGCTCAATCTGGATGTAGTGCTGGTCAGACAAGTAGGATGGAAAGGTGACAAGGATTTCTGGTCAGATGAATTTAGGGCAATATCAACAGCGGCAGGATTCATTACGAGTAGAAAGGTAGGGTACAGAGTGAGTTACTGTAAACAGATCAGAGATAGGGTTGTTCTGATCAGAATCCACAGGAAACCAACACCGACAACGATAGTTTAGGTATACATACCGACGTTGCAAGTTGAAGATGATGAGATACAGAAAGCGTATGACATACTGAAGGAGTGATTCAGTACGTGAAGGGAGATGAAAATGCGATAGTCATGGGGGATGGAATGCGGGGTTGGTTGTAAGGGAAGATGTCGCAGAAAGGGTTACAAATGGTTCAAATGGCTCTGAGCACTATGCGACTTAACTTCTGAGGTCATCAGTCGCCTAGAACTTAGAACTAACTAAACCTAACTAACCTAAGGACATCACACACATCCATGCACGAGGCAGAATTCGAACCTGCGACCGTAGCGGTCGCTCGGCTCCAGACTGTAGCGCCCAGAACTGCTTGGCCACTCCGGCCGGCAAAGGGTTACAGGAGGATATGGGAAAGAGAGAGGAGATAAGCTAATTTTAGCTAGTAATAGCGAATACTCTTTTCAAGAATCGCGAGAGGAGGAGTTATACTTGGAAAAGGCAGGGAGTTACGGGAATTTCAGTTAGATCAAATTATAGTCAGCCAGAGATTCCGAAATAAGATACTGGTTTGTAAGGTGTACCCAGGGGTAGATATAGACTCAGATCACAATTTAGTAGTGATGAAGAGTAGGTTGAAGTGTAAGAGACTAGTCTGGAAGAATCAATGCGCAAAAAAGTGGTATACGGAGGTATTAAGGAATGGAGAGGTACGCTTGAAGTTCTCTAATGCTATAGACAGTGCGATAAGGAACAGCTCGTAGACAGTACAGTTGAACAGCAGTCACAGAAGTTGGAAAGAAAATCACAGGTACAAAGGAGACAACTGCAAAGGAACAGTAGGTAACTGGAGCAGTACTTCAGTTGATCTATGAGAGAAACAAATGCAAAAATATTCAGCGAAATTCATGAATAAAGAAATAAAAATCACTTAGGTGTGAATAACAGTAAGTGGAGGGAAGCTAAGGCGAAATGGCTGCATGAAAAACGTTAATAAATAGGAAAAGAAAAGATTGTCGGAAGGACTGATTCAACCTATAGAAAAGTTAAAACAGCCTTCGGTAAAACCGAAAGAAAGGGTGGTAACATTAAGAGTACAATGCTAATTCCAGTTAAATACAGTGTAGAAAGCAGATGGATGGAAGGAATACATTGAAGGCCTCTAAAAGGGAGAAGAATTGTCTGATGACGGGATAGAATAAGAAAAAGGAGTTGATACAGAAGAGATAGGGGATCTAGTAATAGAATTTAAAAGAGCTCTGAAAGACTTAAGATCAATTAAGGGCGAAGGAATAGAAAACATCCCATCAGAATTTCTGAAATCATCGGGGGCAAGTGGCAACAAAACGGCTATTCACGTTGATGTGTAGCTATGTGAGTCTGGCGATATACCATCTGACTTTGAAAAAGCATCATCCACACAATTTCGAGGTTGCAAGAGCTGGAAAGTGCGAGAATTACCGCAAAATAAGCTTAAGAGTTCGTGCATCAAAGTTGCTGCCAAGAATAATAAACGGAAGAAGCGAAAAGAAAATTGAGTATGCTTTAGATGGCGGTCAGGCACCATAGAGGCAGTTCTGACGTCTCGGCTGATAATGGAGGCAAGGCTAAAGAAAAATCAAGCTACGTTCATATTATCTGTCGTCCTGGAAAAAGCGTTCGACAGTGGCAACCGATGCAAGATGTTCGAAATTCTAAGAAATATATGAGCAAGCTGTAGGGAAAGAGGAGTAATGTATAATATATACAAGAGTGGAGAGGAAATTAAAAGGGTGTAAAATAGTGATGCAATTTTCCACCCTGCTGTTCATTTTTTTACATCGAAGAAGAAATGAAGGAAATAAAAGAAAACTTCAAGAATGGGATTGAAATACAAGCTGAATGGTTACCAACGATAAGATTCGCTAACGACATTGCCGTCCTGAATGACTGTGAAGAAAAATTACAGGATACCTAGAATGGAATGAAGTGTCTAGTAACTACAGAATATGAACTGAGAATAAATCGAAGAAAGACGAAACTAAAGAGAAATAGCAGAAATGAGAACATCGAGAAACTTAACATCCGGATTCACGATCACGGAGTAGATGAAGTTAAGGAATTCTGCTACCTAGTCATCAAAATAACCGATGACAATCGGAGAAGCGTGGATATAAAAAGCAGACTAGCACTAGTATAAAATATAGGCCCTAATTTTAGCTGCAAATTTTCGGGAACTTACGTTCGGTGCACAGCATTGTATGATAGTGAGACATAAACTGTGGGGAAAACCGAATAGGAGTAGAATCGAAACATTTGAGATGTGATGCTACGGAAGACTATTAAAAGTTAGGTGGACTTATAACTTATGTAATGTGGATTTTTCCGCAGAAACAGCGAGGAGAGGAAAGAAGTATATGTTAACCACTGACAAGAAGATAGGAGAGGATGGCAGAACACGTGTAAAGACATTAGGGAATAACTCTCATGGTACTAGAGGAACCTGTAGAGGGTAAAAACTATAGAGGGTAAAAACTATAGAGGTAGACAGATATTGGAATACATCCAGCAAATAACTAATGACATAGGTTTGGAGAGGAATTCGTAGTGGACCACTTCAAATCAGTCAGAAGATCGATAACAAAATAAATAATAAAATAAAATAAGGGGAGTGGGCAACAGTGACACGCCACCTCCATTTATGACTTTCACAACCAAATCACCATCACACCCAGTCGCAAGCAAAACTATTCTGTTAATCTGGTTGAGAAATACGTGTAGCATAGGAATGAAAATTTTATTATACGGTACCTGACAAGAAAAGTGAATCACCCAGAATACAGGGTCGTATGTCAATGTAGCTTTGTATATATACAATGATGAACCAAAAAGACTGGTACAACTGCCTAATATCGTGTAGGGCCTCTGCTAGCACTTCTGCACGCAGAAGTACCGCAACACGACATGGCAGGGACTCGACTAATGTCTGAAGTAGTGCTGAAGGGAATTGAAACCATGAATCCTGCAAGGTTGTCCATAAATGCGGAAGAGTACGAGGGGTTGGAGACGTCTTCTGAACAGCACATTGCAAGGCATCCCAGATATGCTCAATGCTGTTCGTATCTCGGGAGTTTGGTGTCCAGCGGAAATTTTTAAACTTGTATTTCTGGAACCACTCTGTAGCACTTCTGGACGTGCGGGGTGTCGCATTGTCCTGCTGCAGTTGCCCAAGTCCGTCGAAATGCACAATGGACATGAATGGATGTAGGTGATCTGACAGGATGCTTACGTACGTGTCACCTGTCACACACGCTCCACACCATCACAGAGCCTCCAGCAGCTTGAACAATCCGCTGCTGACATGCAGGGTCCATGGATTCATGAAGTTGTCTCCATACCCGTACACTCGATACAATCTGAAACGAGACTCGTCCGACCAGGCAACATGTTTCCTGTCATCAGCAGTCCAATGTCGGTGTTGACGGGCCGAGGCGAGGCGTAAAACGTTGTGTCGTGCAGTCATCAAGGGTACATGAGTGGGCCCATTTTGACCAATGATTCGTTGTATGGCTGGCACGCTGAAACGTGTTGATGGCCCAGCATTGAAATCTGCAGAAATTTGCGGAAGGGCTGCACTTTTGTCACGTTTAAAGATTCTCTTCAGTCTTCGTTGTACCCGTTCTTGCAACACTTTTTCTGCCCGCAGCGATGTCGGAGATTTGATGTTTTACCGGATTCCTGACATTCACGGTACACTCGTGAAATGTCCGAACCGGAAAATCCCCACTTCATCGCTACCTCTGAGATGTGTTCCATCGCTCATGCGCCACTCATGACACCACGGTGAAACTCACTTAAATATTCATAATCTGCCATTGTAGCAGCAGTAACCCGATCTAACAACTGCCCCAGACACCTGTTGTCTTATATAGGCGTTGCCGAAAGCAGCGCCGTATTCTGCCTGTTTACATATCTCTGTATTTGAATACGTATGCCTAGACCAATTTCTTTGGCGCTTCATTGTACGTATACATCATCGGCTGGTATGTAAATGATTAGATAAACTGCTTATTGGCTTCTGTCTCGGGTTGTTCGGTCGACGTTCTAATGATTTTACTAAAATCATTAGATGAACGTTGGCCGAAGTACCCGAGACAGAAGCCAATAGACAGTTTGTCAACAAGTGGCCACAAAAACCTTAACAATTTTGTAAATGATTGGAATTGCAGTTCACTGTGACAGATTGAATGGCTACCAGAGTGCATTACTACTGTTGCAATTAATGTTTTTACCAGACTTGATGGGTGAAAAAAATTAAACCGTCAGATGTTGAGTGACACAGAGGCGCTGCGTACTCGTGTGAGACATCGTTATAAGCACCTGACAGAATTTTAGAGGTCCCTCATAGTGGGTTTCCATTTAGCTTGCTGTCCAAATCGTGCAATATCTCGATTTTCAGGGCATTCGGACTTGACAGCGGCCCCCTGTCCTACTACGTGAGAGCGTGTCGATAGACATACTTGTCATCAAGTCTTCGGTCACCCATGTTTGTCCACGACAAGGGAGGACCACCGCACAGTGAACCAAGCAAGTCGTAGCCCCTTCACATCTACGCCTGCCGTCCGAGAACAGGCAGTGGACTCCCTGAACATTATCCCTCACCAGGGGTCTGAGATTTGCAGCAGTCACACTAAGGAATTGTCGTCGCAACGCAAAAGGACTGCACTTGAAATGGTACCGTGACTGGGAAACATGGTTTGCTGATGCAAGGCGTCTTGTCGCATTAAGCCGCGAATCGCGGTTTTGTACTACCCGTCATCGGCGAGTACTCCGACGACATGGGGAGACGTGCTATTCATCTAACGTTTTGGGAAGGCACAGCGCTGTTACTGGTGCCGTCATGATGTGGGGAGCCATCCGGTTTGACTGCAGATCACACGTCACAGGTGGCCTACTCCCTTGCTTGTTACCTCTTAGGTACCGTGGTGCCGCTTGTCAACAGGAGATTACGCGAATACACACTGCAGCGCCTATATGACTCGTCTGAGTGATGTTGAGGTAGTGCCGTCAAGTGAAAGATCCCAATATTTGCCCAATGGAGCACATGTGGGACCAGCTCGGACGTCAACTCGGTCCCATTGCCGGAAACCACGAAGTCATGAAGCTGTTACAACAGTTGTGGGACGACTTAACTCAGGAGAGGATACAGAGGGTCTATTACGCCGTTCCCAACCTAATTAGTACTTGCATCCAGCTCAAGGGGGTGCAAATTCATACTGATGAGTGGGTAAATTTCGTAATCGCAGAAATAACATCGCAAACCTTGTCAAACAGCGAAGTTTCATTCAGTTTGCCCTTGTGGGTACTTCACGTTTATTGTCAAAAAGTGTGGAAACTTCTTTCTTCTGGCAGAGCAGAGACTTTGGAATACAACAGATGTGCACTACTTCAGTTCGGATTATTCTTAGAGGGATAAGGTGGCAAAAGTGACCGCTAAATCTATGGTGAGGTATCTCAAACAGAAAAACGTTCTGGATGCCAACCAGCATGGCTTCCGAAATATTGATGACCTGCCATGGAATATTAAAAGCTGCCTCATTTTCTAATATGTTAGAGTTATCTGTAATTAATGCGAAATATCACTGTATGGGATTTGTGTACAATTACGTGGATAGAAAAACTGTTGAGTGCTTAGTGGATGAGAAATAGTTTAATACTTTTGAAAATCAGATACGCATGCAATCCGAGTATGGTTCTCGGTGCCCGTACGGTTAGCCTTGCGGTCTAACGCGCTTCTTTCCAGGCGGGAAGGCGTGCCGATCCCCGGCACAATTCCGCCCGGTGTGCTGGCGATTTCTGCGCAAATACTTTCTCCACGTACGAGTACACCAAAATTACTCTACCGCGCAAACATTATGGTTAAACTCGTCTGGTGTGAACCGTTCCCGGGAGGTCCACTGGTGGCCGAACCGCGCACAATAATCCTGGGTTCGGCGTGTGGCGGCGGCGGCGGGGAGGGGGGACTCTGAGTAATTTCCTAGTGCTATATTTTACGATAATGGTTAGTTCTACGATCCAGGAAAAAAAATCTGTCTCGCTTTAGATCGGTATACAGGCGGTAGAGGGCTCCTCTGAT
The DNA here is from genome assembly GCF_023864345.2 of Schistocerca serialis cubense. Lineage (NCBI taxonomy): Eukaryota > Metazoa > Arthropoda > Insecta > Orthoptera > Acrididae > Schistocerca > Schistocerca serialis. Next base: position 602,951,826 of record NC_064638.1, on the reverse strand, counting down.
GAGCTGACCTGGAGAACGCTATTATTCCATGTATGTTCTGACCGTGAAATCGGAAAGTTAAGGACTGCAAACTCTTGAAAATGGTGACAATTTGACTCACTAAATTCTTATGTATCACGCAAGCCCTTTTGACACAGTCCAAGTCAGACAGGAATTAATCAGTTTTCACTTACCTCCTTCAACAGTCCCACAGAAAACCTAAACTCCTTCGTGTTCTGTACAATATTAAGTGTCGCAGGACAATAATAATTGTATACATCGATTTCTTCACATGAATGGTTGTTATTAAATAATGAACGGACATACTCTCATCCGCCCAGCTCAACTCTAAAATGTGAAGATACCAGAATCTGACAAAACACCTATCTACACTTTCTACAGAGATCATAGTATTCCATGTGACACCGAAATGATTTACTGTAACTCTTCAAAAGGCTTCACATTTAGGCAGATCCTGATAAGATTCGAAACTAGTTCAAAGTTTGAAACTTGATTTAAATGTTCAAAAAACGCAAAACACGGTTATTTAAATGAAGTGTCAATCACAACTGCGATTCGTCAGTTCATAGAAACACCTGGGAGTAGTAATTTGAGTGGCTATGAAATGTAATGATCACACAGGCTCGGTCGTGGGTAAAGCAAGTCATTCGTTGCTCGGATAATGGGAAAATGCAGTCATTCTACAAAGGAGATTGTTTCCAAAAGAGTCGTGCCATGTTTCCGAGAATACTTTCTGAAAATTTTGTCCATGCGTGTGCTGAACATTGCGGTCTACTGTCAATTTTTAGAATTCTTGATCGTTGAAAACTGTATTTGTCTGTAGCAGACGTTGCAATGAAAAACAGAAATGTGATGGACGCCAAGAAATCTCTATTCGCTTTACGCTGTATTTAGCCGCTAGCTGAAATGGTCTCTTGATCGAAACTCGTTGTCTTTGAATAGATATTTTTTTAACAACTTTTGGTCATTCGATGGTGCCTGTTTTTAAATCCAACCCTAGAATACGGCTCATGTGTGTGGGACTAATTCCAAATGGGCCTAACAGCGGATATGGAGCGTATACAAAGAGGGGCAGCACAACTGGTCACACGTTTGTCTGTGGAAGAGTACCACAGAAATGCTGAGAAAACTGAACCGGCGTGCTCTTCTGCATCTACACCTACATCTACATCTGTACTCTGGAAGCCGCCTTGCGGTGTGTGGTGGAGACTACTTTGTGTCTCACTGTCACTTTCCCCCTCTCGTGCTCCAGTCGCAGACAGTTCGCGGGGAGACTGGCGGTAAGCCTACATTTGGGCACGAATCTCTTTAATTTTTTCATAATGGTATTTTGTCAAGATATGCGTAGGAGGAAGCATTATATTTGTTTGCTCATCTAGGAATGTACTCTCACTGAAATTTAACACGAAACCATCCGTGAAGCAGAACGCCCCCCTTACAGCATGTGCCACCGTAGTTGGTTGCTCTGTGACGCTTTCATGATTTGAAAGCAGACGTCAATTATTCCAGACATCTTTCTTTTCCGAATTTCATAATCCAAATTAAAGAAAAGCACCTGGAAATACTCTTCAGTTTCCTACGTACCTCTGTCGCAGCGACAGTGAATGTGACGTTACGTGAAGTTGTGCGCGAACAGACGAGTTTAAGTCACCATATTTCTGTGCTCTATACGCGACTGCATTTGGAAGGAAACCGTAATACGTGGTGTAATGTGAAGCACCCTCTGATAAGCAGTTCACAGTAGTTTTACTGGTGGATGTAGAATTAGACGCAAAAGAGTTTTCCTCTAGGTTCAGATAGACTGCGGTATCCGAAGGTGATGTTAAAGGAACTGCTGTTGCCGGGGGCTATATTTCGGAGGTGGGCGCCTGGAGTGCAGAGGGCACGACGCCGTTTAGAGCGGTGCGGTTCTCACGTGGTCGCCAAGGGCGTCTGCCCGGCCTGGCCCGCAGCTTTCGAAAACTTTCGCGGGCGCCGCGGCGGCGGGGAAAGCTATCGTCAGGCACTACCAGAGGCCGAGGTAGCGGCAGAAGCGGCGCTAATCCTAGGCCGAGGGCCTTCCTGCCGCTCGCACTTGCGGTTTCCGCCTCAAGGTCGCCCACGAGGGCCCACACTGTGGCGTGTCAGGTTCAACTAGCCGCCAAAAGCAGCTCGGCCGAACTCTCTCCTCCCTTTTACTCATCTGTGTTATACGCGGTATAACGGGTATAAGTGCAGATATTGCTGTTGCAAACTGACGACATTACGTCAATATTTACGTAATTTCTAGACTACAAGTTCCATGTTTGTAGGCTGGGTAGTACCTCCAAGCACATGTGACAAGAGAAAGCAATAAATGGTTATTTTCTCCTGGGCAGCAGGTCAGGTGTTGAAGTGTGGATCAGTGGACGCAATATTGCTCGTGTATTCTGACTCGGGTAGCCCATTTAGTGATGCAGTACGACTGTGCAGAAGACATCAGGTCGTAAATTTTGTAACATATTTATAAGATGACTTTGCCTCGTAGAAAAAACAACCAACATAATGATGAATATATACAAGGTGGTCCACTGATCGTGACCGGGCCAAATATCTCACGAAATAAGCGTCAACGAAAAAACTACAAAGAACGAAACTTGTCTAGCTTGAAGGGGGAAACCAGATGGCGCTATGGTTGGCCCGCTAGATGGCGCTGCCACAGGTCAAACGGATATCAACTGCGTTTTTTTAAATAGGAACTCCCATTTTTTTATTACGCATTCGTGTAGTATGTAAAGAAATATGTATGTTTTAGTTGGACAAATTTTTCGCTTTCTGATAGATGGCGCTGTAATCGTCACAAACATATGACTCACAATTTTAGACGAACAGTTGGTAACAGGTAGGTTTTTTAAATTAAAATATAGAATGTAGGTACGTTTGAACATTTTATTTCGGTTGTTCCATTGTGATACATGTACCTTTGTGAATGTATCATTTCTGACAACTCATGCTGCTACAGCGTGCTTACCTGTAAATACCACATTAATGCAATAAATGCTCAAAATGATGTCCGTCAACCTCAAGGCATTTGGAAATACGTGTAACGACATTTCTCTCAACAGCGTGTAGTTCGCCTCCCCTAATGTTCTCACATGTATTGACAATGCACTGACGCATGTTGTCAGGCGTTGTCAGTGGATCACGATAGCAATTATCCTTCAACTTTCCCCACAGAAAGAAATCCGGGGACGTCAGATCCGGTGAATGTGCGGGCCGTGGTATGGTGCTTCGACGACCAATCCACCTGTCATCAAATATACTATTCAATATCGCCTCAACCGCACGCGAGCTATGTGCCGGACATTCATCAAGTGGGAAGTACATCGCCATTCTGTCATGCAGTGAAACATCTTGTAGTAACATCGGTAGAACATTACGTAGGAAATCAGCATACATCGCGCCATTTAGATTGCCATCGATAAAATGGGGGCCAATTATTCTTCATCCCATAATGCCGCACCATACATTAACCCGCCAAGGACGCTGATGTTCCACTTCTAGCAGCCATCATGGATTTTCCGCTGCCCAATAGTGCACATTATGCCGGCTAACGTTACCGCTGTTGCTGAATGACGATTCGTCGCTAAGTAGAACGCGTGCAAAGAATCTGTCATCGTCCCGTAATTTCTCTTGTGCCCAGTGGCAGAACTGTACATGACGTTCAAAGTCGTCGCCATGCAATTCCTGGTGCACAGAAATATGGTACGGGTGCAGTCGATGTTGATGTAGCATTCTCAACACCGACGTTTTTGAGATTCCCGATTCTCGCGCAGTTTGTCTGATACTGATGTGTGGATTAGCCGCGACAGCAGCTGTAACACCTACTTGGGCATCATCATTTATTGCAGGTCGTGGTTGACGTTTCACATGCGGCTGAACACTTCCTGTTTCCTTAAATAACGTAACTAACCGGCGAACGGTCCGGACACTTGGATGATGTCGTCCCGGATACCGAGCAGCATTCATAGCACACGCCCGTTGGGCATTTTGATCACAATAGCCATACATCAACACGATATCGATCTTTTCCGCAATTGGTAAACGGTCCATTTTAACACGGGTAATGTATCACGAAGCAAATACCGTCCGCACTGGCGGAATGTTACGTGATACCACATACTTTAACGTTTGTGACTATTACAACACCATCTGTCACAAAGCGAAAAAAGTGGTCCAACTAAAACATTCATATTTCTTTACGCACTATACGAATATGTAATAAAAATGGGGGTTCCTGTTTAAAAAAAACGTAGTTGATATCCGTTTGACCTATGGCAGCGCCATCTAGCGGGCCAACCATAGCGCCATCTGGTTTCCCCCTTGGAGCTAGACAAGTTTCGTTCGTTTGACACTTATTTCGTGAGATATTTGGCCCGGTCACTAGATAAAGAAATACCTACCCTTACAGCTGTTAAATTCTGTGTATCTCATATCTGGATGGAACTGGCCTTAATGACAAGGGAACCTCCCCATCGCACCCCTCTCACATTTAGTTATAAGTTGGCACAGTGGATAGGCCTTGAAAAACCGAATACAGATCAATCGAGAAAACAGGAAGAAGTTCTGTGGAACTATGAAAAAAATAAGCAAAATGTACAAACTGAGTAGTCCATGTGCAAGATAGGTAACATCAAGGACAGCGCAAGCTAAGGAGCGTCGTGGTCCGGTGGATGTGCGGACGTGCGCCAGCCGCGATGGTCTAGCGGTTCTAGGCGCGCAGTCCGGAACCGCGCGGCTGCTACGGTCGCAGGTTCGAATCCTGCCTCGGGCATGGATGTGTGTGATGTCCTTAGGTTAGTTAGGTTTAAGTAGTTCTAAGTTCTAGGGGACTGATGACCACAGATGTTAAGTCCCATAGTGCTCAGAGCCATTTGAACCATTTTTTTGTGCGGACGTGCGGAGCGGCTGTTGCGGTGTTTACATCGTCGCTGCGAGCGGCCGGCGCTGTGCGGTGAGTGCGCGCTTTCTGCGTTAGTCATAGTCCACGATCACATTCTAGAATGACATAATGGAACAGACAACGCAACGCGATACTTTGAAGTTGATTTTCGATACGAACTATGCCCGACCGAAATCTTACGAAGTTGAGGCATTTATAGAAAACAGGAAGAAGTTCTGTGGAACTATGAAAAAAATAAGCAAAATGTACAAACTGAGTAGTCCATGTGCAAGATAGGTAACATCAAGGACAGCGCAAGCTAAGGAGCGTCGTGGTCCGGTGGATGTGCGGACGTGCGCCAGCCGCGATGGTCTAGCGGTTCTAGGCGCGCAGTCCGGAACCGCGCGGCTGCTACGGTCGCAGGTTCGAATCCTGCCTCGGGCATGGATGTGTGTGATGTCCTTAGGTTAGTTAGGTTTAAGTAGTTCTAAGTTCTAGGGGACTGATGACCACAGATGTTAAGTCCCATAGTGCTCAGAGCCATTTGAACCATTTTTTTGTGCGGACGTGCGGAGCGGCTGTTGCGGTGTTTACATCGTCGCTGCGAGCGGCCGGCGCTGTGCGGTGAGTGCGCGCTTTCTGCGTTAGTCATAGTCCACGATCACATTCTAGAATGACATAATGGAACAGACAACGCAACGCGATACTTTGAAGTTGATTTTCGATACGAACTATGCCCGACCGAAATCTTACGAAGTTGAGGCATTTATCGAAGAAACTTTTCAGATCAACGTGGATGAATTGAGTGGAATTCACCTGTCGATTGTCAGTCCGACTGTGTTCCTTAACTTATCCAGTTCTGACAAGTGCGACCAAATTGTAGAAACATGTGGTGGGATGGCAAAATTCAAACATTCAGACGGACACATAGAGCAGGTCACGGTTTCGCGTGACGGAATGGGAATAAGAACGGTTCGAATCTTTGAGCTCCCCTTTGAAATAACGCCCGAAGAGATTAACAACAAACTGAGAGACTATGGCGCCATTATCAGCAATGTCGGCGAAAAATGGTCTAGCTTGCACAAGTATCTAGTATTAAATGGAGTCAGGCAAGTTAAGATTGACATGCTGAAACATATCCCATCGTATCTCTGGATTGGTGGATATCGAGCGATCATCATTTACGATGGCCAGCCGAGAACCTGCTCGGGTTGTGGTTCGACCCAACACGTCCGCGCGCAGTGTGTTCAACGGCGTGTGACGCAACTGTCGACTGGGGAGCGAGACCCGCCTAGTCAGATGGCCACGCCGCCGCAATTCGCAGTGACGTCGCCCCAGATATGTGTTTCGACAGGGCGGTAGTTGCTTATGCCGACGTTCCCAATGTTACCGTAGCCATGGATACTAGCAGCACAGAGGCTACAGGTCCAGCACACTCACAAGACGAGGAAACTGACAGGTGTGCAGAACAAGACCAGGCTAAGACGGCAGAAGAAGGCATATACAAACCACTCGAAGAAGTCGGGCACCACAAAGAGGACACAGTTGCAACATCGGAGGATAAAGACCAGCAGCCTACAACTGTTTCACCAAAGAAACGGAAGAAACGTCGAATAGCCCGTCAGGGAGCAGCATAAATCGCGCCAATCTTGCGTGAAAAGGTGAAACAGATAGGCCAAGAACTGGCGGAGACGACACAAGTAGCTCCTCTGGAAGATCGAACAACAAAAACGAAGACCCGAAACGAGGACACTGAACCCGACCGTGGAATCCACATTCCAGGCGGTACAGCTCGTCCGAAGGACCCTCCACCTGTACCAAAAACGGCCACGCGGGAAGCTACGTGCACGCGAGATTGGGCGGATGACGTGGAGGAGCAAAGCCATGATGCAGAGATGGCTGACATACCACAACGTTCAGGACGGACGGCACGCTACCGTCGACAAGATGTGTCCACCCGGCAACAAACCACTATCAAAGTCGCTCGTGCAGAAGATGATGATGCCGACTTCTTCTAAGTAGAGCAAACATCCACTTCTCCTGGCAAACAGTATCTCACCTGACACGGTATAGTCGACGTGACGTCCTTGCAGGCGTACAGAATTGCGACCTTGAATATACATAAAATTAGCAGCACCCTCAATCTGAGAAATCTCCAAGATTTTCTGTACGCCGCTGATGTTGACATCTTAATGCTGCAAGAAGGAACGGCTATCCGTTTGGACGAAATCACTGGCTACAATGCCGTCATCAATCCTGGCAATGACAATAGCCTCGGCACAGCGATTATGACTAAAGAAGGGATCCTACTTACAGACGTGGCGAAACTGCCGAACAGTAGAGGTCTCGTTGTCACGATAAACAACACCAGGTTTATCAATATATATGCCCCGTCAGGAACAGGAAACAAGCGCCGCAGGGCCGAATTTTTCAAGGAGGACATCGCCCCCCTTTTCGCTGTGCGATTTGAACAAATAATATTTGCGGGTGACTTTAATTGCGTGCTGAGTCCCAAAGATCAGACGCCAAATTTTAACAAATCTCTGGAGCTGGAGAACATCGTCAGAGAATTCCATCTGTTAGACACTTGGGAACTAAAACATAGTGATCAGCTAGGTTTCACCTATATCACCAGCCATTCTGCCAGTCGTATCGACAGGATTTACGCAACATCCAATTTAAGGAGACACGTTTTACAGTCCGAGCTATGGCCCACTATTTTCTCTGATCATATCGCGTACATATGTACGATAAATTTAGAGAAACAAGGAACTTACAGGGCGAGAGGTGAGTGGAAGCTAAACGTTGCTTATCTTTCGGATCCTGGATGTCACACCGCCTTCCACACCACTTGGGCAGAATGTGAAAGGAAGTTCCACTTGTACGGTACGACGCTGAATTGGTGGCTAAACTGCGCGAAGCCCGCAATAATAAAGACAATGAAAACTTACTCCCGTGAAAAAGCCGCCTGGCGGAAGCGGACATTAGACTTTTACTTCAGCTCTCTGAGAGGCTTGTGCGTTCGGGATGCTACAATCATAACAAACTATGGGCAAATCAACAGAATAAAAGCAAAATTGCTCACCCTGCAGAGACACCATCTCGAAGGCTGTAAAATACGAACGCGTTTGCAGAACGGTACACGAGAAGAAACATTATCGATGTACCACATCCTCCAAGAGAACAAAAGACAAAAACGGAAAATTCTGACGGAACTCAAAACTTCAGACGGGAGACTCTTGATAGATCAAGCTGCAATACGAGACGAGATCCATCGACACTTTATTGAGTTGCTGGCCAATACACAGACAGATGAAACAGAGCAGCAACTCTCACTGCTAGGATGACAGAGCGACTCACTCCAGAAGAAGCTGATGTGCTCGCAGCAAGAATAACGGACGAAGACGTCGAAGATGCCATCTCGAGGAGTCCAAAGAATAAATCACCTGGACCAGATGGGCTACCCGCTGAATTTTATCAAACTTTTCGCGAACAGATAATTGCTAAATCGACACTCGTCTGCAATGAAATACTAAATGCCGACACTGACCTTCCGAAGGAATTCTGTGAAGGTACAGTGGTCTTAGTCCCCAAAACACCAAGAGGCAAAACCGTGGAGAACCTTCGACCCATAACACTTCTCAATAGTAATTATAAAATCTTCGCCCGTATCATGATGCAAAGGCTTAATTCAGTTATTCGTACAGTGACAGGAGCTTACCAGACAAGTGTGAGAAAGAATAGAACGATATTTCAGACCTAATGCGACATCAGAGACATTATAGCGATATCGGAAGCCTGCAACATTCGCTGTGCCCTGATGTCGCTTGACTTTGAAAAAGCTTTTGATAAAGTTAATCATTCGTACCTGTTCCGGTGTATGACATCCATGCACTTCCCACAGAAAATTATAGCCTCCGTGAAAAACATACTGACGAATAGCACGTCAAGAATCAGTGTCAACGGACAACTCAGTCACCCGATCAATATTCACAGTTCGGTAAGACAAGGTTGCCCCATGTCCATGACGCTTTTCGCGATTGCGCTTGAACCTCTCTTAGTATCCCTGACTCGTCAACTCCGTGGACTACATATACACGGACAGAAGATCATATGTCAAGCCTACGCGGACGATGTAGGGGTACTTGTGACTGACGAAAGCGGGGTGGAAACGGTACTTGAAGTTGTGGCGACCTACGAACTGCCGTCAGGAGCTAAACTCAACCGCAATAAATCTGGTATTATGAATCTTGGTAGGGGCATAAGGATCAGAGCAGCTGGACGTATCAACACTGTGGAAAAAATAAAATGCCTTGGAATAGAATATACGAATAATATCCGCCGCACAGCCGCTCTCAATTATAGAAAATTACTTGCCACATTACGAGCAAGCATAAAACAACACAGCTTGAGTATTTTAAATGCAATACAAAAAGTGCAACTAGCCAATACCTATATAACCTCCAAAGTAAACTATGTTGCTCAAGTGCTGCCTCTCCCACGAACCATAGCACACCAAATGCAAGGAGCGCTTGGTTATTTTGTCAGCAGAGGTCAGATATTTAAGGTTTCATATGATACCTTGACGCTACCGACACGCAATGGAGGGCTACATCTAACAGACATCTACCTTAAAGCGCAAGCGCTACACGTTAGTCAAACTTATAAACAGTGGCAACGATCACCGCGGACCTTAGTGGCTCATCTCTTACGAGAAATCACCCCAGTCAGCAGAGACGTCGATGTGCATCACATCTCCCACAAGCTGTACCACTATAAACATTTTCTTGTGGAATACAGCTATGTACGCCATAGAATACCGGAGAAGGACATATATCAGGTTAAGGAGGTTTACAACACCTTGCTGGAAGGAAAATTGAGCAATCGAATAGAAAACAAGTTTCGACATTATAACTGGAAAAACGTATCTGACCCCCATCTACCATCCAATGTGCGATCGACGTGGTACCTCGCAGTCAATAGAAAAATCCCCAACAACTCTAAGCTGCACGCGATACGTCTGGCACACACACCAAACTGTCCCAGCTGCAATGTCGTCGACACTGAAGAACATCGCTTCGTCTGTGACGATGTGAAAGACGTGTGGAATCTCTTCAGGCAACAACTAGCACATGTGCTCCGCACGTGACCTAACACCATTACACCGACACACGTCCTTCTGCCAGATGACGTGCCATATCCTAACACTAAAAGAAGGTCAGCCAACTGGCTCAAAGGACTGACAGTCCATTACATCTCAACGGCTATGACGAAGAGTGCAGCAGACTACTGGATGTACCTGATGACAGAACATCATAAGCTCGAACGACAAAAGAAATACAAAGAAAATTACGCAAATTTCTTGACCCGAACTTTGTCTTACCGACAGAGCTGAAGAACAATTAAACGATATTTTGTACAATCTCAGGATTACTTTTTTTTTCTTTCTTTCTTTATGAAATTATCTATTAAGTTTCTCATTCCTTTTACGCCAACAAGGTGGCTATTTCGTTTATCCTTTGCCCTCGTGTAGCAGCACTAATAGGTTGCTGATGCAAACATGAGACGCCAGCAGGCTGAAGTATTCCTGGCTCTCCTATAAAAATCGCTCCCGCACAATGGTGGAAGAATGTAGCGGACCTATTTTCTTTCCACAACCCCAAAAGAAGGGATTTTGTTTACTTGTACACATTTACTTCGTTGGTCAACTATCTCTTATGGAACAAACATAGCACAGAAGCTAGCCGAAGAAGGCACAAATGGCGAGCGGAAGGACGGGCTGTAGGGGAGGAAGGAGGCCCGGAAAAAAAAGGTGGTTAGCGTAAGCAGCTGCCGAACGAGAGGTCCTTGGTTCAAGTAATCCCTCCAGTGAAAAGTTTTCTTTCTTTATTTTCGCAAAATTATGATAAGTCCGTTCGTTCATTGACGTTTCTGTTCACTGTAATAAGTTTAGTGTCTGTGTTTTGCGACCGCACCGCAAAACCGTGCGATATGTAGGCGAAAGGACGTGCCTCTCCAATGGGAATCGAAAACATTTGATCGCAAGCTCATAGGTCAACCGATTCCTCCACAGGAAAACTTTTCTGATACATTCTATACGACACTGGTGACGGCATGTGCGCCAAATTACAGGAATATGTTGTCGACCCACCCAACTTGTGCACTTGGCGAATGGGTAAAAAGATTTTTTTACCTTGCCTGGTTTAGGTTTTCTTGTGGATGTGATAATCACTCCCAAAAAAGTGATGAAAACATAAGAATTTGTCACATAAAATGCAACAAATGAATGCAACAGTTTCACAGTCGCACAGTTTTCCCTGCGCTCTGTCAAAACATATGTTTTTAACGTTTTCAAATTTTTCCGTGGGAGACCGTCAAATCCTGCATATGTCCAAGCATATCTGAACATGCCCTGGAATTTTGGAGAGCGAAGTTGATTATGTATGAGTGTCTGAACTTTGATAATTGTCTGAAAATAAAAAATTAAACTTTTTCACTCGAGGGAAAACTTGGACAAAGGACCTCTCGTTCCACAATTGCTCACGGTACCCACGGCACCACGGCGCTCCTGAGCTCATCCTATCCTTGATGTTGCCTATCTTGCGCTTGGACCACTCAGTTTGTATATTTTGCTTGTTTTTTTCATAGTTCCACAATACTTCTTCCTGTTTTCTCGATTTTTCTGTGTTCAGTTTTTCAAGGTCTATCCACTGTGCCAACTTATAACTAAATCTGAGGTGGCTGTTATGGGGAGGTTCCCTTGTGAGTAGTAAACCCTCCACTTAGTCTTATTATTACCCTGGTTAACACTGCGTTCGTCGAGCGCCTAGTAATAATTAATAAAAACTCATTCCGGCAAAATTATTTAGTTGAGTAGTTTAGTATAGTGATTTTCGAACTAGAATAGCATCACTCACCCTAAAAGGGTACGGTATGGTCAGTTTATAAGAATCCAAATTCAAGACTCCTAAATGATCGAGCAACAATGTATGGTTGAGTGACTGCCACAGCCGCAGGAATGTCTGCCGAAAAATAGATACGAAGGCACCCAAAATGCTTTAATAATCACCTGGCAAAGCAGGCCCAGCTAGCCGCGCGGTCTAACGCCGGCTTCCCGAGCAGGAAGGCGTACCGGTCCCTGACACGAATCCGCCTGGCGGATTAGTGTCCAGTTCCAGTGTACTGGCTACCCTTTGGATGGCTTTATGGCGGATTTTCATCTGCCTCGGCGAATGCCTGCTGGTTCCCCTTATTCTGTCTCAGTTACACTATGTCGGCGATTGCTGCACAAACACTGTTTCCACGTACACGTACACCACAATTACTTTACCACGCAAACATTCGGTGTTACACTCGTCTGGTATGAGACGTTTCCGAGAGGGCAGGGGGTCCACTGGGGGCCGAACCGCACAATAAACCTCGGTTTTGTGTGGGGCGGCGGTGGGGTGGGTGGACTGCTGTGGCCTGTTGTGGGGTTGTGAACCACTGAGGGCTACAGCGGGTCGAAGCCTCTCCATCGTTTGTAGGTCCCCGATTCAATATACACTCCTGGAAATTGAAATAAGAACACCGTGAATTCATTGTCCCAGGAAGGGGAAACTTTATTGACACATTCCTGGGGTCAGATACATCACATGATCACACTGACAGAACCACAGGCACGTAGACACAGGCAACAGAGCATGCACAATGTCGGCACTAGTACAGTGTATATCCACCTTTCGCAGCAATGCAGGCTGCTATTCTCCCATGGAGACGATCGTAGAGATGCTGGATGTAGTCCTGTGGAACGGCTTTCCATGCCATTTCCACCTGGCGCCTCAGTTGGACCAGCGTTCGTGCTGGACGTGCAGACCGCGTGAGACGACGCTTCATCCAGTCCCAAACATGCTCAATGGGGGACAGATCCGGAGATCTTGCTGGCCAGGGTAGTTGACTTACACCTTCTAGAGCACGTTGGGTGGCACGGGATACATGCGGACGTGCATTGTCCTGTTGGAACAGCAAGTTCCCTTGCCGGTCTAGGAATGGTAGAACGATGGGTTCGATGACGGTTTGGATGTACCGTGCACTATTCAGTGTCCCCTCGACGATCACCAGTGGTGTACGGCCAGTGTAGGAGATCGCTCCCTACACCATGATACCGGGTGTTGGCCCTGTGTGCCTCGGTCGTATGCAGTCCTGATTGTGGCGCTCACCTGCACGGCGCCAAACACGCATACGACCATCATTGGCACCAAGGCAGAAGCGACTCTCATCGCTGAAGACGACACGTCTCCATTCGTCCCTCCATTCACGCCTGTCGCGACACCACTGGAGGCGGGCTGCACGATGTTGGGGCGTGAGCGGAAGACGGCCTAACGGTGTGCGGGACCCTAGCCCAGCTTCATGGAGACGGTTGCGAATGGTCCTCGCCGATACCCCAGGAGCAACAGTGTCCCTAATTTGCTGGGAAGTGGCGGTGCGGTCCCCTACGGCACTGCGTAGGATCCTACGGTCTTGGCGTGCATCCGTGCGTCGCTGCGGTCCGGTCCCAGGTCGACGGGCACGTGCACCTTCCGCCGACCACTGGCGACAACATCGATGTACTGTGGAGACCTCACGCCCCACGTGTTGAGCAATTCGGCGGTACGTCCACCCGGCCTCCCGCATGCCCACTATACGCCCTCGCTCAAAGTCCGTCAACTGCACATACGGTTCACGTCCGCGCTGTCGCGGCATGCTACCAGTGTTAAAGACTGCGATAGAGCTCCGTATGCCACGGCAAACTGGCTGACACTGACGGCAGCGGTGCACAAATGCTGCGCAGCTAGCGCCATTCGACGGCCAACACCGCGGTTCCTGGTGTGTCCGCTGTGCCGTGCGTGTGATCATTGCTTGTACAGCCCTCTCGCAGTGTCCGGAGCAAGTATGGTGGGTCTGACACACCGGTGTCAATGTGTTCTTTTTTCCATTTCCAGGAGTGTACTATACACTAGACAAACACCTGGATAAAATAGCATTATGTAATTCATTTTTCGATCGTTTTCAGGTCCATGACTGTAGTGCTGGTGCATACTGAACCCACTGCAGCACATTACCGGAGCATACAGCTGGAGACAAACAATATGCCATAGTTCATTCACAAATTAGATGTAGGCAGCGCCATTTTGTTATGCCCTCTGTTGCGGTGTGCTATGCTTCTGTGCTGTGGTGGGTTCAGTATGTATCAGCACTGCAGATGTGGACATGAAAACAACCAAATATTAATTGTTGTTGTTGTTGTGGTCTTCAGTCCTGAGACTGGTTTGATGCAGCTCTCCACGCCACTCTATCCCGCACAAGCCTCTTCATCTCCCAGTACCTTCTGAATCTGCTTAGCGTATTCACCTCTTGGTCTCCCTCTACGATTTTTACCCTCCACGCTGCTCTCCAATACTATATTGGTGATCCCTCGATGTCTCAGAACATGTCCCACCAACTGATCCCTTCTTCTAGTCAAGTTGTGCCACAAGCACCTCTTCTCCCAAATTCAGTTCAATACCTCCTCATTAGTTATGTGATCTACCCATCTAATCTTCAGCATTCTTCTGTAGCACCACATTCGAAATCTTCTATTCTCTTCTTGTCTAAACTATTTATCGTCCACGTTTCACTTCCATACATGGCTACACTCCATACAAATACTTTCAGAAACGACTTCCTGACACTTAAATCTATACTCGATGTTAACAAATTTTTCTTCTTCAGAAACGCTTTCCTTGCCATTGCCAGTCTACATTTTATATCCTCTCTACTTCGACCATCATCAGTTATTTTGCTCCCCAAATAGCAAAAGTCCTTTACTACTTTAAGTGTCTCATTTCCTAATCTAATTCCCTCAGCATAACCCGACTTAATTCGACTACATTCCATTATCCTCGTTTTGCTTTTGTTGACGTTCATCTTATATCCTCCTTTCAAGACACTGTCTATTCCGTTCAGCTACTCTTCCAAGTCCTTTGCTGCCTCTGACAGAACTACAATGTCATCGGCGAACCTCAAAGTTTTTATTTCTTCTCCATGGATTTTAATTCCTACTCCGAACGTTTCTTTTGTTTCCGTTATTGCTTGCTCAATATACAGATTGAATAACATCGGGGATAGGCTACAACCCTGTCTCACTCCCTTCCCAACCACTGCTTCCCTTTCATGCCCCTCGACTCTTATAACTGCCATCTGCTTTCTGTACAAGTTGTAAATAGTCTTTCGCTCCCTGTATTTTACCCCTGCCACCTTCAGAACCTGAAAGAGAGTATTCCAATCAACATTGTCAAAAGCTTTATCTAAGTCTACAAATGCTAGAAACGTAGGTTTGCCTTTCCTTAATCTTTCTTCTAAGATAAGTCGTAGGGTCAGTATTGCCTCACGTGTTCCGACATTTCTACGGAATCCAAACTGATCTTCCACGAGGTCGGCTTCTATCAGTTTTTCCATTCGTCTGTAAATAATTCGTGTTAGTATTTTGCAGCTGTGACTTATTAAACTGATAGTTCGGTAATTTTCACATCTGTCAACACCTGCTTTCTTTGGGATTGGAATTATTATATTCTTCTTGATGTCTGAGGGTATTTCGCCTGTCTCATACATCTTGCTCACCAGATGGTAGAGTTTTGTCAGGACTGGCTCTCCCAAGGCCATCAGTAGTTCTAATGGAATGTTGTCTACTCCGGGGGCCTTGTTTCGACTCAGGTCTTTCAGTGCTCTGTCAAACTCTTCACGCAGTATTATATCTCCCATTTCATCTTCATCTACATCCTCTTCCATTTCCATAATATTGTCCTCAAGTACATCGCCCTTGTATGGATCCTCTATATACTCCAACCATCTTTCTGCTTTCTCTTCTTTGCTTAGAACTGGGTTTCCACCTGAGTTCTTGATATTCATACAAGTCGTTCTCTTTTCTCCAACGGTCTCTTTAATTTTCCTGTACGCAGTATCTATCTTACCCCTAGTGAGATAAGCCTTTACATCCTTACATTTGTACTCTAGCCATCCCTGCTTAGTCATTTTGCACTTCCTGTCGATCTCATTTTTGAGACTTTTGTATTCCTTTTTGCCTGCTTCATTTACTGCATTTTTATATTTTCTCCTTTCATCAATTAAATTCAATATTTCTTCTGTTACCCAATGGTTTCTACTAGCCCTCGTTTTTTCCCCTATTTGATCCTCTGCTGCCTTCACTATTTTATCCCTCAAAGTTACCCATTCTTCATCTACTGTATTTCTTTCCCCCATTCCTGTCAGTTGTTCCCTTATGCTCTCCCCGAAACTTTGTACAGCCTCTGGTTCTTTCAGTTTATCCAGGTCCCATCTCCTTAAATTCCCACCTTTTTGCAGTTTCTTCGGTTTTAATCTACAGTTCATAACCAATAGATTGTGGTCAGAGTCCATATCTGCCCCTGGAAATGTCTTACAATTTAAAACCTGGTTCCTAAATCTCTGCCTTAGCATTATATAATCTATCTGATACCTTTTAGTATCTCCAGGGTTCCTCCATGTATACAACCTTCTTTCATGATTCTTAAACCAAGTGTTAGCTATGATTAAGTTATGCTCTGTGGAAAATTCTAACAGACAGCTTCCTCTTTCATTTCTCTCCCCCAATCCATATTCACCCACTATATTTCCTTCTCTCCCTTTTGCTACTCTCGAATTCCAGTCACCCACCACTATTAAATTTTCGTCTCCCTTCACTACCTGAATAATTTCGTTTATCTCATCATACATTTCATCAATTTCTTCATCATCTGCAGACCCAGTTGGCATATAAACTTGTACTACTGTAGTCGGCGTGGGCTTCGTGTCTATCATGTCCACAATAATGCGTTCACTATGCTGTTTGTAGTAGCTTACCTGTACTCCTATTTTTTTTAGTCATTATTAAACCTACTCCTGCATTACCCCTATTTGATTTTGTATTTATAATCCTGTATTCACCTGACCAGAAGCCTTGTCCCTCCTGCCACCGAACTTCACTAATTCCCACTATATCTAACTTTAACCTATCCATTTCCCTTTTTAAATTTTCTAACCTACCTGCCCGATTAAGGGATCTGACATTCCACGCTCCGATCCGTAGAATGCCAGTTTTCTTTCTCCTGATAACAATGTCCTCCTGAGTAGTCCCCGCCCGGAGATCCGAATGGGGGACTATTTTACCTCCGGAATATTTTACCCAAGAGGACGCCATCATCATTTAATCATACAGTAAAGCTGCATGCCCTTGGGAAAAATTATGGCTGTAGTGTCCCCTTGCTTTCAGCCGTTCGCAGTACCAGAACAGCAAGGCTATTTTGGTTAGTGTTACAAGGCCAGATCAGTCAATCATCCAGACTGTTGCCCATGCAAATACTGAAAAGGCTGCTGCCCCTCTTCAGGAACCACACGTTTGTCTGGCCTCTCAACAGATACCCCTCCGTTGTGGTTGCACCTACGGTACGGCTATCTGTATCGATGAGGCAAGCAATACTAATTACGTAACTTAATTATTTGAAAACGGTATTTGACCTTTATGAATGCATGCATCTCTCTTTCATTCTCTCTCTCTCTCTCTCTCTCTCTCTCTCTCTCTCTCTCTTTCTCTCTCTCTCTCTCTCTCTCTCTGTCTCTCTCTCTCTCTCTCTCTCTCTCTCTCTGTGTGTGTGTGTGTGTGTGTGTGTGTGTGTGTGTGTGTGTGTGTGTATGTGTGAGTGTGAGTGTAAGTGTGTGTTTGTTCCTGTGTTTGAGTTTGATGCATGAGTTAGATGAGATAACAATGTTTGTAAGAAGAATGAAAAAGGCTCATCTAGTTTCTATCCCGTCCTCTGTAGATAGTTACGAAACTCATACACTGATCCGCAGTGGCATTTCTGTAAACGACAAAGCAGAACCCACTACAACTCAATAGTTTTCCTGCGGGCTCCTCCACGTATTAAGGCAAAGACAATTACATTATGTTTGAACATCGACTACCTAACTGCAAATACTCAAAACACTCATTTACTAACGAGTCTTAGTCAAGTCAAACTATCAACCGAAGAAGCTGTTCGCCAATAATCACCAAGAGCTGCTGAAGATATAAGCCCATAGCACTAGCAATTCCGAACAAACCACCATCATCAAAAACCAAACAGCTACTTGTATCAGCCTGCATGGCATCGTTCAATCTGTCGCATCAAAAAAATGAAACAAAATAAACTGTGTTGCGTTAGTGTGTGTGTGTGTGTGTGTGTGTTGCGGCTTATGGGCACTCAACATCGAGGTCATCAGCACCCTTTTTTTGTTTTTTTGTTGCGTTAGTGAAAAAAAAGGTGCAAATGACTCTGAGCACTATGGGACTTTACATATGTGGTCATCAGTCCCCTAGAACTTAGAACTACTTAAACCTAACTAACCTAAGGACATCACACACATCCATGCCCGAGGCAACATTCTAACCTGCGACCGTAGCAGCAGCGCGTTTTCGCACTGAAGCCCCTAGAACCGCACGGCCACAGCGGTCGGTGATGAATGGTTTATCTGCGGGTTAATCGGAAAATTTGACCACAGAGCAGGCAGCCTCATTATAAATTCGGAATGTCGTTCAGTGTGGAGCTCGAAACGAAGTTGCATATGCTCATACATACTTGTCAACAATGCTACTTTGCTTTATCCTATAGGGATAAACGTAATTATTGCCACTGAAAACGTTAATGTGTTGCTAGAAGTCCTTCAAAACCATGTTTATTGATGGAATGAATGTTTCTATTCTCGCCGCCCACGTCTCTTTCTCTAACATACACAAAAGCCAAATTGCGGTCACCTGGACGTTCAGAGGAAAATCCAATCGCTCTATAGAGGCAAATAGCGCTACCTGAAAGATATCCTCTCCCACAAATCGACCGGTAATGGAAGAATACGCTGCCGAGAATTTCATGGCTCGGTACATGCAAGAGATAAAGCAAAAGTAATTTCCGTAGACGTCACGTAAGATGTTTGTCTCGAGTTAAGCGACCACTCGAGGTAAATAGTGGACTGTGCAAATCCAGAGCATAAAAAGAATTATATCAGGAGATAGCTATTGATTACAGCACCCATGTGGCCAATAATGTAAACAGCGTAAACGCACACTGATTCTTCGGCAGCAGCCATGCCATTCGTGTAATAATTTTATGCCGGCACATTGTATGTAGAAGGACCTATATTTGGCTGAAAAGAACAAAGTTCTGTGAAATTCAAAACTGCGAGGTGGTGGTACCAGGAAATCGAAAGAAATCCACACAAATAGTTAATTTGTGCTAGCAACCATGTTAAAAAAAATCCGAAAAATCTGAAACATACTTTATTTTGGAAAACATTTAATACTGTCAATATGGCAAAACGCACGAAATGGCCAAGCGGTTTGAGGCGCCATGTGACGGATTGCACGGCACCTCCCACTGGAGGTTCGAGTCCTTTCTCGGGCGTGGGTGTGTGTGTTGTTCTTATCATAAGTTAGTTTAAGTAGTGTGTAAGTCTCGGGACCGATGAGCCTTAGGAATTAACACACGTTTGAATATTTGAATACGGCAATACATTCATTCCAAAAATATGTAAGTTTCAACAGAATTCTGCTTAAATTTGCACCATGTCCAAAAGGTAGTGCCTTGTCGAAAAATACGTAAGGTTCAGATGAATTACAAAACAAGGTGTCATATTAAAAATAGACATATTTCCTGTACTAAAGTTTTTCATTTCGTTAAATACGTAATCCTCACCTACAGTAAATAAATTGGCGATATTCATGACAGACACAAACACACAATACATACAATGTTTACTTCATGAAATTCCAGGTTAAACAGTAATCGTGATTGTCTGTGGTTCGATATCTGTGCTGTGCTTGGTTTAAGGCACAATGGACTCTCAAATCAAACATTTCCACATCTAATTACGCAAAACACATGCATATCAGCAAAATGGATACCTAAAACACAACTGTGCACTTTCAACTTAAGTGCTCAATGTTGTATACATGCATAAAGTATTACAAAACACATGTGATTAAAAAATTGAATCCTAAGCCGGTAGTTGAGACTCTATTTTATGACCAAAGAAGGCGATGTCCCACACGGACCTGACCGAGCCTACAACCACACAAAATGCATGTTGGATAAAACAGTGTGCTAAGGAGGCTATTCATTGTTACCGTCCTCTTCCTGTTGTTCTCTGTTTCCGTGTTACAATGACAACAGAACGATTGTACTTTTATCCGTTTATAAAATTCGAAACGTCATAGTATTATTAGTCAGATCGGTACTAAAAGCTTACTTTCGATTTTATTAAATTCCCTAGCGTTTGATCTGCATATAGCTTTTTTGGCACGAGCAAGCGACCTTAGAGGAACTAGAGAGTTTCCTCGTTAATGTTAATGTTTCTTATGCGAGCACAGTCGATTAGTTCTCTGGGCTAAACATGTTATTTACCATGAATACCAGAGAATGACTAACGAAGGAACGCTTAATTTCATGTACAATAATGCGGTTACATATCCATTTCTTTCAGGCTTTCTTTCAAGGACACACTGAACAGATAGATGAACAATGTCTAAATAACTAATGCAGGCTGCTTAATGTGTAATCTCTAGTCTTACTTTCAACTACTCCTTCTTTACAAGCCAAAGGACGAATATCTGTGGGTTCTTACCTCAAGGTCACTGAGGTACGATTTAAAATTAAAGGCCGGATTACAAGTGAATTGTCAATCGCTGAAAGTTGCCTGAACTACAATTTAAAAACCGATCAAGTGACAATTAATAGCATTTCTGTACCATACTGAAATAGCTAAGAGACTGAGAATGTTGATACAAATACATTGAGATGTAAGACAAATGACTGGCTTCATCTCATTAAGAAAAATCAACAAATAGTGGGTAGGAAGCCTAGCATTTTATTTCGAAATATTGCACCCTTGATAAAGGACCTTCTTAGGCCGAAGGACTGAGAATGAATATTTCTCACAAAAAGACTGACTTAACACGTCAGAGAACTGCAAACTGCTGTTTCTACAATATGATGATGGGAAAGGACGGAGGGGGGGGGGGGGGGGGGGCGGGGGTTGCCTTCAGTGTCCGCAACGGCCCGCTCGCTCCGTCCCGAAAACAATTACCGCCCTCTAAATTGGATTTGGGGCTCCTTTGTGAGGAGAGCAGGCGGCTCGGGGCTCTATTCTGGTGCCCAAGTACTCGATAATTGATTGCTGTCTGCAAGCCTCTCCCTTGGTGTAAAAGTCTATAATCTTTTCAAGATTCTACAACCAAGATTACCAACAGGTTCGCTCTAAACTGTGCACACGCTCGTTACGCAGGTACAACAAGGGAAGAGCCTGTTGCTTTCTCGACGCAGCTGACATGGAAACGACGGTTGCCGGTCTCTTGAATAACCGTCTAGAGTATATTGTTTTAAAGCTATGGGAGTTTGTTTTATTGTTGTTCCGACTACGGATTCAAAAGGATCTATCAAGTAAAGTAATCCGTTACAAGTGAAACTGTACATTTATCACGTAGTACGTAATTCTTCAACCTCCCAAAGACTTTGAAATGCATTTTTTCGATATTGATCAGTAATTACAGGGCTCCAGCAAATATTGTACGAATCCTACACCATAACATGTTGTGTGCTTAGCATACTGACGAGCACAATATCTCACATTGCAAACTAAACTGTTTTCCGGGCGTGACGACTCATGATGGCAACAGATGGTGTCAATCTAGCTAGAACAAAGGGACCATAGCTTGGGGATTGTTCAGGGTGTCCAACAAGTTTTGTGACAGCAATGACTACTACGCAGCAAGATGAATTATTCTTGAAGAAGACGTTAAGATTTTGAAATACATGATAAGGGAAATAAAAAGGCAAAGAATATCGTAAGTCATTAAAATGTGTAGGAAAAACGTGCCTAATTTTCTGTAATTATAAAAATTACCTTCAAGTTACAGTTCCACCAAACAAAAACAGGCTGAGCTATGTGCAGTTCATGGATAACATAGGCTACAATACTGACTTAATGCAGAAGCAAAACATATGGCAATTTGAAGGCCTCTGTCAGTGGTTACCGATACTGCGAGCAAAGTTAAACAACGCAAAATCAGTTAACAATATAAGCTAGATAACAAAATGTTGAAAATACATACTGTTTGTAACACACGAGGCATAGACAAAGTTTTAAAATAAAATAATATGTAGAACAGTCTTGATTGCATAAAAACACTTGTATTCGTGAGTAGTGACCCGCTGCGACCCGATGTGGGTCATCTTCCGTCAGTTCAAAAATGGTTCAAATGGCTCTGAGCACTATGGGACTTAACATCTGAGGTCATCAGTCCCCTAGAACTTAGAACTACTTAAACCTAACTAACCTAAGGACATCACACACATCCATGCCTGAGGCAGGATTCGAACCTGCGACCATTTTTATGCGATTAAGAACGTCCTAAATAATATTTTGTTACTATTTAGTTGCCATCGATGCTGTTACCAATATGTTTTGAAAGATTATCAACGTTTTAAGAATTACTCGAAGAACCAAAGTGGTGTCTTGAAATTCGGGATTAGTCCTTCTCCACATTTTGTGTTGTTGTGGTCTTCAGTCCTGAGACTGGTTTGATGCAGCTCTCCATGCTACTCTATTCTGTGCAAGCTTTTTCATCTCCCAGTACCTACTGCAACCTACATCCTTCTGAATCTGCTTAGTGTATTCATCTCTTGGTCTCCCTCTACGATTTTTACCCTCCACGCTGCCCTCCAATACTAAATTGGTGATCCCTTGATGCCTCAGAACATGTCCTACCAATCGATCCCTTCTTCTGGTCAAGTTGTGCCACAAACTTCTCTTCTCCCCAATCCTATTCAATACTTCCTCATTAGCTATGTGATCTACCCATCTAATCTTCAGCATTCTTCTGTAGCACCACATTTCGAAAGCTTCTATTCTCTTCTTGTCCAAACTATTTATCGTCCATGTTTCACTTCCATACATGGCTACACTCCATACGAATACTTTCAGAAATGACTTCCTGACACTTAAATCAATACTGAATGTTAACAAATTTCTCTTCTTCAGAAACGCTTTCCTTGCCATTGCCAGCCTACATTTTATATCCTCTCTACTTCGACCATCATCAGTTATTTTGCTCCCCAAATAGCAAAACTCCTTTACTACTTTAAGTCTCTCATTTCCTAATCTAATTCCCTCAGCATCATCCGACTTAATTCGACTACATTCCATTATCCCCGTTTTGCTTTTGTTGATGTTCATCTTATATCCTCCTTTCAAGACACTGTCCATTCCATTCAACTGCTCTTCCAAGTCCTTTGCTGTCTCTGACAGAATTACAATGTCATCGGCGAACCTCAAAGTTTTTATTTCTTCTCCATGGATTTTAGTACCTACTCTGAATTTTTCTTTTGTTTCCTTTACTGCTTGCTCAATATACAGATTGAACAACATCGGGGAGAGGCTACAACCCTGTCTTACTCCCTTCCCAACCACTGCTTCCCTTTCATGTCCCTCGACTCTTATAACTGCCATCTGGTTTCTGTACAAATTGTAAATAGCTTTCGCTCCCTGTATTTTACCCCTGCCACCTTTAGAATTTGAAAGAGAGTATTCCAGTCAACATTGTCAAAAGCTTTCTCTAAGTCTACAAATGCTAGAAACGTAGGTTTGCCTTTCCTTAATCTTTCTTCTAAGATAAGTCGTAAGGTCAGTATTGCCTCACGTGTTCCAGTGTTTCTACGGAATCCAAACTGATCTTCCCCGAGGTTGGCTTCTACTAGTTTTTCCATTCGTCTGTAAAGAATTCGTGTTAGTATTTTGCAGCTGTGACTTATTAAGCTGATAGTTCGGTAATTTTCACATCTGTCAACACCTGCTTTCTTTTGGATTGGTATTATTATATTCTTCTTGAAGTCTGAGGGTATTTCGCCTGTCTCATACATCTTGCTCACCAGATGGTAGAGTTTTGTCAGGACTGGCTCTCCCACGGCCGTCAGTAGTTCCAATGGAATATTGTCTACTCCGGGGGCCTTGTTTCGACTCAGGTCTTTCAGTGCTCTGTCAAACTCTTCACGCAGTATCATATCTCCCATTTCATCTTCATCTACATCCTCTACCATTTCCATAATATTGTCCTCAAGTACATCGCCCTTGTATAGACCCTCTCTCCTCCACATATTCACCTCAAAATCCCAAACATTTTTCCCAACAGGAGAGTCGAAAAGATCAGGAGACTAAGAGGGGCAAGCAAAGTATAATATCGCAATCCTCTGCAGGATGAGCTGTTTTGCTGTCGTGTAGCGAAAACGCATAGGGAAAACACTTTCAGGCAGCTTCCCATAGTGCCTCATCTTGACTGTCTCCGTAAGCAACTCAGAAGATTAAGATATTATGTCCCTGTGACGGTTTGCTCCTTACGAGCATAATGTGATATCACGACACCATAGCTGAAACAGCATAGGCAGGCTCAGGAAGGTGTGTGACTTAAATTTGGTGTGCCATGCCAACATAACATTCGTCTTCCAGCTGGGTAAGCATGCAACCCAGACAATTACTTGATTCGTTGCTCTGCAGGTATTCGGTTACACCGCGCCGCCTTTAGGTCCAATTAACACTGAATTCCCGTAGCGTGCAGAACAGTCAGTCGAAATGTAAGCCTGACGATCAGAAAGTCAAAGTGCATAGATAAGCAATTAATGAATAATTATAAAAGAAAAAAGGATACCACTGAATTAAACATTAGAGCGTACTGAAAAGTATTGACTCCAAACTTCTCCCTTTTTTTCTGTGAAAACTCTTGAACATTTTCAAACAAAACAAACTTTGTTAAATTCTATATTCTTATTCATGTTGTAACGTGCCGGTGTGTAACGTAACTATCGTGATGAGTGAGACAAAACGTAGTCTACTGTAAATGAGTCAAAGCGTACTGTAACTGAGTTTCAAATTCTAAAAGTTTGTCCACACATGGAGACTCTCTCGTTCAGCATGACAAAGCCAGACAACACGCAAGTGCTGCGACATCTGAAGCAATCAGCTGCCTTGTCCACTGTCATCGATCATCCTCCTTACAGTGCCGACTTAGCCCCATCGAAGCTTCATCTGTTTCCAACCCTAAACACCTTCGAGGACTTCACTCTGATAGTGATGAAGCGCTGCAAGCAGAGGTGGGGTTGTGGGTCCGTCAACAACGTCAAACATTCTACAGTGACGGCATCAACAAACTGGTCTCTCGGGAGAAATGTGTTCATCGCCAGGGTGATTATGTTGAGAAATACGAATGTATACATAATGAATAAAGATGTAAAACGTTAATAAAGTTTAAAAGAACTTCAAGACCTTTCTAATAAAACATTTTGTGGTATTGCCTGTCAGCATGTCCTCGTGTAAAACGAGAAAATCCAAGGGAATCAATTGCGACTGAATGTTCTCATTTTGAGAAGATAGAAGGACCGTTCTCTTTTACTTGCAAGAAATGTTCAACAGTCTAGATCGCATAAATATTTAGTTTTTCAATTTTCAAGACAACCATTTTAGACAGACTTTACTGGCTTTTTTGTTGTTTTTTTTTTTTATGGAACGTGTTCATTTTACGTTGGACATCACACCAAGTTGTCACGTGGTTATTTTAGTTATGACAAACCTATTACAATATGCTGACTTTTATCCAAATGACAACTTGGGGTGGAGGTACAACATAAAATGAACACGTTTCACAACAAAGAGGATTTTTTAGCAAATTGTGTACGAAATGTGACTATACAATTCTATTACGATTAAAAGTTTCTAAATCATTGATGAAAACAAATAAAACGATTTTCCGTTAGTATTTATTACTGAAGTTCGTTCCACAAATAAGTCACTAAAGTGCTCACCAGCTTCGTATGAAAGGTTCTGTCCGCTCTTACAAACATAATATTATCAAAGTCTGTCACTAATAAAAGTTGCACCGTTCCACATGGAGTCTTTGGAAGTTCACTGAGAGATCTGAAATTTAAGCGATGTCTGAAATGTGCGTATACCGTGCATTGTTAAGCACGTGCGACATTCTGACCACCCAAAATCCTGCCAATCTTATCAAAAATCCACGAGTAAAACACATCAACGCAATTATTGACATCAGAAAAAAAAATCCTTCAGGATCGTTCTGCCTGCTTATTTAAAGCCTCGGTCTACTGAACTACTGCTGTATACAATACACAAGCTTCCCTCTGTCACAGTGTTACAATATTTGCAGTTTTTTCGTACCTTACTTAATTTACACACACACACACATTAATTATTTCTTACGTATCTACATCACATTCACTACTACTGAAATAGTTGTGTTTTAAACAAAAATTGTACGAACTGCACTTGTACTGAGAGAATGCCCCTGCTCATGTGAAATGTATGACTTCTGTGTAATGTGGCCGTACCATACTGCTCAAACCTAGCACTCTTTGAATTAATAATTGTAACAAATTATATTTACACTAATAATTACTGCATTTTGGGAGGGGTCATCAGTCTTCTGGCTGGTTTGATGCGGTCCACCACGAATTCCTCTCTTGCGCCAACCTCTTCATCTCAGAGTAGCACTTGCAACCTGCGTCCTCAATTATTTGCTGGATGTATTCAAATATGTGTCTTCCTCTTCAATTTTTGCCCTCTACAGCTCCCTCTAGTACCATGGAAGTCATTCCCTCATGTCTTAACAGATGTCCTATCATCCTGCCCCTTCTGCTTATCAGGGTTTTCCACATATTCCTTTCCTCTCCGATTCTGCGCAGAACTTTCTCGTTCCTTACCTTATCAGTCCTTCCATTTTTCAGCATTCGTCTATAGCACCAGGTCTCAAATGTTTCGATTCTCTTCTGTTTCGGTTTTCCCACTGTCCACGTTTCACTACCATAACAATGCTGTACTCAAGACGTACATTGTCAGAAATTTCTTCCTCAAATTAAGACCGATATTTGATATTAGTAGATTTCTCTTCGCCAGGAATGCCCTTTATGCCGTTGCTAGTCTGCTTTCGATGTCCTCCTTTCTCCGTCCGTCATTGATTATTTTACTGCCTCGGTAGCAGAATTCCTTAACTTCATCGATTTCGTTACCATCGATCCTGATATTAACTTTGTCCGTGTACTCATTTCTACTACTTCTCATTATTTTCGTCTTTCTTCGATTTACTCTCGATCTATACTCTGTACTCGTTAGATTGTTCATTCCATTCAGCAGATCATGTAATTCTTCTTCACTTTCAGTCAGGATAGCAATGTCATCAGCGATTCGTATCACTGATATCATTTCATCTTGAATTTTAAGTCCTTTCCTGAATCTTCTTTTATTTCTATCGTCCCTGTCTTAGACTCTTTCTAATCCAATCATTTCGTTCTTGGTGGTCCACTCTGATAATTCTCTCTTGGCTATTTTCCATATTGTATGCAAGCCGTCTCCCCCTCCCTTGCAAACGGAGCTACCTGCTGCCAATAGTATGTGTACTTGTGGAAAACTCTTATTTTGCCAAATGTTTCAGTAACAATAAGTAATTTTTGTACCATAAATTATATATGTATTAACTGCGTCTCCAGTCTGTCTCACGGTGTACTGATAATATTTCATTGGTGTGCCGTACGTTCCCTTAAAGTGTCTGTAAATAGTTGTATCATTGCTATGAATAATAAATGTTTAATAAGTAAAAGTTCTTAAATAATAATTCCTACGATTTTGACCATATTTTTGTTGCAATGTAGACCTTCTGCCGATTTTATGGTGTCAGCAAATTCCCTGTAGCACATTTCAAGAGTTTATATGAATGTCTAGTAGTCTCAGTCATACATTTCAGTCGTCGGTCCGTGATGGCTTCCATTCCTCGCTGACGCGAACCTTACAGGCCAAGCAGTCACCTAGAAGTCCCTGTTGCCACTCAATGGCTGGTCGTTTGCCACCTCAGGTCCTACACCCCTTTGCCACGACACACAACAACTCTCTAGACAAACCGTATATGGTAATCCGTCTGCTCTTGAATAATTCGGCCCAGCCGCTCTTAATGTCATAAACATCGCCTTGCTGTACGATGGCTGGGTCTTGGACATTTTTAGAGATTATGAACCCACAAGTTGACATTGCTTGCTATTATCCTTTGTCTCAGAGTCATACTGACAACGTCAGAATTGGTCCAAGCGATTAGATGGCTGAAGACGTCATCAGGGTTGACCTGACGCAGCTGTAACATTTCCACTGTTGCCTTTGTTGGCGGGCTTTTTTAATGTTTGATGGTCTAACATTTCGTTCTTCGTCATTCAGTATTGTTTAAAAACGTAAAGTAAACCACCTAATGAATGTGTCGTATGATGGTGCATTGTAGCCATATACGTCCATCACCTCGGCACTGATTTCTGCAGCGCTGTTCTCCTTAAAATTCGGGAAGCGAATTGCAGCACGATGATGCACCGTGCTGGTGCAGCCCTTTGATTAATGCTCATGACATTCTACGATACCGTAGGGCGGGGATATCGGTATGTAGCAGGGCTGCGGATACGTACCTGCGAATAAAACCAAATAACTATGTAATAAAAACCTTCCTTCGTGATGGAATGCTACAACGCGGTCGTATGATAAGATGAAATTGTAGATCAGTTAATCTCCGACTGCTACGATGGCCTTCTACTTCTTTATTGGACTGTCGAATTCGAGACTTAAGCCCCATCTTCAGATGTACTGTTCAGATTCATTTTTTCCAAAAAAACATACAAACAGTGCATACACAAACGGCATTACTTCTAGATTGTGAGTTGCAAGTTAGTAGGCCTCAACCGGTCGTAAGAGAAGATTAATATCCTCATGCTCAAGTCAAAGTGTTCATAAAATTACGTTTACATACAGTCAAGGGAAAAAACGTTAATACAATAATATTTTCTGACTTACGCATTTTACGTGTCGTCACATAATGCTGGCAACTACTTTACATTTGAAGTGAAAGCCCTTTACAGTGGAAGTGTGTATAGCACATTCTACTACCACAACAGTACAGCAATGTACTATCCAGTCTACAGTTGAGGCAGCCGCCATTAGTCAGAGCTGCAGTCATGGCACTGCTGACACTGAATCCAAGATGGCACCAACACGAAAGTCAGTAATGTGAGAAAATTAAAAACGCAAGATGGCTGTGGCAGGAAATTTAAAAAGACTAGATTGTACTGTCGGAAAATTTAAAAAAAAAAATACGAAATGGCAGAACTAGGTATTGTGTGTTACACATGTAGTGATATCATGTTCAAAAGTATCCGAACAATATAAGATTTGCGTTACGTTCAAATACACGCAGTGATCATTACATAATAATGAAACGTAAATTTCACCTGAATTTTGCGTAAACTGGCATCATGTTCAAAAGTGTTTGAGGCTTTGTCACAAAAAGATATTTACAATACCGGTGTAACTTGGCACTAGGAATGTAAATTACATATTAAGCAGCACTTGCAATTGTCTGTAGTCCGATTTGTGCCATACTTGTTGTAAACCACAGTAGATCCTTAATTAAATAGTTGCACATCAGATTGCTCTACAAAATATATTGATGTGCGCAAAGTGAAGGTAAATAAATACACGAGATGAACTGCTGCTGAATTGATTAGGAACCAGCCACAGGCAATTGAACAAGCAACACAACTATCGCTAGTGCGCAAAAGTGCATTGACGTTGATGGTGATATGTTCGAACCTGTTCTGTGAACTGTACTACATCGTTTTTAAAGGACGTGGCACGAAATAGGTGTAACATGCATGTTGTGATGCATTATGTACTAAATACAAAGTGAACATAACTGCACTTGAATGAAATTTTCACTCTGCAGCGGAGTGTCCGCTGATTTGAACTTCAGGCAGATTAAAGATGTGTGTCGGACAGAGACTCGAACTCGAGACCTTTGCCTTTGGAAGGTAGGAGACGAGGTACTGGTGGAAGTGAGATTGTGAGGACGGGTCGTGAGCCGTGCGTGGGTAGCTCAGTTGGTCGCGGGCACGGTAGCTCATCGTGTTCGGTCAGAGAGGCGCTGGCCCTCTGTAATAAAAGAAACTGAGTAAAGGAATCTGCGATCAACTTGAACGGATGTCCTATGACTTGCCCAGACCAAATGCAACGAACATTATCGAAAAAAAAAAAAATCGGTAGAGCACTTGCCAGCGAAAGGCAGAGATCCCGAGGTCGAGTCTCGGTCCGGCACACAGTTTTAATCTGCCATTAAGTTTCATAATTGTACTTCTCTGTAACATTGTTTTCAAGAAAATCACATTACTGTCCAGTTGTATTGCGTATACGCTCACGTTGTGCACATTACTTTTGCAGAATTAAAGTTCTTTTCAATATCCATACCTCCCTAACGAAGCATTTGCGGACCTATGTTCATATAACATTTTTTGTTCAGAATTACTTACACTAGCACTGTGTAAAATATTGACCTTTCCTCCCCAAACACCCTTGAAAAACCGGAGTTCAGTTATTGATACGACTTCCTTAGCTAATAAGTATAAAGATAGTACACCAAACTTTTTTTTTTTTTTTTTTTTTTTTTTTGTGAGACTGCTCGATAACACATCAGCAACGCAAAATGCTGTATGTTGAAGTCTCACAAGTAACTGCTCCTTAAAGTTAGCCTTGAGTCTATTAACGGAACTACAAAACATTCACGGACTAGGACTATTGCATTAGGGGAACACTCTGACCGTTTTGTAATCGAAAAGTTTTGGAACATCTTCATATTTCCGCATAACGTCACATAAATGGTATAATTGCCGGTTCCGATTGATTAGCAAGTCATCATCGTGATGTTCGTCAAAAGTGCCTCTCCTCATTTGTTGAGTTGTACTTTATCGAATTATATAGTAACTTATTTCGTAGTATTTGCTACCTTCCTCTTCAACTTCTTTTCTAAACAGATCACCAGATAGTGTCACAGTTAGAAGTAACCTCAGGCTGAAATCTGTAGAAAAAATTACGTATACGTGGCCATTTCATAACATTTGCGCCTTTCTGATCTACCTATGTCTGCAGTCGTTAGTCTCATAATAATACTTTCGGAATATGAAACATATAATGAAGAAATTAGTTTGTGCTGAAATACTGCTATGAAATGGAATTTGGTGGGTGACTGAACTTTTGTCCCACGGCTCGGTACCGGTGTTTCAATGAATTTCGGAACTACGAAGATTTCTAAGAACGTCACGATCTGGAATGAGGGACGGAACTATTGAAGCAAGGACCACTGACACTCGTCTCTTGCAAGTGAGAGCATTCACAGCGCAACCGGTAAACAACGCCCTTGGAGTAATTGAAAGGAAAGTTTCACAGAAGCTGAGAGCCGTTGCTGCACTTCTATCGCTCACAGACGGGCAGTAATGAGTTCTTCAGTTGTGAAAGAACTTGCACCGTACCTTCTAGGTCTCAAGAAAGAGTTACGAAATAGGCCGGGATTCAGCGATGGCCGCGGAAGCCGTTCGTCGCTAATAGAGGTGTCACTGCGTGGTTGGGCAACTGCTCTCCCGTTAAGTCGTAACACGAGAAGATGGCCAAAAAGTGCGGGAAAGTGGACCGACGTCCGGCGCAGTGTCGCAAATGAGGCGAGGCGGCTGACGCAGAAGGCGAGCTGTTGCTCCACAGGCCAATCTCCCGGCTGCAATTTGGCTGCGATGAGAGCGCCGTGTCGCGGACTGCTGGCTACTGTGCGTGCCCGCACTTTCACGAAAATTACACTGCAATAATTCTCGCACACTTGCATAGAAACACGGAATGTCCATTTCCGAGACTGGCAGGCACGCGCTAAGCAGGGCGCAGGTACGCCTTTTGTTTCTTAGCCCTGTTACTTCTCAAGCACTACCAATAGCTTCTCAAATGTCATCGTCAGCCATTATTTATTCACAGTTGGATGAACATAATATATTCCGACTCTTAAATGATTAACTTGGTCGACTGAAGTTTGTTTTTTATCACCTCCAAGCACTAATCTTTCCACTGACGCATGAGCCTTCTGCTTGAAGATGACGCGATAGCTTTGTAACATTTCTGGCTCTTACGGGCGTAATTACTTTGTTCTTGACAGCATCTTACGTGCTGAAGCAATCAGCTGACGTCACAAACAAATAATGGTGGTATATGCGATTTGAGGATGCTGCCACGTGTCGACTGCACGAAGCACCACATTTTGACGTGGAACCGTCGGAGCAATGCTACGCGTTAATGGGCTACAGAATTACCTCAAGCACGCCAAAACATAACTTAAGTTCTATTTATTAGTTAAATATGACGTCCGGTACAAAACTGCATAAGGGTAAAAAGTCTCTTATCAAAGTAATGATTAGAATGCACTTACGAAAATAATCTTATAATAACATTTGTAGAATAAGAAAATTTATGAACAGCCCGACTCACTCTGTGTGCTGTTGGGTTGATATTAAGAGCTCACCGAGGAAATTATCCAAGTTGGCAGCGGCTGTAGAGTACGAGCCTTGCCGGCAGATAGATAGGTTACGTCTTGGCACGTGTCTGTGGGCAGTTCATACTAATTACTCATTCATTTGTGCGTGAAAAGAATATTTTTTAACATACGTAGATTGTAGGTCTAAGTCGATGTAAGCACAAGACTTTGCTGCAGCTGCGGTTTTATTGTTTTGGCCAATATAAAGGTCGTGAACAAGTGACAACCCTTGTGAAATTTACCGAGTCTCGTATAGTAGCAGTTCATGTCATCCAACAGTACCAAATCAAGATCCGACGTTTCGCTATTCACTACAGTCGGGTAACTAGCTGGACTGAAGATGCCAGGTAAGTACTATTTGCAGAAACTTCCGACCTTTTCCGTTCCTTTAGGTTCCAGCTACGCCTCTTACACGGACTGGAGTCTCAATACATGTCAGGCCAGTGCCACGGACTCAGTAGCAAAATTTGCAGGGGAACATTGTTATAAAGTCAAAAGTGTATCCAACTGTAAAACCGTTGTAGCGTGCAGGGTGACTGCAAACTGAATCAAACATACTTCTTTGTCTCCTTTCTCGGTTGCGTCATTTCTCCATATCCTAATGGGTCCCGGTACCCAGCACGATACAACTCTTTGCCTTATCTTTGGATTTGCTGTATCATCTTACACAGGTTGAATTTTTTTTCTTATTTGTTTTCCTGCAGATTGCAGGGCGTTGAGAGAGTGAGAGCAAATCTGAAATCTACTGCGATGGAATCTCACCGGCTCTTCTGTCTTCAAAATTCCGTGTAGTTCAACAATATAATTTGTTTGTCTTTCCGGGTAAACGAACTATGATGTCAGTTTCAAGGAAGACAACTGAACAACCAAAAGTATTCTTCTGCATCGCTCCATCTGTATATTCCTAAAGAAATCTTGATAAAGTTTTAAAATACAAGAAAATAAACTTTTTAAAAAGTAATAAGATTGAAACTTCCTGGAGATTAAAACTGTGTGCCGGTCCGAGACTCGAACTCGGGACCTTTACCTTTCGCGGGCAAGTGCTCTACCAACTGGACTGTGTACCAGACCGAGACTCGAATTCGGGACCTTTGCCTTTCGCGGGCAAGTACTCGCAAGTAATCTACCAACTGGTAGGCAAAGACAAAGGCGAAAGGCAAAGGTCCCGAGCTCGAGTCTTGGTCCGGCACACAGTTTTAATCTGCCAGGAAGTTTGATATCAGCGCACACACCGCTGTAGTGTGAAAATTTCATTCTAGAAACAACCCCCAGGCTGTGGCTAAGCCATGTCTCCGCAATATCCTTTCTTCCAGGAGTGCTAGTTCTGCAAGGTTCGAGGGAGAGCTTCTGTGAAGTTTGGAAGGTAGGAGGCAAGGTACTAGCGGAATTAAGGCTCTGAGGACGGGGCGTGAGTCGTGCTTGGGCAGCTCAGTTGGTAAAGCACTTGCCCGCGAAAGGCAAAGGTCCCGAGTTCGGGTCTCGGTCCGGTACACAATTTTAATCTGCCAGGAAGTTTGATATCAGCGCACACTCCGCTGTAGAGTGAAAATTTCATTCTAGTAATAAGATTACTTAAATTGTGTCAGGCTTAAATTCATTTACTGCCTCTGAAGAGTCCCAAGAGGCAGTTCGTTCCATCCCTGCCTTATTGTCCTGAACTTTGGTAGAGGGATGGAGCGGAATACGGAAACACCAACAGCACGTTACAATGCCTAGTGCGGTGTAGGAAAACCGTTCTTTCAAAATAGCTTCCAGTCCTGTCACAATGGATAAATACAGGTACTGTACGGTTCTGTATACCACTCTTCCTGTAAAATATTGGCACGTTCAGGCAACGACGTTGCATGCAAAGTATACCACAAAGCCTGAGCAATATTGAGATCTATGGCTGTTGTGGGATATAAACTCGCTCAGAAGATGGAAACAGCGTGAAACAAGACTGATGGGACCAAAGGATATTCTTCCATTCCTCTATTTTCCACGATTTGGGGCTCCGGCACCAAGTCTTCCTATTATCGACATTTTCATTGCTGTTTTCGAACTCGAGTTCGCCGTGCAGTTCCCTGCTTACGGAATTCCTTTCCTGTTGTTTCGGTTCTGAGAGGGTTCACGAGTGCGACATTCAGAGTGAAGTGACGTTTCCAGCTGTCGTCCTCTTATTTTTCGACACTGTCCTCTCCAATGACCAATCGTCGCGATCTCGCAAGATACACTTTCGCCTGCGCTGTGACTTAGCGGCTGATGTTTTTCCGCTTTCCATTTATGCTGTGTAATTATTTGATACGGTGCCTCTTCTAACATCAACACTTCTACTCCCTTTGTTACGGAAGCGCCCACCATACGAGCACCAACAATCTGCCCATGTCGGAATCCACTCACAACTACACAGAACACTGTCCTGACCACCAGTGGCACTTGCAACGTACTGAGGGACACAGCCCAGGTTTTGTTCGCAGCCAAGCACAACAATGCAACCTACAAAGTTGTCTAACATTTACATTTATGATCAAGCATGCATTTCTCGAAGAGTATCCCTATTATCCAGCGATTGTGTATGAGTGCGTGTTTACTTATTTTCGGTAGTTTCGTGCGGTGTGCAGTTGTTATATCGCTGCGCGGAACTGAGACAAATATTTACTTCTCGTTGTAACATACGGTGCTCTTTGCTTTTGTTAGCGGCGTCCGTAGAAGTGGAACCTATTTAATATATTCAGATGCTAAAGCTTGGCCCCTAGTTGCATTTTTTGTACTGGTAATTTAAATTTTGCGGGGAATTTTTATTTGGGGCTAGTTACAGGTGTGCTTCACCCGAGATAAACTGTAAGAAAAATTTTTGCTGTACTTCATGATCGAGGTTGGAGGCAACGCTTAATAACTTTTAAGCAAGTAGAAGCACTGTTTCCCATCCAGGAAAGGTGAAAGAATAATTAGGGGTGGATGACCGCATGACCGTAGCTGATGGGCTGCAGTTCGTTGCAGACCGTGATGCTAATCCATGCTGTGGATATCGTCGCTGTATCCTCACTTTTGAGAAACTCATCCACGAGAGAAACTCTTTGAGGACGAGTACTGCCATGTTTGAAAGAGGTAGTTTGGGCTAGACACTCTTTTGAAAGGTGGACATCTGATTGCAATAACTCATATTTCAAACGTTGGGATTCAACAGTATTCATCAGATCCTCCGCGGTCTGTACCTTACATGTCTCCCTTACATGAAAACTCCGTCATAACTAGTCTGCCATCTTCCCACGAAATCATGTGATTCTTCTGGCTGCCTCTATGGTACGGGAAGAATGTTCAATGACAACTGTCCTGCGAACTGAAGTGAGGTTCATCTCCGAAGAGTACACTTCTCCATATATTTAATGTCTCACCTTGTTATTTCTTACTATAGAACAAATTGGTCCATCTTTGTGCCGCCATGAGATGGGCACAGATTTCCTGATCTACAGATATATTGCTCTTTGTCTCCGATTCACAGTTTGTCGAACTCCTAAGCCACCAGCAAGATCTGGAAACCTGCTGCATTCTAGACATCGCTAGATTTCATCAAGTAGTTAAGACCAGGTATCCGTCTTGTTGCTTCGACTTAGACTTGCTTGCAATCAACATTTTCTATTTAGAGGTATCGCAACTAAGACCCTGAAATGACCCTTTGTTTCATTACTGCAGTCTGTGTCTGACTTACTTCCTGACTTCAGAAAACTGTGCCCTGTATAGGATCCGAGCTATATGTTTGTAGTACTGCATTATCAACTTCACAGGGGACTACACTTTGCTCGCGACAGAGATATAAGCTCGAACGTGCCAGTTATTCACAGCGAACAATGATATTTTCTCATTCTAATTTTCGTTTTTCCCTTCTTCTCTCTAAGTTTTGGATTCCAATTTATTCCCTTGCATTATGATAGATTCATTTTGTGCTCCAACTCAATTGTATTTCTCTTGATATGAACTTCTGATAGGTATTTGATCAGCAATGCACGAGATGAAATGACAATCGTAACTATTTTCGCGACAGATGCATACTCACCTCGCACAATACAAAGAAAACGAGATGGTCCTGGCTCATCATTGCTGCTTTACAAGGGAAGTCGCATGCAAGAATACAGGAGTAATTAACAGTGAAACGAATCCGTGTTATGGCTGCTAGTAGCTTACCACACTTGTGCAGAGACTTGAGAAGTTAAGAAGCTTGCAACAAGAAATTACGTCGAAGAACATACCTTATTAGTGATGGAAGGTCGACAGTTTATATTCATTTCGAAGCGCAAATTAAATGAAATAGTGGATGTTAATGAAGTGTTTGATTAAAAGTGTTTTTCTCGCTGCTATTACTCCATTAAGCAGCAACAGACTTTAAAGACATTAGCAATGCAAGAGGAGAAACCGGTGTCCACAGTTACGCTCCGTAATTTCCAACGTTTTTGTGAAGCCTGGAAACATGGGCTTGACGTTTCCCCTTAATCGAGAGGACTACATTACTGCAAGAATAATATCTTTCACAATTCTGAAGGGTCGCATTTGGATACTAACAGTTCCCTTAAAGTCTCAAAAAAAGGCGGAGGTATGAGCGGGATGCGGTGACTTCATGTACGGTAAAGCACAATAAATGCTACTTGGCGTGGCATGTCACTGTTCAAATCCTAGTGTCTCCTAGTGTATGAAACTGGGTAACACTTCTGACACATAATCCCAAGGTCTTGTAAGATATAGCCTAAGGGTATCGGTGGTCCATGTTTCAGCGTGGGGTATATCGTCGAAGTCATCCTTACATCTGGTTCGTGGCCTTCCACGCTCCCTTTTGCCCCCTATTGATCCAGAGAATGCTACTTCAGGTAGGCGTTCGTCCTCCATCCAAGTTACATGTCTGGCCCTCATCCGTGTTCTCCTCTTCATCCTTTGAGTAATACCAGTCTGTTGATATAGCTCCTTCAGTTTCTGGTTTTTAGGTATTCTCCACTCCTGTGTATCTGGACTCCCTTGAGTCCAAAAATTTTCCTTAATATAGTACATTAAAAAACTAATAATTTTTGTTCATTTGCTTTTCTAAGTGTGAAGGTTTATGACGCATATAGAACTACTGGCAGAATTACACTCTAATATAGCCTAAGTTTGAAGCTTCTGGGAACAGCTCTACTGGATAACACATCTCGTTGGCCAAAATAAGCTTTATTCGCTGTTGCTATCCCCGCTTTAATTTCAATTTCCATTTTATTCTGTTCATTTATGATGCTTCCCAAATATTTAAAGGTGTCTACCATTTTAAAAGTGAGATCATCAACTGTCAATGGACTACCATCATTGGGGTGCCTTGCTCACGACCATGTACTCTGTTTTCATCTCATTAATTTCTAATCCTGCTTTCCTTGAAATGTTTCTGTAGGAACTTGTCATGACTTGTAGTTCTTCTTTGTTGCCACTTATTAGAACAATATCGTACGCATAAGCAAGACGATGTATTTTATTCCTACCCATCTTTCCTCCATCTGGGTTTACTTTTTGGTGTTCTCTGTCTATCTTTTCTAAAACCAGTATTGAAATGTATTGGAGATAAAGCATCTCCTTCTCTAAGGCCTGTTCTGACTTCAAACTCGTTTGACACTCCTTTATTGGTCGTTACTTTGCAACAGATTTCCTCCAAGCACATCTATGCTAGGCGTATTAACTTTGTAGGAAATTGAAACTCTTTCAGAACCTTGGTTATTGTGCTTCTGTGTATGCTGACGTAAGTTTTTTTGAAGTCAACAAATATCATGTGGATGTCAACCTTATGTTCCCATGCTTCCTCAGTTATCTGTCAGATTGTAAAGAGGTGATCACTAGTTGACCTGTCTCTCCTAAAACCACACTCACAGCCACCTATAATTTCTTCAGCTGGTGTTATCACTCCCTTGAGTAGACACTGTGATAGGATTTTATAGACTACATTAGGAAGTGAAATTCCTCTATAATTATCACAGTGTCATTCTTTTTTAAAATAGGGCAGACTACGGCCATTTTCCAGTCGTCAGGAATTTTCTCATATTCCCACACTTTCCTTATCATTTCTCAACTTTTTTTAACCAATTCTGGCCCTCTATTCTTTATTAGTTCACCCACAATTTTATCTTCACCTGAAGATTTACTATTTTTTAAAATTTTAATTATTCCCAGTATTTTTTCTTCACTGGATGGTACTACTTTGGGTTTACTGCGTCTGGCACGTCACATAAAAGATGTTCAGTGGGGTCTTCGCAGTTTAGTAAATTAGCGAAGTAGTCTGCCGAACAGTGTTCTATTTCAGTATCACTTGTGAGGATTTTTCCTTTGGTGTCTTTAATAAATGTTTCTTTCTTTTTATATTTTTATGTTACTTTTATTACTTTTTGCTACATTTGACTTCTCCTGCGATAAATACAATCCTCTTCTATCTCTTTTATTAGTTCTTTGTAATACTTCCGTTTCTCCTTCATTAGTATAGTAGCTGTTTCCTTTATAATTCGGGTTTACTTGTCTCTGAGATTATGGTCTCTCAGATTTTCTAACCACATCTTCCTAGCGAACCTTCTCTCTTCAGGTTTTTGCTGACACAGTTGGATGCACCACATTTTATCAGACTTTTTCCGTTTACCCAGTATCTTAGAGGCTGCGCTGTTTACTGTCTCCTTAATTTGAGACCAATCATTGTTCACATCACTGGCAGTTTCCAACTCATCACAACTCATTAGGCTTTCTGCTACTGTCGGTTCATACTTTCTTCTTACTTCTGTTTCTTTTAACGTATTTGTGTTATAAGGTACAGTATTCTTAGATATTCTGCACACTTTCTTATGTTTTGTGACCATTTCACTTATCACCAGGAAGCGATCAGAGTCAAAGTCTGCTGTTCTATAGGTTTGCATATCTTTGATGAAGATTAGCAAAATTCGTAAATTTCAGCTTACCTAAAACAGACTTTTGGAACATTTATCAGAAATCTGATCTATTTAATGTCACTTATGCACTTTATGTGTCACGCCAATAACAATAAAACCATCTAGGTTAGCTGTAATTAACTTATTAATTAACGATTCTCGAACGTTCTCGTGTAAACCCTACTTATTTTCGGTCATTTTGATACTACAGAATCATCATACAGAATCATCATACATAATTTTAACCTGGAATTCCGTTTTGGCATTTTGTACTGTACCTCTGTTAACGTTAGGAATAAATTACAGTGTGAAACCAAGATATAATTAATGAATTTACAGTAGGTATTGTTACTGTAACTTCATAACCAAATTTCCTCACATCAGTCAAAATAGCAATATTTAGAAATGTATTCAGAAAGCATAATCATTTATTGTCTTTAATATCATACTTATACTTTGTGCTAAAACATCAACCTCGCATTATATATCAGTAAATGTATTTTTTTTTTTTTGACAGCAGGCTAAATAACATACATTGTTAGCATACTGTATGTACTGAACGGCACAAAGCACTTGAGGGAAGTTGCAGTATGAGCCAATGTAATGACGTAAAGTCTGTAATAGTTACTGTTTTGTCAGTCACGTTGGTAGAAAACAGTTTATGTGTGAACATCTTTATAAATGCTTAAATAGAAAATACATCTGTTGTTAAAAGGATTCATCATAGTGTTGGAAAACATTATTTTAACATATAAATGTTCACCACGTCCAAAATTCAGGAAAAATCTGAAATATAATCCCATAATGGACTTAAATAGTGGTTCAAAGCTAAGTATACCACTGCAAAAGCAACGTCACTCTCATACTACTATGAATGATAATGAGAAGTATCCTAGCCAGAACTACAGTTCGAGTAACATTACATCTGGTGGACGCTAGCTAGGATTACAGCATATTTTTAGACTATATGTTAATGGACATTTGTATCAGGTGATAATTATAATAGCCAAGCTGATTAAAATCTCATGCCACACAAGAACTTGGTGGAAGATGGCACTGAAAACGAGCTGCGTGTATAACTGAAACTGAATAAGCTTGACTGAAAGTGACGAATATCTGAAAGGAGAAATGTGAACTGGAATAAACTGCGGACATCAACTCTGACAACAAAAGATAAGTACTGTCATTTTAATTTTAATTTTGAGTATGAACAGTGTTTCATGTGTTTGTCAATCAAAGTGAGTGGAAGAGGTAACTTAACAGGT
This sequence comes from Schistocerca serialis cubense, assembly GCF_023864345.2. Classification (NCBI taxonomy): domain Eukaryota; kingdom Metazoa; phylum Arthropoda; class Insecta; order Orthoptera; family Acrididae; genus Schistocerca; species Schistocerca serialis. The sequence goes on along the minus strand of NC_064638.1, from coordinate 602,911,299 downwards.
CAGAGCTTTAGTGGGGTCCTATCTAACGTAGATACTAGCAATTTGCCAGTAACAGAATATGGAGTATCGACTGTAGGACAATGTTCCAGAGAGACTTGTCTAGTGCAAATGTTGACCAGGTGCCGATTAAAGAAGGAGCCATTACGACACTGATAGGAAAATGACTTCTGCTCAAGCAGATTGAGGAGGAAGCATCCTTGCTATCTTATGACAAATGTTTAGTGATTAATTCGAAAATCGGAAGCTCATAGGCTCAACTAGGACAGCAGTTTCCACAACTACGACAGCAATTAACACAGCGGCGTGGTCAACAGTTGAGAATGGAGTTAAATACTGTAAAAGGTGAACTCAAGTCCGACATGAAACAAATCGTATCAAATCTCAAAGAGGAAATGTCACAAGTAGCCCATGAATCGAAGAATTACAGTGTGCAGTCACCACTATCAGGTATGTATTTGAAACTGATTAGAAAATGAAGTTGGTAATTGTGTGGAAAATGTAGAGGCATGAATTGGGGGAGTCTGAATAAATGTGGCACTTGCACTTTTCGAAAATCACAAGCAATTCCAAAATATTAATTTATTTGTAGAGGCAGAGAAATCCAGACTTGGAGTAGGGGTCACACAAAGAAAACAATTTTTGGAAGATAGAGTCTTATAAAAGAAAAGCTGAAGAACAAATTTCAAATATTGACAGTTGTGTTTGTGATGTAGAAAAGAATGTACATGGCAGCATAGATATTTGCAAAGTGATGTACAACAATCTAGGAAAAGGTTAGATAACTTTCAGGAAGATATTTTACAGAGAAGTTCTAATATTTGTTGTGGTGGTGCCTTAGGTGACATGAAATTGCACCCCAGACATTTTATCCAACACTGTAAGGAAAATTTCACTTTTTATGTGACATCAACATTCAAAATTAAATACGTTGAAAAATTCGAGAATTCGAAACATTTTCGTGGGCCAACTAGAATGTCAGATCTGACATAAGCTTTGAAACTTTTGAAAGAAATTTTAGGCAGAACATGAGCAAGCTAGAATCAAAAGTGAATTCCCAAATGTCCTGAGCTATAAAGAAACAGGTGGAAATATGAAATCATTTTGCAAACGAACAGATACAGAAACTAATTTATTTAGACAAACATCTTGATTATTTGACAATTTTTGACGCTTTAAAACGTAGGTTACGGAAAATGGTTGAGTTGAATTCGGTCTACAGGCCGGATGAGTCCATGGAACAACATGCAGATAAGTTGGACAGGACTTTTCAAAGACAAGAATCCAATCTACAAAATTTCGATCATTCACCACCTAGGGTGGTGGGACACGAATTTTAACAGAGGGAATGAAGGAAGACGAAATTTTGGGAATAATTCTACTGGTTATCAGGCAATGATAGTGGGCATAATAATAGGAATATAAACTCATAGACATACCATCGGAGGCCTGACAGTTTTGGAAAGACCTTTAGACAAAAATCAGGCAAATAATTGCTGGAATAAACCTAATAACATGCAGAGACCTGTGTTTAGTAGTGAGAATAGTGACAATTCCTACTTTCAGAGGAGAGGAATTATGGCAAATCTTACAGGTAAATAAGGTTAATTTCGACTGACAATTCTGGCAGACAGTAGGAAATAATGCTGTAAGTGTACAGAATAACAAAAAGGAACCTGAGAACGAAGTAATGGTGTAAGTGTACAGAATAACAACATTGAATTTGAGAAGCAAATAATATTAGATAGTTAAAATATTGTAAATTTATTGGACTCATGAAACATTTTTGTATTAAATGGTTAGAATATTGTAGCTAAAGATTATGATACATTTCCGTTGAACAGGTTATTGAAGGATTCTGAAAATCTTTCCAAAAGTGATGTTATTCTGGTGTTTTTTATGACAAGTCTGATACTCATGGTGAAGTGATTGATGATAATTTAGTGGCAAAGGTAGATGATGGTGTGGCTTCCCAACGTAGCAGAGATGACGATGATGATTCAAAGCTTAAAAATAGTTGTGATGAGCAGGATTTTGTCATTGATGATGATGATTTTCTTTCTAATGATGGTAGAGATGGTGATTTTGTTGATGATTATAATGATTATAATGATAGTGTATTGGATGGGATGATTTTCGTGAAGTAGAAGAGGATGTTGGTGTTAATGATGATGATATATGTAGCTAGGTGGAAATCAGAAACTATTGAACATGAGAATCAAGTTGTGCCAGAGAAGCATAGTGATAAACCAGATGACAGAGGATTTATTTGTGAAAAGAATGTAATTCATGCAGTATTAAATGCAGGTTGGGCAAAATACAAAAATCTTAGGGACAATAATGTCGTAAAAATTAAATTGAAGGAAATTTGTGATCTGTCACTTCATAAGAAACAAGAAAATTTAGACCTGCATAAAACTACATCAGTCAATCAGAAACCTGTTATGTCAATGAGAAAGATCCACCCAAAAAGGGAAAATGTGAGAAAGAATAAGGATTTTGATTAAATAGACAGAGATCTTTTGCATGAGGATCAAGACAGGAAGAAAACTGAAACATATGGTAATCCTTACTTTCAAATCAAAACTGGAATCTGGGAGGGGTATAGTTTATTGGCCACAGGTAGCACTACATTTGCTATTTCTAGTAAATTTAGAGACAAAATTAGACAGTGTGTTGATTTTGTAGAGCTGCCTGTAACTAGAGTTAAGATAAGGCATGACACTGGTAGAACAAGTAACATTATCAACAAACAGGTGCCTCTGTCATTCACAATACATAATGTACAGTTTACGCAAGGCTGCTTTGTAGTGCCACACCTTAATCAAAATGTCCTGCTTGTCATGAATTGAATAGTTAAAATAAATGCAGTGACTAGCTAAGTAAGAAACTGTTGTTCATTCATGCACATATCGTTTTATTTATATTTTCTTGTGCTTTTGTCTATATTTATATGTCATGTTACGAGGGTCACTCCAAAAGAAATGCACACTATTATTGTAAAAATACAGTTTCCATTCTGCATGTGTGAAAGATTTACAGTGCGTAGATACATCCTTCCCGCTTGTTTTCGAACTTCGTTCAACCTGTTCCCGTGAGTGGTGCCATCACAGCATGTCTTCAAGATGGCTGCTACACTTGACGTTTGTCAGAAGCAACGTGCTGTCATAGAATTCCTGTGCTATGAAAACGAGACAGAGGGAAACATTCACAAGAGGTTGAGAAAGGTCTATGGAGATGCTGCTGTCGATCGCAGTACAGTTAGTTGGTGGACAAGCAGGGTTGCTGACAGACGCATCACAGTGAAAGAATTGTCACCCTACATTGGGACAGGGGAAGGAATTGTTTGAATATTACTGAAAGTGTTGGCGTTGAAAAAGGTTTGTGCCAAGTGGGTTCTCAGGATGTTGACAGTGGCTCACAAAGAAACAAGAGAAACAGTATGCAGCAAAGTTTTGGAACAGTACGACAATGGAGGAGATGAATTTCTTTTAAGAATTGTGACAGGTGATGAAACATGGCTCCATCATTTTTCACCAGAGACGAAGAGGCAATCAATGGAGTGGCATCATGCAAATTCACCCAAGGAAGAAAAAAAAAATTCAAAACCACACCATCTGCTGGAAAATTTATGACTATGGTGTTTTTCAATCCGAAAGAACTCTAGCTTGTGGATATCATGCCAAGTGGAACCACCATAAATTCTGAAGCATATGTGATGACAGTGAAGAAACTTCACGCTCGACTGAATCATGTTCGACCACATCGGCAAAAGTAGGATGTTTTGCTGTTGCATGACAATGCACAGCCACATGTCAGTCAAAAAACTATGGAAGCGATAGCAAAACTCAGATGGACAACGCTGAAACACCCGCCTTACTGTCCTGACCTGACTCCATGTGACTATCATCTCTTTGGGAAACTGAAAGACTCTCTTCGTGGAACAAGGTTTGAAGATGACGACTCCCTTGTGTATGCTGCCAGACAGTTGCTCCAACAGGTTGGTTCAGAATTTTACCATGCGGGTATGAAAGCGCTAGTTCCAAGATGGCGAAGGCAGTTGAGAGGGATGGAAATTATGTGGAGGAATGAAAATATTGTTCCTAAAGGATGTATCTACACACTGTAAAACTTTCAAACATGTAGAATAAAATATGGATTTCAAAAAAATAGTGTGCATTTCTTTTGGAGTGACCCTCATACTTATGGTGGTAAAGAAATGTAAAAGTTATAAGTTAATTAGTTTTGCTCTTTGATCCATTTACAAAGAAGATGAATTCAATAACCTTGCTATCATGCTAAAATAGTAGTATTAAATGTAATAACAGTTGAAGATTGTCTATAGTTAATCTTAGAGTCACAGTTTAAAATCACAAGGTTTCATAATTTATTTTAAATATTTTGCTGCCATACATGAATCTAAGTAAAGTAAACACAATGTGTTATGAAACATTTTATGTTTTAAATTAATAGGTTATTTTCTTTAATAATTTTCTTTAATACCTCATGCCAATATGCTCATGATCTACAATTTTTACATGAGTACCTTGTGCCTCCAATTGTACCCCATGAGCCTATCCCAACCCAGGTCAGACAAGTTAGGTTGTACATTCATAGAGGACTGTGCTATTCCAGCAATGGTGCTAGTCATGTATGAAATGCTGACAGCCTAAAAATGACAGTCATGGACTGCAAATATAATGTGATACCAGCTGATAAAAATAATGCACAGAGAAAGATGATATCAAAGTTAAGAAAGACATTACCTTACTAAATAAAATTCAGAGAATTAACAAAAATTCAGATAATTTTCAGTTGTAAGATTGTACAGTTTGTACTCAGTGGTGTACTAACAACACTGAAATGTGAAGGTCATGGTTGAAATTCTATATTATTAGAAATGTAAACAGGCTGATTATAAATTCAGTCACTATTTTTCACATTTTCAGAGTAGGATCATAATAGCTTCACTTCCATATAACACATGTGAGTTCTACTGGATGAGTTATGTAATAGGACTAGTTATATGTTAGTTAATGAATGCTTTGATACCACCAAAGGTTTAAAAGATTGTATATTACCCAATTCACAATATGTAATGCACAAAAATTAGGAAATACGGTTTTTATTAATTTGTATCAGCCAATTAAACAGTATGGTTCACTTACATACTGAATCAACAACATTAACATAATTTCAGTTCATTTAACTGTTATTAACAGAAAGTTACAATTAGTTAAAGACCTGATGTCATGAATTAACATACTGTCATAAATTTCAGCAAAAGTTATTATTTCATTCTCATGACTGCTTATTACATTCCCACAGAAGTGTTGGGAGATATATCTATGCTGTAATTAATGCAATGAATAATTACTCAAATCTGTAATTACTTACCTAAAAACAGACTTCTGTAAAATGTATCACTTATCTGATATATTTAATGTGATTTGTGCACTATATGTATCATATCAATAACGAAAATACCAATTAGGTCAGTTGCAATTAACTGATTCATTGATTCTCGAAAATTTTGATGTTAACAATATTGATTTTCAGTCACTTCAGTACTATAGAATTGTCATACATGAATTTAAACTTAAATTCCATTTTAGCATTTTATACCATACCTCAATTAATGTTAGGAATAAAATACTGTGTGAAATTGAGAAGTAATTAATCAAATTACGTTAGGTGTTTTTATTGTAATTTCATAACCAAATTTCCACACAAAGTCAAAAGAAAAATATTTAGAAGTGTATTCAGAGAGAATAATCATTTATTGTCTTTAAAACTGTATTAATAGTTTGTTGTAAATCATTAACTTTTCAATAGTAAACATAAATTTAATTGTTTTTGAGAGTAGGGTAAAGAACATACATTGTTAAGAGAGGGTACATACAGAGCAGTGCAAAGCACCTGACAACTCAGTTGCAGTTTGGGTCAATGTAATTATGCAAAGTCTGCATTAGATGCTATTTTGTCAGTCATGTTGGTAGAAAATTGTTTCTGTGTGAACATCTTTGTAAATGCTTGTGCAAAATACATCTTCTGTTAAAAGGTGACATCATTGTGTTGGAAAATCTTATATTAACATCCAAGTTTTCGTCACGTCTCAAACCCAGGGAAAATCTGCAATATAAATCTCTTAATGGAATTTAATGGTGGAGTAGATTTGTGAGTTCAAATCTAAGTATTCCACTGCAAAAGCTACATCACTCTCATACTATGATGAATCTCTTGTAATGAAAAGTTCTTTAGCCAGAACTACAGTTGCAGTAACATTTGTTGTTGTTGTAGTTGTTGTCTTCAGTCCTGAGACTGGTTTGATGCAGCTCTCCATGCTACTCTATCATGTGCAAGCTTCTTCATCTCCCAGTACTTACTGCAACCTACATCCTTCTGAATCTGCTTAGTGTATTCATCTCTTGGTCTCCCTCTACGATTTTTACCCACCACGCTGCCCTTCAATGCTAAATTTGTGATCCCTTGATGCCTTAGAACATGTCCTACCAACCAGTCCCTTCTCCTTGTCAAGTTGTGCCACAAACTCCTCTTCTCCCCATTTCTATTCAATACCTCCTCATTAGTTATGTGATCTACCTATCTAATTTTCAGCATTCTTCTGTAGCACCACATTTCGAAAGCTTCTATTCTCTTCTTGTCCAAACTATTTATCGTCCATATTTCACTTCCATACATGCCTACACTCCATACAAATACTTTCAGAAACGACTTCCTCACACTTAAATCTATACCCGATGTTAACAAATTTCTCTTCTTCAGAAACGCTTTCCTTGCCATTGCCAGTCCACATTTTATATCCTCTCTACTTCAACCATCATCAGTTATTTTGCTCCCCAAATAGCAAAACTCCTTTACTACTTTAGGTGTCTCATTTCCTAATCTAATTCCCTCAGCATCACCCGACTTAATTCGACTACATTCCATTATCCTCGTTTTGCTTTTGTTGATGTTCATCTTATATTCTCCTTTCAAGACACTGTCCATTCCGTTCAACAGCTCTTCCAAGTCCTTTGCTGTCTCTGACAGAATTACAATGTCATTGGCAAATCTCAACGTTTTTATTTCTTCTCTATACACTTTAATACCTACTCCGAATTTTTCTTTTGTTTGCTTCACTGCTTGCTCAATATACAGATTGAATAACATCAGGGACAGGCTACAACCCTGTCACACTCCCTTCCCAACCGCTGCTTCCCTTTCATGCCCCTCGACTCTTATAACTGCTATCTGGTTTCTGTACAAATTGTAAATAGCCTTTCGCTCCCTGTATTTTACTCCTGCCACCTTTAGAATTTGAAAGAGAGTATTCCAGTCACATTGTCAGTAGCTTTCTCTAAGTCTACAAATGCCAGAAATGTTGGTTTGCCTTTCCTTAATCTACCTTCTAAGATAAGTCATAGGGTCAGTATTGCCTCACATGTTCCAACATTTCTGCGGAATACAAACTGATCTTCGCCGAGGTCGGCTTCTACCAGTTTTTCCATTCGTCTGTAAAGAATTAGCGTTAATATTTTGCAGCTGTGACTTATTAAACTGATAGTTCGGTAATTTTCACATCTGTCAACACCTGCTCTCTTTGGGATTGGAATTGTTATAGTCTTCTTGAAGTCTGAGGGTATTTCGCTTGTCTCATACATCTTGCTCACCAGATGGTAGAGTTTTGTCAGGACTGCCTCTCCCAAGGCCATTAGTAGTTCTAATGGAATGTTATCTACTCCTGGGGCCTTGTTTCGACTCAGGTCTTTCAGTGCTCTGTCACACTCTTCACGCAGTATTGTATCTCCCATTTCATCTTCATCTACATCCTCTTCCATTTTTATAATATTGTCCTCAAGTGCATCGCCCTTGTATAGACCATCTACACTCCTGGAAATGGAAAAAAGAACACATTGACACCGGTGTGTCAGACCCACCATACTTGCTCCGGACACTGCGAGAGGGCTGTACAAGCAATGATCACACGCACGGCACAGCGGACACATCAGGAACCGCGGTGTTGGCCGTCGAATGGCGCTAGCTGCGCAGCATTTGTGCACCGCCGCCGTCAGTGTCAGCCAGTTTGCCGTGGCATACGGAGCTCCATCGCAGTCTTTAACACTGGTAGCATGCCGCGACAGCGTGGACGTGAACCGTATGTGCAGTTGACGGACTTTGAGCGAGGGCGTATAGTGGGCATGCGGGAGGCCGGGTGGACGTACCGCCGAATTGCTCAACACGTGGGGCGTGAGGTCTACATCTACATCTACATCTACATTGATACTCCGCAAGCCACCCAACGGTGTGTGGCGGAGGGCACTTTACGTGCCACTGTCATTACCTCCCTTTCCTGTTCCAGTCGCGTATGGTTCGCGGGAAGAACGACTGTCTGAAAGCCTCCGTGCGCGCTCTAATCTCTCTAATTTTACATTCGTGATCTCCTCGGGAAGTATAAGTAGGGGGAAGCAATATATTCGATACCTCATCCAGAAACGCACCCTCTCGAAACCTGGCGAGCAAGCTACACCGCGATGCAGAGCGCCTCTCTTGCAGAGTCTGCCACTTGAGTTTATTAAACATCTCCGTAACGCTATCACGGTTACCAAATAACCTGGTGACGAAACGCGCCGCTCTTCTTTGGATCTTCTCTATCTCCTCCGTCAACCCGACCTGGTACGGATCCCACACTGATGAGCAATACTCAAGTATAGGTCGAACGAATGTCTTGTAAGCCACCTCCTTTGTTGATGGACTACATTTTCTAAGCACTCTCCCAATGAATCTCAACCTGGTACCCGCCTTACCAACAATTAATTTTATATGATCATTCCACTTCAAATCGTTCCGTACGCATACTCCCAGATATTTTACAGAAGTAACTGCTACCAGTGTTTGTTCCGCTATCATATAATCATACAATAAAGGATCCTTCTTTCTATGTATTCGCAATACATTACATTTGTCTATGTTAAGGGTCAGTTGCCACTCCCTGCACCAAGTGCCTATCCGCTGCAGATCTTCCTGTATTTCGCTACAATTTTCTAATGCAGCAACTTCTCTGTATACTACAGCATCATCCGCGAAAAGCCGCATGGAACTTCCGACACTATCTACTAAGTCATTTATATATATTGTGAAAAGCAATGGTCCCATAACACTCCCCTGTGGCACGCCAGAGGTTACTTTAACGTCTGTAGACGTCTCTCCATTGATAACAACATGCTGTGATCTGTTTGCTAAAAACTCTTCAATCCAGCCACACAGCTGGTCTGATATTCCGTAGGCTCTTACTTTGTTTATCAGACGACAGTGCGGAACTGTATCGAACGCATTCCGGAAGTCAAGAAAAATAGCATCTACCTGGGAGCCTGTATCTAATATTTTCTGGGTCTCATGAACAAATAAAGCGAGTTGGGTCTCACACGATCGCTGTTTCCGGAATCCATGTTGATTCCTACATAGTAGATTCTGGGTTTCCAGAAATGACATGATACGCGAGCAAAAAACATGTTCTAAAATTCTACAAGAGATCGACGTAAGAGATATAGGTCTATAGTTTTGCGCATCTGCTCGACGACCCTTCTTGAAGACTGGGACTATCTGTGCTCTTTTCCAATCATTTGGAACCCTCCGTTCCTCTAGAGACTTGCGGTACACGGCTGTTAGAAGGGGGGCAAGTTCTTTCGCGTACTCTGTGTAGAATCGAATTGGTATCCCATCAGGTCCAGTGGACTTTCCTCTATTGAGTGATTCCAGTTGCTTTTCTATTCCTTGGACACTTATTTCGATGTCAGCCATTTTTTCGTTTGTGCGAAGATTTAGAGAAGGAACTGCAGTGCGGTCTTCCTCTGTGAAACAGCTTTGGAAAAAGGTGTTTAGTATTTCAGCTTTACGCGTGTCATCCTCTGTTTCAATGCCATCATCATCCCGTAGTGTCTGGATATGCTGTTTCGAGCCACTTACTGATTTAACGTAAGACCAGAACTTCCTAGGATTTTCTGTCAAGTCGGTACATAGAATTTTACTTTCGAATTCAATGAACGCTTCACGCATAGCCCTCCTTACACTAACTTTGACATCGTTTAGCTTCTGTTTGTCTGAGAGGTTTTGGCTGCGTTTAAACTTGGAGTGGAGCTCTCTTTGCTTTCGCAGTAGTTTCCTAACTTTGTTGTTGTACCACGGTGGGTTTTTCCCGTCCCTCACAGTTTTACTCGGCACGTACCTGTCTAAAACGCATTTTACGATTGCCTTGAACTTTTCCCATAAACACTCAACATTGTCAGTGTCGGAACAGAAATTTTCGTTTTGATCTGTTAGGTAGTCTGAAATCTGCCTTCTATTACTCTTGCTAAACAGATAAACCTTCCTCCCTTTTTTTATATTCCTATTAACTTCCATATTCAGGGATGCTGCAACGGCCTTATGATCACTGATTCCCTGTTCTGTACATACAGAGTCGAAAAGTTCGGGTCTGTTTGTTATCAGTAGGTCCAATATGTTATCTCCACGAGTCGGTTCTCTGTTTAATTGCTCGAGGTAATTTTCGGATAGTGCACTCAGTATAATGTCACTCGATGCTCTGTCCCTACCACCCGTCCTAAACATCTGAGTGTCCCAGTCTATATCTGGTAAATTGAAATCTCCACCTAAGACTATAACATGCTGAGAAAATTTATGTGAAATGTATTCCAAATTTTCTCTCAGTTGTTCTGCCACTAATGCTGCTGAGTCGGGAGGTCGGTAAAAGGAGCCAATTATTAACCTAGTTCGGTTGTTGAGTGTAACCTCCACCCATAATAATTCACAGGAACTATCCACTTCTACTTCACTACAGGATAAACTACTACTAACAGCGATGAACACTCCACCACCGGTTGCATGCACTCTATCCTTTCTAAACACCGTCTGTACCTTTGTAAAAATTTCGGCAGAATTTATCTCTGGCTTAAGCCAGCTTTCTGTACCTATAACGGTTTCAGCTTCGGTGCTTTCTATCAGCGCTTGAAGTTCCGGTACTTTACCAACGCAGCTTCGACAGTTGACAATTACAATACCGATTGCTGCTTGGTCCCCGCATGTCCTGACTTTGCCCCGCACCCGTTGAGGCTGTTGCCCTTTCTGTACTTGCCCAAGGCCATCTAACCTAAAAAACCGCCCAGCCCACGCCACACAACCCCTGCTACCCGTGTAGCCGCTTGTTGCGTGTAGTGGACTCCTGACCTATCCAGCGGAACCCGAAACCCCACCACCCTATGGCGCGAGTCTCCACAGTACATCGATGTTGTCGCCAGTAGTCGGCGGAATGTGCACGTGCCCGTCGACCTGGGACCGGACCGCAGCGACGCACGGATGCACGCCAAGACCGTAGGATCCTACGCAGTGCCGTAGGGGACCGCACCGCCACTTCCCAGCAAATTAGGGACACTGTTGCTCCTGGGGTATCGGCGAGGACCATTCGCAACCGTCTCCATGAAGCTGGGCTACGGTCCCGCACACCGTTAGGCCGTCTTCCGCTCACGCCCCAACATTGTGCAGCCCGCCTCCAGTGGTGTCACGACAGGCGTGAATGGAGGGACGAATGGAGACGTGTCGTCTTCAGCGATGAGAGTCGCTTCTGCCTTGGTGCCAATGATGGTCGTATGCGTGTTTGGTGCCGTGCAGGTGAGCGCCACAATCAGGACTGCATACGACCGAGGCACACAGGGCCAACACCCGGCATCATGGTGTGGGGAGCGATCTCCTACACTGGCCGTACACCACTGGTGATCGTCGAGGGGACACTGAATAGTGCACGGTACATCCAAACCGTCATCGAACCCATCGTTCTACCATTCCTAGACCGGCAAGGGAACTTGCTGTTCCAACAGGACAATGCACGTCCGCATGTATCCCGTGCCACCCAACGTGCTCTAGAAGGTGTAAGTCAACTACCCTGGCCAGCAAGATCTCCGGATCTGTCCCCCATTGAGCATGTTTGGGACTAGATGAAGCGTCGTCTCACGCGGTCTGCACGTCCAGCACGAACGCTGGTCCAACTGAGGCGCCAGGTGGAAATGGCATGGCAAGCCGTTCCACAGGACTACATCCAGCATCTCTACGATCGTCTCCATGGGAGAAAAGTGCCTGCATTGCTGCGAAAGGTGGATATACACTGTACTAGTGCCGACATTGTGCATGCTCTGTTGCCTGTGTCTATGTGCCTGTGGTTCTGTCAGTGTGATCATGTGATGTATCTGACCCCAGGAATGTGTCAATAAAGTTTCCCCTTCCTGGGACATTGAATTCACGGTGTTCTTATTTCAATTTCCAGGAGTGTATATACTCCATCCACCTATCTGCATTTCCTTCTTTTCTTAGAACTGGGTTTCTATCTGAGCTCTTGATATTCATACAAGTGGCTCTCTTTTCTCCAAAGGTCTCTTTAATTTTCCTTTAGGCAGTATCTATCTTACCCATAGTGAGATAAGCCTCTACATCTTTACATTTGTCCTCTAGCCATCCCTGCTTAGCCATTTTGCACTTCCTGTCGATCTCATTTTTGAGACGTTTGTATTCCTTTTTGCCTGCTTCATTTACTGCATTTTTATATTTTCTCCTTTCATCAATTAAATTCAATATTTCTTCTGTACCCAAGGATTTCTACTAGTCCTCGTCTTTTTACCAACTTGATCCTCTGCTGCCTTCACTACTTCATCCCTCAAAGCTACCCATTCTTCTTCTACTGTATTTCTTTCCCCCATTCCTGCCAGTTGTTCCCTTATGCGCTCCCTGAAACTCTGTACAACATCTGGTTTAGTCAGTTTATCCAGGTCCCATCTCCTTAAATCCCCACATTTTTGCAGTTTCTTCAGTTTTAATCTACAGTTCATGACCAATAGATTGTGGTCAGAGTCCGCATCTGCCCCTGGAAATGTCTTACAATTTAAAACCTGGTTCCTAAATCTCTGTCTTACCATTATATAATCTGTCTGATACCTTCTAGTATCTCCAGGATTCTTCCATGTATACAACTTTCTTTTATGATTCTTGAACCAAGTGTTAGCTATGATTAAATTATGCTCTGTGGAAAATTCTAACAGACAGCTTCCTCTTTCATTTCTCTCCCCCAATCCATATTCACCCACTATATTTCCTTCTCTCCCTTTTGCTACTCTCGAATTCCAGTCACCCACCACTATTAAATTTTCGTCTCTCTTCACTACCTGAATAATTTCGTTTATCTCATCATACATTTCATCAATTTCTTCATCATCTGCAGACCCAGTTGGCATATAAACTTGTACTACTGTAGCAGGCATGGGCTTCGTGTGTATCTTGGCCACAATAATGCGTTCACTATGCTGTTGGTAGTAGCTTACCCGCACTCCTATTTTTTTTATTCATTATTAAACCTACTCCTGCATTACCCCTATTTGATTTTGTATTTATAACCCTGTATTCACCTGACCAAAAGTCTTGTTCCTCCTGCCACCGAACTTCACTAATTCCCACTATATCTAACTTCAACCTATCCATTTCCCTTTTTAAATTTTCTAACCTACCTGCCCGATTAAGGGATCTGACATTCCACGTTCCGATCCTTAGAACGCCAGTTTTCTTTCTCCTGATAACTACGTCCTCTTGAGTAGTCCCCGCCCGGAGATCCGAATTGGAGACCATTTTACCTCCGGAATATTTTACCCAAGAGGACGCCATCATCATTTAACCATACAGTAAAGCTGCATGCTCTCGGGAAAAATTATGGCTGTAGTTTCCGCTTGCTTTCAGCCGTTTGCAGTACCAGAACAGCAAGGCTGTTTTGGTTAGTGTTACAAGGCCAGATCTGTCAATCATCCGGACTGTTGCCCCTACAACTACTGAAAAGGCTGCTGCCCCTTTTCAAGAACCACTTGTTTGTCTGGCCTCTTAACAGATACCCTCCGTTGTCGTTGCACCTACAGTACGGCCATCTGTATCGCTGAGGTACTCAAGCCTCCCCACCAACGGCAAGGTCCATGGTTCATGGTGGTAGGGAATGCAATAACATTAGATTGACAAATGCTATTTATTGCTAAAAAACGTGTGTTCTGTACTTTTACACCATAAGCATAAAATACAATTTGTGGTATTAACATTTGTCTTATGTGTGAAGGAGTATAGATCATATTCTCCAAAAATAGTTGAAAGCTGCCATTCTATTAACATTGTAATCAACGATTTGAAATAAATGAAGTTGAGTTTTTTTCAACTACTATTGTATAAAACATCCAAATGCAAAATAAGCTGAACTGCTGCTTTATGCTTATGCTACTTGTCATCAATAGACCAGTGGGTAAATGGGTAACTAGTAACAGGCAGCAGTAAATGGTAAACTATAAATGGATAACAGTAAATTCATAGAGAATAAATGGATAATTTTAAACACATAATGATAAATTGATGATGGCAAATGGGTAAGAGGTAGTGGGAAATGGATACTGCTGAACTGTAGAAAAATTAAAACATTTAACTTTTCACCCATGTGAGCATTGGTATGAATTGAGATGTTTGCTTACAGTCAGTTTAGTTGGTGGTTGAGTGTTGTGGTCATCAACATTACTCTCAACTGCATTGGTTGAAAAATAACCATACTAGTCAGATGTTGAAATGTCGATGAAATAATCGCATGAAACTAGCACTGTTGCGATAAAGGCGAACTGATGCCGTCTCTGAAGTATAAAATGTATTTAAACCCGTTTCTGAACCACTGCAGAGATTACAGAAGCTGTTCCAAAAGGAGAAGTCAGATCAAGACTAAGAAGATAACACCAAAGAAACAAATTAGTTATGAAAGCAGAATATGAAGATATTGGGGGGTGAAGGAGAAGCAGAAAAGGAAAGTGGAGCTGATGCTGATGAGCTGTGAAAGGAAATTATAGCAGAGACAGAGGGTAAACAGACAGCATCACTTTTTGTTGAATGAAGAGACAAAACACGTGTTATTATATATAGCATCAGATTTGAAATCGTATCAAAAATAGGGCAGAATGTTGAATCAAGAGTAGAAGATGATGAAAACGATATAATAATTCAGTGTAAGATATCTGAGAACAATAAGATTATGTACCGTAAATAAAGGGTTTTACTACAGATTTTACTTCATATATCAGTTGTACTATCTCTACCTCTGTATATTTTTTTCAGATGTGATCGGAATTATACATTGACATTTATTATTATTCCTAACGATTCTAAATTTTGATGGAATTTTGCGGCCACTAGAATTAAAGGTTTTTGGTAGATGCAAAAATATATTAGTGTCTCAATCATCTTTGTCTAGTGCCTCGAGTACCACGTTACTGTTGCTGATTCTGTACTCACACTACTCCGAAAACAGAACTATGCTTCACTGAATGGATTGTATTTATTTAAGTAGTTTTGGCCTGTCTTTCGTAATGAATTATATTATTTTTGAGAATGGTGCCCACACAGAGATGGACCTGTAGTTTTTTATTACTTGTGTATCATCTTTCCTTCGGAGGAGGAAAACTTTTGCCTACTTCAGATACTCTGTGAAGTTGTCTGAGAGGAAACTCTCATTTATTATTCAGGTACTTTATATCGCTTGTTTTACAACGGTTCAGACTGCACTGCTGTAATTTTTATCATTAGGTCAGGTATTCTGTTTTGTTGATTTTTGTCGCCATGCAACCGTTTTCTGTAACTCTCGTTGTATTTATCATAACAAGTTGGAAACTCTTGTTACTTCTGAGTTTTTCTTATGTAACTGACACATTTCAGGGCCTGGGAGCACTTTCTTATATCTGCTTCAATCGATTTGTTTTAGTCTGGCAGTGCTGTTGATGTAGAGAGTTTCGGAAATTGTTTTTCGAAATTTAGTTTAAATATTATTCTGAATATTGTTTCCCATATGTGCGTCATACCAACGTTGATATGATAATACCCATGAAAAATTTTTAATTTTGTGTTTGGAAAGAGATCTATCACTGATATGCAGTCTGCAGTCTTTCAATTTTGTTAATAGGTAAAAATGATGAGTAGGTACAACATGTTCTATATATCACCTCTCTACGTTTTAATAACGGGATCGATTACTATTGCTAAGGTTTTTCTCACTCTCATTGCACTATTGACTGGTTGTAACATGTGAAAACTGTGAATAATGCTTATGAGGTTGCTCGTGGTTTCGTTCGATATTTGTGTTCATCTCTTTATGTAAGATTGTCTTGTTCAGAACATCACTTAATTTACTAAAAAGTGTTTCTGCATTTACACTAAGTGATTGGTACACACAATTAGTGATTACACTTTTTCCAGAAATGGCAATATCTGTTAGTTATTATTTTGTATTTTAAAATAACTCTCATCCCTAAGTGTGGATAGGTCTTGTCCCTCTTTAAACTGGGTAATCTTTTTGACATACATATGCAAAATCATTTCCATCTTACGGAAGTCCTACAACATGAGCTTGTCCTCTCATTTGATGATAGTGTTATACAGTATGTTGGATTTGTGAATCTTGACGCTATGATGCTAACTATGGTAAATTTTAAAAACTAAAGTTAAAATCGAAAATTGCTTTATTTTGTTTTTTATAGTCTGAATGTTCAGATGAAGGATAGGTAAATCTGTATGAATCCCAATATAACTTGCCCTTGTTGTTTCTTTCCGAGTCTGATGCCTAATAAGCACTCCGCTGCAGAATGAAAATCTCTGTGCGGAATCTGTCTTTGTGAGATGACTGGTTTCGTTTCTGCACCAATGAGGCCATTTTCTTAAGCAGAGGTATCTGTTGTAGAGGGATTACTCTAAAAAGATCTATTTTACTAGCAATTCTTCATCTTCTTCAGCGTTTATGCCACAATGTAGTTGGGTCTTCTCTTTTGGCTCTCGTGTCTCCATTTGATGCGATGTCTTGTCTGGTAGGGATAGAGGACGGCTGTCGTGAGGCCTCTATGGAAGGCACCTAGCCCACGTTTCCACCATCTCACAGTACACAGATTACTGTTGACTTCAACTGCACTGATAACTATGATATCCATTATTGCAGTATTTACAGCCTTAGCGACCTTCACACATCACCATTCCACCTTGCTTCTGTATGCAGCTGCGTCCCGTGTTAGTTCTCTCATAGTACTTCTTAAATAGTAGTAAACAATTTATCATTACTAAATTGTGGCCTGAGTCTATATCTGCTCCTGGTAACACCTTACAATCAAATAACTAATTTCGGTATATCTGTCCGAGTATTAACCAGATGGAATTATCTCTGTCTGCACTATACCCCCTCTTTTGATTTTTGAATAGTGTGTCCAGTGACATTTACTGCAGGTCTCAATTAATCTCTCTCCTCTCATCGTTACTCCGAAGCCCACACTTCTGAAAATCTGTTTTCTACGCATTTCCCTAGTACAATGTTTAAATTATCGATTATTACCAAAATTTCATGGCCACTAAGAATTTCTGGTTCTAACGTCGACATGTATGAACTATTATTGTTGGCGCTGTCCAGCTGTCAGTCGTGACGACACTAATCCTATCACTGGACCGTTTACAGTAATTCACTCTCTGATTTACCTTCCTATCCATGAGGAATCTTACTCCTATCATGCCACTTTTTGCTGCTGCTTATATTATACTATGTTAGTCTGACCAGAATACTTACTTTCATTCCATTTCACGTCTACATCTACGTCTACATCTACATCCATACTCCGCAAGCCACCTGACGGTGTGTGGCGGAGGGTACCCTGAGTAACTCTATCGGTTCTCCCTTCTATTCCAGTCTCGTATTGTTCGTGGAAAGAGGGATTGTCGGTATGCTTCTGTGTGGGCTCTAATCTCTCTGATTTTATCCTCATGGTCCCTTCGCGAGATATATGTAGGAGAGAGCTATATACTGCTTGGCTCTTCGGTGAAGGTATGTTATCGAAACTTTAACAAAAGCCTGTACCGAGCTACTGAGCGTCTCTCCTGCAGAGTCTTCCACTGGAATTTATCTATCATCTCCGTAACGCTTTCGCGATTACTGAATGATCCTGTAACGAAGCGCGCTGCTCTCCGTTGGATCTTCTCTATCTATTCTATCAACCCTATCTGCTACGGATCCCACACTGCTGAGCAGTATTCAAGCAGTGGGCGAACAAGCATACTGTAACCTACTTCCTTTGTTTTCGGATTGCATTTCCTTAAGATTCTTCCAATGAATCTCAGTCTGGCATCTGCCTTACCGACGATCAACTTTATATGATCATTCCATTTTAAATCACTCCTAATGCGTACTCCCAGATAATTTATGGAATTAACTGCTTCCAGTTGCTGACCTGCTATTTTGTAGCTAATGATAAGGGATCTATCTTTCTTTGTATTCGCAGCACATTACACTTGTCTACATTGAGATTCAATTGCCATTCCCTGCACCATGCGTCAATTCGCTACAGATCCTCCTGCATTTCAGTACAATTTTCCATTGTTACAACCTCTCGTTACACCACAAAATCATCTGCAAAAAGCCTCAGTGAACTTACGGTGTCATCCAAAGGGTGATTTATGTATATTGTGAATAGGAACGGTCCTATGACACTCCCCTGCCGCACACCTGGAATCACTCTTACTTCGGAAGACTTCTCTCCACTGAGAATGACATGCTGCGTTCTGGGAACTCTTCAATCCAATCATACAGTTGGTCTGATAGTCCATATGCTCTTACTTTGTTCATTAAAAGACTGTGGGGAACTGTGTCGAACGCCTTGCGGAAGTCAAGAAACACGGCATCTACCTGGGAACCCGTGTCTATGGCCCTCTGAGTCCCGTGGACGAATAGCGAAAGCTGGGTTTCACACGACCGTCTTTTTCGAAACCCATGCTGATTCCTACAGAATAGATTTCTAGTCTCCAGAAAAGTCATTATACTCGAACATAATACGTGTTCCAAAATTCTACAACTGATCGACATTAGAGACATAGGTCTATAGTTCTGCACATCTGTTCGACGTCCCTTCTTGAAAACGGGGATGACCTATGCCCTTTTCCAATCCCTCGGAACGCTACGCTCTTCTAGAAACCAACGGCACACCGCTGCAAGAAGGGGGGGCAAGTTCCTTCCCGTACTCTGTGTAAAATATGTCTATGGTGAGCTTTTGCAATTCTTACCACATTCACAAATCTGCCATTTCACGATCCAAATAGAAGAATACTACCGATTTGTTAATTATTCAGTGTCTTTCTCATATTGACCTTCCGTTTGGCAGTCCGCTTCTGAAGATCAGCATCTTTTGCCAATGGAGAGACCGTCATGACACTTTTGCTGTCACGGGTCACATCTCCTACAGATACATACTACGTCTCTTTAACACTGTGGTTCCAATGCCTTCTGCATCCTTTAGCCGGCCATAAAAAACAGTGATTACCACAATACAGCGTTGTTTCGTAGTAAATCCAACTTGGTTTTACACTTGAATTTTGTGGATAACATTATTCTTATAAAGAATGCATTAAGTAGGTATTCGTAATCACTTCGTGATGTAGGTTGACCTTCAAACTATCGTAGATGTGCTCAGAGAACACTACACTGCCTAATCTTTTATTGAAATCAGACTACCGCCGTGGTCTGCAACTTGATCGTTATAACACAATCTAAATCACGTCCTGCCTGCCGGAGTTGTACCCCCTAAGTTATTTTGGTATTCCTTGCGTGTCTGATAAAGGGAACAGCTGAAGTGTGGGAGCAGGAAATCGATGTCCCACTGGAAGAGTGTCGGCAGGCGGAACGAAGGGCCGATTCTCTCAGCGTGTTCCTGAATTAGATTTTAAGCTTCAGCGTGATGTGAAGATAAAAATTTGTACCTCTGATGGAAGTGAATAGTAGTGTCCTGCAGTCTGCAGTGACTGTAGTAATAAGTGAATCACTCACTGTTACTGTAAGGAATGTGTGAGGGTGTTTGGTTGGCAAGCTGTGTAATATGAATTTTATAAATCCAAAGAAGGTGCTCGTTTTGTATTATAATGAATAACTATAAGTAGGGAGTAAAATGGGGCAAGAGGTCCTGATTTACCACGAGCGTTCCTGGAATTACGATATCATCATGTCCCTAAAGCCTTGACTTCATCTCTTCTGGAATCCTGACATTATTACATCATCGCCCTGTGAAGGCCACGCACGCTCCATCGCCCCTTCCACCCCCAGTGCCTAACCACCCACAACGCCACCAGCATCGTCGTCACCGCCAATGTCGTCCAAGCTCAGGCGTCCCCAGCCCTTTAACAGTTTTTATAATCTGCTATCTGTTCTTCTTCTACTATGAAGCGCCACCAGCAGCAGCCATCAGCTGGCTCGAAGAACACTGCTGGTAAGTATTCGATTTTGTTCTAACGTTACGGTTATTGTTAGAAAAATGTCACTCCCTGAGCTGAGTGGTCAGCACTTCTGACTGCCTTGCAGAGGGCTTAGGTTCTATTCCCGGCCGGGTAGGAGATCTCGGCGAAAGTATTGTGTCACCCTCATCATTATTTGCTCATCATCACTACTCAAGCCATCCAACGCGCCGTCAACGGAGAAGACTTACACCTCAGTGGCTGAACTTTTCCGTGAGGGGACTCCCGACCATCTTACCATACGATTATTCCATTAGGAAAAGCATACCAGCTAACGTTATACTACTATCTTGTGCGACTACATGTGTATTTTATAGACAAGCTAATAACGTCATGGCATTCCCCGTTTGCGCATTGGTCTTGTTGTTGTTGTTGTTGTTGTAGTTACCTATCCGGTGATAGTCGAGCTCCCACGAAGACAAGGTTAGGCTAGTTACAGCGCATGGAAGGTTCAAGCAATCAATCTTCCCACATGCCATTTGTGACTGGAATGGGGAAATTACTAAAAACTGTTACAACTGAAAGTACCATCCTCAATGCACATTCCGATGGGTTGCATAGTATGGAGTAGATGTATAAGCAGGAAGAAAAGTCATACATAGGTCATTAGGCGTTAATATCGGCAGTGAAAAATGCAAAAATAGTGGGTATGGAAGCTCAAAGTTTATGGTACAGGGCGAATCCCGATAAGTGTGTGGTACTTAAACAGCAGTGGAGATCTTTGGCCTTCACCCTCAACACGCCCACCGATTATTGTTTCATATTAAATACCGACGTGATTTACATCATTGTACTTCTCATACGTTCATATGTTGATATTTCTGGTCTAATATCAAGAACCGTTTGTTAAGCACAATATGAATACTTCTGTTATAGGGTACTGTGTGCACACAGCTACAGTACAAACCCCATATCAATAATTACTTCATCATTAGACTTATTTTCGTATCGACCATCTCTGCGCCACACTATTCCAGTTATGCATACATGCCTTTCTCTTCTGCCTGGTGCTTGATTTTATCTCAGCATTGCCCCATTCGTTTCTTGTACTGTTCCTCGCTTCTGCCCATGTTTTGCGAGTTTTTAGTTTTGGCTGTTCTTGGAAACCACTGCTCCTGCAGTGTATTCTTGAACAAATGCGTTTATGCATATCCTACAATGTTATACCCACTTCTTGGATGTCATTTCCTAGTTCGGGAGGCCACGCCTCCCTAGTTTTATTTCCGATAAATCAGTTACAATGCCCCCATACAAGTAGCAAACAATTCTCAACCTACTAATGGCGCCTGTGGTGTTTTCTACATTTTTATAGGCTTTACGTCGTCTCAGGAATTTACCATTTCTTTGATTAGGCTTAGAATTTCCCTCAAGATCTGTCTTTCCATTATTTCTAATTTTTCCATAATATCTTTCTATTGGCAGATTCAGTATGCTTTATACAGGGAGCGCGGTCGCATTAGTGTGCAGTATTGCCACACGTGGCATTAATTGATACTGATTTCTTCTTGTAAACACTTTCAGTTAACTAATATACTGTTTCCGTTTTTATGATCTGTCATTCAACACCTTCTTTCTCCGAAATATTTGCCTCTACGTAATGTGCTAGATACTAAAACTTCTCCGTCAGTTTTCCCCTTCTTGTAATTCTTGTATTCTAGGTGGTGACTCGATGTTTGTAATGAATGCAGTTTTTTCGAATTGGAGTCCTGTATCGACCTCAATCGCTACATTATTGTTGCTGTTTTGTTGCGGGGCCAGCCTAAATGTAATTTTATGTATCCTTTCAAAGAATCGGCTGCACTCTGAACGAAATTATTATTACTATCATTTGTGTTTTTACTGTAAGACTGTATTAACTAATAATTCGTTTTTTTATTTTATTTGTCTTAACTCGTGGGAAGCAAGATTTTGAAGAAAGCATGATTCGATTTACAGATAGATGCTCAGGCAAATAAACGAAATATGCTTCATTACTTGTTTGTCGAGCTATGTTACCTTGAAAGAATGATGCATCATTGGTGGGTAATACTCTGTCGTACGAGCATCGACGAAATCTACACTGGTGGATTACGACGTCTGGCTGAATGTCATGAGATACATGACGCATGGAACGTAGCAGGAATTGTTAATGCCGAGAGTCTCCAGCCATGGAAATTCTCCGTATTAGTCTGAAAGTATTCCGTCCAATAGGTAAGTCGCACTTTGTGAAGCCATTCAGTTATTGTATAATATCAAGTACGTCTCTACCGACTCCTTTGCTGCTGTTGTGAATTAGAGAATAATATCTGATGACGTTGGAAAATTGCTTAAACAGCAAAGAACAGATTGCTCCGTTCGGTGGAGCAGAGGAGAGACGGTGATTCCTTCTCTAATTCGGCTCGGTATGAGATTTCGTCTGCTCACGAATAAATTGCTCTTTCGTGACTGAAGTGTTTAAGAGCGTCTTTCAGCGGTGGTGACGATACGGTTGGTACACTCTCAGACGCGAGGATTATTAGAGCGGAATTGTCACCCTGTGCGCCTTGTTAAGTGCCACTGAGCGAAAATTACCAGTCTCCGTCATTATATCATCAAAGTTATAAGCCTGTTTCTTCGAGTTAGCTAATCAGTAAGTAGCTTCAGTAAGATATACGAAAGAAATTGTGTACTGAAGACGTATGACACGATGGTTTTCTCCGTACCGTTTTCCGAGACATTAGACACCACAGAAACACTCAAATTCTCTGCATGGTGCTTTCACTGTAATATCTCCCTATTTAAAATGATGATAAATTCTCATCCCAGTGTGTACCAACAAATCTTTACTAGGATTAACAGTGCCCGTTCTCTAAATCCACTGTTTTACCGTGGCGAATAAGCACATTTCATATTTTACTGTGACACATAAATATACTATTGTATGTAAAAGTTGCGAAACTATTTCCTATTCATGATGAATTCATTTGTGTGTGTATTCATGTGAACAATTTTCGTAACGGCAATTGAACAAGTGAGATAAGAAATTTGAAATTATTGTGTTAAATCAGCTGTATTAAATGAGAGCTCTCGGTATTACGATGAAAGAAGCGTGAAATGCATTTGTTTTTGTGCGTAAAGGCTGAAGATACATACAGAGCGTTTACATCTTCTATCTCTGCCATGATAGACTTAGATTAGGATAGATTCAGTTTTCGTTCAATAGACCCAAAAAAGAGATGATTCTCGTGGGTGTGGAACATGTCAGAAACGATAACATAAAAACATAAAACATTTGAATGTAATACTTACTGCCCTAATCATTTGTAGGGAGACTGCCAAAATAAGTGAATCGAATGCGGTAAACTGGGACATATAATATTTACAGAATTAACACGCTGTCAAAATGAAACACTGTTATGCACTATTGATAAATTTATCATGCATAGAATACCTGACCCAGTGCTGCCAAAACCGAAATCTAACAGACGTTTTTAGTGAAGCTGGCTTAACAGTCTTTGTTAAGATATTCATCTATAGATAAGGAGTCGCGTATCAAAAAGTCCTTCAAACCCTGTTTAAACCGTGCTTTATCTGAAACCAACGCCAAAGTCACGTAACATCCTGCTGTGAGAAGCTGAGCAAGACGTCACAGAAATGAATTATTGATTTAACAATTCTGAAACTACTTGCATCAATGTTACGTATGTAGCATTACAATAATTTATTTTTTGCAGAATTGCCAAAATTAATACATTGGTTTTGATACTCAAGTTAAAGCATAACTAAATCGTGTTGTAATTAAAGCTCCATCCGTATATGTATGTATCCTTTACAAGCGTCAGACTTAGCTATCCTTCAGTTAACTTCCCTTTTTCGCTACAATGTGCAGTCTCTGGTTCACTTTTCACTCGGGAATGGAAGGTAAAATTTACGTTCGCTAGCATGTGTTTCGTTTTGTCAAGAGTCTTCAGATATACGAAGCCCATAGCTAGTGTAGTTCCTCTGAATTCATTATCTCAGAAAGTATCACCTTTGAACATGCATAAATGAGATTTTCACTCTGCAGCGGAGTGTGCGCTGATATGAAACTTCCTGGCAGATTAAAACCGTTCGCAGGAGAGCTTCTGTAAAGTCTGGAAGGTTGGAGACGAGGTACTGGCAGAAGTAAAGCTGTGAGGATGCGGTGTGAGTAGTGCTTGGGTAGCTCAGTTGGTAGAGCACTTGCCCACGAAAGGCAAAGGTCCCGAGTTCGAGTCCCGGTCCTGCACACAGTATTAGTCAGCCAGGAAATTTCACGCATAAATATACTTTTTTTAATTCCACAAAACAGTAACAAAAATTGCTAGCTTACAATGAAATGGCATAAATAAGGTGACAGATTATTTCAGTCATAAATTACTGCATTCATAGAATGAGGATTGATATTCAGTCGTTAGAGTCCTTAGCAGTAGCAAAGATTTAGCATCTTCAATGTCACCTTCAGCTGGTGGCACTTCAGCATGCACATTTTCTTCTTCTGCAGCCTGAGGTTCCTCATCATCATTCCCCAGACCCAAATTAATCATTCAGTAAGTCCTTGACGTGTGATCCATTCAGGGTAAATTACGTGGACAGAAGAGTAATCCCGAACACTGACATCGCAAAGTCCTTCCCTGCCTCGTTATTTTTGTCAGTTCCATCCTTGTAAGCGCATCCTTAGGGAATTCAAGATCTTCCTTTATAACGGATACCAGTTGTTTGCCGTCATATTCTTGTATCTGCTGAACTACTGATATACTTTTCATGTGTGACTTGCAGGTGAGGTTAGGGTCGGGAACGTGACACAACCCGTCCCCTCTCCACGAGAAATCCATTTCCTAACCTATACCAGTTCTGTTGAAGAAAATTCGGAGCATGTTACCATATTTCTTATTGTAAGTCCTTGACGTGTGATCTTTTCAGGGTAAATTACGTGGACAGAAGAGCAATCCCGAACACTGACATCGCTAAGTCCTTCCCTGCCTCGTTATTTTTGTCAGTTCCATCCTTGTAAGCGCATCCTTAGGGAATTCAAGATCTTCCTTTATAACGGACACCAGTTGTTTGCCGTCATATTCTTGTATCTGCTGAACTACTGATATACTTTTCATGTGTGACTTGCAGGTGAGGTTAGGGTCGGGAACGTGACACAACCCGTCCCCTCTCCACGAGAAATCCATTTCCTAACCTATACCAGTTCTGTTGAAGAAAATTCGGAGCATGTTACCATATTTCTTATTGTAAGTCCTTGACGTGTGATCTTTTCAGGGTAAATTACGTGGACAGAAGAGCAATCCCGAACACTGACATCACAAAGTCCTTCCCTGCCTCGTTATTTTTGTCAGTTCCATCCTTGTAAGCGCATCCTTAGGGAATTCAAGATCTTCCTTTATAACGGACACCAGTTGTTTGCCGTCATATTCTTGTATCTGCTGAACTACTGATATACTTTTCATGTGTGACTTGCAGGTGAGGTTAGGGTCGGGAACGTGACACAACCCGTCCCCTCTCCACGAGAAATCCATTTCCTAACCTATACCAGTTCTGTTGAAGAAAATTCGGAGCATGATACCATATTTCTTATTGTAAGTCCTTGACGAGTGATCTTTTCAGGGTAAATTACGTGGACAGAAGAGCAATCCTGAACACTGACATCGCAAAGTCCTTCCCTGCCTCGTTAATTTTGTCATTTCCATCCTTGTAAGCGCATCCTTAGGGAATTCAAGATCTTCCTTTATAACGGACACCAGTTGTTTGCCGTCATATTCTTGTATCTCCTGAACTACTGATATACTTTTCATGTGTGACTTGCAGGTGAGGTTAGGGTCGGGAACGTGACACAACCCGTCCCCTCTCCACGAGAAATCCATTTCCTAACCTATACCAGTTCAGTTGAAGAAAATTCGGAGCATGTTACCATATTTCTTATTGTAAGTCCTTGACGTGTGATCTTTTCAGGGTAAATTACGTGGACAGAAGAGCAATCCCGAACACTGACATCGCAAAGTCCTTCCCTGCCTCGTTATTTTTGTCAGTTCCATCCTTGTAAGCGCATCCTTAGGGAATTCAAGATCTTCCTTTATAACGGACACCAGTTGTTTGCCGTCATATTCTTGTATCTGCTGAACTACTGATATACTTTTCATGTGTGACTTGCAGGTGAGGTTAGGGTCGGGAACGTGACACAACCCGTCCCCTCTCCACGAGAAATCCATTTCCTAACCTATACCAGTTCTGTTGAAGAAAATTCGGAGCATGTTACCATATTTCTTATTGTAAGTCCTTGACGAGTGATCTTTTCAGGGTAAATTACGTGGACAGAAGAGCAATCCTGAACACTGACATCGCAAAGTCCTTCCCTGCCTCGTTAATTTTGTCAGTTCCATCCTTGTAAGCGCATCCTTAGGGAATTCAAGATCTTCCTTTATAACGGACACCAGTTGTTTGCCGTCATATTCTTGTATCTGCTGAACTACTGATATACTTTTCATGTGTGACTTGCAGGTGAGGTTAGGGTCGGGAACGTGACACAACCCGTCCCCTCTCCACGAGAAATCCATTTCCTAACCTATACCAGTTCTGTTGAAGAAAATTCGGAGCATGTTACCATATTTCTTATTGTAAGTCCTTGACGAGTGATCTTTTCAGGGTAAATTACGTGGACAGAAGAGCAATCCTGAACACTGACATCGCAAAGTCCTTCCCTGCCTCGTTAATTTTGTCAGTTCCATCCTTGTAAGCGCATCCTTAGGGAATTCAAGATCTTCCTTTATAACGGACACCAGTTGTTTGCCGTCATATTCTTGTATCTGCTGAACTACTGATATACTTTTCATGTGTGACTTGCAGGTGAGGTTAGGGTCGGGAACGTGACACAACCCGTCCCCTCTCCACGAGAAATCCATTTCCTAACCTATACCAGTTCTGTTGAAGAAAATTCGGAGCATGTTACCATATTTCTTATTGTAAGTCCTTGACGTGTGATCTTTTCAGGGTAAATTACGCGGACAGAAGAGCAATCCCGAACACTGACATCGCAACGCCCTTCCCTGCCTCGTTATTTTTGTCAGT
This sequence comes from Schistocerca serialis cubense, assembly GCF_023864345.2. Lineage (NCBI taxonomy): Eukaryota > Metazoa > Arthropoda > Insecta > Orthoptera > Acrididae > Schistocerca > Schistocerca serialis. Next base: position 602,883,900 of record NC_064638.1, on the reverse strand, counting down.
TCCATCCTTGTAAGCGCATCCTTAGGGAATTCAAGATCTTCCTTTATAAGGGACACCAGTTGTTTGCCGTCATATTCTTGTATCTGCTGAACTACTGATATACTTTTCATGTGTGACTTGCAGGTGAGGTTAGGGTCGGGAACGTGACACAACCCGTCCCCTCTCCACGAGAAATCCATTTCCTAACCTATACCAGTTCTGTTGAAGAAAATTCGGAGCATGTTACCATATTTCTTATTGTAAGTCCTTGACGTGTGATCTTTTCAGGGTAAATTACGTGGACAGAAGAGCAATCCCGAACACTGACATCGCAAAGTCCTTCCCTGCCTCGTTATTTTTGTCAGTTCCATCCTTGTAAGCGCATCCTTAGGGAATTCAAGATCTTCCTTTATAACGGACACCAGTTGTTTGCCGTCATATTCTTGTATCTGCTGAACTACTGATATACTTTTCATGTGTGACTTGCAGGTGAGGTTAGGGTCGGGAACGTGACACAACCCGTCCCCTCTCCACGAGAAATCCATTTCCTAACTTATACCAGTTCAGTTGAAGAAAATTCGGAGCATGTTACCATATTTCTTATTGTAAGTCCTTGACGTGTGATCTTTTCAGGGTAAATTACGTGGACAGAAGAGCAATCCCGAACACTGACATCACAAAGTCCTTCCCTGCCTCGTTATTTTTGTCAGTTCCATCCTTGTAAGCGCATCCTTAGGGAATTCAAGATCTTCCTTTATAACGGACACCAGTTGTTTGCCGTCATATTCTTGTATCTGCTGAACTACTGATATACTTTTCATGTGTGACTTGCAGGTGAGGTTAGGGTCGGGAACGTGACACAACCCGTCCCCTCTCCACGAGAAATCCATTTCCTAACCTATACCAGTTCTGTTGAAGAAAATTCGGAGCATGTTACCATATTTCTTATTGTAAGTCCTTGACGAGTGATCTTTTCAGGGTAAATTACGTGGACAGAAGAGCAATCCTGAACACTGACATCGCAAAGTCCTTCCCTGCCTCGTTAATTTTGTCATTTCCATCCTTGTAAGCGCATCCTTAGGGAATTCAAGATCTTCCTTTATAACAGACACCAGTTGTTTGCCGTCATATTCTTGTATCTGCTGAACTACTGATATACTTTTCATGTGTGACTTGCAGGTGAGGTTAGGGTCGGGAACGTGACACAACCCGTCCCCTCTCCACGAGAAATCCATTTCCTAACCTATACCTGTTCTGTTGAAGAAAATTCGGAGCATGTTACCATATTTCTTATTGTAAGTCCTTGACGTGTGATCTTTTCAGGGTAAATTACGTGGACAGAAGAGCAATCCCGAACACTGACATCGCTAAGTCCTTCCCTGACTGGTTATTTTTGTCAGTTCCACCCTTGTAAGCGCATCCTTAGGGAGTTCAAGATCTTCCTTTATAACGGACACCAGTTGTTTGCCGTCATATTCTTGTATCTGCTGAACTACTGATATACTTTTCATGTGTGACTTGCAGGTGAGGTTAGGGTCGGGAACGTGACACAACAATTCCCCTCTCCACGAGAAATCCATTTCCTAACCTATACCAGTTCTGTTGAAGAAAATTCGGAGCATGTTACCATATTTCTTATTGTAAGTCGTTGACGTGTGATCTTTTCAGGGTAAATTACGTGGACAGAAGAGCAATCCCGAACACTGACATCGCAAAGTCCTTCCCTGCCTCGTTATTTTTGTCAGTTCCATCCTTGTAAGCGCATCCTTAGGGAATTCAAGATCTTCCTTTATAACGGACACCAGTTGTTTGCCGTCATATTCTTGTATCTGCTGAACTACTGATATACTTTTCATGTGTGACTTGCAGGTGAGGTTAGGGTCGGGAACGTGACACAACCCGTCCCCTCTCCACGAGAAATCCATTTCCTAACCTATACCAGTTCTGTTGAAGAAAATTCGGAGCATGTTACCATATTTCTTATTGTAAGTCCTTGACGTGTGATCTTTTCAGGGTAAATTACGTGGACAGAAGAGCAATCCCGAACACTGACTACGCAAAGTCCTTCCCTGCCTCGTTATTTTTGTCAGTTCCATCCTTGTAAGCGCATCCTTAGGGAATTCAAGATCTTCCTTTATAACGGACACCAGTTGTTTGCCGTCATATTCTTGTATCTGCTGAACTACTGATTTACTTTTCATGTGGGACTTGCAGGTGAGGTTAGGGACGGGAACGTGACACAACCCGTCCCCTCTCCACGAGAAATCCATTTCCTAACCTATACCAGTTCTGTTGAAGAAAATTCGGAGCATGTTACCATATTTCTTATTGTAAGTCCTTGACGTGTGATCTTTTCAGGGTAAATTACGTGGACAGACGAGCAATCCCGAACACTGACATCGCTAAGTCCTTCCCTGCCTCGTAATTTTTGTCAGTTCCATCCTTGTAAGCGCATCCTTAGGGTATTCAAGATCTTCCTTTATAACGGACACCAGTTGTTTGCCGTCATATTCTTGTATCTGCTGAACTACTGATATACTTTTCATGTGTGACTTGCAGGTGAGGTTAGGGTCGGGAACGTGACACAACCCGTCCCCTCTCCACGAGAAATCAATTTCCTAACCTATACCAGTTCTGTTGAAGAAAATTCGGAGCATGTTACCATATTTCTTATTGTAAGCCCTTGACGTGTGATCTTTTCAGGGTAAATTACGTGGACAGAAGAGCAATCCCGAACACTGACATCGCAAAGTCCTTCCCTGCCTCGTTATTTTTGTCAGTTCCATCCTTGTAAGCGCATCCTTAGGGAATTCAAGATCTTCCTTTATAAAGGACACCAGTTGTTTGCCGTCATATTCTTGAATCTGCTGAACTACTGATATACTTTTCATGTGTGACTTGCAGGTGAGGTTAGGGTCGGGAACGTGACACAACCCGTCCCCTCTCCACGAGAAATCCATTTCCTAACCTATACCAGTTCTGTTGAAGAAAATTCGGAGCATGTTACCATATTTCTTATTGTAAGTCCTTGACGTGTGATCTTTTCAGGGTAAATTACGTGGACAGAAGAGCAATCCCGAACACTGACATCGCAAAGTCCTTCCCTGCCTCGTTATTTTTGTCAGTTCCATCATTGTAAGCGCATCCGTAGGGAATTCAAGATCTTCCTTTATAACGGACATCAGTTGTTTGCCGTCATATTCTTGTATCTGCTGAACTACTGATATACTTTTCATGTGTGACTTGCAGGTGAGGTTAGGGTCGGGAACGTGACACAACCCGTCCCCTCTCCACGAGAAATCAATTTCCTAACCTATACCAGTTCTGTTGAAGAAAATTCGGAGCATGTTACCATATTTCTTATTGTAAGCCCTTGACGTGTGATCTTTTCAGGGTAAATTACGTGGACAGAAGAGCAATCCCGAACACTGACATCGCAAAGTCCTTCCCTGCCTCGTTATTTTTGTCAGTTCCATCCTTGTAAGCGCATCCTTAGGGAATTCAAGATCTTCCTTTATAAAGGACACCAGTTGTTTGCCGTCATATTCTTGAATCTGCTGAACTACTGATATACTTTTCATGTGTGACTTGCAGGTGAGGTTAGGGTCGGGAACGTGACACAACCCGTCCCCTCTCCACGAGAAATCCATTTCCTAACCTATACCAGTTCTGTTGAAGAAAATTCGGAGCATGTTACCATATTTCTTATTGTAAGTCCTTGACGTGTGATCTTTTCAGGGTAAATTACGTGGACAGAAGAGCAATCCCGAACACTGACATCGCAAAGTCCTTCCCTGCCTCGTTATTTTTGTCAGTTCCATCATTGTAAGCGCATCCGTAGGGAATTCAAGATCTTCCTTTATAACGGACATCAGTTGTTTGCCGTCATATTCTTGTATCTGCTGAACTACTGATATACTTTTCATGTGTGACTTGCAGGTGAGGTTAGGGTCGGGAACGTGACACAACCCGCCCCCTCTCCACGAGAAATCCATTTCCTAACCTATACCAGTTCTGTTGAAGAAAATTCGGAGCATGTTACCATATTTCTTATTGTAAGTCCTTGACGTGTGATCTTTTCAGGGTAAATTACGTGGACAGAAGAGCAATCCCGAACACTGACATCGCTAAGTCCTTCCCTGCCTCGTAATTTTTGTCAGTTCCATCCTTGTAAGCGCATCCTTAGGGAATTCAAGATCTTCCTTTATAACGGACACCAGTTGTTTGCCGTCATATTCTTGTATCTGCTGAACTACTGATATACTTTTCATGTGTGACTTGCAGGTGAGGTTAGGGTCGGGAACGTGACACAACCCGTCCCCTCTCCACGAGAAATCAATTTCCTAACCTATACCAGTTCTGTTGAAGAAAATTCGGAGCATGTTACCATATTTCTTATTGTAAGCCCTTGACGTGTGATCTTTTCAGGGTAAATTACGTGGACAGAAGAGCAATCCCGAACACTGACATCGCAAAGTCCTTCCCTGCCTCGTTATTTTTGTCAGTTCCATCCTTGTAAGCGCATCCTTAGGGAATTCAAGATCTTCCTTTATAAAGGACACCAGTTGTTTGCCGTCATATTCTTGAATCTGCTGAACTACTGATATACTTTTCATGTGTGACTTGCAGGTGAGGTTAGGGTCGGGAACGTGACACAACCCGTCCCCTCTCCACGAGAAATCCATTTCCTAACCTATACCAGTTCAGTTGAAGAAAATTCGGAGCATGTTACCATATTTCTTATTGTAAGTCCTTGACGTGTGATCTTTTCAGGGTAAATTACGTGGACAGAAGAGCAATCCCGAACACTGACATCGCAAAGTCCTTCCCTGCCTCGTTATTTTTGTCAGTTCCATCATTGTAAGCGCATCCGTAGGGAATTCAAGATCTTCCTTTATAACGGACATCAGTTGTTTGCCGTCATATTCTTGTATCTACTGAACTACTGATATACTTTTCATGTGTGACTTGCAGGTGAGGTTAGGGTCGGGAACGTGACACAACCCGTCCCCTCTCCACGAGAAATCAATTTCCTAACCTATACCAGTTCTGTTGAAGAAAATTCGGAGCATGTTACCATATTTCTTATTGTAAGCCCTTGACGTGTGATCTTTTCAGGGTAAATTACGTGGACAGATGAGCAATCCCGAACACTGACATCGCAAAGTCCTTCCCTGCCTCGTTATTTTTGTCAGTTCCATCCTTGTAAGCGCATCCTTAGGGAATTCAAGATCTTCCTTTATAAAGGACACCAGTTGTTTGCCGTCATATTCTTGAATCTGCTGAACTACTGATATACTTTTCATGTGTGACTTGCAGGTGAGGTTAGGGTCGGGAACGTGACACAACCCGTCCCCTCTCCACGAGAAATCCATTTCCTAACCTATACCAGTTCTGTTGAAGAAAATTCGGAGCATGTTACCATATTTCTTATTGTAAGTCCTTGACGTGTGATCTTTTCAGGGTAAATTACGTGGACAGAAGAGCAATCCCGAACACTGACATCGCAAAGTCCTTCCCTGCCTCGTTATTTTTGTCAGTTCCATCATTGTAAGCGCATCCGTAGGGAATTCAAGATCTTCCTTTATAACGGACATCAGTTGTTTGCCGTCATATTCTTGTATCTGCTGAACTACTGATATACTTTTCATGTGTGACTTGCAGGTGAGGTTAGGGTCGGGAACGTGACACAACCCGCCCCCTCTCCACGAGAAATCCATTTCCTAACCTATACCAGTTCTGTTGAAGAAAATTCGGAGCATGTTACCATATTTCTTATTGTAAGTCCTTGACGTGTGATCTTTTCAGGGTAAATTACGTGGACAGAAGAGCAATCCCGAACACTGACATCGCTAAGTCCTTCCCTGCCTCGTTATTTTTGTCAGTTCCATCCTTGTAAGCGCATCCTTAGGGAATTCAAGATCTTCCTTTATAACGGACACCAGTTGTTTGCCGTCATATTCTTGTATCTGCTGAACTACTGATATACTTTTCATGTGGGACTTGCAGGTGAGGTTAGGGTCGGGAACGTGACACAACCCGTCCCCTCTCCACGAGAAATCCATTTCCTAACCCATACCAGTTCTGTTGAAGAAAATTCGGAGCATGTTACCATATTTCTTATTGTAAGTCCTTGACGTGTGATCTTTTCAGGGTAAATTACGTGGACAGAAGAGCAATCCCGAACACTGACATCGCAAAGTCCTTCCCTGCCTCGTTATTTTTGTCAGTTCCATCCTTGTAAGCGCATCCTTAGGGAATTCAAGATCTTCCTTTATAAAGGACACCAGTTGTTTGCCGTCATATTCTTGTATCTGCTGAACTACTGATATACTTTTCATGTGTGACTTGCAGGTGAGGTTAGGGTCGGGAACGTGACACAACCCGTCCCCTCTCCACGAGAAATCCATTTCCTAACCTATACCAGTTCTGTTGAAGAAAATTCGGAGCATGTTACCATATTTCTTATTGTAAGTCCTTGACGTGTGATCTTTTCAGGGTAAATTACGTGGACAGAAGAGCAATCCCGAACACTGACATCGCAAAGTCCTTCCTGCCTCGTTATTTTTGTCAGTTCCATCCTTGTAAGCGCATCCTTAGGGAATTCAAGATCTTCCTTTATAACGGACACCAGTTGTTTGCCGTTATATTCTTGTATCTGCTGAACTACTGATATACTTTTCATGTGTGACTAGCAGGTGAGGTTAGGGTCGGGAACGTGACACAACCCGTCCCCTCTCCACGAGAAATCCATTTCCTAACCTATACCAGTTCTGTTGAAGAAAATTCGGAGCATGTTACCATATTTCTTATTGTAAGTCGTTGACGTGTGATCTTTTCAGGGTAAATTACGTGGACAGAAGAGCAATCCCGAACACTGACATCGCAAAGTCCTTCCCTGCCTCGTTATTTTTGTCAGTTCCATCCTTGTAAGCGCATCCTTAGGGAATTCAAGATCTTCCTTTATAACGGACACCAGTTGTTTGCCGTCATATTCTTGTATCTGCTGAACTACTGATATACTTTTCATGTGTGACTTGCAGGTGAGGTTAGGGTCGGGAACGTGACACAACCCGTCCCCTCTCCACGAGAAATCCATTTCCTAACCTATACCAGTTCTGTTGAAGAAAATTCGGAGCATGTTACCATATTTCTTATTGTAAGTCCTTGACGTGTGATCTTTTCAGGGTAAATTACGTGGACAGAAGAGCAATCCCGAACACTGACATCGCAAAGTCCTTCCCTGCCTCGTTATTTTTGTCAGTTCCATCCCTGTAAGCGCATACTTAGGGAATTCAAGATCTTCCTTTATAACGGACATCAGTTGTTTGCCGTCATATTCTTGTATCTGCTGAACTACTGATATACACTCCTGGAAATGGAAAAAAGAACACATTGACACCGGTGTGTCAGACCCACCATACTTGCTCCGGACACTGCGAGAGGGCTGTACAAGCAATGATCACACGCACGGCACAGCGGACATACCAGGAACCGCGGTGTTGGCCGTCGAATGGCGCTAGCTGCGCAGCATTTGTGCACCGCCGCCGTCAGTGTCAGCCAGTTTGCCGTGGCATACGGAGATCCATCGGAGTCTTTAACACTAGTAGCATGCCGTGACAGCGAAGACGTGAACCGTATGTGCAGTTGACGGACTTGAGCGAGGGCGTATAGTGGGCATGCGGGAGGCCGGGTGAACGTACCGCCGAATTGCTCAACACGTGGGGCGTGAGGTCTCCACAGTACATCGATGTTGTCGCCAGTGGTCGGCGGAAGGTGCACGTGCCCGTCGACCTGGGACCGGACCGCAGCGACGCACGGATGCACGCCAAGACCGTAGGATCCTACGCAGTGCCGTAGGGGACCACACCGCCACTTCCCAGCAAATTAGGGACACTGTTGCTCCTGGGGTATCGGCGAGAACCATTCGCAACCGTCTCCATGAAGCTGGGCTACGGTCCCGCACACCGTTAGGCCGTCTTCCGCTCACGCCCCAACATCGTGCAGCCCGCCTCCAGTGGTGTCGCGACAGGCGTGAATGGAGGGACGAATGGAGACGTGTCGTCTTCAGCGATGAGAGTCGCTTCTGCCTTGGTGCCAATGATGGTCGTATGCGTGTTTGGCGCCATGCAGGTGAGCGCCACAATCAGGACTGCATACGACCAAGGCACACAGGGCCAACACCCGGCATCATGGTGTGGGGAGCGATCTCCTACACTGGCCGTACACCACTGGTGATCGTCGAGGGGACACTGAATAGTGCACGGTACATCCAAACCGTCATCGAACCCATCGTTCTACCATTCCTAGACCGGCAAGGGAACTTGCTGTTCCAACAGGACAATGCACGTCCGCATGTATCCCATGCCACCCAACGTGCTCTAGAAGGTGTACGTCAACTACCCTGGCCAGCAAGATCTCCGGATCTGTCCCCCATTGAGCATGTTTGGGACTGGATGAAGCGTCGTCTCACGCGGTCTGCACGTCCAGCACGAACGCTGGTCCAACTGAGGCGCCAGGTGGAAATGGCATGGCAAGCCGTTCCACAGGACTACATCCAGCATCTCTACGATCGTCTCCATGGGAGAATAGCAGCCTGCATTGCTGCGAAAGGTGGATATACACTGTACTATTGCCGACATTGTGCGAGCTCTGTTGCCTGTGTCTATGTGCCTGTGGTTCTGTCAGTGTGATCATGTGATGTATCTGACCCCAGTAATGTGTCAATAAAGTTTCCCCTTCCTGGGACAATGAATTCACGGTGTTCTTATTTCAATTTCCAGGAGTGTACTTTTCATGTGTGACTTGCAGGTGAGGTTAGGGTCGGGAACGTGACACAACCCGTCCCCTCTCCACGAGAAATCCATTTCCTAACCTATACCAGTTCTGTTGACGAAAATTCGGAGCATGTTACCATATTTCTTATTGTAAGTCCTTGACGTGTGATCTTTTCAGGGTAAATTACGTGGACAGAAGAGCAATCCCGAACACTGACATCGCAAAGTCCTTCCCTGCCTCGTTATTTTTGTCAGTTCCATCCCTGTAAACGCATCCTTAGGGAATTCAAGATCTTCCTTTATAACGGAAATCAGTTGTTTGCCGTCATATTCTTGTATCTGCTGAACTACTGATATACTTTTCATGTGTGACTAGCAGGTGAGGTTAGGGTCGGGAACGTGACACAACCCGTCCCCTCTCCACGAGAAATCCATTTCCTAACCTATACCAGTTCTGTTGAAGAAAATTCGGAGCATGTTACCATATTTCTTATTGTAAGTCCTTGACGTTTGATCTTTTCAGGGTAAATTACGTGGACAGAAGAGCAATCCCGAACACTGACATCGCAAAGTCCTTCCCTGCCTCGTTATTTTTGTCAGTTCCATCCTTGTAAGCGCATCCTTAGGGAATTCAAGATTTTCCTTTATAACGGACACCAGTTGTTTGCCGTCATATTCTTGTATCTGCTGAACTACTGATATATTTTTCATGTGTGACTTGCAGTTGAGGTTAGGGTCGGGAACGTGACACAACCCGTCCCCTCTCCACGAGAAATCAATTTCCTAACCTATACCAGTTCTGTTGAAGAAAATTCGGAGCATGTTACCATATTTCGTATTGTGATTCTGATACTTAAGTGTTTTCTCGAATTCATTTTCCTTATACATCTTGTATTCAATATGTTCATCGCTCCCAATATTGTTAAAAATGTGACTTGTATATTTGCCCATTAACCAAATCACTGCCTTATTTTTTGCCTGAGGTTAGTAACTTTCTTCTGGTCTGAAGAAAACATTAGTCGGTACATTGTTTGCTGAAGTTCTTGTTATTTGAGCAATTTTCTCCCTGGTCCACCTTCAGTTGGTAATCCGATCTCCACGTGTGTAACGATGAGGCACACTGTCAACGAGGTTGCATTTGCTGCAGAGGTTAGTGTCACTTAAACCGATGGCAAAGAGACGCTCATTAGTGCTGATGCTGTTATTGACTACCTTGTACCACGCTGTTCTCGCGTCAGATGGAAGAACATCACTACTGATGTTTCTCCAGACCAAATTTCTTGCTATTCCAGCATATTTAGTGTCTATGTTATTTTTCCTTTCATGTTTCCGTCTTTCAGCTAAAATCGCCTTTGCTGTAACGTTTTTGGAGTTTAAAAGCTTTTTGCTGAGATTGCTTAGTCCAAGATAATACTTCCTAATATGTTTTAGTTTAAAACTTATGTTTTGTATATTTATCGGCGTCTCTACACTTTCTGCCTGACAATGTAGTAAAGTTTTGCTGTAATGCACCCTGGATCGTTACATATTATGATCCATGTTCGTCTGACATACAATGCCATCGCTTTAGACTTGATGTCTTGCTAAGGTGGACATGATCGTCTTCGCCACCATTGATGGAATTGGGAGAACTTGTGCCATGTAGTAGTAAAATATCCGTGTTGACAAACAGTACTCTCTGGAACTGGTCTACGCTACGTTGACAGTTTTCAGTCAAAGCTCCCTTGATTTTTCTTGCCACCTCCCGTCAATTTATTGCTATAATTTTTTAAAACGGAAGTTGTCAATGCTATTCCAAAAGCTTGGTGTTCATTAACATGGTTCGTCCACTCAATACGCAAGTTAGAAGGCCGCTTTATATTTAGAAGTTTACTTTTGTTTTCATTTACCCTCGCACCTGATGCGGAACAATATTTTGCAAGTGCCATCTCTAGTTGTGTCACATGTGCTTGGTCTCTGATGATTACGCCTACATCGTCCACGTCTTTGTTCCTTGAATGGTAGTGCCTGTCAGCCTGTACTGTAGCTGTCTCAGGAAAGGTTCCAACGATATAACGAACAGGAGCATGGATAAGGGTCTTCCTTGGGTAACACCTCCTTTTATTTCGAATTGTTTTGTCAGTTGACAGTTAACGGGGATTTGTGCAGTAACACTCATTGCCATGTTCTTGATGATGTCGATGGTTTATGACAGGAAGTCCATTCGGCGCATTGTCTCTATTAGGTATTTGTGATTAATTTGATCAAATGCCTTATGGAAGTCTACGTTACTTGCCTGCGTTAACGCAACGACATCGTGATATAAAGCCGCAGTTTGTAAAATCGTCCTTCTAAAAGCACAAGTGTGCTGTTGGCCAACGATTTCAGCGGTGCATGGTTTAAAGCGCTTGTTAATTACTCGAGCTACAACTTTGTAATCCGTATTTAAAAGCGAATTCGGCAGTAGGTTGTTTAACGTTTTGTAGCCGCTGTTCTTCGGGATCAACACGATTTTGCATTGTTGAACTCTGCAGGCACAGACTTTCCCTGTAAGAATTCACTGATAATTTCGGTGAACTTTTCTCCTATAAGGGTCCAAAATCGATTATCAATAGTGTGCAGTCCATCAGGTCCTGGAGATTTCCTAGCGGGGGAGCTGCACACGACTTCTAATACATCTTCCTTGGTGATGTCCGAAAAAATGTTCTCATCATCATCTCGCGATATTCGTGGAAGAAATGTACCAAGCTCATTGTATTCTTCTTCGTTTGATTCCCCTAACGCATGCATACGTTCATAATACACTGAGATCTCTTTAATTATTTCCTCCTGGGTGGTGATTGTGGTACCATCATCGGTTTCAAGTGCATCCATGAAACTTCTTCTTCTATTCTTGGCGTGTCTGCCAAGGAGGTACAATGCAGCAGTCTGATCTTCAGTGACTGACCTTGCTTTGGATTTTTTCTTAAGTCCCTTAGTTGCTTACGTTTCAGACTTTTAATTTTGCTTTTATTTGCTTGAAATCTTTTAATCTTATAGGAATTGCATCTGTCTGATCGTAGAGGTCCCTTAGCAGGCTGTGGTAGAATTCTACAGTATGTTTCCTTCCTCTTGCCATATCTCTACTGAAAGATATTAAAACTTTCCTTAGCTTCGGTTTCCCTCGTTGGGTCCACCATTCTATCACACTTGGAAAGTTGTTCAGTGAACGGAGACACATTTACCAACCTCTGGTCATCATCATCATCATCATCATATAAGACTGATTATGCCTTTCAGCGTTCAGTCTAGAGCATAGTCCCCCTTATAAAATTCCTCCATGATCCCCTATTCAGTGCTAACATTGGTGCCTCTTCTGAGGTTAAGCCTATTACTTCAAAATCATTATTAACCGAATCCAGGTACCTTCTCCTAGGTCTGCCCCGACTCCTCCTACCCTCTACTGCTGAACCCATGAGTCTCTTGGGTAACCTTGCTTCTCCCATGCGTGTAACATGACCCCACCATCTAAGCCTATTCACCCTGACTGCTACATCTATAGAGTTCATTCCCAGTTTTTCTTTGATTTCCTCATTGTGGACACCCTCCTGCCATTGTTCCCGTCTACTAGTACCTGCAATCATCCTAGCTACTTTCATATCCGTAACCTCAACCTTGTTAATAAGGTAACCTGAATCCACCCAGCTTTCGTTCCCATACAACAAAGTTGGTCGAAAGATTGAACGGTGCACAGATAACTTAGTCTTGGTACTGACTTCCTTCTTGCAGAAGAGAGTAGATCGTAGCTGAGCGCTCACTGCGTTAGCTTTGCTACACCTCGCTTCCAGTTCTTTCACTATGTTGCCATCCTGCGAGAATATGCATCCTAAGTACTTGAAACCGTCCACCTGTTCTAACTTTGTTCCTCCTATTTGCCACTCAATCCGTTTATATCTCTTTCCCACAGACATTACTTTCGTTTTGGAGATGCTAATCTTCATACCATAGTCCTTACATTTCTGATCTAGCTCTGAAATATTACTTTGCAAACTTTCAATCGAATCTGCCATCACAACTAAGTCATCCGCATATGCAAGACTGCTTATTTTGTGTTCACATATCTTAATCTCACCCAGCCAGTCTATTGTTTTCAGCATATGATCCATAAATAATATGAACAACAGTGGAGACAGGTTGCAGCCTTGTCTTACCACTGAAACTACTTTGAACCATGAACTCAATTTACCGTCAACTCTAACTGCTGCCTGACTACCCATGTAAAGACCTTTAATTGCTTGCAAAAGTTTGCCTCCTATTCCATAATCTCGTAGAACAGACAATAACTTCCTCCTAGGAACCCGGTCATATGCCTTTTCTAGATCTATAAAGCATAGATACAATTCCATGTTCCACTCATAACACTTCTCCATTATTTGCCGTAAGCTAAAGATCTGGTCCTGACAACCTCTAAGAGGCCTAAACCCACACTGATTTTCATCCAATTGGTTCCCAACTAGTACTCGCACTATCCTTTCAACAATACCTGAGAAGATTTTACCCACAGCGCTGATTAAAGAGATACCTCTGTAGTTGTTAGAATCTTTTCTGTTTCCATGTTTAAAAATTGGTGTGATTACTGCTTTTGTCCAGTCTGATGGAACCTGTCCCGACTCCAAGGCCATTTCAATTATCCTGTGTAGCCATTTAAGACCTGACATTCCACTGTATTTGATGAGTTCCGACTTAAATTCATCCACCCCAGCTGCTTTATTGCACTGCAATCTATTGACCATTTTCTCCACTTCCTCAAATGTGATCCTATTTCCATCATCATTCCTATCTCATTGTACCTCGAAATCTGAAACATTACTGATCGTATTTTCACCTACATTGAGCAACTCTTCAAAATATTCCCTCCATCTGCACAAGGAATCCACAGGATTCACCAGCAGATTTCCTGACCTGTCCTAAATACTTGTCATTTCCTTCTTACCTCCCTTTCGAAGACTGCTAATTACATTCCAGAATGGTTTTCCAGCAGCTTGACCCAAAGTCTCCAACCTGTTTCTAAAATCTTCCCATGATTTCTTCTTGGATGCTGCAATTATCTGTGTGGCTTTGTTTCTTTCTTCAACATAACTTTCTCTGTCTATCTGAGTTCTAGTATGTAGCCACTTTTGATATGCCTTCTTTTTCCTTTTACAGGCTGCCTTGACTCTGTCATTCCACCAAGCTGTTTGCTTCATCCTATCTTTACACACTAGTGTTCCAAGACATTCTTTAGCCACTTCTAGTACTGTGCCCCTGTACCTTCTCCATTCCTTTTCTAATGACTGTAATTGACTACATTCAACTAACTGGCACCTTTCTGAGATCGCTGTTATGTACTTGTGCTTGATTTCCTTATCCTGAAGTTTCTCCACTCTTATCCTCCTATATATGGACCTGACCTTCTGCACTTTCGGCTTCACAATCCCAATTTCACTGCAGATTAAATAATGATCAGTGTCATCAAAGAATCCCCTGAATACACGTGTGTCCCTCACAGCCTTCCTGAAATCCTGATCTATTATTATATAGTCAATGACAGATCTGGTTCCCCTGCCTTCCCAAGTATACCGTTGAATGTTCTTATGTTTAAAAAAGGAGTTTGTGATTACTAAGCCCATACTGGCACAGAAATCCAAGAGTTGTTTCCCGTTCCTGTTGGCCTCCATATCCTCTCCAAATTTACCCATAACCTTTTCATACCCTTCTGTTCGATTTCGAATCCTGGCATTAAAATCACCCATGAGCAGAACACTGTCCTTGTCCTTTACTCTAACAACTATATCCCTGAGTGCCTCATAAAAACTATCCATCTTATATTGATCTGTCCCTTCACAATGCGAATATACTGACACAATCCTAATTTTCTTGCTAGACACTGTCAAATCTATCCACATCAGTCTTTCGTTAACATACCTTATTGCAACTACGCTGGGTTCCATTTCTTTCCTGATGTAAAGCCCTACACCCCATTGTGCTATTCGTGCTTTGACTCCTGACAGGTAGACCTTGTATTCTCCCACTTCCTATTCTTTCTCACCCCTTACACGAATGTCACTAACAGCTAAAACGTCCAGCCCCATCTTACTTGCAGCCTCTGCTAGCTCTACCTTCTTCCCAGAGTAGCCCCCATTGATATTAATAGCTCCCCATCTCATTACCATTTGTTTGCCAAGTCGTATCTTAGGAGTCCCTGGTTTGTCCGTTAGAGGTGGGACTCCGTCACCTCCAAAGGTCCGAGGCATTTTGCTCTGATTGTTGCCAGCATCATATTTAAAGTACCAGGGAAGCAGGTTGCTAGCCTTACTTGCCCCGAGTCCCATTGAGTTTTACCCCTAACGGTTGAGGGACTAACCGGTGGATTTGGTAGTCTTTGCCGTATGAGCACAAAGGTGACCACGACTCAGAATATGTCCGAGATGCCCAGCCTTATTCCAAAGTAACTGGTATCCCGACTGTCGGGACCACTTACTTGGCCACTCATATGTTGCCCGTGGTTCATGAACTAGGACATGACTACAGGAACCCACACCATGAACCTCTGGTCAGGGCATCTTTTAAGTCTTCTTCTGATAATAACTATATATTTAGATTCCATTGGCTTCTTACTCTTCGGGTGGGTTGTGGTGTTAAATTTACGCAGGTCAACAACGCACTGTGATCGGAAAAACAACGGGAACAGTTTCTATTTTCAGTACTTTGTCTGCTAAATTTTCCGATACGTAAATTCTGTCAGTTCTACTACAGGAATTCGCAACAATATCAGTTAAAGTTCACCATTGTTAAGTATTTTATTTCCCGCACATATTGTAATTTTAAATCAACAACAAGACCCCTCAAGTCAGTTGAGTAATTGAAGTTGGAGATTTGAACCTTTCGACTCAATACACAAACCTCCCCCGATTATAAGTTGGAGGGGGTTTTTCCTCATTAAATAAATTACGCTTTCTTTAAATAATGTGGCTCTTGCAACTCCAATACTGCTGCCAGAAGGCGCATATGAATTGGCAATTGTAACTCCTGCTACATTTATTCCAATACCTCCCCATGAACCGTGTACCTTGCCGTTGTCGCATTCGGGAGGACGACGGTTCAATCCCGCGTTCGGCCATCCTGATTTAGGTTTTCGTGATTTCCCTAAATAGCTCCAGGCAACTGCCGGGATGGTTCCTTTCAATGGGCACGGCCGACTTTCTTCCCCTTCCTTCCCTAATCCGATGAGACCGATGACCTCGCTGTTTGGTCTCCTTCCCCAAAACAACCAACCAACCAACCTTGCCGTTGGTCAGGAGGCTTGCGTGCCTCAGCGACACAGATAGCCGTACCGTAGGTGCAACCACAACGGAGGGCATCTGGTGAGAGGCCAGACAAATGTGTGATTCCTGAAGAAAGATAGCAATTCTTCAGTAGTTGCAGCGGCAACGGTCTGGATGATTGACTGATCTGGCCTTGTGACACTAAACAAAACGACCTTGCTGTACTGGTACTGCGAACGGCTCAAACAAGGGCAAACTACAGCCGTAATTTTTCCCGAGGGTATGCAGCTTTACTGTATGGTTAAATAATGATGGCGTCCACTTGGGTAAAATATTCCGGAGGTAAAATAGTCCCCCACTCGGATCTCCGGGCGCGGACTACTCAGGAGGACGTCGTTAGCAGGAGAAAGAAAAATGGTGTTCTACGGATCGGAGCGTGGAATGTCAGATCCCTTAATCGAGCAGGTAGGTTAGAAAATTTGAAAAGGGAAATGGATAGGTTAAAGTCAGACAAAGCGGGAATTTGTGAAGTTCGGTGGCAGGAGGAACAAGATTTCTGATCAGGTGAATACAGGTTTATAAATACACTCTTGGAAATGGAAAAAAGAACACATTGACACCGGTGTGTCAGACCCACCACACTTGCTCCGGACACTGCGAGGGGGCTGTACAAGCAATGATCACACGCACGGTACAGCGGACACACCAGGAACCGCGATGTTGGCCGTCGAATGGCGCTAGCTGCGCAGCATTTGTGCACCGCCGCCGTCAGTGTCAGCCAGTTTGCTGTGGCATACGGAGCTCCATCGCAGTCTTTAACACTGGTAGCATGCCGCGACAGCGTGGACGTGAACCGTATGTGCAGTTGACGGACTCTGAGCGAGGGCGTATAGTGGGCATGCGGGAGGTCGGGTGGACGTACCGCCGAATTGCTCAACACGTGGGGCGTGAGATCTCCACAGTACATCGATGTTGTCGCCAGTGGTCGGCGGAAGGTGCACGTGCCCGTCGACCTGGGACCGGACCGCAGCGACGCACGGATGCACGCCAAGACCGTAGGATCCTACGCAGTGCTGTAGGAGACCGCACCGCCACTTCCCAGTAAATTAGGGACACTGTATCTCCTGGGGTATCGGCGAGGACCATTCGCAACCGTCTCCATGAAGCTGGGCTACGGTCCCGCACACCGTTAGGCCGTCTTCCGCTAACGCCCCAACATCGTGCAGCCCGCCTCCAGTGGTGTCGCGACAGGCGTGAATGGAGGGACGAATGGAGACGTGTCGTCTTCAGCGATGAGAGTCGCTTCTGCCTTGGTGCCAATGATGGTCGTATGCGTGTTTGGCGCCGTGCAGGTGAGCGCCACAATCAGGACTGCGTACGACCGAGGCACACAGGGCCAACACCCGGCATCATGGTGTGGGGAGCGATCTCCTACACTGGCTGTACACCACTGGTGATCGTCGAGGGGACACTGAATAGTGCACGGTACATCCAAACCGTCATCGAACCCATCGTTCTACCATTCCTAGACCGGCAAGGGAACTTGCTGTTCCAACAGGACAATGCACGTCCGCATGTATCCCGTGCCACCCAACGTGCTCTAGAAGGTGTAAGTCAACTACCCTGGCCAGCAAGGTCTCCGGATCTGTCCCCCATTGAGCATGTTTGGGACTGGATGAAGCGTCGTCTCACGCGGTCTGCACGTCCATCACGAACGCTGGTCCAACTGAGGCGCCAGGTGGAAATGGCATGGCAAGCCGTTCCACAGGAATACATCCAGCATCTCTACGATCGTCTCCATGGGAGAATAGCAGCCTGCATTGCTGCGAAAGGTGGATATACACTGTACTAGTGCCGACATTGTGCATGCTCGGTTGCCTGTGTCTATGTGCCTGTGGTTCTGTCAGTGTGATCATGTGATTTATCTGACCCCAGGAATGTGTCAATAAAGTTTCCCCGTCCTAGGACAATGAATTCACGGTGTTCTTATTTCAATTTCCAGGAGTGTATAAAATCAAACAGGGGTAACGCAGGAGTAGGTTTAATAATGAATAAAAATATAGGAGTGCGGGTAAGCTACTACAAACAGCATGGTGAACGCATTATTGTGGCCAAGATAGACACGAAGCCAACGCCTACCACAGTGGTACAAGTTTATATGCAACTAGCTCCGCAGATGACGAAGAGATTGATGAAATGTATGATGAGATTAAAGAAATTATTCAGATAGTGAATGGAGACGAAAATTTAATGGTCATGGGTGACTGGAATTCGATAGTAGGAAGAGGAAGAGAAGGAAAAGTAGTAGGTGAATATGGAATGGGGGTAAAAAATGAAAGAGGAAGCCGCCTGGTAGAATTTAGCACAGAGCATAACTTATAGCTAATACTACAACTCCATTAATTTCGCTTTTCCAAGGAACGATAATGTCCTCAAAGTAATAATAATTGTACGTGCATGTGGTAGCACCAGCAATCAAGACCGTACGTTATAATTTCAGGCTTGAAATTCAGTACCTAAGAGAACACAGATTCTGCCACGAGTCGTTGTTCCTCAAGGATATATTCTCACGTATCGACGCTTTGTCAGCCATCTTAATGTTACGGTCGATGACTTCCAGACCGACGGTAAATATTTTGTTTCAGTTACTTACGACAACCATCAACTGCCGTTTAGGCGTCTTTCATACGACAGGAAACTGCTGTTTGCACAATTGTCACTGTTATGATACACACGCTTCCACATCTCTCATATTACAATACCCCTGTGTCATTTCATTTAAGAATGAACTCTACTGAATGCTTTTTGAATAGTTCTGTCAGGCGGAGATTTATGCTATAGAAAGTCGTTGCTTTATATTTCTGATTTTGGTATTCAGTAAAGAGAAGCCGGAGTCTTCAAATTCTTCTATGTAAGTATTTTCTGGTTTATTCAAACGAAAATGTCGCAGCGTGTTGGGAAACTGCAGAACTTCCGAATACACGGTGCCTCCTTTGAAAGATGTATTGCCTCTGAGGTATCGATTAGATGGCCTGACCTCTGACCTTAAAGGGCGCCTCCTGTATTGGTGTGGGTAGCTTGCGTTTGTTTGGAAGGCAACGACAAACGCAGTTATTACTTCGGTGTCGTGGTTTGAATTGAACGTTTGCGAAACTACCGTACAAATAAGCACCGAAATGGAACAAGAAACTGACTCGAGCCCTTTTTTTCCTTTCGTACTCCACGCCCAATTTGTAGCTGTCCTCGTTCGCTTTAGAGGCCATCTTTGCTCCTAAATACAGTGGTGTAGCGGTGGAGAGCTAGCACGCTATGCTAACTGCTAGCATATTTCATCAACATACTACTGACGCTTGGATAAGCTTAGTACAGCACACAGCATAAGCCATCCCACAAGTGCACACAAGCAACTGCACCTGAGCTATCGTAAGTTCTAGAACTTTGGCGTGTAAATAGGTCCATATGCACTCAGGCGATGCAGGACGCTGACGATTGCTTATCTACGTTCTACTAAGCGAAATGCATGTGAACACAATACGTGTCTAAATGGGCTTAGAAGGTTTCCACAATTTTTGTCGTCGAAATGATGTGGAACGAGTCAGTTTCTAACTACTTACCCAACTTTTGTTTATGCGTATGACAGTATTCAGGCCATTTACAAAAAAAAAATGGCTCTGAGCACTATGGGACTTAACATCTATGGTCATCAGTCCCCTAGAACTTAGAACTACTTACACCTAACTAACCTAAGGACAGCACACAACACCCAGCCATCACGAGGCAGAGAAAATCCCTGACCCCGCCGGGAATCGAACCCGGGAACCCGGGCGTGGGAAGCGAGAACGCTACCGCACGACCACGAGATGCGGGCGGCCATTTACATATTCATAACGAACTGCGAAATTATTTACTTTCATTAATCAGTTTATTTACTTAACCTTAGCATATTGAGGCCTTCAGGACCTGCCATACGCCAGCCTTTTATTATGCATTACTTTCTATATCATAATTACTTCAAAAGGAAAGCAACGAACTTAAAATGATTTGAAACAAGATCTTGGTGTATCTAATGATGTGAATAACAGTACTGACAGATTTAACAGCGTCAACACCATTACCGCTACTGCTGCTTATACCGTTAGTATTACTAGTAAAAATGTATTAATAACAACAGTGACCGGAGGAGATAATAAGTATATTTATGTATCTGTGCTTAGCAACGTAAACAGAGATCGCAGTTTGATTCGCATTGCGAAATAATTTAAACAACCATTTTGTAATGGATCAAATTAGATTATTTCGTTGTTGTCATCAATGTTTCTATACAGCGGAGGGTAACCTGGGCTGGTGAACTCTACTGAGGAATGTGGTCTGCTGTTAATTACTTCTTTGGTGTTAGTTAATGCATCTGCTTTTGGTTGGATACAGTTTAACCTTCGGTATTCTGGATTAAGACTGGTTATTGTGTGTTTTCTTTTACACTTTTATTGCTGATCAAATATTTCTAGTCATATTTTTTGAAAATTCGGTGGAATTCAAAGAAGCAGTTATTTTATCGCGTGTTCTCTTGTGTTAGTTATTAAATTTCTGTTTATGTTAAACTGAGTACTGAATACTCTACTTGCGTATGTTCTAAGACTTTTTGGAAACAGATTAATAAATACATGTAATATACTGTTAAGGACTGACACCCATGCAGCCATCATCCACTTTCCAATCACACTATTTTCCTGCGCCACAGAAGACGGAACTACGTTACATCGGGTGTTTTCCATGACAGCACGAGGCCGGGATAATAGCTTAAGGGTTTTTGATTTGACGAGACTAGTAGTAAGAAATTTGCTACTTATGGAACACCAAAAGTGTGAAATGCCAGCAAGACGGCATATGCAGATAAGACGCTATATCTGAGTTTTATCTGAAGACGGAATCAAGATGGATCATTAAAATATTATACTTGTTGTTTAGACAATCCATCAACAATGGTGTCAGATGCACTTATAATCGTTGCACTTTGAGATCATACTTATACACTTCAGAGGTGACTGCTATAATTATTTTCCTACCGTTATTACATTCAGTTGATTTGTTTTATTGAGATACGTAGTAGTGTCCTTTAGCAGTACTTTTAGACCTCCTTCATTTGAGCGCTAGTCAGAAGTCACGGCAATTGATGATTACTTAGGTTTATCACTCTTCGCTGCAAGTGTCTATTCACTGTTGTGTTTTACTTTCTGGGCTCTTTATTTGTTTGCTCTACATTGCGATTACTTTTGTTGCAGGGCGACATGGGGCGTATTCAGGGTATGGTTCATAGGGGGCAATCAAATGATAACGAGGCAGATGCAAAAAGTAAGTAAGCTGTTTATTATTTCAAAAATAATCACTGTAACTGTTAACACATTTATCCCACTGTTACACAAGACGATCAATGCCTTAATGCAAAAACATTTACGGTTGACTGCAGAAACGTGATTGTACTCAGGCGTGCACCTCTTAGTCCAGAGCAAATCGACGACCACGAATGCCTTCCTTCAGGGCGCCAAAACTAATAAACGGCTTTCTTACTTTCCTTCCATGTCACTCAATTTCATTTGACTGCCTCTTGTACAATGGGAAGTAGTGAAAGCGTAATGGGGAGGGGGTTGGGGAGATGGGTTGCGGAAGTCTTATTAGGGTTCGTTCCACAAGTTTACATTTGTACAATCGGTCATCATTATTTCCTCTTACGATATTTCAGCTGAAAATGTTCCAATTATTAGTCGGTGACCGGAGTCTAAACGAAAATTCATTCCTTTTAACTGCAATGCCAATACCACGGACTGAGTAATTTGCACAGAATTTCAAAGAACAGACGTTAGTTTTTTAAGAGATATATGATACTTGAAATTTTTCTAGTTCCATGTACTTATAATTACATCAGTTAAATAGCTGCTTCGTGGAAGCTGGAAATAGAAAATGATTTGTATCCAGATAAACCGTCGTTAAAATTGCTGCTAATCCTCGGACTGGCAGGCAGCGAGAACTGAGAACACAAATTCATATGACAGTGAATGTTGTTGCTGCTGTGGCCTTCAGTCCTGAGACTGGTTTGATGCAGCTCTCCACGACAATCTATCCCGTGCAAGCTCCTTCATCTCCCAGTACTTCCTGCAGCCTACATCCTTCTGAATCTGCTTAGTGTATTCATCTCTTGGTCTCCCTCTACGATTTTTCCCCTCCACGCTGCCCTCCAATGCTAAATTTGTGATCCCTTGATGGCTCAGGACATGCCCTACCAACCGATCCCTTCTTCTAGTGAAAGTGAAGACAGTGAAGACGAGACATAAAAGGACTCCATTAATCGCCTGAATGGAAACCTTGCTCGCAATTGACTACGTTTTGTACAGGACATATTTCTAGGCCAACGGGATAAGAAATTTGTCACAGTTGCTTCTGTGGGCGATGGAAATGTCACGTTCAGCCAGCACAGACCTTTTAGCCCGATGTAGACGGGTGTTGCGCTGATGTACAACGTATCATTATTGTACTGTGTATGGTTCGTCGTGTATAGCATTTACCACATCCACACAAAATTTAAAATATTATTGCCCCTCGAAATAGTAGATCACACTTTACAAAGTCTGTAAGAGCTACCGTCGATGTCAATACTCGGCAGGTAACTCTCATTTGACGATTCGAACTGTAGTTACAGAAATATTCCCTACCTAAAGAAGAAAGGCCTATAATTTGACAGACAACCATCTTCTGCCCTCTTTCTCTATCTGATGTTGTGAAAATCCGTTTCCGCTCTCTCGTGCGCCTTCCCGCGCGTGTGTTTTCTTTCAAACATGAGCATATTTTCCTCTCTCCTTATTTTATTCGCTCATTTTTCCCTAGGTGGAATAGAATCGTCATGCCTTCCTTTACATCATTCAGACAGTTTACTGTGTAGACATATCTATTTTTATTCACTGTCATGTGTAACTGCTTTTTGTGTAATAATTCCTATAAGATGGTCGATTTTCTTTCTCTATTTGTAGAGAGATAGAAAACAGAGTACAGAAGAAACGACCAAATTAATTAGGAGGTTCGCAGTAAAATCGTGGCTACGATTTTCAGTAACAATATAGATATTTTCGGTAGTGATGTACATGAAATCGGTGAAAAATAAAGACAGTACTTTTATTATTTATGACCTTCTGTAGGAAATTATCATTCTGGAGAATGACACAGCCCTTTTTGTCTATTATTCTAGCAGGCATTTGCCATATATGTCTTTATTTCAGTGTAATGGTGGTTCTCTTGTATTAGGTGTTCTCAACATTTATAAAAAGTACTTGTAAGGTGTCAGGCAAATCCAACATCTTCAATGAAAACCCAGACATGATAGCAAATCCGGCAATATGTCACATAACACTGAATAAATCCTGACATTAAATTAACCAAAGTAATACGATCAACGAGTGAGCAAATGGAATACCACAAACTAACACAAGAACGTCTAAATGCATGTCATACCTTCCCATCGTGAAACAGACGCAGTTCCGAGGGGAGAAACGACAACAGAACCCAAGAGCAGAGCCGTGTAGGCTATAAGGCCCTAAGATAAGAGGAGACTCTGATTGATCAGTTGAAAACACAGCCAGATACCTTTTTCTTAACCAACTTTGGTAAACAGTAGTAAGGATAAGTTCGAGAGAGTTGCTACCGAGATGGTGAGGTGTGTGGAGCTGCGCCGCCAGCCACCCCTGACGCTGCCTAACCACCGACAAGGTAATGAACACACACAATGCTGCATAAGGGCGCATAAGGCTTCACTCAGAACTGCAGAAGTCTCATCTGTTACACCCCCTTTTTACGTAATACTAGTGTCGATCGTCAATTAAACTTCGTGGTATTCACATTTTCTACTTGAAGTTAAATCTGAAACGCGATGATTTTTCTGTTATATAATTATTGAGAAGCCACATCAGCCACTGTAATTTATGACAAGTTAAGTAAGTAATTAAAGATAATTGAGGGTCATTGTAGACCATTTTTGATAGTTTTCTCTTTCATGAAACTTAATTTAAACCTAGATTATAGATGTGATATGGCATAGGTCATCCTTCGATCCATTATAGAACTTGGAAACCCATTCAGGGAATATTCGGTAATATTTTTCTTGAACACAGTTGGTTTTGATTATCCTGTATTAAAATATTTCCTTTTATCAATAGTACAATTTATACAGAATGTTTTGTGAGTACAATATAAATTACAGTGGCAAACTTAACTGCTTTTTCGACGTTATTTTACCAGTTAACTAAAAATAGGAAAGCCTTGAACCCCTTCCACTAAATTTAGTTAGTATTAAGATTCTTTTACAGTGAGTGCAGTGGAGCGGACGCTGAAATCATTAAGTATTTGATTATATCACCGCCAGTCTCACTGACCTCTTTCATGTGTGGTCTGGTGTCTCCTTACCAGCAACTAGTCCCAGGTTCAAACTAGTCAATTCCCTAAAAAACACGCTCAGAGGGTCGTTGCGCGAAAGTGGTAGGGAGACACGACTTAGAACAAACAGACACCACGCAGAATGTTAGATACTCTCAAATTCGAATTCTCTGATGTGCTGTTTACACTTGGTATTAAAATTTACAGCAGACATTTCAGTATATTTAGACTGACAGCTATTACATTTTATTTCGTATATTTCACAAGCAGTATGAGTACACACACACACACACACACACACACACACACACACACACACACACACAGCTAGATGAACCACATAGTATTAGTGAATGAGGAAAAAAGGCAAAGAAAATTAAAATATTTATATAGTGTGTTCATTAATGTATCCCATCAAGTAATACACTAATTGCCGACAATAGTTGTATCTTTGTTTCTCTTAATGTTAATTGCAATTATTGTCTGTTTCTGACTATTAATAAGCAATAGCCATTCTGATTTGGACTTTGCATGGTTTAATAACTCATTCATTCCAAATATTACAATTGTCCCTAACAGCTGAACACAGCCAGTACTTTATCTGTTCCACAAGTATTATGAGTAATTTGAAATTTTCTTCTTTGTTATTATCGTATTAGTACATGCTCACAATGATTTAAACAACTCGTTATGAGCATGTCCCCAATGATAACTGAAAACTCGATAAAATAATCTCCAGGTTTTCAGGGTGGCTGTCATTTGCAGTTGTTAAAGAAGTTAATGGTGCTACATTAGTTCCTAAAGGTGCATCATAGGTTGCTTTGGAAATACACAGGTGTTTTATGTTAGCTCCAAAATGATTTGTGCACACTTCTTATACCATACGGCTGTTGTTACATTTGGCAGACAACTATATTTGTCTACCTTCCCGTAGGACGTGGTTTGTAAATTGCGTGTGTTAGGCAGAGAGAAGTGAAAGATAAAAGTGACTTGCTGAAATCTGTAGATCACTGGTACGTCAAGTACTCATCGGAATGACTCAATTGTGTTTCACTATCAAAATTTGCTTTATTACTACACAAAAACCTACGTTGTTTCATACTTGCAAATCAACACGATTCTAGCTGATCTACAGGCGCGTTACACGCACCGTTTTTTCCTAATCTAAGTCATTAATTTCGCATCAATTAATTTGTTCTTAGAAGCTAGGACTGACTCAGGCTGTTGTTCTACCGGGTAAAAGCCTGTCCTTCATCTGTGATGATGGAAAATACTTTTACTCTAAAGTTGCTAAAAATACATCTCTTCAGCATCTAGTACTGAAACTTCTTTATTTAAATGAGTGTGTCTGTACTCAAATTGCTGAATGACTGAGAAGATGAAACTTCTACGTTATTTGATTCTGAAACAGCTGAGTAAAACTGAACGTACTGAGCCTACTTTCTCTTTACTTTTTCTTTTCATGTCAACACTGACCCATAATATTCTAGCGCAACGCAATCTGACTGCACAAAAAAATTACAACCTAACTTCAAATAATTAATACAAAAGAATGGCCCTGAAAAAGAACCAATCCTGACAATGACCTATACGTTTCATTAAGCACTTACCTCACAAAAAACTTCATTACGCGAACTACTGCAATACAGAGAGCGTCAATACTGCCAGCTAAATAAAAGATTCTAACTACTAAAGCCACTAACTACTTATAGGTATGTGGTCAGCAAAGGAAAGATTTTGTTGCAAACCAAATAATGTATTTTTCACCTAAATAATGCGACATCCAGTTCAAACACGACTATAAAACGTCATTGACATCCAGTACAAAGATATATAATCATGAATAATTTTCAATCTCCAAGTCGGATACTTGCAGATCGTTAGCCTACGCTAACACTTCAGACCTCTACCCTCCATCAGTGCTAGCTTCTCACATCTAACATCTATCACTGCTGGCTGTTCACCTCCAGCTGTCCAACAGTACTTCCATCACTGCTGGCGACTAACTTCCAACTGCCCAGCACTACTGGCGATTAACTTCCTACAACGAGTCCAACAAGCCACAGAGTCTCTTACAAAGAAAGCGCAGTCAGAGATCCAATGCAAAGCGCTACACAGCCCACTTACAATACCTTCATGCCACCTATCTCGTACAGTCTGTCTTACAACATGCGATTTAGGATGAGGTACTTAGATGGCAGTGGCACTTCGGAGTTTCTTCCAGTCTGTTTTTGTCCAACTACCGAGGCCAATAGTATAAGTTAGCACTGGAACATCGTAAATTTTTGGGATACTGAAACTTTTATTTCATGTAGTTTAGGTGAAGAATATGTTCCCCGATTATTTGGAATCATTATGTTTAAAACTACGTGATTATTACTCAGATGAGTCAATTATCTTTTGGCAGTTTTCTAGTGTTGATGTTGAATATAAATTAATAATCAGAATTTTTTCTACCGTTTCCGTTCACCCACATATTTTCTGGTAAATTTAACACAGTCTATCCGCCACTCTCTTCGGATAGGTGAAATGTGTCCTTCATACTATTCCGTTTCTACAGACTTAAATGCCATACTTCATTTTTAGCGCTTACGAAAATGCTAAGTTTCAACCTGTGTCATAAACTCGAAATTACATCGGGCAAGATTGCGTCTAATTCTGCCGTTTGAACAAGATGGTCAGTATCCGGCATATCTACATCTACATCTACATTGATACTCCGCAAGCCACCCAACGGTGTGTGGCGGAGGGCACTTTTCGTGCCACTGTCATTACCTCTCTTTCCTGTTCAAGTCGCGTATGGTTCGCGGGAAGAACGACTGTCTGAAAGCTTCCGTGCGCGCTCTAATCTCTCTAATTTTACATTCGTGATCTCCTCGGGAGGTATAAGTAGGGGGAAGCAATATATTCGATACCTCATCCAGAAACGTACCCTCTCGAAACCTGGCGAGCAAGCTCCACCGCGATGCAGAGCGCCTCTCTTGCAGAGTCTGCCACTTGAGTTTATTAAACATCTCCGTAACGCTATCACGGTTACCAAATAACCCTGTGACGAAACGCGCCGCTCTTCTTTGGATCTTCTCTATCTCATCCGTCAGACCGATCTGGTACGGATCCCACACTGATGAGCAATACTCAAGTATAGGTCGAACGAGTGTTTTGTAAGCCACCTCCTTTGTTGATGGACTACATTTTCTAAGCACTCTCCCAATGAATCTCAACCTGGTACCCGCCTTACCAACAATTAATTTTATATGATCATTCCACTTCAAATCGTTCCGCACGCATACTCCCAGATATTTTACAGAAGTAACTGCTACCAGTGTTTGTTCCACTATCATATAATCATACAATAAAGGATCCTTCTTTCTATGTATTCGCAATACATTACATTTGTCTATGTTAAGGGTCAGTTGCCACTCCCTGCACCAAGTGCCTATCCGCTGCAGATCTTCCTGCGTTTCGCTACAATTTTCTAATGCTGCAACTTCTCTGTATACTACAGCATCATCCGCGAAAAGCCGCATGGAACTTCCGACACTATCTACTAGGTCATTTATATATATTGTGAAAAGCAATGGTCCCATAACACTCCCCTGTGGCACGCCAGAGGTTACTTTAACGTCTGTAGACGTCTCTCCATTGATAACAACATGCTGTGTTCTGTTTGCTAAAAACTCTTCAATCCAGCCACACAGCTGGTCTGATATTCCGTAGGCTCTTACTTTGTTTATCAGCCGACAGTGCGGAACTGTATCGAACGCCTTCCGGAAGTCAAGAAAAATAGCATCTACCTGGGAGCCTGTATCTAATATTTTCTGGGTCTCATGAACAAATAAAGCGAGTTGGGTCTCACACGATCGCTGTTTCCGGAATCCATGTTGATTCCTACATAGTAGATTCTGGGTTTCCAGAAATGACATGATACGCGAGCAAAAAACATGTTCTAAAATTCTACAAGAGATCGACGTCAGAGATATAGGTCTATAGTTTTGCGCATCTGCTCGACGACCCTTCTTGAAGACTGGGACTATCTGTGCTCTTTTCCAATCATTTGGAACCCTCCGTTCCTCTAGAGACTTGCGGTACACGGCTGTTAGAAGGGGGGGCAAGTTCTTTCGCGTACTCTGTGTAGAATCGAATTGGAATCCTGTCAGGTCCAGTGGACTTTCCTCTATTGAGTGATTCCAGTTGCTTTTCTATTCCTTGGACACTTATTTCGATGTCAGCCATTTTTTCGTTTGTGCGAGGATTTAGAGAAGGAACTGCAGTGCGGTCTTCCTCTGTGAAACAGCTTTGGAAAAAGGTGTTTAGTATTTCAGCTTTACGCGTGTCATCCTCTGTTTCAATGCCATCATCATCCCGTAGTGTCTGGATATGCTGTTTCGAACCACTTACTGATTTAACGTAAGACCAGAACTTCCTAGGATTTTCTGTCAAGTCGGTACATAGAATTTTACTTTCGAATTCAATGAACGCTTCACGCATAGCCCTCCTTACGCTAACTTTGACATCGTTTAGCTTCTGTTTGTCTGAGAGGTTTTGGCTGCGTTTAAACTTGGAGTGGAGCTCTCTTTGCTTTCGCAGCAGTTTCCTAACTTTGTTGTTGTACCACGGTGGGTTTTTCCCGTCCCTCACAGTTTTACTCGGCATGTACCTGTCTAAAACGCATTTTACGATTGCCTTGAACTTTTTCCATAAACACTCAACATTGTCAGTGTCGGAACAGAAATTTTCGTTTTGATCTGTTAGGTAGTCTGAAATCTGCCTTTTATTACTCTTGCTAAACAGATAAACCTTCCTCCCTTTTTTTATATTCCTATTAACTTCCATATTCAGGGATGCTGCAACGGCCTTATGATCGCTGATTCCCTGTTCTGTACATACAGAGTCGAAAAGTTCGGGTCTGTTTGTTATCAGTAGGTCCAAGATGTTATCTCCACGAGTCGGCTCTCTGTTTAATTGCTCGAGGTAATTTTCAGATAGTGCACTCAGTATAATGTCACTCGATGCTCTGTCCCTACCACCCGTCCTAAACATCTGAGTGTCCCAGTCTATATCTGGTAAATTGAAATCTCCACCTAAGACTATAACATGCTGAGAAAATTTATGTGAAATGTATTCCAAATTTTCTCTCAGTTGTTCTGCCACTAATGCTGCTGAGTCGGGAGGTCGGTAAAAGGAGCCAATTATTAACCTAGTTCGGTTGTTTAGTGTAACCTCCACCCATAATAATTCACAGGAACTATCCACTTCTACTTCACTACAGGATAAACTACTACTAACAGCGACGAACACTCCACCACCGGTTGCATGCAATCTATCCTTTCTAAACACCGTCTGTACCTTTGTAAAAATTTCGGCAGAATTTATCTCTGGCTTAAGCCAGCTTTCTGTACCTATAACGATTTCAGCTTCGGTGCTTTCTATCAGCGCTTGAAGTTCCGGTACTTTACCAACGCAGCTTCGACAGTTGACAATTACAATATCGATTGCCGCTTGGTCCCCGCATGTCCTGACTTTGCCCCGCACCCGTTGAGGCTGTTGCCCTTTCTGTACTTGCCCAAGGCCATCTAACATAAAAAACCGCCCAGCCCACGCCACACAACCCCTGCTACCCGTGTAGCCGCTTGTTGCGTGTAGTGGACTCCTGACCTATCCAGCGGAACCCGAAACCCCACCACCCTTTGGCGCAAGTCGAGGAATCTTCAGCCCACACGGTCGCAGAACCGTCTCAGCCTCTCATTCAGACCCTCCACTCGGCTCTGTACCAAAGGTCCGCAGTCAGTCCTGTCGACGATGCTGCAGATGGTGAGCTCTGCTTTCATCCCGCTAGCGAGACTGGCAGTCTTCACCAAATCAGATAGCCGCCGGAAGCCAGAGAGGATTTCCTCCGATCCATAGCGACACACATCATTGGTGCCGACATGAGCGACCACCTGCAGATGGGTGCACCCTGTACCCTTCATGGCATCCGGAAGGACCCTTTCCACATCTGGAATGACTCCCCCCGGTATGCACATGGAGTGCACATTGGTTTTCTTCCCCTCTCTTGCTGCCATTTCCCTAAGGGGCCCCATTACGCGCCTGACGTTGGAGCTCCCAACTACCAGTAAGCCCACCCTCTGCTACTGCCCGGATCTTGCAGAATGAGGGGCAACCTCTGGAACAGGACAAGCAGCCATGTCAGGCCGAAGATCAGTATCAGCCTGAGACAGAGCCTGAAACCGGTTCGTCAGACAAACTGGAGAGGCTTTCCGTTCAGCCCTCCGGAATGTCTTTCGTCCCTGCCACACCTTGAAACGACCTCCCACTCTACCACAGGTGAGGGATCAGCCTCAATGCGGGCAGTATCCCGGGCAACCACAGTCGTAGTCCGATCAGGGGATGCGTGGGACGAGCTGGCCGTCCCCGACAAACCCCCATCCGGACCCCCACAGTGATGCCCATTGGCAACAGCCTCAAGCTGTGTGACCGAAGCCAACACTGCCTGAAGCTGGGAGCGAAGGGATGCCAACTCAGCCTGCATCCGAACACAGCAGTTGCAGTCCCTATCCATGCTAAAAGCTGTTTTGCAAAGAACGTCTGAACTAATCTACAACGAGCGCAAACAAATCGACAAAATTCAAACGGTTATTAAAATACAAGATTGCCTAGTAAATGCAGTAATGCTACTACTTGCGCACTGCTGACACTGCTCGGCGGCGGAAGGAGACTAAGCGAAATTACACTATTCAGGTACTAAAACGCGATGCTACCCTCTCAAATACTATAATACGCCCGAAATTTATGAATTAAACAATGCAAGTACCAAAAACACGCAAAGAAATTAAGAATTAAACTATGTAACAAACGAGTGATCTAGGAGTATACGATTTGCTGCTCAGCTGCTTATCCAACGGCGGCAGGGAGCACACTGACTGTGACCAACCGACACTGGCCGTTCAAAACAAAAACAGTAGACAAACGACTACGCGAATTTACACTATTCAGGTACTAAAACGCGATGCTACCCTCTCAAATACTATAATACGCCCGAAATTTATGAATTAAACAATGCAAGTACCAAAAACACGCAAAGAAATTAAGAATTAAACTATGTAACAAACGAGTGATCTAGGAGTATACGATTTGCTGCTCAGCTGCTTATCCAACGGCGGCAGGGAGCACACTGACTGTGACCAACCGACACTGGCCGTTCAAAACAAAAACAGTAGACAAACGACTACGCGAATTTACACTATTCAGGTACTAAAACGCGATGCTACAACTCTCAAATACTATAATACGCCCGAAATTTATGAATTAAACAATGCAAGTACCAAAAACACGCAAAGAAATTAAGAATTAAACTATGTAACAAACGAGAGAGCTAGGAGTATACGACTTGCTGCTCAGCTGCTCAGATGCTACACGAGCGCTGCCTTTTCATGGAGTTACGAGAATACAGCGATGTTGCGTGCATCGAGATGCTCGTCGAGATGCATTATATGACTGTAGAGCCCTTTTTTGCATACAAAACTGTAAACGAAAATTTATGCCCTATCGATCACACCTCCACTTGATTACTCGTTACTAGTACACTTGTATCATTCGCGCTTGTTACAGTTACTGTCCATCTCACGATCACTGACATTTCCTCAGTGTGCCGATGGAATTTGCAGATGACCGCCTTTACAATGATCGGCATATGGGTTCTGATTCCATGGTGGTTGCTAAGTCAACTTTCAGCAGGGAGAGAGTAGCATTGCTATGCAGGATTACAAGGAATGTCAGACACATCTACACACAAGACACTGTTTATTACCTGTTGTTCTCTGCAGGCCAGGTATCAGGGATGGAGAAACTCACGAACAGACCGATAGACGGAGACAGAAAGGGGGAAAGAGAGAGAGAGACAGACTGCATTATTCACAAGGTTCGCCGACTGACAGGAAGGAAATGTACGGGCTGCGGTTCCTGCATTCCGCTACCGCTGCAGCTGCCACCGACGTGAACTCTCTAACTTGAAGCCGTGTTTTATTCATTTCCTACGGAGGCAAACTTGTTCCAAGCTGCCGTCTTTCAGCCCGTGTCCAGAACTGCTGCAGTAAAGAACACGAGGCTTAAAGATGCAAGAAGGAGATGGCGTCATGGGCGGGAAAGGAATGAGGGTTTAATTCAGTTAATAAATTTTCATCCGTCTCATTGGAAAAGTTTTTAGCAAGTACCTGGTTCCCCTTCTCATAAGCATGCCAGAATTATGAAATAATTTCTTGGCCAGCGCCGAAGCAAAAGGCCTAACAACTGGGTGTCTTCCATCACAGTGACGTAAACACGTAACGTGAACGTGTACGTCCACCGTTGAACGGTTAAAGTATTTCTCCGTGAGCACTCGTATAGCCAGTCTATCCGTTTTACTATCAGTTGGTTCAAATGTCTCTGAGCACTATGGGGCTTAACATCTGAGGTCATGAGTCCCCTAGAACTTAGAAATACTTAAACCTAACTAACCTGAGGACATCACACACTACCCGAGGCAGGATTTGAACCTGCGACCGCAGCGGTCGCGCGGTTCCAGACTGAAGCGCCTAGAACCGATCGGCCACAAAGACCGGCTTTACTATCATTTTTAGGATATAGGCTAATACCCCTGCGTTCGCAATGAGGCATACATATGTTATTTTTGTTGTGACTCTACTACCACTTCTTGTAGGTCGTCAGTCACTTGACAGATTAGATTATTGGGCAGATTTGATGCGACCCGCCGCGCATTCCAATCCTGCCCTCTCCATCGCAGAATAGCACTTGCACCCTAAGTCCTCAGTTATTTGCTGGACGTTTTCCAGTCGCTGTCTTCCCCCACACTTTTTACCTCTACACTTCCCTCTACTAACATGAAGGTTAACCCTTGATTTCTTACACAGGTCCTCCCATTCTATCTTCTTGTCACTGTTTCCATATGTTCCTTTCTTCGACAATTCTGCGGAGAACCTGCTCATTTCTTATCTTAACAGTCCGCCGAATTTTCATCATTTTTCTGCAGCACCACATCTCAAGCGATTCGATTCTCTTCTATTTCCTTTTTTTCCCACTGTCTAACATTTAATACCATTCAATGATGTGCTCCAAAAGCACATAATCAGAAGTTTCTTCCTCAGAGTAAAGCCTACGTTTGATACCAATAGGCATCTCCTTGACTGTGCTAGTC
The DNA here is from genome assembly GCF_023864345.2 of Schistocerca serialis cubense. NCBI lineage: Eukaryota > Metazoa > Arthropoda > Insecta > Orthoptera > Acrididae > Schistocerca > Schistocerca serialis. The sequence continues at coordinate 602,850,277 of NC_064638.1, read as the reverse complement.
TGTTTTTCATGTCCTCTTTGCTTCGTCCGTCATGGGTTATTTCCTGTCTACGTAGCAAATTTCCTTAACGTCGTCTGCTTCTAGATCATCAACTTTGATGTTAAGTTTCTTGTTATTCTTATTTCTGCTACATCTCATTATCATTGTCTTGCTTCGATTCACGCCCAATCTAGATTCTATACTCATTACGCTGTCCATTCAATACAACACATCCTGTAGTTGTTCTTCACTTTCATTGAGGATACCAATATCATCAGCGTATCTTCTCACTGTTATCCTTTCAACTGGAATTTCAATCGCATTCTCTTGTCTCTGTCATTGCTTTATTTATGGATTGAACAGTAGGTGCGGATGACTGCAACCCCGTCTTACACCCTTTCTCATCTGATCTCTTCGTTCTCGGCCGTCCAAACATATTGTTTGCTCTCTGTTTGCCCTTTTTTTATGTCTTATGGGACCAAACGACGGAGGTCCTCGGTCCCTAAGCTTAAACACTACTTAATATAACTTAAACTGACTTACGCTAAAGACAGCACACACCCATGTCCAGGGAGGACTCGAACCTCCGGCGGGGGAATCCGCGCGGACTGTAACAAAACGCCTTAGACCCCGCGGCTACCCTGCGCGACTTTCTCTATTCTTGTACATACTGTATATTATCCGTCATACCCTAAGTATTATTCATGTTTTCGAACATCTTGCCCATGTTACATTCTCGAACGCATTACCTGATAGACAAATCTTTTGAACGTGTCTTGATTTCTCTTCAGTCTTGCTTCCATCGTCAAGCGCAACGTCAGGACGAGGTCTATGGCGCTTTTACCTCTCCGAAAGTCCAACAGATCGTCGTCTAACAGATTCCCAATTTTCTTTCCCATTCTTCTGCACATTATTTTTGTCAGCACCCTGAATGCATGAGCTGTTAAGAAGCTGGTGTGATAGCTTTCGCACTTATCTGCCTTGGCTCTCTTCTGCATTGTGCAGATGATATTTTTTTCCGAAAGTCTAATCGTACGTCGCCAGTCTAATATATTTTAGATACGAATTCGAATAGTCGTTTGGCGGCCACTTCCCTCAATTACTTCGGAAATTCTAATGGAATGCCATCTATCCGCCTCGCCTTATTTGATCTTAAGTTTTTTACAGCTCTCTTAAATTCTAACTCTAATAATGGGTTCCCTACGTTTTACTCATCGACCCATATTTCTTCTTCTATTACGCCATAAGGCAAGTCTTCCCCACAATGAGGCCTTCAGTGTACTCTTTTCACTCATCCGCTCTCTCCTCTGCGTTTAACAGTAGTTGTTGTTTTGACCTTTCCGTATGCTCAGTCAGCCCCAACGAACATTTATTTTTGCATTTCTTTACATTATTTCTCCAGCCATTTCCCTTTGGTTGCCCTGCAATTCCTGTTTATTTTATTTCTAAGTGATTCATATTTTTCATTACTGTCTTTTCCTGAACATTTTCGTACTTCCTTCTTTCGTCGATCAGCTGAGGCATCTCATCAGATACCAGAGCTTTCTTCACACTTATCTTTATTGTATCTAAGTTTGTCTGTCCAATGTTTGTGATTGTCGTTTTTAGACATGTCCACCCCTCTTTAACTACAATACCTACTATGTTATCCCTATATCGCAGTATTCACATCCTTAGCGAACTTCAAACGCATCTCATCATCTCTTATAACTTCAGTGTCCGTCTTCCTTCCGCAGTGATTCTTCCTGATGATTCTTCTAGGCTTCAATTTACTTTTCATCATTACTAAACTGTGATCCGAGCCTCTGCACGCGCCCGGGTACGCCTTACAATCCAGTATGTGATTTCCAAATCACTGTTTGACCATGATGTAATCCAGCCTCAATTTCACGTATCTTCGAGTCTTTTCCAAGTATACTTCCGCCTGTTGTGATTTTTCAACAGAGTATTCGTTGTTACCACCTGAAGTTTATTTCTGAACTTAGTCTTTCTTCCCTCTCATTCCTACTGCCAAGGCCATATTCTACCGTATCCCTTCCTTCTGTTCCTTCCCCTAAAGCAGCATATCCAGTGGAATTCTTAGTGAGCACCTGACGAAGGGTGGGCTCAGTTAAGAGCCGCCGCTATCTCCTGTTCTCATCGAAATGTCGTCCTTACACAATCATGTTGATTACTAACTGGCTGTTACACAAGTAAAATGTTACACGCAGGAGGAATGATTGCTTAGATCCTTGTATGAGTCCTGTAGTTAATCTAATACGGCCTTCGGGAGAGATAAGTTGGCGGTTGTAGTATATTCCTTGATTTTTAAAAATATTATAACTAGGTTTTATGGGAAATTTGACGTTTATATTCAAACGTCAGCCAGTTTAGTTCGTTCAGCACTTGAGACGCTCTGCTGAGAGTCAAATGATTTTGCGACTACTCGTCCTTCCTTCTTTCCGTGTGTTTATCATGAACTGTTAACCAAATTTGGTACGGGTTCCACATACATGAACAGGGTTCTCGGGTGGCCCACACTGTGTGACCAATCTTATTGGATTTTCTATGTACCCCACCAACGAATCGAAGTCTGCAACCTGTCTTAATTGCCCATTTAATCATACCATCATTCGTCCCTACAAATTGTTACACCCACATATTTATAGGTGTTGAGTACATCTGACTGTGTTTCACCGATATTGTAGTTACACAACATTCAGTTTTTTCTTTCTTTGAAGCCAAAATTTTATATTTATGAACAGTTAAAACAAGTTCTCAATATCTGCACTACTCTGAAATCTTATCAACATATAAAATTTTATGCAGTTTGTTTGATGCAGTGCTTCATTACGGGTAACTGCTTTATCTGCAAAAAGTCTGAGATTTTTATTAATGTTGCATGATACATCATTAATATACAATATGAACACAGGAACTTATCTGGAGAGCGCCTAAGGACAGACAAATTCTTCCGAACTACACAGCTAACAAGGACACTGTAGCTAACATTTGCTTACAAAAGGTCCCCAAAAAGAGACTGGTAGTCATTACACATTATTCTCTAGTGCTGTCTTCATTACCACCCTTCTTTACTACGGAGAACTGTATGATGAGTACGGTATTACGACTGACGTAAGCATGTTCCCGCATAAGCTGTCACAGATCCTGCACTGTCACTTTCTTGTAACTGATTTCCACCGCATATCGTTGTAACGATTGCTTTTCAAAATTGTGATCCAACGAATCATCTTAAATCTATCCATCCTGTTTCCCACGAACACTAACACACACTCCTCCACCTCACTCAGTGCCTTTCTGGGTTTACGTAATTTCTGTGGCTAAGGATACCAATAAATAGAGTTTCTCTTTAGGGAGTCAAAACATTACTGCATCCAGATATAAAATATAAGTTGTAATCATGTATTAGTAAGTAAATAAAATGTTTTATTAAATCGTCTCTCTCTGCGTATACACACTGATATACCCAGGTCTCTTCTTACTATATGTCCTGGCTAGTTTGAGGAAATAGTGTAAGCATTTTGGTACCCAATCCCAGGGACCAATATCTTACCAATATCGATAGCAAAAACAGGCAAAAATCTTTCTCGATTCCCAGGATGGATGAACCGTCTATACACATAATTAAGTTTATAGCGAACCATCAGTGGGCGAGCCCTATGCGCACTTGGCCAAATTTCATTATATTTCCATTGCTTATCTTTCTTTATTCCTACAATTCATCGCTATTCCGTAGATCAGTTATACCCTAGATATAAGTATTCCATTATAATAGTGCCGTATCTTTTTCTTATGACATCATTATTCACTTTTAACAGGAACTTTATTTTTTAATTAATGTACTTATTAACAGGTCTGACATTTTCGTAATTATTTTATTGTTAATAGCATACAGTATTTCTAATAATACATTTGAGTGAATTTTAGTGCGAAACTAATTGATAATAAATCTCTGAAGATGGCTGTTTAGATGTAATAGGTTGTCTGAAGAGAAATCTTGACAGATATATAACATAACCTAAGAAAGTATTCATTGAATGAAAATGGTACTCACCCACCATTGCAGTTGCCTGTTTTAGGAGTTACACACTCTAAATGGAGCTTAGAAGCGCTTATGTTATCAAATGAAATAAAGGGCGAGTAGAACAATGTGTCAAAAACTTAGGGGTTTATTCATGACTTAAGAACATTACAAAAAGTTCTGATGAATGTGGATCTGAAAATCCTCCGTTAGTGACGTATGGAACGATTAATTATTCATGGCACAAAAATGGTACATTTACCAAACATATATACATTAACAGAACTTTCTAAAAATGACCACCTGCAGCTTCCATGCATCTCCTGACCTGGCGTTTCATATTTTGCCGTAACTTGGGGAAAACTCCTGGTATTCCGTATTTGTTGAAATCCATTGTTACGTACCAACCCTGAATCAGGCAGCTGGCCGCAGAATTTCATAATTGTGAGACCTCGTTCACTTTGTATTCCTTGCGGAAGTGTCAATAAGTACGAAACTAAACGACAGCGTTTCACCGCGTTAGCAGGGCTTTGCACGAACTGAATAGTTAGCATCAGCAGAAGCTTAGGAAAGCAATACGACTGAGAAGTATCCCGTGACCTTATTACGTGAAGTAAGAAGCCGCATCGCTAACGCAAGAAGCCTTACTTTAATATTGTTATGAATCAGTCTGTTGGCATAACAAATGTGTTAAGCAAATAGGGTGTGATATGAATCACTGATACATTCGTATTAGGAAAGCCTACACAGTCATTACAAGCAACGCTGGGTGAACACCAGCAAGAAGCTAAACGATCTCAAAGTTAGCGTAAGGAGGGCTGTGCGTGAAGCGTTCAGTGAATTCGAAAGTAAAATTCTATGTACCGACTTGACAGAAAATCCTAGGAAGTTCTGGTCTTACATTAAATCAGTAAGTGGATCGAAACAGCATATCCAGACACTCTGGGATGATAATGGCGTTGAAACTATAGGCCTATATCTGTGACATCGATGTGTTGTAGAATTTTAGAACATGTATTTTGCTCGCGTATCATGTCATTTCTGGAAACCCAGAATTTACTCTGTAGGAATCAACATGGATTCTGGAAACATGATCGTGTGAGACCCAACTCGCTTTATTTGTTCATGAGACCCAGAAAATATTAGATACAGACTCCCTGGTAGATGCCATTTTCCTTGACTTCCGGAAGTCGTTCGATACAGTTCCGCACTGTCGCCTGATAAACAAAGTGAAACCCTACGGAATATCAGACCAGCTGTGTGGCTGGATTGAAGAGTTTTTATCAAACAGAACACAGCATGTTGTTCTCAATGGAGAGACGTCTACAGACGTTAAAGTGATCTATGGCGTGCCACAGGGGAGTGTTATGGGACCATTGTTTTTCACAATATATATAAATGACCTAGTAGATAGTGTCGGAAGTTCCATGCGCCTTTTCGCGGATGATGCTGTAGTATACAGAGAAGTTGCAGCGTTCGAAAATTGCAAAAATTGCAGCGAAATGCAGGAAGATCTGCAGCGGATAGGCACTTGGTGCAGGGAGTGGCAACTGACACTTAACATAGACAAATGTAATGTATTGCGAATACATAGAAAGAAGGATCCTTTATTGTATGATTATATGATAGTGGAACAAACACTGGTAGCAGTTACTTCTGTAAAATATCTGGGAGTATGCGTACGGATTTGAAGTGGAATGATCATATAAAATTAATTCTTGGTAAGGCGGGTGCCAGGTTGAGATTCATTGGGAGAGTCCTAAGAAAATGTAGTTCATCAACAAAGGAGGTGGCGTACAAAACACTCTTTCGATCTATACTTGAGTATTGCTCATCATTGTGGGATCCGTACCAGGTCTGGTTGACAGAGGAGATAGAGAAGATCAAAAAAAGAGCGGCGCATTTCGTCACAGGGTTATTTGGTAAGCGTGATAGCGTTACGGAGATGTTTAGCAAACTCAAGTGGCAGACTCTGCAAGAGAGGCGCTCTGCATCGCGGCGTAGCTTGCTGTCCAGATTTCGAGAGGGGGCGTTTCTGGATGAGGTATCGAATATATTGCTTCCCCCTACTTATACCTCCCGAGGAGATCACGAATGTAAAATTAGAGAGATTCGAGCGCGCACGGATGATTTCCGGCAGTCGTTCTTCCCGCGAACCATAAGCGACTGGAACAGGAAACGAAGGTAATGACAGTGGCACATAAAGCGCCCTCCGCCACACACCGTTGGGTGGCTTGCGGAGTATAAATGTAGATGTAGATATTTCTCACTATAGATACTCCAGCATTTGAGTTCCGAAGGGAGTGGACAAGACGCGCCTTCTCGTTTCTCTGACACGGTGTTACCGCTGGGTATAAGGCTGTTGTAGATTTCCTGCTCATATTCAACAGCGCCAACAGTCGCCGGAGAGATGTCTTCCTATCTGTAAGCACCAGTCACGAGTTCGGCGCTGCTGAAAGCTTCCAACGCAGATGGGAACGCCTGAGGGTCTTCCGTGTCGACTTGGGCCAGGACACCAGCGTTCCTGACACTTCGGGGGAGCCACGGGGCCTGCGTGCGCTGCAGATCAGGGCGGCGCAATTCACTCGAACACACGGCAGCCGTCGTCGCGGTTCAGAGAGCAGACGTGAGCCACAGTTACAGGAGAGGATCGAGGACCTCCTAAGCCGGCGTGTGCAAACCACATACTCACGCAGCACCTTCTTCCAGTGCGGAGGGCGGAGACGCAGCATCCACTTCCTGCGTAGCTGCCAGGCGCTCGGGGTCACCCGGAAAAGCAGCGGCAGGGGACCTCCGTAGCATGGCTAAAGGAGAGATGTATTTTCAGAAATAAATGGTTAAAAGTCGCTCTTCTTTTACTGCGCCCACCGGCGTACACAGGTTACAGCCACCTCCTCTTCCCTGAGGAACTGGAAAATGGCGAACTGGGAGAGTACCTCCTGACACACCATCCATCTACCACGCCTCCCTATAGTCACCACCTGCACAATATTGGTTACACACGATCAGAACATCGACATTAGGATTTTAAATGTACCCAAAGGAAAGTGTCCATTGCATCGAAATCTGACCAAATCGGGCGGGCCATGCAGTTTATCCCTCTCGACCAATTACTTGTTCGGTAAGTGGTTGTCGAGACACTGGCGAACTGTCCGTATAAGGTATAGTGGAGAACCATCGTGCATAAACAACATTCGTTGGATGACGTCTAAAGGTACAGCATCAATTAAATAAGATAACTCATGTCTGTAACACTGCAAATACTTATGTCAAGTAGGACACTGTGGAAAGAAGGAGGGCCCAGTGATATGAATCATCCAGTCAGACACATTGAGGGTAAACCTCTGTTATTGTCTGTGATTGTTATTATTATTCAAGACTCCATCACGTTGCATTAGTGAACGAGCTATATGCTAAGAACCAAGCGTTGATAGAAAGCTAGACTTGGTCAAAAATCTGCCTCATTTAATTCTTGCACTCGTTCAAGATGATCGGGTACAGAAGAATTTCATGCAGTATGTTTCACCCCGTCGTGATTAACGGCTTCTCTTCTCCCGGTCATCCTTGAACTAGTGGGTGGAAGACCTGTTCTTTCAGACCAGGCGCTGGCACATCACGTGGTCTCCCATCACGTGAAACTCCGTTCTCGAATGAGCGTGTCGCGCATAAGCGTTGGTGGAATCGTACAAACGTTCTTGCACGCGCTAACTGCCTCCCACGGCGAAGTTCAGCATAACGTTGACTTGCTGCGCACGCATTCCAGTCTGCTAGGCCACACATATAGTGCATATCCATCATTCCAGTAACTGAATACATCGTTGTGATGGGATGGAAGGTACTATTAGACAGCAGAAACAACAGACGACAATCAGACAAACGAAAACAAATGTCATGACCAACCGTAAACAAGAAAGTGAGTAAAAACGCATTTATGATGTAAATTACACAACCAGGAGCCACTACAGGGAATTCCTTTCGTACGTTCCTAACAAAGTATTTCCGGACGCAAACGGATTTTTTATAATGTTTAGGAATCAAGAATGAATCCCTCAAGTTTCTGACACGTGTTTTATATACCAGTAAGTTTTGATATATTAAAGATCGTAAGATATAAAGACGTCGTTAATGACTATACATAAAGAAAAACTTTCTTTAGTATACTGTCTGACAAAAGAACGAGAAGCGCCCATATTATGAGGCGGAAACGAAATGAAACTTTACGGACTGAGAAGGTTTTCATGTCATTTCAGTGATTAGAAAACAGAGTCAAATGTAAGAGGAACTTGGCAGGATGAGTCACTTATCATTATGACTTTGCACAGCATCTGGATGGATGCATGCACTGATTCTGTTGGGAGGGGTGTCATGAAGCCATTGTATCCCCTCCTGGTGTAAGCTGACCCAGCAGTCTTGTAATTGGTCTTCGATATCCTGAATATTGGCACTGGGACGGAGATGACGTCCTAGCGGGTCCCGTAAATGTTCTGTCAGGTAAAAGATCTGAGGATATTGCTGGGGAAACGTCTTGGAGTCACTTCTTAGAGACAGGTGCCTTGTACGGACATTAGTTTATCTATAGCAACTTTGATAATCAATTCAAGTTTTCAAGTGTTCGCCGTTAGTTGGTGCTGCTACCACGGTTCTGCTGTTGCTTGCACTGTTTGGAAGTTCAAGTAGCCAAGATAGCGACTATCATGATCCTGTTATATAACACGCGACAATCCGTGTGTTAATTATGTACATCATTATCATCATGATCATTACGATCATCAACACCTCACATTCCACAATCCTTCTCTCACCTTCCCCTCCTCCCCACTCACGATCTCCTCTCCAGCAAATAACAGTGCAGTGTCAAAACGAAATAATCACAGTATAGCATTTTAGAGGGCACTCAAATGAAACAGTCAGCTGCAATGTAGCTCCAGCGCAACAATATGCACTGTACTCAAATGCGTATGATCTGAATTTTTAATCTATGTTCAAAAGTACTTATCCAAAAATATTACAAACACACACACACACACACACACACACACACACACACACACACACACACACACGTGTACTATGTTTATTCAAAGAATTTGCAGGTCAAACAGCACAAGCGAACGTCCAAATTTCGGTGACTGAGTGATATAAATAGTCAGCCACAACAGAGCCTCAAATTAATTTTTTCTTATCTCAATTGCTTGCATGAACAATACGAGGATTTGAACTGTGTCTTTTTATGATTGTCATCATTTTTGTGCATTTTAGCACTTGAGTATTTTATCGAGTGGATTTTTAACAAGACATGTATACATGGTCAGTGCCCTTTATGCTTTGACTTCGTGTAATGCAACATCGCGTTTTTATAGTAAGGTCCTCAAGATCAGATGTTAGCAGCATAAGACTATCGTAACAGGTCATCTTGGAGTAATAAAGGTGTCTGCGCTGCGATCGCGGCTGATAAATCCGGTAAACACATGTTGGATAAAATACTGAGCTCAGCAGGCAACGAACTGGCAATAATTTTGATAGCAACAGCTGAATTTTTAAAATGATTTAGTGATACCTTGAGCTTACATTTCTTTATTTGATGTATGATTTTGATGAATGATAGTACAATATCGACCGTAAACCATTTTCAAGTAAATCAAATGGAATCACTATAGAAGGATAGCATTGAATCGTTATTTAATTTTCCATAAGAACAAGTCATATTCCAAGATATACCGAAAGGATTATAACCTGCTTTACAGAATATTCATTTATGGTGTATTATGCCATACATGTCTTTGTTCAAATGTTGCAGTTATGAGTGCGTATAGCTGTCCTAAAATAAATAGGAAGTAGTTTTTCTTTATTGTGGAAGCACGTTACTTTTGAGCAGTTGTTGCAAAGCTTTTTGCATATAAAGTCGATATTTTTAACATACATATACTAGGAATATTATAACAGACTTCTTCAGAATTTCGCTAATCTATGTTAAGAACATCGACTTTATACTGTATGAAACAGCTTTGCTACAGCTACTTGAAAATAACATGTCCCCATAATAACACAAAAATATTTCGAACTATTTTATGACGATTATATGCAGCCAGAATTTCAACGTGGGAGCAAAGACGTATATGGCATAATACTTGGACGTGTCCTGCTTTTACGTTAAATTCCTAAGTGATACTAGCGCATGCAATGTACACTGTTTCCGTTTTGGATAACTGAAAATCCTCTAATGCTTAAATTCTGCAGTCTTACATAAAATAAAGAAAATGTTAACCTAAGTCATCACAAAATCATTTCAAAAACAAATTGGCAATGTGATTTACTGCCAACTGAAGAAAGAACGTAATTAATACCCTACCAAATGAAGGAATGGTGCAGTGGGTAGCGGACTGGACTCACATTCAGGGAGCTACGGCTAAAATCTCCATCTGGCTACACAGTATTAGGTTTTACATTGTCTCCCTATATTGCTCAAGACAAAACTGGAATGGTTCCTTTGAAAAGGCGTAGCTGATATCTTTCCTCATCCTTCCATAACCTGAGCTTTTCCTTCGTTTCTAATGACCTCACTGACGAGGGGAGGTTAAACGATAATATTTCTTCATACATTTTAATTAACTCCTTTTTCGCCGAATGAAGTAACGAAATGACTGTTTTTAGGCCTATTCTTGGTGTAACGTAAAGTCCGCACTCAAATATTACCACATCTAAATTGTTCTACGAATCTTGTGTAAACTGTTCAATGGTATCTCGACGCCTAAAATACGTAAAATGTGCTGGCATTCTAATCTTAAGATATCTTATTGGCTGCTCGTAGAAGAAAAGAACGTCACTTAGAGACTCTCCCAATTTTTCAGTAATGTTTCGCCTTAGCAAGCAGTGTCTTAAGGGGCACAAAGATACTGCACGATGTTCTACACTAATCATCTACTAAATAATACCAAACGTTAATAAAAGTACATGATGTAAAAACACAAAACACGAGAAACATAAAACAGAAACGAACTGGCCATACACAGTTTTGGGGAGAAAGTAAGAAGGTGTTTTGGTAAGATTTTTATTGTGGTGTAGTACTTAAACCAGATAATTCCATAAAACACAAGAGAACTTCTGCAACGTTTAGATTCGACACAAAATGACCAAAGATAGTGCTAGAACAAGAAAAGAGATGGGTAATTTCCAAGTATTACTGCCTATCGAAGTCCCTGGGTCCAAACGAAACATATCGAACGTGCGATGGTAAATCGATCATGCGACCCCGGTGGCAGGCGTTGTGATCAATTATTTGCGATCGTCATTTTTATCTGTTTCCCGTCGTTCCATTACTTGCTGTAAATTACATACCTCCGCGAATTATTTGTGAGTTGCTAGGGAAACCCAGACGATTTATGTCGTTACTGAGTGGAATGTCTGGTGTTCTTGACGTTTCTTCGGCGGATTCTCTCACATAGAAGAATCGAATTCCATGTTTATGCAGTGTAGAAAATTGTTCGCTTTTTGTGGCAAATATGGAGTACTACCAGACAAGGAAAGAAGGGACTGTGTAGACTGTGGTGGTGCGAAGTGTGTAAAACTCCGTAAGAACAGTTTCGTTGCTGAAATACCGTTAAAATTTCATTGCGGACAGTGCGGAAAACGAACAAGTATCAGGAAGAATATATGGTTCGACTCTTCCAAATTATCCATCCAGATCACCGTAACGGACTTTCACATGACGACAACACCGACGTCGAGTAAGGTAAGTCGTCTCCTTTCCAATTAAAGGTATTTTTGTAACGCTCTTCTTTTGTCGTTACTGTAGTGACCAACGCAAACATACTCACAACGCCCGACAGAGTCGCATGATCGATTTACCATCGCACGTTCGATATGTTTCGATTGGACCCAGCGACTTCGATAGGTAATCAGTCTTGGAAATTACCCAGAGATGAGACATGTCCGAAGACAATATATTCTTTTCCTTGCCAGCATAAAGTTATTTGCCATAATAAATAACTATTTCAAGTACTGAAACACGCATACAAGTTGCTTATTGTATCAGTGTAATCACAGATCTGTGACCGATAACGAAAGTTCAATCTTCGCACAAAAATAAAATTGTAACATTTCTATAAGTATATAAGATTTTGAAATTGTAACATTTCTATAAGTATATAAGATTTTGCACACGAAAAGCATATCCACTGCTATCGTAAATTATTGTTCAATAATATTTTTAAAAAATGCAAACGACTTCCACGTTGCCACTGCTGATGATAATTATCTGCATCTACATCTACATGACTACTCTCAAATTCGCGCTTGAGTGCCTAGCAGAGGGTTTTTCGAAGTAATTTCCGGCTATTTCTCCACCATACGACTGTCTAACAGTGTCTGCGAAAAATTGACACGTAAGTCTTTCTGAATGCACTTTGAAATCTCTTACTTTATTGTGACAGTCATTTCTACTCATCGAGGTTGGCAACAATAAAGTATTTTCTCGTTGGGGGTGGGGGAGGAGTTGCTGTTAATTAGGGTAACTTTTTACCAGTTAGGGAATCTTTGTATCATGTACTACTTTTGTTTCAAATGGCAGCTGCTCCGCATACTTGCATTATTTTGTACTTAAAGTAACAGTTTCATTACCTCGAAAGTTGGACGTTTGTATTGAACCGGGGACCTACAAACGACGGAGAGGCTTCATCCCCAACGTAGTCCTCAGTGGTACACAACCCCACAACAGGCTACAGCAGTACACTCACCCAACCGCAGTCCCACACCGAACCCAGGATTATTACGTCTCATTCCAGACGTCTGTAACCCCAATGTTTGCGTGGTAGAGTAATTATGGTGTACGCGTACGTGGAGACGTGGAGACGCAGCAATCGCCGACATAGTGTTACTGAGGTGGAATAAGAGTAACCAACCCGCATTAGGCGAAGCAGATAGAAGACCGTCTTAAAAACTGTCCACAGACTGGCCGGCACACCGGACCTCGACACTAATCCGCCAGGCGGATGCGTGCGGGAGACAGGCACGCCTTCCCGCTCGGGAAGCAGTACGTTAGACCGCACGGCTAGCTGGGTGGGCTGGACGTTAATACTTCTTTGCAAAGTTGACCAACGTTTCAGCTGTGGTATGCATACACAAACTCTGAGTCAGAGATATTATTGTCAAGAGTAGTAGCGGGCGAAAAGTTGTGAGGAGTCGGAAATGACCGGACGCAGCCTGGGGAGGAGAAAGGCGCGCGACAGGGGAGGTCGAAGCCTGCTAATAGCGCCGTAGGAGACTTTGGTATTAATTGAGGTTTTTTTTGTAAGTCGCCTTTTTGTTGCACGTAGTTGTTGGTTGCTTGCTCACTGGAAGGATTTTATCAGATTTGTGAATGCCTACATTGAGAGTAATATTTGTATCTTAGTTGTGGCCACAAACACGTTTATTGAGTATAGACACTGTGGAATAATCAAAAGTCTGTGTAAAGTTTGTCAATGTTTAAATGATATATATTGGAAAGATAGTAGATTATCGTCTTTATTGATTTGTTTAATTTTTTTACACCTTTTAAGGCTAGTTGACCAAACCCCTACTGATCATTCAATTTCTATGTAAATGGCAGTAGTTGTTGTAATTATTATGACCATGCATTGTACTCTACATGGATATCACTACTGCTTTTGAAATATTTTAGCATGTTGCTGATCATGGAGTTGCAGCGACAAGACAAGACAAATTGTCTGTTGATCCTTTAATTGCGTTGGCTGTGATGAGAGCTTCTGACGACGTTAATTTACGTTGAACAGTGATAGCTCGATACAAATATCTTGATCTTTCAAAGTAAACCCGCAGTACTGAACTGACACTGTTTTTACTTCTTATTAACACCTGCTTCTCTTCTGGCACTATATCAGTTTAGCAGTATTAGATACAGGAAATTTTCTTTATCTTTTAAGACTGGTCATGCTACAGGACACAGTACACATTTTAAATTTTCCAAGCGCTCAGTAACTGTAAACGTAAAAAGTTACAATTTCTCTTGTGATGTGTAATTTAGTTTGTGTCCGGGATTTTCAAAAACTGTATAAAGTGATACAAAGTTAACCGGATTGCTTTGGCCACTGAAATTTCGTGTAAAGATCTGTCTTCGTTTTAATAATTGCCACCTCAAGTCGCTTATCACATCCACGACATTATCTTCCCTATTTCACTATAATATAATATGAGATGCTGTTCTTTGGATTTTTGGATGTCTCCTGTCAATCCTCTCTGGTAAGAAGACCGCCCGCAATACTCCAGTGGAAGTCGGACAGTCGTGGTGTAGGCACGATCTTTAGTAAACCTGTTGCATCTTCTGAGCGTTCTGTCAGTAAAAGGCAACCTTCCCCACAGCAGTATCTGTATGACAGGCCCCATTTAAGTTATTCATAATTGTAGTTCCTAGGAGTTTAGTAGAATTGGCAGCTTTTAAAGTAGTGTCATTTATCGAGTAATCGAAATTTAGCGGATTTATTTTCGCAATCTTTTGGATTGCTTCACATTTTTCCTAAGTCAGAGATAATGGATAATTTTATTGCTTAACAGTTTGTTTTCTGATCGTATACTTAAGCTTTTCTTCACATAACGAGAAGGACGGATAACTGACCGCTCTGTGAAGCAGGATAAGCGACAATCTAAGGCACATTTGGCGGCAGAGACAATGCTGGCGCAAACATGTCAGAGCACACTGCTCAGCGGGCGTTGTTAAACATGGCACTCAGCAGCAGATCACCCATTCGTTTCCCCATGTTGAGCCAACGGCATTGTCAATTGTCAGCTACGATTGCAATTACTATAGTATCATTGAAAGTGGACCGAGGACAACTGGGGACGTGTCACCTGGTCATGTGTATGACGTTTCTTGTTACGCCAGGTCGTCGACTGTGTCCGGTCAGACAGTCATCCGGATGACCCCTGCCCGAAACACAGCTAGTCGGAACACGCCACAGATGAAAGACAGTGGTGCACATTCACCTGGGTTTTCGTGGTACACCTTGGTCCTAATTTGGTCCTAATTGAGGACACAGTGCCAACTGTGGTCTTCGTGAGCTGTGTTTGATGTCTTCTCCGAGGATGATAACATCTTCCAATGGAACAGGATGGATTCATTCTACAGTGGTTTACCGAGCCTGATACTGAAATCACGCTAATGTATTCGTCACCAAGTTCGCCTGGTATGAACCCTATGTAACACTAGGATGCTATCGGACGCCATCTCTGTGCCTAGTAACCATAGGCCACTAATTTGCAAGTAGTGTGTGACCCACGCATGGATATCTGGTGCGACATACCTCCTAAAACCTAATAAGGTCTTTTCGAATCGATACCAACCAGAATCGATACTGTATTCCATTCCAAAGATCGACCTACATGTTTTTGAACAGGTGTCGTAATGTTTTGTCTCATTACTGTATTCAGAAGAAGTGAAGGCTAAATAGGATACTGGACTGTCTAGTGGGAGGCCGAACATTTCTTGCTTTCTCTTGCATTCCTGCCTGCAATGGTGAAAATGCATTCGAAAAGGAAGGCCCCTGTGGTGCAGAACAAGCTACAGCACTCCTGCACACCTGCTGAGTCGCGGCGCGCTCTCTGTCGGTATCTGTCTGCGTGTGGCACGCGCCCCGAGGCTTCCTGAGGACTCTACCGGGGGACAAACTTACGAGTACACCTGATAATGTGATATCTGTCCTCGACATTAACGACACGAAGCTCACTTGACATGCAAACCGTATGTGTCGTTCGTTTAGGACTAACCGAAGGATTCTTCTGCACCATAACACGTCAAGCAGTCCTCAAACAGAAGATTACTTCGAGTACCTAAGTATTTTGCTATACATGCCCTGTACGAAGTGATGCGGCCTTGTCTCCCTTCTACCTTTACACTGACACGCAGCTAGTTATAGGAGAAGACCAATTTGACGTGGACTCGATATTAAAATTATGTGCAGTCCATCTACGACATAAAATTTGCTGAAAATCGCTTTTAGTCTTCTTCTATAACGGATGATACAGCAAGGCGGCTCCTTTATGTGTGTGTCTCATTGTAGACCAATCAATAGGCACTTTCTTTTTGAGTAATTAATTTTAGTGACCATTATATTTTCGCAAAGTGTTATAAGTCAGAAACCAATTTTTTTGGTAGGTGATATGATCAGAGAAAAAGTTTCGTGTTTTCATAGCATATTATATATTTTTAATGGACGTTAAGAGGGCAAAAAGCAACCAATGAAACTTCTTGATTTTACATTTTGAATATTTCGTGACACGGAAGTAAATTTGAGTTCGTGAGAAATCAGACAAAGAAACTGGTACCACTGACGGGCACGAAAACTTACATCCACAGGCAACGCACTAGGAAGAGTCGTACTAGGATGATCCCATGACAAGAGAAGTCTGTGGAGAACCGTTTCTAAAATAAGAAACAACTTCAAATGGTTCAAATGGCTCTGAGCACTATGGGACTTAACATCTGAGGTCATCAGTTCCATAGAACTTAGAACTACTTCAACCTAAGTAACCTAAGGACATCACACACATCCATGCCCCGGGCAGGATTCGAACCTGCGACCGTAGAGGTCGCGCGGCTCCAGACTGAAGTGCCTAGAACCGCTCTGCCACACCAGCCGGCAAGAAACAATTAATGCGACAATTGCTGAAGCATAATTGTCTGGTTAATTAGAATTGGAAGATACTTTAGTACACATCGCAGATAAATATTATAATACATAAAAGAGACTACCATGAAGAGATTTTCAGTTAATTTAGAGATGCAAAGCTTCGTAATCAATAGGAAGGAATTGAGGACGAAACCAAATCACTCGTGATCAATGTTTTAAAAACTGAATAATATTACAGAATATAATTGGTCCACACGGTGAAAATGGGATCTGAATTTTAAAGTCCAAACAATAAATTTGCTTTAAAACAGAGAAAGCTACACACACAATATGCAATTTACGATTTCAGTTTCATAGTCACATACGAAGAGTAAACCATCCAGATGGAAGTAACACGTCTTCTACGTCTTTGATTCGAAGCCAAAAACAACAGTAGGCGATTAAATGAATGCTAACAAATATCTGATGGAATTTAACGTACGACCAGAAGATGTACGAAGTCGAAAGAAAAACTATCGAAGCGTTCGGGACTTTCCGAAATAATAAACGGAAAACTGATGTCAGATTGTCAGATGAACGGCGACACAGAGAAGTGATAAACACATGTTGCACAAACGAAAAAGGAAATGAGAAAAACTGTCGTATTAGCTGGAAGTTTATCGTGGTCCTTAGAAGGTTGGCTAAGGAAATAAATTAAAAATAATATGCTTTCGTTGTCTGTTTTAAAGTGAGAGAAGAGTTCATTAAATTCATAGTTATTATAAGAAGAAGATGGAGATGTTATTGTGCAAGTAGAGTCATGCACCTTATAAACTGGCATTCTCTTTGCATCTGCTTTGTATATTAGTACGTTGTAGTACAGTGGCGGATACAGAAAAACCTCAAAGAGGGGGCGCTAAAGATATTTTGAGCTACCTTTACTTTTACCGTAATAAAAATAATCAAGTCACATGCAAAGTTTAAGGAAGTTTTATTTAAACTTACTATACACATATAGAAGGCAATGCCATCTTATGATATAAAAAAGTTACAGTTGTGGTTCTCTCCCTTAAATGATGAATTCTATGCACCTATTCTTCCTGGCAAATTGGTTAATTACATCTTCAGTAGGACAATCAATGTCAGGGTGAGTGTTCAACAGAGCTAAGCCAATAAGTCGATCGTCCATCGCTGTCGACTTCAGCCTTGCCTTTTTACGCCGCAGTGTTGAGAAACTTGTTTCTACTGTAGCGGTGGATGCAGGTAGACAAGCAAATATTTTGTACAGCGTGTGTAAAGTAGGACAGTCAGATCTAGGACAAACAGACAGCGCTTGCATAACAGAATCACGATCAATAAGGGTGTTTATGCTCGTTTGCTTGTATCGAAGAATCTCTTCCATTAGTCTCTTTTTAGTCACAAAGAGTGATTCTTCTTCAAAGAACGGTACCTCAGTTAAGCACTGATTCAATTTATGTTCCAGATCATTACCGCCATGTATCAGTAGTTGTGAGGGCAAAAGTATGTTGAATTTTAGATGATAAATATTTTCTTTAGCAAAACGTTCTCTGTCAGTCGTAACATGGTCCCGTTGGAATAAAAACAGTGCTTTTCCCATATGTCAGCATCATCATTATGATCGCAGTTTTCCCTGTGTCTTTGTCTGTCTGTAAGACGAGGAACACTCATCCCCATGTCTGTTCCATAACTACTTCTCCTCTTCAACAATACGAGCAAAGTGGCTATCACCATTATCTCTCAGGCCGTCGTAGACCTTGAGCGTTGAATCTAATTTTTGCTTTTGGCATCGCGACGTCCAAGATGTTGCTTACTGGATATTCTATGCTCATAATGTCACTCAGTGTAAATAGAATGTGTCAGACAGAAACGTATAAAATACGACGAAGCGGACGCACGTCTTACGTAGGAAAATACAACTACCCGACAACTCGACGAAAGAAACGAACAGAGTGCGGGCTGGCTGGTGGGGGCGACGCGGGTGGCAATGCGGCGGCCCCGCAAGGGAAGGGGGTGGGGGTTCCCTCCCCCCCCCCCCCATGTCCCGCCACTGCTGTGGTATAAATGGGTTGTAGTAGCTGTATCGAGTTACTGTAATTGTTTTAGCTAAAGCCACACTTAAGTCGACGTATGTCTCTCATTCAACAGAAGACTATTGTCGTAACTAGTCTTGGAAGCAACGACTCCTTCCTATTGTATTCTTCACGGCTAAAATCATAACATTCTGGTGCAGAGTGAAATCAAAATTTAAACCAATGTACTTTCATTTTCTTACATTTGAAACTCCCAGAAAGGTAGGCGAATGAGTTCCACGTCATTTTGTACATTTCATTTCATGAGCACAAATGTATTCAAATGTAGCAGATGTTTTTTGAGACACTTTTCTGTCGTATTCCGAACTCCTAACCTCATTTTCTCTTCTTATTCACATTTAGCGTTCTGTGAACAGTCAGGGTAACAGATAAAGGAAAATTATTCATCTATGACAAAAATGAGCGCATTTGAGGCTGGATTTATATTTATTCAATTTCTAACACTTTAGCACCCTGTCACCTGAAAGAGCAACAGGTATAAAGAATTAATCATTTATGCAAAAATGGGTGCATATGCGTGTTTCTTTGTGAAAGAAACCATCCCCTCTTCACCTGGACTGATCTAGAAGCCCATATAAAGGAGCAAGGGGAGTTACAGTTCCGACATCATATTAACGCCGAGGACAAGAGACAGCGCACTTTGTCACTGCCAACCAATAAACGGACTCTACCTCCTTTGGTGATGTAATCGTCCCCACATTTTGCTTGAAGTGACTTTGCTACATCACATGTGGAATTCAGAATGTTTTATTGAGACACAATAGAGACCACAAATTATCACCGTAGGGCATCAAAACTTGTTGGGTCACAAACATCGCTTCTTGTGATATGCACGTCGTTCAGAGACGCAAAGTACACAAAGGGAGTAACTGAAAACCCGTCTTCTGTGAAGAAAGCTAAGGTATTACGTAAACAGGATATTACGCTATAACCTTAGTGCTCAAGTCTGCTACTTCTGCGCATCGGAAATCCGCCCGATCCCAGTCAACGAGGAGAACGTAGACAAAGCTTGCAGAATTCCTTCAGGCAAATGGAAGATGGGTCCGTAGACCCGAATGAAACTGAATATTTAGGGACACTGTGATTCGAGACTTTTTGCCCCTGTAAGGAAATTAGGGGTGGAATGGGATATTTAACATTTAACGATTATTATTAAATAAGGGAACACAAGACAAAACTTCTTAATAACATAAAAAATCTCCTTGTACTATAACGTAACCTGTCTCACTTGAAAATCACTTAAACTGTACGTTTTGTATTTTTTGCAATTTTCAAACCAATACTTGCAAATATCCCGTTCTGCCCCATCCGAGGGACAGAATGGGGTAAGATACGCGTTCTATTTTGTGATATTGTTGCATAAGCGTTGAAATTATTAGGAATATCAACATTACGGTATTTAATCAAGAATTTAGACTGAAGAATATGGACTCTTTAAACAAATCGTTATTAAGAATAACAAAAATTTTAATGTCATTTTGAAGAATGTTAAGTTATTTTTAAGCTTAATAACCGTGGATCTAACAATTACTACTCTGTCCGACAGTATTCAGAAAACAGACTTTTTTCTTCATCCTAAGCTAGGAATGGTGTGCCCACTTGTGACACTTTAGGTATGTGATCCGCCCCACATCAGAAATGGAGCAAAAGTCCCCACAGTAGAGACAGGGGTATCTTTCTGTGATTCACTGTCTTCCTTCGTCTTCTTCCTTTTATTATTCTTAAGACACTTGATATCCCATTCTTTATTATTTTTGTGTACAGTTAGATTTTTAGCATTCATGCAGCTGACTTCCGTGTCTATCATTTTTTAGTTACTTGTCCCATATTCTTTCGTTTCTTTGCTAACATCCTGTAGTTCATTCTTATGAGGAGAATCTGTTAACATGATAGTTTTTCCTTTTCTCCTTGGAATCCGCTTTGTATTTCAACTGATTAGTGGAACAGGTATTACTGCCTCGGACGATATGTAGAAACTTGATTCTTTCTTGCAAATATAATAAGCTCGGAGAATTTGGCATCCATGGTTATCTAGTCTGGGAGTCGATGATCGAGCTTTGGTTGAAGTTAATCTTTTTCGTGAGAGAATCACTGAGTTGCCAGTTTGTGAGGTTATCCATCAGTAGACTTTTCAGTAGTACTTTCACTCTTTTCCAACTGTTACTGATGGGACAAACCTATGTCCGAAAATACATTCAGATCAGATGGCCGTATGGCGGTTATTTTAAAGCCGCTTAAAGCGACAATGTGGAAGCACTTAAAAATACAGACTGAAAGGCGAGTGACATTTGGAATAGAGTAACAACTTTTCCCGAAACGCTCCTTGGCCATGTTTTAACATTTTCACTGAAATAACAGCTTACCGGCTTGAAAAACGTTATGTCCAAGGGTGAAGCGTGTACGATAAACAATGGAAACTACACCATCGCCTCTAGCCATCCGAAGTGGATCCATATTTTTAGTGCGAGTAGAATGTCCATCAACAATACGAAGCACAGATGATTGTATCTTGGCCTCAGAAAATTCCAGACCCCTTCTAAACCGTATTAGAAGTAATTCAATAGTGATTAATTCCTAGGAGTGAACTTCAGATCTCATTTTTTTCCGGTGCAGGCATTCATACGACTGTTGTAATTGTTTCTCGCGTTCTGGAGATGTTACTACGACTGCTGCCTCTTTTCTTTAAGTGCTGTTATGTTTGAGTGACTTTAAGGATTAACCAACAAGCCAATTTTATTACAACTGAATATTTGGTCAGCAGCCGGATTGTAAATCCAATAACGTTATTAAGGAAAGAGTTAAACTCTTACTTGATTAAATCTCATTGCTCGAGCACCAGATGTATCTTCTGAACAGATAGCGTTGGACCCTAGTAGTTTAAGGCGGCCATATCACTTTGATTTTTGTATGTTATCGATGTCGACGTCAGAGAGAGAGAGAGAGAGTAAGTTATATAAAAACAATCTTTGGTCTTTTCGTGGCATAGTCTTTGCCTCTACGCAGTCTGATACATTCTTAGTTGAAGTGTGGCAAGTGATGAACGTATTCGGTAGTGCTGTATTGACTTGTGATGCTATCCGGCAGATGAAGAAAATTTAAGGACAGCAAGGGTGAATATGATGTATACAGGATGATTATAATTAATGTTAAACTTTCAAACCGCTGTAGAAATAACACCACTGTTGAGAATGACGTGAAATTGCAGCGGAACATTATCGGGGAAGGGGGAAAACGTATGGCAGAAGAAAAAAAAATAGTTACAAAATGTAGCAAAAGATGGCGCTGCAAGCATCATAATATAGTAGTGTCGACTGCAAATCACAAATGATCATACAAAAATGCCTAAGCTGTATGTTTGATGTTAAACCAACTGTAGGCCTACTACTCAGTGTGCATGGGTGTACAGGTGTGATGCTGTTAGTTACTAGGACCATCCTCCACAGCAAGGTCATCATATCACATCAGATGGGAGAAATCGGTTTTTAGTTGCGCTGAGGCCAAAAACCGCTTAAAAAGCATCACTAACATCGGTTTTTAATTGTTCTGGGACCAAAAACCGCATAAAGAGCGTCAATCAAAATCAAATCGCATTATTAAATTCCGTGTGACTGGCGTAAAACATGTTCAATATGCTGTCCACCGTTTTCTGCAACAAGTTGAAATCCAGAAACAGCATGTTGCACAACTGATCGAAGTGTTCCCGGGGTTACGTTCAGAGTGTTTTGCGCAATGAGTATCTTCAATGCAGCTAAGTTTGCTATCAGAACACTGAACACAATATCTTTCAGATAGCCCTAAAGCCAAAAGCCACGCGGATTAAGATCAGGTGATCGGAACGGCCAGACTGTAGGGAAATGATGGATGATAATTCTAGCTTTTCCGAAATAGTGCTTCAGTAGCTGCTTAACTGGATTTGCAATATGCTGAGGTGCGTCATCTTGCATAAAAATGATCCCATCCACACATCCACGCTGTTGGAGAGCTGGAATGACGTTGCGCAAAAGACCATCATAGCGCTTACCAGAGTCGGTACTGGTAAAAGGACTTAAAGCACCTGCGTCTCGAAGAAATATGGCCCTATGATTAACGATGCCATAAACCCACACCACACAGCGACCTTTTCAGGATGATTTTTTGTAGTAGAGACAGCCCACTGATTGCAATCGATTACAAAATCCATTGCAACCAGTGGGCTGTCTTTACTAGAAAAAATATTTTCACGGTTGCTGCAGACAGCTATGTTTAAAGTTGTTTTCAGGATGAAGTGGTGTTGGTTGATTTGCTTGTGTATTTTCCGTTGCCCATATTCGACAATTCTGTGTATTGACATATCCTGTCAGATGGAAGTGGGCTTCGTCTGTCTACAAAATCTTCCACGGCCAGTCATTATCCACTGCCAAGCGAGCAAGTAATTCCAAAGCAAATGTCTCTCTTGCTGGCATGTCAACATGAAGCAACTCGTGCATATGAGTAATTTTGAATGCATAGCAAAGAAGGTTGTTTCGTAGGATTTTACGCACTGTGTTCACGGGTATGTCCAATGTTCGTCAATTTTCCGTGCACTAAACGTTTGCACACCATCACTCGTCTCCTCCTGTATTGCTGTGACCACTGCTTCCACTGACATCGAATCAATTAGTTTCCTCCCTGCACCAGGTTGCACGCCAAAAGAATCCTTTTCGAATTTCCGAATCATTTTCTCCAGACCCACGGCAGTCATCGGACCAACGCCTTTTTTCAAACCCTTCAGTGTCCGCAACTTCTGCAGAGCGATGTGTGGACATTCATCATTCTTACAACACAAATACAGTCTTACAAGCAGAGCGCGACCCTGCACTGAGACAGTCATGGAGAACGTCGCAGACGCGAAAGGAGGAAAAGTCTTGTACCCGGCGTCTTTAAACCAACTTCAATGGGTCGTGCGCATGACAGGTGTTTTAATTTACGTATTCTGACACATACAGCGCCATCTATTGATCAATTTCCACACTATTTTTTTCTTCTGCCACACGTTTTCCCGATTTCCGATAATTTTCCGTTGCAATTGGGCGTCATTCTGACTAGCGGTGTTATTTCTACAGCGTTTTGAAATTTTAACTTTAATTATAATCACCTTGTACATTGGAAGGTGAAAGGAATATAACATTATCTTTAAAGAGAAGAAGTTTTAAAGACTACAGCACTGCGCACCTTATTTGGAACCAGGTGAATCGAGCATGGATGGCTATACCATAGGATGCCCTCCGTGTCTTGTAAACGTCAATGCCGTCACGCATGGAACAAATTATCATGGTCCATGGCAGACCCTGTGCCTATTAGGCAAAAGGACAAATGTTGAATCGAGGTGACTCAAATGCTTATCATTTCTGCAGAACATACTAATGTACATGTCCTGTGATGACGCATGTTCTAGCTCTCGTCCTTCAAGGTCTTCTACTTTTTCTGAACATGAGTGTAAGTTAATGCAGATAAGTAGGAGAAACAGTCCCATGTTATTCGAGTACAACACTGTTAGTTTGCTGCTCGACACAGTCACGTCGGTTAAATATCTGAGCGTAACGTTGCAAATCGATTTAGAATAAAATGAGTACCTAAGGACGGTAGCAGACGAACGGTCAACTTCGGTTCATAGAGAGAATTTTAGAAATTGCGGTTCATCTGTAAAGGATGCTTAATACAGGACACTAGGGTGGCTCATTCTTGAGAACTACTTGAGTGTTTGTGGTCCGCACCTAGTCGGACTAAAGAAAGACATTGAAGAAATTTGAAGGTGGTATGCTAGATTTGTTACCAGTACGTGCGATCAACAAACAGGTATTACGGAGATGCTTCGAGAACTCAATTGGTAATCCATCGAGAGAAGGTGACGTTCTTTTCGAGAATACTATGCGTTTGAAGCTGACTGCAGAACGATTCTACTGGCGCCAGCGTACATTTCGTGTTAGGACTACGAAGACAATATAAGAGAAATTAGAGCTCGTGTGGAGCCATATAAACAGTCGTTTTTCTCTCGGTGTATCTGCGAGTGGAACAGAAACGAAAGAACTGGCAGTGGTACATGTTCAAATGTGTGTGAAATCTTATGGGACTTAACTGCTAAGGTCATCAGTCCCTAAGCTTACACACTACTTAACCTAAATTATCCTAAGGACAACCATACACACCCATGCCCGAGGGAGGACTCGAACCTCCGCCGGGACCAGCCGCACGCACAGTCCATGACTGCACCGCCCTAGACCGATCGGCTAATCCCGCGCGGCGCAGTGGTACAGGCTACCAACTGCCGCGCACATTACGTTGGCCTTTTGAGTGTGTGTGTGTGTGTATGTAGATGTACCGGTCAAAGAACATATATGAACAAGGCCATTTTCACTGACACATCAAGCGAATCTAAAATCAAGCGTAACCTGGTGACGTAGTTACAAAGGTTACCTCTGTGATACAGACATACTTTTTCATGTCATTTACAAATGCAATACAATCAAAGCACATCAAGGCCTTGTCTTACGTTTTCCATTCAGGAACCACTGTGTCCTAACAATATAGGGGCAGCATGTCCCCACTGTTGCCTGATTATTGATATATGAGGCACACATTGACGCCACAATTCTTCTTTCCAGCCACCTCCCCAAGCGTCGCAGCTCAGCGGCTAACTCTGGAAACCGACTCTGGGAGGCAACGAAGACCCAGCGGCGCGCCTTGCGTGGCCCTGTCGTGCATATCGCTGCAGCCGATTGAACGCGCAGCTGGCTTCAGAATATTGCTGTTTTAACACCTGACCTCCAGACTGTCAGCTGCTGAGCGGCGCCACCACAGGAAGGCTCGATATGCAAATGCCTCCGCGTATATGCCAACAACAAGACTGGCGAGACGTGAGGTCCTTAATCACGCTGACGTGGCCGGCTGGGCGGGCTGGAGGAAAATCGTGTTACAAAATTTCTATTGCAGGGCACAGTAGAAAATGAGCGTGGCACAGAAATGAAATAGTAGTTCCATATCTCAGATGGCAAGTATCAGAGTGGAAAAGAACAAGGAGGGCCTTCGACCAAGGGATATGGCTTTTCAGAACCACTAACAACTGGCTATACACGTTGCTAAACATTGATATTCTTGGATTACTGAAATGTACCACCTCTTGCATCCACAAAGAACTGCATCTACACTGTCCAGTCATATTAATGTACCGACGTGTAATAAACCTCAACAACTGATTGTTTCAAAGCGGACCGCTGCGAGACGTGGAAAATGCGAGGCAATGAGGTTCTTAAAGGTACCAACAGGGATTTGGAGCCAAGCTGACTGCAGTGCCATGGCCAGCAGCGCTAGGTTTCTCGGTGGAGGATCCGTGCGGAGAACAGTCCGATCGAGGTGGTCCCACAGATTCTCCGTTGGGTTTAAATCCTTGGAATTTGGTGGCCAGAGAAGCACGTCAAAACTAATCCTGGTGCTCCTCGAACGACGAATGTACACTGCAAGCTGTGTGACACGTAGCACGTTCTGCTGGTAGATAACACCGTAAAGAGGAGACATATAGTGCATGTACGGCTGGTAATGCTCCCCAAGGATAGCTGCATGCCTGTGTTCATTCACTGCGGCCTCCAGGAAGTTGAGATCACGTAGGCAGTGCCACGAAAACATTACCGCATATCATAATGCTCCCTCCTCCTGCCTGGCCCTACCGACGACTCTTCCAAAGTGTGTACTCTCAGGCGTTTCACACCATACATGCCCATGACCATCTGTCCGATGGTGCCTAAAACATGATTCATCTGAAAAGATTACCTGTTGCTAGTTAGTACGCATCCAGTTGCGGTATCGGCGTGTGGTTCCAACCTACGTCACTGGTAGACAGCAGTCAAATGGATGCGTGAACCTAGTGCTTGCTGTAGAGGCCAATACGTTCAATGTTTGCTGAACAGTTGTTGAGTGGACACTGTTGCTGGCCCCTTGGTTCATCTGGGTAGTCAGTTGCACCTGTGGGCGTCTCTGCAGCTGTTGTTCATCCCTGTCATCTACAGCTTGTGGTGCACCACACTTTATTCGGCGCTGGTTTTGGATAGCCTCATTCCCATCCATTTTTACCACGGCGGCAGGCGAATAATTTGCAAACTTAGACATTCGGAAATGGTCCAACACTTGGCCAGAAAGCCAATTAACATGCCCTTTTGGACGTCAGATAAATTTCCCCATTTCCGCATTATGGCAAGAACTGCTATTTCCCGAGTCCCCCCGTAACCCCATATTTCCTCTACCTGGTGTCTGTGAGCGGTTGTTGCACGATAATGTCGAACATTGGCTATGGTCACATTGTGGCTTGATAAAGTAATTTTTACTGGATGTGCACTGAGGGGAAGTATGCACCTTCCCTCCACAGAATGTTGAGCTCCAACGATAAGATAACCATTTTGCTCAGATGTATTTAGTACGCGGCTTGATTTAGCTGCATATGGCACAGTTAAGGTCGCATTCGGCTGCTGACGTATTCTCACCGGGGCAGAGAGTGAGAAAAGCATGAGTCCAGGAGCAGTGAAGAGTGACACTGCGAACCAGTCTGCTATCTGACTACGGAGCAGCCACAACATGAAGCAAGCAATGGTGCCATGTGTGGCAACTAATGGACAACAATTTGTGGCATCATCAGACACACGATGGTGTTTTATTCACACGACGGAGGTTGGTCACTTGGCTAGTAAGCAAACAGTAGTACTACAATGTTGTGGTGCATACCACTGAGAAGACGAGGCATGGCCAGGAATTTGACAACAGAAGTGAGTGGACCCACGTGCGAGGAACGTGGGCCACCCAGTAGTGCCTTGTGGTGTAACACTTGACTTAGCAGCAGTGGAGCCATGGATGGTAGCATTCACCTGAGGAGACGATTGGCAGTTGGTCGATGGCAAATTTTGGTAACACCCTTTATGTATAGTTAATGGGGCAACTGCCATCGCCTTGGTGGCTGGAGTGTTGTAGAGCCAAGGAACAGCACGGATTTGTGGAGACGCCCAGAGAGCAGAGTAGTGGTTGGCAGCAGACATTACAAACATGCTGTCTACAGGGAGACGGCCTGAAATTTCGTAGATGACTGAATGGATGTACGTTGCTGCTCCTGGAAAGCACGTATTTGAGTGGCGTCTTGGACTGTGGCCGGCCGCTCTGGCCGAGCGGTTCTAGGTGCCTCAGTCCGAAATCGCGCTGCTGCTACGGTCACAAGTTCGAATCCTGCCTCAGGCATGGATGTGTGTGATGTCTTTGGGTTAGTTAGGTTCAAGTAGTTCTG
Source organism: Schistocerca serialis cubense (assembly GCF_023864345.2). Lineage (NCBI taxonomy): Eukaryota > Metazoa > Arthropoda > Insecta > Orthoptera > Acrididae > Schistocerca > Schistocerca serialis. The sequence goes on along the minus strand of NC_064638.1, from coordinate 602,822,290 downwards.
AGTCTAGGGGACTGATGACCTCAGATGTTAAGTCCCATAGTGTTTAGAGCCATTTGAACAATTTTTTTTCCTTGGACTGTGTGTGTGTGTGTGTGTGTTGTATGTGTGTGTGTGTGTGTGTGTGTGTGTGTGTGTGTGTGTGTGTGTATGTGTGTGTGGTACCTTACATACAACGCTTTAGGATCAGGATTGTCTTCTCGTGTTTCAACATTCTCTGGAACCCAAACTGATGTCCGTTGAGCTCAGGTGCGCCCAGATTTTCAGTTCTTCTATAAATAATTCGTTTCATTAAGACATACAGTAGACCTGCCTGTCGCTGGAAAAATAGCAACTTTGCTATCAGTCTTTAGCGGTATTAGCACAACAAGGCCATATTGACTAATGTTGTATGTTTAAATGAGTGACTCAGAACAGTTCAAGAGCAAAATACGTCTATGAAACTATTGTAACTGTGGTGTCACCGCCAGACACCACACTTGCTAGGTGGTAGCTTAAATCGGCCGCTGTCCATTTAGTATATGTCGGACCCGCATGTCGCCACTGTGTGATCGCAGACCGAGCGCCACCACAAGGCAGGTCTCGAGATACGGACTAGCACTCGCCCCAGTTGTACGACGACTTTGCTAGCGACTACACTGACGAAGCCTTTCTCTCATTTGCCGAGAGACAGTTAGAATAGCCTTCAGCAAAGTCCATGGCTACGACCTAGCAAGGCGCCATTAGCCTTACATAGCTTGATAGTTATCGTATGAAATGTCTCATCAAGAATGCTGTATTCACATCAAAGAATAAAAGATAAGTATTCGAGGAGCTGCATACTTTTCTTATGAGAATTCACTACTTATCCTGTTCCCGAATTCACGCCCGCCTGCGTTAGATAGCGTGCATTTAGGCCGCCTCTATCTACAAGGTGTTGGCACATTTACCAACACATCATTTGGCGACGAGACAACAGAAAGGGTCTTGTTCTTTCTAATTGCTTACATTTACTTGTGTCATGGCTTCGCCACAATCTCCAGATGTACTGTCCGAATTTTATCGCTTGCAGATTCAGCAGACGCAGGCGTTATTGGATGGCCTTGGACAGCTCGTCCAGGGTCAACGTGCCATTCAAACCGATGCGGCAGCCGCCGCTTCACCGCTCCCGCAGCCACAACATGCAGTTGCACCGCGGTTTCGCAATTTTGATGCACAGCACGAGACCTGAACTGAATGGTCACGCCAGTTTGGATTTCATTTCGCCGCCTACAGAATTCAAGGTAATGAGCGGCAGCCGTTTTTGCTTTCGTGTGTAGGTGTGTCCACCTACCGTGTGATAGTGAAATTGTTTCCCCGACGCGACGTAGCAACTTTGTCCTACGAAGAAATTTTGTCGGCATTGGACGCCTATTTCAAAGAAACAGTTAATGTAGTTGCAAACAGGTATACTTTCTTTCTTACAAAACGTACTGCCGGTCAAACTAATCGGGAGTGGGTTGCAACTTTGCAAGGCCTTACTAGGGATTGTGCGTTTGAATGTGACTGTGGCCTTCCTTATTCAGATACAATGGTACGTGATGCAATAGCACAGAACGTTTCTGATGTTCGCATACGGGAACAGATTTTGAAACTAGTTAATCCCTCCCTTCAACAAGTGATAGACATATTGGATAGGCAAGACACACTTGACTGTGCTCAGGAATCTTTTGAAACTTCGCCAGCAGTGTGTAACATTAACCGGCCTGCTGGGCGCGCTGCGCGGGTGCGGCCCGGTCAACTGCCGTCGCGCACGTCAGCACAGCTGCCGCCATGCTCTAAACCAGGTGTGCCGCGCCACCACACAAATGCAGTGAAATCATGCCCGCGGTGTGCAACTAGACATTCGCGTGAAAATTGCCTGTCCCGCCAAGCTATTTGCTTTTTCTGTAATAAGAAAGGACATGTTCAAAGTGTTTGCCAGAAATGGCTCAGATCAGACAATCATATTCATTCCAGGCCCTTTGCTTCGCGCCGGAATCGACCCAAGGACCCTCAGGCTCGTGGACCTTCACCCATGGACATTCATGTAGTTAATTCCACTCCGCCCAGTGCCACTTTCTCTAACAGTGACTGTGTTTGTCCCACAAACAGTGTGCGTCGACGTCGCCGGAAATCACGTCAATTAGCGAGTGATGCTGTACCTGTATCAGTTCAAATTGCACGACACAGTCGCTCTTGTCGTCAGCAGGACAATAAACTTTTTGTAGATTTGGACTTTAATGGCACGGTCATACCATTCCAGCTCGATACCGGAGCTGCAGTTTCATTGCTCAATCACGACACGTACAAACAACTGGGCAAACCTCCGTTGTGTGCCGCAAATGTTCAGTTAAAAAGTTATTCAGGACAGCAGATCCCTGTGTTAGGACAGTGCACTCTTCTTGCAACATACAAGGGACAAACAAAACTTGTGTCATTTTACGTTCTTCGTTCTTCTACTGCAGTGAACTTGTTTGGTTTAGATTTATTTCAGTTGTTTCACATGTCTATAGTAAATCAGGTCCTATCAGTGAATCAGACTGTGCCTACAGACAGTGTTTCTCGTTTGTGTGAAGAATTTGCAGACATTTTTGCAACGGGCCTTGGTTGCGCTAATAACTATGAAGCACATTTGGAACTGAAAGTAAACATGCAACCGAAATTTTTCAGAGCGCGCAATGTTCCCCACGCATTGCGTGATGAGGTCGCAAGAACATTAAACGATCTAGAATCACAGGGTGTAATTGAACGTGTGCAAGCTTCTCTCTGGGCCTCACCCTTAGTAATTTTGCCAAAACCTTCCGGAAAACTGAGACTTTGTGTGGACTTCAAGGCAACAGTGAATCCACAACTCGAGATTGCAACTTTTCCCTTACCCCGCCCGGAAGATCTTTTTGATAAACTGTGCCCGGGTAAATACTTTTCCAAGTTGGACCTAGCAGATGCGTACTTGCAAATTCCAGTGGACGCCGAATCCCAGCGCGTCTTGGTGGTTAACACGCATCTTGGTTTGTACCGCTTCAAAAGACTGCCATTTGGGTGTGCATCCGCCCCTGCATTGTTTCAGCAATATTTACAAACTGTTTGTGCGTCGGTCCCTACTGCTGCGAACTATCTGGACGATATTGTGATCTCCGGAAAGACAGCCGACGAGCATTTAGCACACCTACGTACATTATTTCAGGTATTGCGACAAAATGGTCTTTGCTTGCGGAAGGACAAATGTGTGTTTTTTGCTCGGGACTTGCCGTATTTGGAACATGTCATCAATGCCCAAGGCATACATCCGAGTCCAGAGCACCTCCGTACCATACAAGATTTGCCTTCCCCACAAAATGTGAAGCAGCTACAGAGTGTGTTGGGTAAAATTAACTATTATCATCGCTTTCTGCGCAATGCCTCTTCCATTTCAGCTCCGCTTCATAGCTTACGCCGTAAGCGTGTTCCGTTCGTCTGGACGACGGAATGCGAACGCGCCTTTCGTCAGTTGAAATCGGCGTTGCTTTCTAATACTTGCCTTACGCCATTCGATCCCCAGAAACCCCTTTTGTTGATGGTAGATGCATCGGATTTCGGGATCGGTGCTGTGCTTGCGCACAAAGTTGGCTCGCATGATCGCCCTATTGCCTTTGCGTCCAAATTGCTCTCAACTGCGCAAAGAAATTATTCACAGATAGAGAAAGAAGCTTTGTCTCTCGTGTTTGGTGTTACTAAGTTCCATGATTACTTGTATGGTCGTCACTTTACCATCATCACAGACCACAAACCTTTGACGTCGCTTTTTCATCCGAACAAGCCTGTACCTCCGCGTACAGCGCAGAAATTCATTCGCTGGTCTACACTCCTGGAAATTGAAATAAGAACACCGTGAATTCATTGTCCCAGGAAGGGGAAACTTTATTGACACATTCCTGGGGTCAGATACATCACATGATCACACTGACAGAACCACAGGCACATAGACACAGGCAACAGAGCATGCACAATGTCGGCACTAGTACAGTGTATATCCACCTTTTGCAGCAATGCAGCCTGCTATTCTCCCATGGAGACGATCGTAGAGATGCTGGATGTAGTCCTGTGGAACAGCTTGCCATGCCATTTCCACCTGGCGCCTCAGTTGGACCAGCGTTCGTGCTGGACGTGCAGACCGCGTGAGACGACGCTTCATCCAGTCCCCAACATGCTCAATGGGGGACAGATCCGGAGATATTACTGGCCAGGGTAGTTGACTTACACCTTCTAGAGCACGTTGGGTGGCACGGGATACATGCGGACGTGCATTGTCCTGTTGGAACAGCAAGTTCCCTTGCCGGTCTAGGAATGGTAGAACGATGGGTTCGATGACGGTTTGGATGTACCGTGCACTATTCAGTGTCCCCTCGACGATCACCAGTGGTGTACGGCCAGTGTAGGAGATCGCTCCCCACACCATGATGCCGGGTGTTGGCCCCGTGTGCCTCGGTCGTATGCAGTCCTGATTGTGGCGCTCACCTGCACGGCGCCAAACACGCATACGACCATCATTGGCACCAAGGCAGAAGCGACTCTCATCGCTGAAGACGACACGTCTCCATTCGTCCCTCCATTCACGCCTGTCGCGACACCACTGGAGGCAGGCTGCACGATGTTGGGGCGTGAGCGGAAGACGGCCTAACGGTGTGCGGGACCGTAGCCCAGCTTCATGGAGACGGTTGCGAATGGTCCTCGCCGATACCCCAGGAGCAACAGTGTCCCTAATTTGCTGGGAAGTGGCGGTGCGGTCCCCTACGGCACTGCGTAGGATCCTACGGTCTTGGCGTGCATCCGTGCGTCGCTGCGGTCCGGTCCCAGGTCGACGGGCACGTGCAGCTTCCGCCGACCACTGGCGACAACATCGATGTTCTGTGGAGACCTCACGCCCCACGTGTTGAGCAATTCGGCGGTACGTCCACCCGGCCTCCCGCATGCCCACTATACGCCCTCGCTCAAAGTCCGTCAACAGCACATACGGTCCACGTCCACGCTGTCGCGGCATGCTACCAGTGTTAAAGACTGCGATGGAGCTCCGTATGCCACGGCAAACTGGCTGACACTGACGGCGGCGGTGCACAAATGCTGCGCAGCTAGCGCCATTCGACGGCCAAAACCGCGGTTCCTGGTGTGTCCGCTGTGCCGTGCGTGTGATCATTGCTTGTACAGCCGTCTCGCAGTGTCCGGAGCAAGTATGGTGGGTCTGACACATCGGTGTCAATGTGTTCTTTTTTCCATTTCCAGGAGTGTATTTTCCTCTCGCAGTACCGCTACGATATCTTGTATCGGTCCACTGCTAAGCACGGAAACGCCGATGCGTTGTCCCGTTTGCCTGTTGCTGAGGATAAAGCATTCGATTCTTCCGAACTTGCTTGCATGTTCATTGATTCGGAAACAGATGAAGTGGTCGAATCGTTTCCTATTGATTTTCGTCGTGTAGCTACAGCCACAGCTGCTGACCCTGTCCTTGCTACCGTTTTGCGTTTTGTTGCTACGCAATGGCCTTTGTCAAAGTCTCGGATCGAGGATCCGTTGGTTCGCCGATTTTTTACTCACAAGGAGAGCCATTTTGTTCGACGTGGTGTTTTGTTGTTGCGTTCTGATAATGATCAGTCCAGAGTCGTGGTCCCACGTTCATTACAGTCCTCTGTTTTATGGCTTCTTCACCAAGGCCATTGGGGTAGAGTGCGAACGAAACAACTTGCTCGTCAGCACTGTACTTGGTTCGGAATCGATGCTGCGATTACGAATATGTGTTCTTCTTGCATGGCGTGTGCCGAACACCGCCGCAGAAAGTCTTAGCATGGCCAAAAGCCACTTCCCCTTGGCAACGCTTGCACATCGATTTTGCTGGTCCATTCTGGAATGCTCGATGGTTGGTTGTGGTCGATGCCTTCAGTAATTTTCCTTTTGTTGTCCGGATGTCTTCCACGACGTCCTCTGCCACCATCCAAGCGTTGTCTGCTATTTTTTGCATTGAAGGTCTTCCGCAGACTATTGTTTCCGACAATGGCCCACAATTCATGTCCGCAGAATTTCAGTCATTCTGCCAGGCCAATGGTATTCAACATCTGAAATCCGCGCCGTTTTCGCCTCAGTCAAACGGTGCCGCTGAACGATTGGTCCGGACTTTCAAGTCACAGATGTTGAAGTTGAAAGAGTCGCATTCTCGGGAGGACGCGTTGTTGCTCTTTTTGTCTTCGTATCGCTCTCAGCCCCGAGATGGTCGCTCGCCGGCTGCGTTTCTCCACGGTCGTCCTCATCGAACCTTGATGTCTTTGCTGCACCCGCCGCATCAGGTTCCTGTGCAGCGGCAGACTTCTGTTTTTGCTCCAGGCGACGTTGTATTTTATCGCAACTATCGAGGTTCACGGCGTTGGCTCGCAGGGCGCATTCTTCGCTGCCTCGGCCGCGCGATGTATTTGGTTTTGGGGGCCTCTGGTGAGGTGCGTCGGCATCTCAATTAGCTGCGCCTCTGTCGTCGCACGGGTTCTGCCGCTCCCCTTCTGCTTTCAGCGACGGTGCCGTCCGGTCGGTGCCCTGGGGACCCATCTACTGGCTCGCCTCATCCCCAGGTGTTACCGACGATGCCTTCCATTTTGCCCCATGGCGACGCGCCGCCGCAGCCGCCGCCGCCGCCGCCGCCGCCTGTTCTCCCGCCGGCGCCGCCCGCATTCGACGCTTCGCTGCAGCCGCCACGCGCCTCCCTGGATCACGCGCCGCCGATCGCTTCCCATGACCAGCTGTCCTCCGCCATGGAACTCTTGCCCGCTCCGGACCACATGACGTCATCGCGCGTCGGGTACCCCGACGCAATGGAGGTCGACCCTTCGGCCCCTCCTGTCTCTTTATGGGCGCATACACCGCATGTTGACGTGCACCCTGGACTAGGTTTTCAGGCGTTTCCTAGCTCCCCTCGGACCGAATGGCCGGGTGCGGGTGACACAGCCTCGCCTGTTGTTAGGCTCCCCACCTCATCGCATACGTCAACATGGGGTCCTCCCCACGGCGTGCGGAAGCCTTATAACACGACCATTCGCCGATTTGCGGGGGAGGAATGTGGTGTCACCGCCAGACACCACACTTCCTAGGTGATAGCTTAAATCGGCCGCGGTCCATTTAGTACATGTCGGACCCGCATGTCGCCACTGTGTGATCGCAGACCGAGCGCCACCACAAGGCAGGTCTCGAGATACGGACTAGCACTCGCCCCAGTTGTACGACGACTTTGCTAGCGATTACACTGACGAAGCCTTTCTCTCATTTGCCGAGAGACAGTTAGAATAGCCTTCAGCTAAGTCCATGGCTATGACCTAGCAAGGCGCCATTAGCCTTACATAGCTTGATAGTTATCGTATGAAATGTCTCATCAAGAATGCTGTATTCACATCAAAGAATAAAAGATAAGTATTCGAGGAGCTGCATACTTTTCTTATGAGAATTCACTACTTATCCTGTTCCAGAATTCACGCCCGTCTGCGTTAGATAGCGTGCATTTAGGCCGCCTCTATCTACAAGGTGTTGGCACATTTACCAACACATCAGTAACAATAGTTACTATTACCAAGAACAACTGGCGCAACGAGTTTCTAAGACTTCTTTTCTAGGGGGCACCTAACTCGTCTAGAAACCGATGTACCTTCTGCTGCGTCTGGAGAAAAATTTGATAGCCTATGAGGCTATTCGAGATTTGCCCCGCCACTATTTGCTCCTTCATGGTTCCCGGCACAACGATTGCGTAGTAAGTGAGACATCATGTATTCAATAATGTTGTTTGCTGTTAGTACCTGTTTAGGTGCTTGTTATACTATTCTGGAATATTTAAACGGAACGAGAATTGTGCCCGCAGAAGCAAGCCATCAGAGATTTTAATAGTTTTTTGGTGGTCTGGAGCGGGTGGTTGGGGAGAGGTCGGCGTAGTCGTGAAAAGTTGGAAGCAGCCCGACACAAATTCTAGTACATTGCCAAAGGATTGGAAATCATGTCGGGCTGCTTCAAACTATTCACAAGTAGCACTTGTATCCAAGACCGTCAGTTATTATTGAATATATTCCAGTCTCCGTCCTCCTCTGCAGTTTTCACCCTACAGCTCCCTCGAATGCCATGCAAGTTATTTTCTGACGTCTTAACTGGTCCTATCATCCTGCTCCTTCTTCTTGTGACTGTTTTCCACACATTTTTCTCCTCGGTGATTTTACGGAGAAGCTCCTCTTTCTTATCCTGTTAATCCACCAAACACTCAGCCTATTGTCAATGAACCACACCTCAAATACTCCGATTCTCTTGTATGCTTTACTCACAGTCAATGATTCAGCTCTGTATAAGGCTGCGCTCTAGATGTGCATTCTCCAAAATTTCTTCCTCAAATTAACATCGATATTTGATGACAGGAGACCTTTTTCTGGCAAGGACTGCCATCTTCACCCATACGAGATTCCCTTTCGTTTCCTGAAACTTCCTGGCAGATTAAAACTGTGTGCCCGAGCGAGACTCGAACTCGGGACCTTTGCCTTTCGCGGGCAAGTGCTCTACAATCTGAGCTACCGAAGCACGACTCACGCCCGGTCCTCACAGCTTTACTTCTGCCAGTATCTCGTCTCCTACCTTCTAAACTTTACAGAAGCTCTCCTGGTTCGCAAAGGCAAAGGTCCCGAGTTCGAGTCTCGGTCGGGCAAACAGTTTTAATCTGCCTCGAGTGCGGCTCTCGCAGGCGAGCGAAGCAGACGTGCAGTGTGTGCTCTCCGCCTTCAGCGAGGGCCCGCGCGTCTTGTTTACTTTCTTCGGCCGACACTAACGTGACGCCGTAGCGCTACAAGACCATGACTAACCAATACAAAAGATCAACCTTGAAATTCACATTTCGGAACGACTTTACCCGACCAAAGGCGCTCGAAGTCGAACACTTTTTAAAAGAGGAAGCCAAGATCCCGGCTTCCGACATTGTCGGCATTCACTTTTCGATCGTCAGTAGCACGGTCTATGTAAAACTCATAAACGAAACTACATGCGACAAGATGTCTCGTGAGATGAACCAAGAACTCCGCTTCTGCCACGCAGATGGCAATATTGGCAACGTCGAGGTCGGCCATGCCGCAATGGGACTGCGGACTATACGCATATTCGAACTTCCATTTGAACTCCCGGCAGCAGAAGTTCTAGCGGCGCTCCGCCCCTACGGCACGGTACACGAACACGTGGCTGAAAAATGGACCCAGTTTAAGACGTATCCAGTACTCAATGGAGTACGCCAAGTGCGCATTGATCTCCAACGACACGTGCCATCCTATCTACAGATAGGAGGATGCCGGGCCATAGTTATTTATGACGGCCAGCCGAAGACGTGTTCCGGATGCGGCAAGGAAGGTCACCTTCGTTCCGAGTGCCTCCAGCGTCGGACCACACAACTCCCACCGAAGGACGTTGCACCACCAGCGGCGAAGATTATTCTACCCGTGACTTACGCGGCGGCGCTCACGACGTTCTCCACACAACAGACACGGCCGACCGCTTCAGCGGTACAGGAATCACTTTCCACGGACAAAAACCTGGATGATCCGCCGACCTGGCCAGTGGTGGAAAATAGTACTACGACTCTGGAGCTACCGAACGCGACAGACATTGACGCCAGCAAGATGGCAATTGATTCCCTTATTGTACCGACCGAAGCGTTTGTTCCGGCGGAGCGTGAGTCAGTGCCGTCTTATGACAATGAAGGCCATGTACGGAAACAGCGATCACCGAAACACCGAAAGCGCCGTCGTCGGACCGTGTCGGAACACAGCGGTTCGCATTCGGCCGGGGAAGAACAATTGACCACTCAAGAAGCTGAGGCTGTTTCCACTGTCTCCAACCTTGCAGAACAGACAGAAAAACATGCAGCTTTCGACCATCAGCCCATTGACAGAAAGAGTGAGCAGCGGGAAGGTACCAGTGCAGACAGCGAAGTCGCCCAGTCTCTTACTATCAAACATTCCGAGGCTATGGAACAAGAACAGACATCCGAGCCCGCTCCGTGGGCCGAGGACGTCGAGACACAAGATCCCGATCCGCGACCAGCTGAGGCGCCGCCGAATCATGCAGCATAAGCAGCACAAGGAGGACCGCGTTCGGCGGGGGGTGACATCACTTCCCATGTTCGCTTCTCTCCAACTTCAACATGGATAACCTCGCCCAAACAACGCGTTGCCAGGCTTACCGCCTGGCGACAATGAATATCAACATGATCAGTTCTCCTGTCAAGATCCAACTTTTGAAAGAAACCATACGAGCCATGGGAGTTGACTTTGCTTTCCTACAAGAAGTGAAATCGACTGCACTCCCGCACTTTTACGGTTACACCACACATGTGACGCCCGGTAGCCCTGCAGACACTGGAGTGGCAATATTAGTGCGTGAAGGTATTGAAGTTACCGACGTCACGTATCTTCCCTCCGCGCGAGGAATAGCATTTACGGCGCTCAACATCCGATTCATTCATGTTTACGCGCCGTCAGGTACCACAAGACGTCACGACCGCGCCAGATTCTATTCCACAGATGTCGCTCCCCTTTTCCCTGCACGATACGACCACAGCGTCTTCGCCGGCGATTTTAATTGCGTACTTCACCCCAAGGACCAAATCCCACATTACATGCCTTGTCCGGAACTGGGTGCGATGATCCAAGAACTTCACTTGTGCGACACGTGGGAAAAAGTCCACGGTAACCGCTCTGGCCACACTCATCTTACCAGTCATTCGGCCAGCCGACTTGACCGCATATATGTGTCACAAGATTTCACGCAAGGTGTGATGGACGCCGAACTATGGCCTCAAGCCTATTCCGATCATAGTGCCTAAATCTGCACTATACACCTACGCCCCCAACAAGTCTGGCGCAGCAATGGCTGCTTTTGGAATCTCAACATATCTCATCTCCTGGACCTGGATTGCAGTCGGCAAGTTGAAGCAACGTGGACTGACTGTGAACGCCGCCACCCACGATACACCTCGACCCTGGAGTGGTGGCTCCTCTGTGCCAAACCAGCATTCCGTAGGACACTTATGCAATATGGCAAGGACGTGACTGCGTGGCATCGACAGATCCTCGATTTTTACTACGCGGCACTCAGGGACCTCGACGCCTTACCTCCCTTCCCCGGAGAGACAACATGACCAAAGCAGAATCAAGGCTCACATACTATCATTGACGAAGCGCCGACTAGAAGGTGCAGTAGTCCGCTCGCGACGGCACGATCGAACGGTTGCAGAAGAACCCACTATGCACCACGTTGTGGTGGATAAGCGCCGACAACGCCAACATTTAATCACACAACTCAGGACACACGACGGTCGCTTATGTACGACCCAAGCAACCATAGTAAAGGCGGTGGAGGATCATTTTCGTCATCTTTACAAGGAAAGAACCGTCGACGACGATGCCACTACTGAAGTGTTACAGCAGGGAACACGTACTATCGACGAGGCTACCGTGAATGCACTAACAGAGGAAATCTCACTCGAAGAAGTCGAAGACGACGTGGACAAAGGTGCGGCCAATAAATCTCCTGGACCTGGATTGCCCATCGAATTCTAACGGACTTTCCGTGACATCATGATGCCTCGCTGGGTTATAATGTTCCGCGAACTTATGTCTCCAGAGTGTGTTGTGCCGCCAGCGTTTGTAGAAGGTCTTCTCATACCGGTACGCAAGCAAGGTGGAGGGCTATCGATTAACGACTATCGGCCGCTTACAATGCTGAACGCCGATTTCAAGATTTTCGCCAGGATTATGGCAAGCCGTATTAAGAAGACTTTGCCGATGATCCTCGCTCCAAAACAGACGTCGCAGGGGGGAGAAGCCGACATACACATGGCCACCGGTGACTGCAGGGACTTAATAGCGATCGCTTCTGCGTGCCGTCTGAGAGCGGCGATCGTCTCCGTCGATTTCAACCGCGCCTTTGATAGAGTGCACCACAACTTCCTCCTACGCGTGATGGACTGTATGGGATTCCCCCCGGGCCTCATCGACACCCTACGGCGTCTTTGGACCGCAGCCAGCTCACACGTCCAGGTCAATGGAAGGACGGTAGGACCAGTACCCATTAAGAGGTCTCTACGACAGGGTTGTCCCCTTTCTACCTACCTTTATGCAATAGCACTCGAGCCACTCCTAGGGGGCCTTAACCACCGCCTATCTGGCATCACGCTGCGGGACGTCACCTTTCGCTATAAGACATACGCTGACGACCTGCTACTGCTGGTTCGTTCCAATGACGAAGTTCGAAGCGTACTAACCTGGATTGAGCGATACGGACAGGCCGCAGGCAGTCTTCTGAACATCAACAAGTCGGCGGCGTTGGATATTGGGCGTGGTCTCGGACCGGAAGCCCTCGCTCCCCTCCCACCAGTTTCTGATCTGCGATATTTGGGAATCACGTTCAAGAAAGATGTACGTAAAACAGCTGCAGCAAACTACCGACGGTTATTACAGATCATACGCGCAATGGTGCGACAGAACCTGCTCCGGGACTTGAATCAGCTACAACGTGTTGAATGCCTGAACCTCTACGTGGCATCAAAACTCAACCACGTGGCACAGGTCCTCCCACTACCGCTGCAGATAGGTCGCTGGCTTCAGGCGGCCTTCAGTTACTACGTTTACGCAGGTCATATCTTTAAAGTACGATACGACACTCTTACCCTCCCAGTGCACAAAGGAGGTCTAGGATTGGTCAACGTCAGGGCGAGAGCAGCTGCCCTTTACATGAGCAACATGAGGAAACGATGGAAAAGTCAATATACCTCTCTCACGGGTCGTTTACTACAGGTTCTGATACCAGTCTCTCACGTCCTGCCGGTGTCGGTGGAGCACGTCGCACCACAACTCTCCCATGTGTCGACCTTCATTCTTGATTACAGCTATGTCAGCTCGAGCCTCTCCGCCACACGTCCACCAAAGGCGAAAGATTTTTATACCAACCTTCTGCGGGCTGTTCCCTATAACGTGGTGGAAAACAAGTACCCTACGGTCCACTGGCCAAGAGTGTGGACAACGATACACCACAACTCTCTGTCATCCACGGTGCGTTCGAAGTGGTATCAGATCGCAACAAAAATATGCCACACAACAGCGACTCCACACTATTGGACTGGCAGACTCACCTTATTGTCCAGATTGTCACCTCTTGGATACCGATGAACATCGTTTTACTTGCGCATCATCGACCGGAGTTTGGCGACTAACGCAGAAGATATTGGCTTGTTACCTCCGGGTCACACCTGATATGATTGACCCTCAGACCCTACTCTGTCCAGAAGAAATTTACTTTCCGGCCGCAAAATATCATGCGCTTACATGGTTCAAAGGTTAGGTTAGGTTAGGTTAGTGTTTAACGTCCCGTCGACAACGAGGTCATTAGAGACGGAGCGCAAGCTCGGGTTAGGGAAGGATTGGGAAGGAAATCGGCCGTGCCCTTTCAAAGGAACCATCCCGGCATTTGCCTGAAACGATTTTAGGGAAATCACGGAAAACATAAATCAGGATGGCTGGAGACGGGATTGAACCGTCGTCCTCCCGAATGCGAGTCCAGTGTGTTACCACTGCGCCACCCCGCTCGGTGGTTAGAAGGACTTACCGTCGCCTATATCTTTAGCGACGGAGAGAAAGAGCAGATTGATTACTGGTGGTTCCTACAAAATGCTCATAATGCCCTCGAACGCACACCGAAATACCGTACGCTCTTCGCATATTATTTACGCAGCGTTTTCGTTAACCCCCACTCAGCTGGGGAGTGCCAAGCTGCGGTTAATGTTCTGTGCCGCATCACACTAACGGCTGAACGTTCTGCCTTGTCAGCCATGAGCGACGGAAGAGACAGGCTGCTGTTTTCCTCGAGGCACTAGCGAAGCAGAATGCCTCCGTTGCAGATGCCCTTCAAAGGCGCTGTTGGAGATACCAGATAACGATGGCGAAGCACCAAGTGGAACCAGTTACATTTATTGAAGAACCTTTTAGTTGGAATTGTATCAGTGATTTACATTTTTATTTTTTTGATTACTCTTTTATGCCACCTTTGTTGTTGTAACACTTACTTGTAACACTGAGTTCCTAGAATTCTCATTTGTACACGTTTCCTAAATGTAATCATGTAAAAAAGAAATAAATACATTAAAAAAAAGATGGATAGAGCGTTAACTAAAAAAAAAAGGTAGAGCACTTGCCCGCGAAAGGCAAAGGTCCCGAGTTCGAGTCTCGGTCGGGCACACAGTTTTAATCTGCCAGGAAGTTTCATATCAGCGCACACTCCGCTGTAGAGTGAAAATCTCATTCTTTTCGTTTCCTGTTTGCCTCGTCCGTCTTGTAGAAGAATTTCTTTACTTCGTCAGCTTTGTGGTCCTACGTTTTGAAGTTAAATTTATCTCTATTCTTTGCTCTCCTACTCCTTACTACTTTCGTCTCTCTTTGTTTCTCTCTGAGTCTTTAGTATGTGTTCACTAGACTCTTCATTCTATTCAACAAGTCCATTAATTCTTCTTCACTAACTTTGAGGACATGAATGTTATTATGGAATATCATGACTGGCAGCCTTACAACCCGAATTTCGATCCCATTCCTAAAGTTTTCTTTAGTTTCCAATATTTCTTCCGCAATGTAAGGATTAAACTGTGTGGGCAAAAGTCTGCAGCCTTGTCTTAGACCCTTACTAATTAGAGCACTTCATGTTTGGTCTTTAGTTCTCATTTTTCTCTTTTGATTCTAGTGCATTTTGTACAATGTGAGCAAAATAAAACTGTCCAGTAAATGTTTCATGCCCCATAAACTAGACAATCTTTCTCACTCTCCTCATCCGCCCCAGATTGCAAATTATATAACTTGGGTCGCCTATGTTAAGGTACAGGAAACATTTTGTGGGCCAGCTTTATTTTAGTCGGCCTTTACACAGTGTAGGGCAAATACAGTGGGCCGGAACAAGTGTGGCAGCATTAACGGAGGAGGAAACGACCTAAAGTTACTTCCAACAGGATGGAGCAACTGGCTGAGCAACCAGCCGAACCTTGGACACATTTACACAATATTGACGCCTGAAAGAGTTGTTAGCAACTGTAAGGTGGCTATAATTTCGCACCTTACAAGAACTCATCCACATACTTTGCCGTGATCTATAAACACAACTAGGTATCATGTGATAGTTTATACATCGTATGTATGAATATATAAAGGAGTCTGACATTGTCAAGTACGTCTCGTAAATAATTGTTAACGCTTATTGCATGAAAGGTGACGGAGAGTCTTTATTATAAAAAACGGCATAATGAATGATTACCTATACCAGTAGAGGTTGGAACGCCAGTGGAGATGAAACGGTAGGTATAACTCAAGCTCTGGGTGGAAGGCCCGCCCAGCTGTTTGTCCTCCTTAAACACAGGAAATAGCTAGACAAACGTCGTGGCCCCTCAGCTCTGGAGGACATAGGGTGACGGCCAGCCGCTGTTGTCGTAGGGGCCAGAAGGATAACCGGATAATACGTCAGAACGCTGAAAATCTTGGACGCAGGTAAGAGGAACGAAGAAGCAGGCTGGGTTATTTCCAAGGATTTTTACTCAGAAGCGTACCATTGTACGAGTATAGGTTTTTCCTCGCAAACTTTCCGCGTCGGATGACAAAAGACTAAAATATGGTTGGTCGGCGTTCGGAAGAATCTGTACAGAGAGAGAATATTCCTTGGTTTCGGGAATATGATTCGTTATCGGAATTACGATGGTGGGGTGTCAAGCCTTGCTGGGAAGCCAGCGCTGTAGAGACGAGGTCTTCCGTTGTGAGCGCCCGTACGTGACGGTCGCTCGATATCAGCTTTTGTTGGTACAGGCGGACTTGCTGTCTTTGCTCTCAGTAGAGTTTATAGTTAGAACAGTTAGGAACTGTACTGTTGCGAACCCATACGATTCTGGACTACACCTCCGGGTTGGAAGTCGTCGTTGAGTACACAGCGTTCAGTAATTGAGAGCACTTCCTCTGCCTATACTTACGTTGAGACGTTATCTGAATTCCGTCCTTGTAGTTGGGAGTTCGTGTTTCTCGTCTGTAGAACACAAGAGGAGGAGACAGTATTACAGCATATCAGTCAGAGGAACGCCATCTGCCGTCTTAGTGTTTGAAAGAGTTTATTTGTGGCTGGAGTTCTTCCATCGTCACAGCCGAGTACGAGAACCATCACTTCGACTCTCCGGACGCAGTACATACGGTGACATCGCAAATTGCTTCGGCTTATTAGGGCTATAAAAGCTAAACAGCTATGATCACGTTAGTTTATTTCCACTGACGTTCCACACCAGCGTAGATTATCTTTGAAAGTAATATCTTCTAGTGTTTGGTACGTATATGATGTCAGTCATTCCGCGTTATCGATGTTAGACCACGCAGTCATAATAAGGGGCATGGTTGGGCAATTGATCAGTAATTTTGTTAAGTAAATCTAAACTTTGTAATATAAAGTTTTTTTAAATCAACAATAAATATATAAGCAGGAACAACGTTTATCATTTGATACGATTAGTTGCCTTCATCATTCATTTATGTTTAGATTGTAATTTATATGTGTTTAAGTCCATTAACAGATCTTAAGGTCTGCTTCAGGGGGTAGTCAGACAGGGCCCAATCTTCATTTTAGCGTTTATTATTTTCCTTTGCGCACATTCATTTTCCACCTCCTGGAGTAGCATCTTGGACAGCTGTCAGTTTGGTCGCGGCACCAGCTGGCCATCCAGGTCAGTGTGCGATTCCTTTGTGTGAGGAGTCCTCAAATCTAAGGTCTATCGCAACAACGCTCTTAGTCTTGACGGACTGCAGCAGAACATTTTGGATGAGACTGCAGCAATTCCAGCAGTCCAACTTCGATACACCTTCAGGAGTTCTCTGTCCGGAGACTAACACTGACAAGAAATGAATGTTGGTCACTTTAAGCATCTTCTATAGTCATGTTAGTACAATATTTGCTTTCCTCTGCTGTGTTTCGTTGTAACCTGGAAGGAACTCTGTTCTCTGGACCCCTCTTATTTGGCCCACCCTGTATTACCCTTACCCGACTTAAACGTATTGCTCCGAGAGTTTGAAACGTCTAGCACTGTCGAACGCTTTTCCTGGGGCCACAAATCTTAGGAAAGTGCTTTGATTTTTTTATTGAGTCTTTCTTTCATTATCTGTTGCCTATGCGTCTTCTAAAGCTAATTTATCTTCATTTAAGTATAGATTAAACCAAATTAAATCAGTCTGGCAGCGTTATGAATCGACCCGTTACCATTCCATGCATGTCTATGTTGCGTGATCTTGTTTGGTGCAACTACAGCAGCGGTGCAGTAAATACGTATGGCTGGAAGTGATTTTCAAGCAAGCTGCTGCGGGCAGCTCGCTCAGCAGATGCTGGTGTGCAGGGAGGTGTGAGCGCAGTGCGCGGATCGCCACGTGGAGCGCACGGCTGCACACGTAATCAGGTCAGCGGCCAGAGTTCACACTGCGGGCCGCGCATCGCTGATCAAAGGGTCGCCGACTAGGAGTGCGGGCGTGCGGGGACTCGTCTGTCGCATGACTTCTTCTCTCGTCGCGGCCGAGCTCTGCTGAGGATTTCACTCTGCAGTGATTTCTGCGCTGAAATGAGCCCTTCTGGCAAGCGAAATCTGAGACTCAGGCCTGGAATACGATTAGGATGAGTACTTCTGTTTGACCGGCAGTTTCAAACACCCGTGGTAGTTAGATGTTCCTATTATTACTCAGTGTCCTTAACTGCATCAGTCTCCTGGGTAACAGTACGTAATCTGAATGGTCCTTTTTGTACACAGTAGATTTCACAATAGTATGATTCATCTCAGTGGCTGTTGATAAATTACATGAAGACATATAGCAGCCATACATTTTTATTCGGATTCACACGCATAGTCGTAAAGTTTCCGGTGCCTCTATTTTTTACATGTTTCTGAAGCTCTCTATTATATATCCTACTAGCTATCTATTTCACCTGCTGTAATCTGTGTATAGCTCTAAAAGTGTACATTAACGTATCTATTTTTGAGATAAGGATTCGAAAATATTCTTAATTAGAACAGTTTTGCAAGACCACTCTGTTTATTCTTCAAGTATCACTCTGTTTATTCTACAAGTATACACTATTTGACAAAAATATTGAAGCACCCAGAAGACACGCTCAGATGTCAATGCAATTTCGTACACGTACAAACTATCAACAGGGATGCAAACGATTAAAGTTGCATTTCCCCTCGACACATAGAACGCTCATTGGAGTGTGCTCCCGTTGCTCGTGTTTCGTGTCGTTACCAAGCCCGTTAGGGTGTATAAGAGGTGTGACTAGCGTCACATGGTGAGTGCTCGACACAGAGATGCTGCGTGCTCGTGTCAATCAGCGTTGTCAGCACCTGACAGACTTTGAAAGTGTCCTCGTTGTGGGTCTCCATTTAGCCTCCTGGTCGAATCGTGGAAAATCCAATAATTGTGTGGATTTCGGATGTGACAGTGGCGCAAAGCATATCGTAACTCCTTCATATCCGCACCTGCCATCCAAGAACAAGTAACGCGCTTCCTGAAACACTATATGTCATCCCGCAATACTGGTTGGGGACTAGCAGCAGCGAGACTACGCAACTGTCGTCCGGTGCGTAGGCTGTTGTAATGCGCCAAACGCCTTCAGCTCGAAAAAGTGCTTAACTTATTAACATCGACTCAAATTATTATCGACTTTAATGTTTTGAGTGAATGAAGAGGTTGTTACGAGGTCTGTAAGGTTTTCTTATTTTTTTGTGTTAAAATGTTGTAGATACGTGACACCTAATGTACGAGGGAAGTGCGAGTCTGCAACGCCCAGCCGACTGCCGAATCGCGGCGTGCGGCAAAGATGACAATTACGAGGCAGCTGGCCACTATAAACCTTCGTCGCCGGCTGCTAAGAAGAAACATTGTTAAAGGGAGAACTAGCGTGATATGTTTCTTCGTAGAGAATGGTTTTTCGCTTCTCCTTTTAGAATTTCAGTTTAGTACACGAGTGTTGTTCCACTGGTGAGCCTCGAGAGAGAGAGATTATCTCAAGAGTGAGATGAGACTGGCTCACACGTACATACGTGAATTAGTCTGCAACACTCTAGTGTGTTCTTAAGCGCTTCTGAGTCGTTTGGGAAGGTACTTTGAGAAGATTATCGGCTGTAGAAAGTGATTATTTCACCGATTTTGGTAGAGTGTAGACTCGCCAGGTATAGGAAAAGCTCCGATTTATTGACGTGTGATATTAGTTTCTCCTACTTGTGACTAATGGTGCGCTGTTCTGCTTAATAGCCACGCGTTAGTAGGCGAACCGTGTTTCAACGTTTACAGATTTTCCGTTGGATGATGTATCTGAAGAGAAGTGTTCACGCGAAATCGTTTAGTTATTTCGAGGTTGAGGATCAAAGCACGCACTAAGGGATAGTAGCGTCGCATTGCTTATTGTGGGTGTGTAGTACGCAAGCATTGAGGAACAGCGACCTAGCGATATTTGGTTAGGATTTATTTTGTGACTTCGGCGTGAGCCTCGTAATACAGTAAATTCCTGAAATCTCGATGTATATACTGAATGTGTAGTCGATATTAAATAGAACGGTCGTGTTACGTAATAGTTCTTTATTGAGAAACAATCGGAAGTTTATTGAGAATTTGATGGCTCTTCCAGTTGTCCTTAAACGACAAATCAAGAACCATTTATTAGAGAACATGCTAATTCTCTCTAAAAGTGATCATCGAGTGTTTTGAGTTTCAAATTATTAGTGGGTCACGTAAGTCAACGCCTGGCGTGGTTGAGCTTCGTTTGATTATTTAAAAAGTGGCGGTGATACTAAGGTTCTTTTTATTTTTAGTACATTTCCACTTTCCACTTTGTGGGTTTCGAATAGAGAACCAGCACTCGTAAAATAGAACGCTGACATGTACCTGTAAACGAACTAATGGCAGGAAATGAAGAATTAATTGTTTGAAACTGAAAAAGTTAGCATCAGACTTTCCTTTTATCCCTAAACTATTATAAGGAAAATATTAAAAGTTTATTTCAAAGCAGACTGTCGAGCGGTCTGAGGCGCTGCATTCATGGACTGTGCGGCTGGTCCCGGCGGAGGTTCGAGTCCTCCCTCGAGCATGGGTGTGTGTGTTTGTCCTTAGGATGATTTAGGTTAAGTAGTGTGTAAGCTTAGCAGTTAAGTCCCATAAGATTTCACATACATTTGAACATTTGAAAGCAGACTAATATGTCTTTCAGTATCAAAGTAAACCAAAAGTCGATAAAGTAAAAGACTGGCATATTGGTAAAAGCAAAGTTCAAATAAATGAAATGATCGTATGGCATTTATTGGTCAGGATATCCCCTTCCGGGCTCGGCTGCCGTATTGAAAGTCTTTTTAGTTGACGTCACTTCGGCGACTTGCGTCTCAAAGATGAGGAAAGACACAAAACACCCATCCCCGTGCCGGGAGTCAAACCCGGGTCGCCTTGGATGGTAGGCGGTAACGCTACCGCTGCGCTACGGAGGCGGACTTAAAAGAAATTAAAACCCTAAAGAGAATAAATAGTATTTTTCAGTTAATAATTTATAATGGAAAGTAAGATAGTTAATCTTTATTTAGACGCGGAAAGCAAGTTTACGTTTTATTGAAAAGTGATTAACCAAAAATAGAAACTTATTCCACTTAATTGTGGAAAATTGTGATTGACGAAATAGTTTATCACGAAAAAATTTGAGTACAATCAAGGACCTTGTTGTAGCAAGGCGCTACTTATAGAGGTTATCGTTGATTGACAACGAGAGATAAACAATACTAAATTATATCGTTGCCTTGTGAACACATTCTCCAATTTATAACGTTCACATTGAATGTATGTATATATGATTATTCGTTGAAGCTTTAAAAGACCAGCAACTGCAAGAGGTAAGGATCTACATGACCTATTCATCAGATGTATACGAAAGCTGTCGTTTCTGCTACCTATGCTATTGAGAATGTGTTTAGTTGTGTTGTCAGAACACAGAGTAAGCTTCGCTATAGGCTGGTGACTCATACTGTTTTGATAGTAGTTTATCTTTAGCTCCTAGTGAGCCCTCATAGTCAGATGCGTTGTTGTAATTAATATCCAGATAGCTACCACAGACCCCATTATACCACGAGAAGTGTTATTGTGCCCATCCTTTTGTACATACTAATGTCGTAGCGAGCTGTAGTGTGATTCGTAGCGTCAGAAGCAGAATATCAAATCTTTCTTGACGTCATTATGATGGTAAAGACGATTATTTCAAGTCCCACATGTTACGTCGTTGAGTGTAGGCAAGGTCTTCTCAGTAGAACTTATTGTTGTATGGCGAGAGTAAGCTACATTGTATGACGTTGGTTTTCACCTGCGCATTGCAGTTTTGTTAGAGCCTGCTCATACAGTATATCTCCTACCAAATAGTGGTATCCAAAGGGTTGCACAGTACACTATCGGTAACACCGCAACACAAACGGCCGCGTTTGGACTGATGCCGCCGTCGAGAACCGTGGATTATTGACCAATGGCGTCGCACTGAGGTCAGGGAGGAACTACCTCTCTGCACGACGCCGGAGAACAGTCGTAGGCGAATGTGACGGCGGCCTGGAGAGAGGGGGCCATTCTTCCAGTCTTTTGGAGTTATTCCGAGTACATTTTAGTGTATTTGTTTTTGAGGTATAGGTTCGAAAATCTAATTAAGCAGAATAGTCTCGATGGATCATTCTGTTGAATCTATGTACACTACCTTTAAAAAAAGGTAAAGGCCCCTGAAGTGCTGAACTCAGCATGTCATGGACATGAACGTCCCCATGTGTTAACTGTCGTGTAACAATATCTTGATGCTATTTTTCTACAGAATATGATCGTTGACACATACAGTGTCTCTATGCACTGTATTCGTGGTATTCAAGTAATCCTGTGGCCAACAAGAACCCAAAATCTGTCCCCGATTGAACACGTGTAGAAGCAGCTCGGACGTCAGTTCCGTCCAAGTGCCGGTGCCTAAGATATCAAGGACGAATTACAACAGTTGTGGGGCAGCTGTGTCAGGAGAAGATACAACGGCTTTACGACACCGTTCCCAACTGAATAAGGGCACGCATCCTGGCCAGAGACGTGCAGTTTCATACTGATAAGTGGGCTCATATAGCAACGTTCTTCGTAAATTTGTCTCGATTTTGTAATAATTGAATAAACACATCACGTTTCCTCTCAGCCTCCGAAGTTTCGTTTCGTTCCTTCCTCCCCTTCTGGTGCTTCACTTTTTTTCTTTTTTTTTCTTTTATTAAAGTCGTATAATCCACGATCTATAACAGTACCGTCCCAACATGTTTATTACTCCTGTATTTTCCATGTTTTAGATCTTTCTTCTTCTTTATTTTGTGGCCATTAATCTCTGCCACATTGTGCAGATCCCTCTTATGAGAACAGTAAAAAGAACCTGTGTACTTCCGCTAATATTTTATGGTCGTAACCAAGTATGAGCACGGCAGGAGTTCCGATGCCTCAGGAGCACATTTCTCCGTGTCGCAGCGACTGTATCACAATGTGCGTGTGCCGCGCGGGATTAGCCGAGCGGTCAGAGGCGCCGCAGTCATGGACTGTGCGGCTGGTCCCGGCGGAGATTCGAGTCCTCCCTGGGGCATGGGTGTGTGTTTATCCTTAGGATAATTTAGGTTAAGTAGTGTGTAAGCTCAGGGACTGATGACCTTAGCAGTTAAGTCCCATAAGATTTCACACACATTTGAACATTTTGAACAGTCTGTGTGACTAGCTACAACCTACAGAGCAGTAATAATTACTTCAAGCTACTCGAATAATTTAAGCTTCTACACTGTGTCTTTTACCCCGACTTTGTCAATTTGAGAATAACTTCGGCAGCCACAGGTCTGATCGTGTGAAAGTCAAGGTTTTCATCTAGATATAGGAAGTGCACGCACTGATCTCTCATTGTCAGAGTTGGCACGCAGATAATAAAGAATTCTGTCGAAAAGAAGCTGAATTATAAGTACAAACTGTTGCTGCGCCATCTTCCACAGTCTTCGCGATTATATCACAGTAACCGACGGATCTCATACTTTGCTGAATTTTTATCTTGTGCCTATGTTAATCAAAAAGGCCCTTGTCGTGACAACTGTGACGGACCCAGTACCAGAAAGGGGAAGCAGAACGGTTTACTTTTCTTTTTTTCTCTCCATCCCGTTTCCCAACATTTCAAAACTTGCAGACACCTTAATGTAACGAATCCTATTTTAAGTAGTATCTAGAAGGAGATGTAAGCTTGTCAGAAAGCGAGAAGCACGTTTAAAACTTTGTTCTTTTAAGAACTCTGTCAGTCTTAGATGTAAAGCTGCCGATGTACGGCAAGGTAACAAAACTTTTCTGACTATGTGTATCGGCTGCTATCTCGGTTGAGCAACGTCGGTACGCTTGTCATCAATCTTTTTAATATCCTTCGGATCTTTCTTGTGAAAACTATTTAGGTGGCAGCCTATGATGTAGGAGTATGAAAAAATACGTAATGTAACTCGAAGTATTAACCTGTACGGGGTGTTGTTTCGTGAATTCATCCTCTTCTCTGCAGCGAGATGTTCGCTGTAACGGAAGTTCCAGAGAGATTGAAGCCGTGTGTTTGGCAGGAACTCTTATCCAAGCAAACCTCTTTGATCCTGGTGTTGATGGTGCGGAAAAGTTTATGTCGGAATGACTGGATGATCCATCAACACCAGGATCAAAGAGCATAAGCGACATTGCAGGTTGGGGCAGGTGGAGAAATCGACCGTGGCAGAGCACGCACTGAATGAGACCGACCACGTAATAAAATTCGCCGACACGGAAGTTCTGGCTGCAGAGAAGCATTATCACACACGCTTGTTCAGAGAAGCTGTAGAAATACAAAAACACGCGAACAGTTTGAACAAGAAAGAGGAAAGCCTTAAGGTAAACGGATCCTGGCTTCCCGTACTGCAGCGAACGACCGTCGCAGGTAGCAAGAGGAGAACCGCACCGGAAATGACCGCGGAGAAGCCCTCGGACGTTGGCGCGCCAGGTACATATAGTCTGCGCCCGCGAGCTCGCCTCCAGTTCACCACCGGCAATGGAGGGTGAAGCTTTGACAATGCCAGCCACTCGTGCCGGAGAAAAGTCAGAAAAATCACTAGATGAACATCGGCCGAAGAACCCCAGACAGAAGCCAATATGCAGTTTGTCATAGTGTAGATTGTTCAATAGATTTAAAAAAATTACGACAAGTCAAACATTATTAACTTTACGAAGGAAAATTTCTACTTACAGCATCAGTAGTAAGTGCATTTGCTTGAGTTGAAGCATAAGCCATTCCGTCCATAAAGTACTAAGCAGTTTTGTATTTTCTAATTATATATGTTTATTTATAGGTTACTGTGTCCTGTCTGCCTTCGGCAGGGCAACAGAGCGGATGCGTCCGTGTTGACTGCGTGCGGAGCGCGAGCTCGCCTTGTTTACATTCTGACGGCCGTTGCTTAAGTGCCGGCTTACCTTGTACGATCCATGGCGAACCGTTACCGAAAATTAAACTCCGATTTACTTTCTGCAACGATTATGCCCGACCCAAAGCACTCGAGGTGGAGCGTTTTCTGCGAGAGGAAGTGAAGATCCCGGCGATCGATATTATCGGCATACATTTGTCGATCGTGAGCAGCACGGTCTATGTTAAAATAATTAACGACACGGCGTGCGAACGCATACTACGTGAGACCAAACAGGGGCTCCGCTTCTGTCATGCTGACGGCAATGTGGGGGAGGTAACCGTCGACCACGCAGGCTTGGGTATGCGAACGATACGCATTTTCGAATTGCCTTTCGAACTTCCTGCTGAGGAAGTCGTCGCGGCACTACGCCCATACGGCACAGTCCATGGCCACACTGCGGAGAAGTGGACACAGTTTCGGACATATCCTGTCCTAAACGGGGTCCGACAGGTCACCATTGATCTCCGAAGCCACGTCCCGTCCTACTTACAGATCGGCGGATGCCGTGCAATAATTATATACGACGGCCAGCCTCGGACCTGTTCCGTGTGCGGCAATGAAGGCCACCTTAGATCCGAATGCATACAACGGCGTATTACGCAACTTCGAGCTGCCGAAGAACCACCCACGTCGCAACCTACAGTTCTACCGGTGACCTACGCCGCTGCTCTAGCGTCTCCTACCGCTTTGCAACGTCGCCCGGTCACCACAAACGACGCCACCAACGAGCCCGACCAGACACCGACGGAGAGCGCCTCGGACGGCCCGCCGCCTCGGCCGGCTATCGACGCCGCACCGACGATGCCGACGCAACCGGACGCTGACCCTGACCTCGGCAACATGATGGAGATCGACTCGCCAATCGTTCCTACAGCGGCCTTTCTGCCAGAGCGACGCGACTCCCTTCCGTCGTCGGACACGGAGGGTCGCACAAGGAAACAACGTTCTCCGAAACGTCGCAAGCGACGACGTCGCACAATTTCCGGCCAAGAGGAGACGTTACAAGTCGAGGAGGACGCAACCGTCGACCAGCACGAGGCCTCAGAACCCGCTACTGCTGACGAAGACGTTATGACCGCCCCGTGCTGATGCTGAACTAAATCATGAACGTATCACAGGCGACACTACACCACGCACCACTACATCTTCTGCAGACAGAATGGAAGATACACCAGTGTCCGCTTCCACGGCGTGGCACGAGGAGGAGGTCCAGGAGCAGGACCCGTTACGGGACCCTGCGCCGTCGCGGACGCACCACTAATCATACTCTCCCCAGAATCTCCTGCGGGCCAGCGGGATAACGTTCCGCTGCGACGCCCACTCCCATGCGCGGACGGCGAAGTGGACCAGCCTCCAGCAGTCCGACACCAGGCCTACCGGATAGCAACCATCAACACCAACAACATCCGTTCCAGGGTGAAAATCCGCCTTATGCAGGAGATGTTCTGGGCTTCGGATATTGATTTCGCCCCTCTGCAGGAAGTTCACTTGGCCAGTCTCCCGGACATCAATGGCTATACCGCCCACGCCTCCGCGAGTGATTCTATGGGCCGCGGAGTGGCCATCTACATCCGCCACGGGATTTCTGTGACCGATGTCCCCTTCCTTCCATCAGCTCGGGGCATGGCACTCACTGCCATGGGGACACGCATCATTAATGTCTACGCTCCCTCAGGCACCGACCGACGGCATGAAAGAGCCCAGTTTTATTCCGAGGAAATCGCTCCCCTGTTTTTAGGGCGTTATGACCACTGCCTATTAGGAGGTGATTTTAACTGCGTTCTGCATCCCAAAGATCAGATTCCCCACTATACTACATGCCAGGAACTACGTATAGTGGTGCGAAACCTCCTGCTTCATGATACCTGAGAAGTTCAACACAGCGACCGTTCTGGTCATACCTTTCTTACCAGTCATTTCGCAAGCCGACTAGATAGGTCCCATAAGCTTTCACACGCATTTGAACATTTTTTGACACTGTTGCGAAATTGCATAGGAGAATTAAGAGTTTAAAATTCATCTTTAATAATGCAAAAATTATTCTAGCATATGTACATTTTTAGAGAAAGTTGCTCTGTAGTTGACCCATAGACTGTGTTCAACAGTTTTTCAACAAATATTGCATGGGGGCTTAATTATATAATGAATGCAAATACTTTTATATTTTTTAGTCACTGTCTGTCCTGTTACGCAGTCTCGTAAACGGCTGGCCCTGACTAGTATTACTCCGCAATCTGACTGCATAGAATAACAACAAAGAATGAAAGAAAACTTCCGTTAACACAATTAATTAATTAAGTCCCCAGCAACTATAAAACCTACGAAACAACAAAACACAAATGTAACTGTTCTGTGTGTGGCAGTGTGATTCAACGTACACATCTGGCACGGTTCTTCCTCAATAAGACCAGATATTTTAAACACCATTTATACTGAAGTAATTAAGAAAAAACCAGAAATACTATAATTGCACGTAGAAACCAGAAATACAGTCTAATACAAGAACACGAGCCAGATGCTTTGTTGACTGAACCTGTGACCAAGAGGCATTATTGTTTAAGACATTTAAATAATAAAAAAAGGAATTTTTTTTACCTTCATATATATTGACGAAAAGCACACTCTGATCATTACAGCATCCCCAATCCAACAATATCTGGTGTCTAGCCCATCAAAACAATATGACAACATCTGAACAAGCACTCTCCATGGGAACTTCTCAACAACGACTCCCCACTGCTACATCTCAACAAGCACTCTCCATCACCACATCTCAACAAGAACTGCCAGTGGAGGCGGCTGAATAATACTCTTTGGCGCAATCTCTGGCGCTGTGGCTCAGTGTAGCCACCTTTCATATGCCCCTCCTCCACGGGCCAGAATTTGATGGTATTTTTGCCAGCATTGGTGGTGAAAATACCACCAAATTCGTTCAAAAAAAATAAAAGATAATATTAATAATTAAATATCACATAACTAGCTAAAATTTTGGCTTTGCACTGACCCTTCAATAACCTAATATATAAAATACAGTAAGGAATACAAATGCTTGCATACACGTGGTTTTACATAATAGTTTACGCAAGTACCATTCAATCAATGGCACCAGCAATGTCAAATAGGTGTGGGTAAGAGTCTCATAACATTTCACAAACAGTAAATACGCTAAAAAATCAGTTTATACAAATATTCACATAAAATGCTTTCCATAGTTCAATAAACAAGTAGTTGGCAGTTCCAGCAATAGCACCCAGCAATGGTCAACAGGTGCAAACACCAACAAGTGACATTATATCACTAGAAACAGTTCCATCAGTGGCACCCAGCAATGCTGAGCGGGTGCAGACACCAACAAGTGACATCATTTCAATAAAAGCAGTTCCATCAGTGGCACCCAGCAATGTTGAACAGGTGCAGACAGCAACAAGTGACATCATTTCAATAGAAGCAGTTCCATCAGTGGCACCCAGCAATGTTGAGCAGGTGCAGACACCAACAAGTGACATTATGTCAGTAGAAGCAGTCCATCAGTGGCACCCAGTAATGTTGAGCAGGTGCAGACACCAACAAGTGACATTATGTCAGTAGAAACAGTTCCACCAGTGGCACCCAGCAATGTTGAACAGGTGCAGACACCAACAAGTGACATTATTTCAGTAGAAGCAGTTCCATTAGTGGCACCTAGCAATGTTGAACAGGTGCAGACACCAACAAGTGACATCATTTCAGTAGAAGCAGTTCCATTAGTGGCACCTAGCAATGTTGAACATCGCAGACACCAACAAGTGACATCATTTCAGCAGAAGCAGTTCCATCAGTGGCACCCAGCAATGTTGAGCATGTACAGACACCAACAAGTCACATCATTTCAGTAGAAGCAGTTCCATCAGTGGCACCCAGTAATGTTGAACAGGTGCACGTAACAGTCCATAATATTCACTATCACTAATCAGACAGTTCATCAGAGTTTATCAGCAGAAATTAAACATTTCCAAGTGGCACCCAGCAATGTTGAATAGGTGCAAGCACGAACAACAGTTTGAAGGCACACGCAATTGCTTTTACAAAATTATTATCAATGCTCTTACACTAAACATACAAATTATAATAAACACACAAATGTTATCAGATAACTGTCATATTAACTATTACAAATACACAAATATCAGTAAACCTATAATATTTATGGGTGTCAGTGCAAGCCACAACAAACAAGTAAAATAATATTTAGGAGATAGGTCGGTACCAATTATTTAGGATTAGGAAAGGAAAACACACTCACTCATCTTTCATCCACATTAAGTACTACTGTGTAATTGAATAGTGTTAACTGTGTAAATGCAATTCTGTCAAAATTTGATGTTCAACATGTGTATCAAGTAGTACTGGCAGCAGTGTATAACAGTCAATAATAGTTAGTCAACGTCATAGTCATCATGTCAAGACCAATGTTTGCCAAGCCCAATCAAATGTACGGTTGCTGAACAACTGTCAGTGTGCCAAGATATGCAAATACTTCCTCTCTCCAAAAAAAAGTATATACTGCTTAGTGATTTAATAAAGTGTGTGTGTAGACAATCTTCTTTCCACTTGAGTGTTCTAGTCTGCTATCTTCAACCTCCTTGTTCCATATAAACCAACAACAACAAAAAAAAAATATGCTCCTCACTTACTTTACCTCTTATCCACCAAAACTCCAATAATCATCAGCATCACATAATCTTAATACTTCAACAATACCTCTTACGTCGATACATATAAACGTTATCATCAATATCATTTACCTTACCTCTTGTCCACCAAAACTCCAATAATCATCAACTTCACACAATCTCAATACCTCAATAATATCTCTTCAATACGTCGATACATATAAACCTTATCGTCAATATCATTTCACTTCCATAACAACTCTTTCCTCTAGTCAGTCTCCTCGAACAAGTACAGATAAAATCCTGGTGCAAACTTCAATTTATCATCCCATGCAATCCGAAGACACAATTTCCACACACAACCTCTGTGTAATCCATCTTACCCAAATCTTCTACTCATTATGAATTATGAAAAACATTTTGGTTACCTTGTCCATCATTAAATAAAAGAAATGCATACATGACCTCTAACAGCCTTTAGTTTGAATAACTTTCAGTAAGTAAGTATGAGTACAGAGTGTGAATGATCGTAATATTTCACAGTGTGTACACCACTTCAAGAATCATGGCCAAACAGAAGCAAACATGTGGAGTTTTTTTTTGTGTCAAGTGTCACTAGCTATTTCAATTGCTCACGAAGAATGCAGTGTAATAACTGTAAATGACATAAACCTAGTGTTGGTATTTCATGTCGTTAGCTTCATTTCTATTAGCATAAATTTATACAGCTTCCATAAAACCTCCAGCTCATTTGACTTCAATGAAGTTTCTTGTACCAATGTCGTCTGTAGAATTATAGCAGTTCATTTTCTTATCTCAAAATATAAAGCACTGAGCGTAAGCAAAACATGCAATAGCGAGTAAATATACCAGTAGAGAACAGAATGTCAACAAGTGGATGCAGCACAATCCCTACAACGAGGCTCTGCCAAGCGAACAATAATTAATACCGTAGTGTAACCTAAACTCTATGTTCGTACACAGTATATCAGCGTTTCTATATACCAAATTAAACAGTAGTTATGACAACAAAACAGAAATGTGTAAATGTGCAATCCATACGCAAGCAGCAATTATGTATCTTACATAATAAACAGGTCATTAGCATCATGTCAGCATAAGCAAATAAATGTTCGTATGTAATCTTAATAAGTAAACATGAAGGCGCAAGCAGGTAAATCACAAGTATAACCTACATATATAACCATATCAGCACAATTAATCAGGTGACAATTATAATTTAAATAAATAAGCACAGCAGGCATATAATAAAAAAAATGTGACATCAGTGAAAAAGCTGTGCAGCCAAGCGATGCATAATATACACAAGTAACAACCCTGTTCATTAATCAATCATTGTCAATATCAGTTAACACGAAGTATGAATCACGTAATCGCGAGCAGCAAATTACGTCTAAAGTACGTACCAAGTGGAAATATGTTACCTGAAAAATAAACTCAATTAATAGTTACCTTTTTAGTTTATTACTTTCTTCTTCGAAATTACACTCTTCCTGAAAATTTCTCGATAGCAAGTCCTCTTAACGTCGGACACACACAGAATTTACCTGAAGTTCTTAAATATTTTATACAACCGTATCATGAAAAATACTGATCGTTAATAACATAATTTATCAAGTCACTATAGCTTTTATACTGAATTTAATCTGAGAAATTAAACTGTGTATTTGTTTACGGCTGTCAGTGCATTCGCACAGGCTCTCGATCAGCTGTAGGCGCGTGACGTAGGAAGTAATTGTTTGCGGTCAACGACTGCCTTGTGCGCCGCGCAGACTTGACTGTTGCTTTGAGTATGTGCCGCCGCCGGAACACGGCGCGGTATCCTTGTATTCTCTGCGTGTTTACATGTAACTGTTAGTCTCTCAAAAGTATGTCATTCCACAAAAATTTTAACGTTCGATATATGATGAATTCCCTTGGAGCGTCGAGATTTAAGAGTTTCTACTTCAACAGTGTTATCACGAATAATTTTGAGAACTCTATACGGGCCGTTATAAAGCAGAAAAAATTTGCGACACAAGCCTTTTCCTTTGTGAGACGAACGGTGAGACTTAATTAACACCTTTTGACCAACTGACAAGGTTTTTAAACGACCAGGACGTTTAGCTGATTTCTCTCTTCTAGCAGCCGCAGACGCAATATTTTGCAGAGCCAGGTTCACAACTTCAGAATGCCGCAGTTTCCGTGTAGGCGGATAAGGAACGATTTCAGAAATGCGATTTGTCGGTGCTTTATTTTTTAATATCAATATCGGCGGTAAAGAAGTTGAATCATTAGGGAGTTCATTCAGAATGTTTTGAAAAATATGAAGATACTGATCCCAAGTTCTGTGATTCTGATGACAATAAAGTCGACACAATTTATTGATTTCCTTCATCCATCTCTCTGAAGCGTTAGATTGAGGGTGAAAAAGTGAAATGAAAGCTGGTTTAATCTTACGACGCCGTAGAGTACAAAGCCAAATTTTAGAACGAAACTGTGATCCATTATCTGATATAACCTTATCAACATGACCCACTTCTTTAAGAAAATGTTTGATGAAAGCATTAGATACTGAACGAGCTGTTGCTTTGCGTAAAGGTGTAAAACACACATATTTTGATGTCAATTCCACTGCTACTAAAATGTACGCAAAACCATTAGTAGAACGAACCACTGGACCGAACAAATCGACTGCAGCCATCTCCTTTAATTTCGCTGGGATGATAGGAAACAACGGTGCTCTGTGAGAAATAGTTGGCGGCTTAGCCTTTTGACATAATTTGCATTTGGCAAGAACAGATCGAATACGTTTTTCCATATTACTGAAGTAGCAATTTTCTCGTAATTTATGAAAGCATTTTCTGGGACCAAAGTGTGCATAACTGAAATGTGTGTACCAAATCAATTTATTAACCCACTCATCAGGAATACAAACTAACCAAACAGGGTTGTCGACCGATTTTCGTTTAAAAAGAATATCATTGCGAACTAAATAATACTGCCTAATCGCTACGCTTTCCTTTCTCCTCCACTTCTGCTTAATGTCCTTCCAGATTGGATCCTTGTTTTGCTCTTTAGCGATGTCCTGGAGCGAAGACGAAATAAAATTTTCAAACGTAACACCTTGAATATACATCAAGCAATAATTGTTTTCTTTGCAGTGCTCTTCAGCACTTTGTTTCAAACCCACAGGTGCACGTGATAAAGCATCACCAATAATATTTGAAGAACCCTGTATGTAAACAATACTAAAATCAAATTCCTGTAGATACAACGCCCATCGTGACAATCTTCCATGTGTTAATTTTGTTGACATAAGAAATTCCAGAACTCGATGATCGGTGTAAACCTTAGTATGTCTGCCAAACAAAAATGTCCGAAATTTTGTGAAAGCCCATACAACAGCCAAGGCTTCAAGTTCCGTAATCGAATAATTCTTTTCTGATTTAGAGAGAACACGACTTCCAAATGCAATAGTTTTCTGTACTACAACGCCGTTTTCTTCTATCTCTTGAAATAAATGTGCACCTAGGCCTTTGTATGATGAGTCCGTCGCCAAACAAAAGTCTTTAGATAAATCCGGATGTGAAAGAAGTGGAGCAGCAACTAAAGCATCACGAAGTTGTTCAAATTCTGACTGAGCTTCCTCATCCCAACACCAATTAGAATTCTTTCCAGATAGTTCACATAAACGAGGTGTGGCCAAATCGTCCAATCTAACAAAGCGTCTAAGAAAATTACAGACACCAAGGAAACTACGAACATCACGTTTTGTAGTAGGAACAGCATAATTACGAATATCGTCTAGTTTCTCTGGATCAGGAAGAATACCTTCTGTAGAAATAATATGACCAAGAAATTTCACCAGAGAACGACCAAATTCAGATTTTTCCAAGTTCACTGTAATGCCAACTCTTGCAAAAATACGTAATAATGAATCCAAAATTTTGTTATGCTTACTCCAAGAACGTTTAGCAATAAGAAAATCGTCAACATATGAAGTAATATTGTCACGAAGATAAACAGGTAAAAATTCGTTTAAACTACGAATGAATGCTGCATTAGATATGGTAAGTCCAAACGGTAATTTCCGAAATCTCTTTTGGGTAAAATCGTCATATCCGGTTGATCTTTACCGACTCTCTAGATAGATTGATAGTTGAAGAGTTGTTCTGATAGATGCAAAGAATAGTAAAAGAGTAGGCAGCGGTGCAGAAAACTGAAAAGGAAATAGCACCACTACAGCTCGGGGCCCTGTGCATGCTACAGCACATATTCACTTAGTGTAGTGAATCCCCTGAGGATTTTACATCTTGCGGCTAAAGCAATTTGTCTTATGGATTGTGGCAGCTTAGTTAAACAAATGCGAATTAATTCAGTTGAGCTATATGGGCTGGAAAGGAACTGATTCTTTCGAATCATGTCTTCAAAGTATTCTGCTGGCGTGCGGAACTCAGACTGTTTAAAATTACGCTGCATAATAAGACTGTGTTTGACTCTGTCTTGCGTGTTTTCGGACCAATATGCCGATAGAAATGCATGATAAAAATCATTTAGATTGTTACAATCTCTAATAAGTGCGCGCATCCGCGTCGCCGGTTTGTTTTCTAAATATCCACACATAAATTCCAGTTTGTGACTTAGTGGCCAATTTGGTGGAAGTGCGTACATAAATTGATCTAACCATGAACATGGATGTATGTCATTCTTAGAATTGCGAAAGATCTTAAATTTCCGAACAGTTAAGAAGCGTTTATAGTCAAAGTTTTCTCCTCGTGGCGACAAAGACCTACCGCGTCTGTCCCTGTCTCAATGTCGATTATTGTCAAGTTCGCGCGCCTGGCGCTCTCTTGTTGCTTGCCTAAATGAAATAAATTACTTTCTTCAAACAACTCTGCTATCTGTGATTCTAAATTTCTTCTGCTGTCTTTTCCTACGATTTCGCCTTCAGTTTGTTTGACTTGCTTTCCTAATGCCTCAAATTCCCTTTTAATGCGTTCATTAAATTTTCCCTGATTTTCAACATGTTTATTTATGTTCTGGTACTCTTCTGTTTCTGCAAATGGTAATGGAGCTGTATCATCCGAATCTCTGTCCCTATTTAAACTAAGATTTGTCAATTTATCTGAAATCTCCTCCACTCTTTCCGATAAGTCACCTATTTTTTCTTTCTGTTTATTTACGTCTTCCGTAAGTGTCGCGACTCGGGTTTCAGTATTAACACATTTAGTAGTTAACTGTTCATACTGTTGTGTTAGGTTATTTATTCTGTCATTTGGTACGGATTCCTCGATTCTTTCAAATATTTCTTCCTTATCGTGTGCACGTTGTAAATTGATCTCTGAAAATTTTTGTACTATCACGCGATCTCTTTCTTCCTGTTCTCTATCCTGTTCCTTTTGTCTGATTTCTATTTAAATTAATCTATTATTGTGAGCATTCAAAATCGGTTGTACTTCTTCTCTAATTTCTTTCTTTAATTCATCTTTCATGTTTTTGAAACATGTCCCTATTCATGAATCTAACCGTGTTTCCATTGTTTCCATCTCTATTTCTAAACGTTTTGCCACTGTTTTTAATTCAGATCCTAACCGTGCTTCCATTGTTCCCATATCAGTTTTAATTGTTCCTATTTGTGAGTCAAACCGTGTTGCCAAAGTTCCCATCTCTGTTTTAAATTCAGATCGTAACTGTGATCCCACTGTTTTTAATTCAGATCCCAACTGTGATCCCAGATTTAATATTGCACCCATCAACTGCTCCACATCGACTGGTTCGAAATTCCTTTCGCCCCTAACATTTCCCGCAAAACCAGCTTCCCTCGTCATAGCTGTAAACCTATCTGTGTTCGATACTATTCCAGAATCTTCTGTCATTAATCTCGTATTCTGAAAATTTTTTAATTGTGAAAAGTTTTGAACTGGTTCTGGACTATTTTCCCTGCTTATTAAATTGTTTTCTACTTCATTATTCATGATACTGTTTTCCTCTGTTGGCGAGTTCGCCATGTTAACAATTACGTCATTCTCACTATCCATCATTTTTGCCTTTTTCATCGATCGCGTAATCATTTACAAAACATACAAAACTCGTCACTATATGAAAAATAAACACAATATGACACTTTATCACCAACAATACCATTCACACAAAATGCTTCCCTCAAACACGATTAACGAACAATTGAAATCTTCATAATTGCACAAAATTGTCAAAGCCGTATACAAGACAACAAAAATTAAATTCTGCAAAAAATATCATTAGAAGAATGACAATTACCAAATCTACACATGCAATATAGACTACAATTACTAAACTACAAATTACTACAACAATACTACTGTCTGATATTTTTACAATCAGAATAATTCCAAGGGACGATCCGAAGCAGCGGTCGCCACGTGCATGGGGGCTTAATTATTTATTTAATGCAAATAATTTTTAATTTTTTAGTCGCTGTCTGTCCGGTTACGCAGTCTCGTAAACGGTTGGCCCTGACTAGTATTACTCCGCAATCTGACTGCATAGAATAACAACAAAGAATGAAAGAAAACTTCCGTTAACACAATTAATTAATTAAGTCCCCAGCAACTATAAAACCTACGAAACAACAAAACACAAATGTAACTGTTCTGTGTGTGGAAGTGTGATTCAACGTACACATCTGGCACGGTTCTTCCTCAATAAGACCAGATATTTTAAACACCATTTATACTGAAGTAATTAAGAAAAAACCAGAAATACTATAATTGCACATAGAAACCAGAAATACAGTCTAATACAAGAACACGAGCCAGATGCTTTGTTGACTGAACCTGTGACCAAGAGGCATTATTGTTTAAGATATTGAAATAATAAAAAAAAGGATTTTTTTTTACCTTCATATATATTGACGAAAAGCACACTCTGATCATTACAGCATCCCCAATCCAACAATATCTGGTGTCTAGCCCATCAAAACAATATGACAACATCTGAACAAGCACTCTCCATGGGAACGTCTCAACAACGACTCCCCACTGCTACATCTCAACAAGCACTCTCCACCACCACATCTCAACAAGAACTGCCAGTGGAGGCGGCTGAATAATACTCTTTGGCGCAATCTCTGGCGCTGTGGCTCAGTGTAGCCACCTTTTAATATTTTAATTTTTTTCCTTTTGTTTTCTGTCTGTCTGTCTGTCTGTTAAGGCCCATATTCTAAACAACGGGAAGATGTATCACGTTGAAATTTATGTCAGGTATTATACTGTAAGGTCTCTTGGAGGTGTAAAAAATGTGAGCTTCTTAGTCAATGCAGTCAAAAGTTACGGCCATTTTTGTCATATATTCTGAAAATTGCAAACTTACTCCTCAAAATCTATAGGGTACTTCCCGTGGACTGAGAATCATAAAATTTGGTAAGAAGCAAGGTTTCACAGTAGCAGCAAAGGAAAAAAGCCGACAATTTTTAATTTCTAATGGTTTTGCTTTTTTTGCCCTTTGTGGGCCGTGTGTCTGTGTCTGCGTCTGTTAAGACCCCTTTTTTCTCAGTAGCGGGTAGAGGTAGCAATATGAAGTTTATGTCAAACACTAGGATGTACAGTCTCTTGGAAATGAAAATGATTTGACTGCATATACCATCAGGGTCTTGACTCAATTTTTGACACTTTTCATACAAAAATTTCTAGGAAGGAAGATTCGGGTTGAACTTCCGTCTGCGACGAGGTTATTAGAGAAGGAGCACAAACTTGCATTGGGGAAGAACGGGGAACGAAACCGATGGGGCTCGTTTGCCCTAAGCGATTTAGGAAAATCTCGTAAAACCTAATCTTCATGGCCGGATGGGGATTCGAAACGCCG
The DNA here is from genome assembly GCF_023864345.2 of Schistocerca serialis cubense. Lineage (NCBI taxonomy): Eukaryota > Metazoa > Arthropoda > Insecta > Orthoptera > Acrididae > Schistocerca > Schistocerca serialis. The sequence continues at coordinate 602,785,243 of NC_064638.1, read as the reverse complement.
TCGTGCCGAACAAAATGTGTCGACGGCGCAACTCGCAATTCAATTACCAAGCGAATGGATAGGCAATGAACATGTTGCTGAATATTGATACAAGTGAACCCAGCAATGATTCACACTTGCTAAACACGCATGGCAATTGGATATAGGTCCTAATCTGCTTCTCTCCCTCTCTCTGCCCATCTCCTCCCCCCCCCCCTCTTTATGTCTATCCCCTTCTCCATTTTCACTTTGTTCGTTACCTCCTTCCCTCTCTCTCTCTCTCCATCTTGCACCTCCCCCCCCCCCCCCCATCCTCCAAATCTCTCACCAAAAAAAAAATGGCTCTGAGCACTATGGGACTTAACATCTATGGTCATCAGTCCCCTAGAACATAAAACTACTTAAACATAACTAACCTAAGGACATCACACAACACCCAGCCATCACGAGGCAGAGAAAATCCCTGACCCCGCCGGGAATCGAATCCGGGAACCCGGGCGTGGGAAGCGAGAACGCTACCGCACGACCACGAGCTGCGGGCAATCTCTCACCAGCACCCCGTCTGTGTCTATCTCCTCCTTCCCCTTCTGTGTGCTCATTTCCTTCCTCACTTTATCTGTCCATCTCCTCTTCCTCCCACCCCTTCTCTAACCTTATGCTTTATTTATTGTTATTGCCATCGACACCACCATTGGGAATTGAAGTCACTTAAAACAGATGGATAAATCGATTAGGATCACTGGTATAAAGGGTATTGGAAGCCTCTCGTGCTGCTAGACGTTTGATGGTACTAACTTTAATGGCAATATTTCATATAGTTTTAATCTGTGAACAGATAGGATTACAATGATTCGGACGATTCAGAATCCGTAGCAGTATTGTTTTCGTATGTCGGCAAACCTTAAACACAACTTTTTGTTCTCTGTTAAAACCGCCTACGAGGAAGAAAGCAAAACAGCACATAGTTTTGTATAAATATATACCCTTTGAAGGTTCATTCGAGTATCGTACAAAAGTTTGAAGTTAGTCAAGAATTTTAGAGAATTTTCCTAATAGTTTTTCCCCTTTATAAAGTATATGTGTATAGCTATGTACCATATATATTAAAGGAAAATATGCAGCCTATATCCTTCCGAACGCTTATTAGAATGTCGCGTACGAATCTGAAGTAACTTTGCGAGGTTTTTGGTAACAACAGTAAACACCGACCTGTCATTATACAGCAGTTTAGATTACTGGCAGCTGTGTATGTTATTACGCTGCTGCTAAGTTATGTTCTCTGTAATATTCTGCACCTTCGTTCTTTGTTGGAAACCCAGCACTGGGTAACATCTGTCCCAGTAATTCACCTGATTGTACCGAGATGGTTAACACCGCTAATAACAATTTAGTAGAGAGGCACTATGCGAGACTGTAGTCAGGTTTAGCCGCCGTAATTCATCTGAAGCTCCGCAAATTGTGACCCCACTGCGTGGCCCCTCTCCGGTTTCCTCAGAAGTGGCGCTTCTTTTTGCCGCCTTCATTACATTTCGCGGAGTCTGTCTGGCGCTTTGCGCAGAGCGGCGGCACCCCTTCACCTCGGAGCCGTTAGCTTTTACGGGCAATATCACTTCCGCGCGGAATTATCTGCCTGCAACTCTGTCGTCCCCTCCTGGTAGAAAAGCTCCCGCCATCTCAGAGTATCCTTCTTTTATTAAAAGCTGTGGCCAGTGTGGTGATCTCTGAATGTGAGCTCATGTTATGTCGAGTTGCGGGTAAAAGCGTAATCAAAACTCACTCGTGAAAGTTTCCGATATGCAATCTTTTTGTTTGTGTTGTTGTGGTCAACAGTTCAAAGACCGGTTTTACTCAACTCTCGACGCTGCTCCATCCTAGAGAAATCTCTTCATCTCTGAATAACTACATCGACAACATAGTCCACAAGCTGCCTGTCGGTGTGTGGCGAAGGGTTCTGACCTTCCATTTCCTGCTCCACTCGTGACTGGAACGTGGCAAGGATGATTGTCGGTAAGCCTCTGTACTGGCTCTTATTTATCAAATTATATGATCCTGATCATTTCGCGATAACATGTGGGTAGTCATAATACGTTGTCGGATTCTTTATGGTAAATGCTCTCTCGAAAGATCAGTAGTAAACCTCTCCGTGATGCAGAGTGCATCTCATGTAAAGTCTGCCACTGGAGTTTGTTGAGCACCTCGGTAACGCTCTCGAGCCGACTAAACGATACCCTGACGAAACGCAGCGCTCTTCGTTGGACCTTCTCTATCTCTTCTATGATTCCTACCTGGCTAGGATTCCTGAATGATGAACAACGCTCAAGCGTCTTGCAAGCCACTTCCTTCCTATGAATCTCGAGTGGCATTTGGTTTTCCTAATCTGCTTTTCATAAAATTTATTTTATGGTATCATTCCACTTAATATCGCTCTGAATAGTTACTCCTCGGCATTTTACGATGGTTACAGTTTCTGTTCGTACCCATTTCTAATTATTGTTAAATAATTTCATCTAGGTATCATTATTAATCGATACTGCTGTAACGGTACCACCGACCACCTTAAACGGCAATTGATGCTATCTTATCCATCTGCGATGCACTCCGTCTTCAGGCCAAGAGTGGCTTACCGGGACCATCCGACCGCCGTGTCACCCTCCGAGGGGAATGCGGATAGGAGGGGCATGGGGTCAGCACACCCCTATCCTGTTCGTTATGACGGTATTCTTGACTGAAACCGCTACTATTCGGTGGAGTAGCTCCTCAATTGGCGTCACGAGGCTGAGTGCACCCCGAAAAATGGCAGCAGCGCATGGCGGCTGGATGGTCGCCCATCCAAGTGCCGGCCACGCCTGACAGTGCTTAACTTCGGTGATCTCACGGGGACCTGTGAATCCACTGCGGTAAGGCCGTTGCCATCTGCGATGAATTTTTGAAAATTTGTGACTGTGAGATAACCTAATGGAAATAGAACAATCAAACTGGGATTCGTTTCCTACACACTCCAGCAAAGTGTAATCAACAGTAAACGCTGGGGCAGGAACAGACGTTCTCTCAACACAAAAGTAAGTTGTAATATCACGTATTAAAACCGGTCGCCAGCCTAATTAGGTATTCTTGTGTCACGCAAAATGATAAACCAGACGTCAGTACTAAGGCTGGCCTAACATTCCATGACACACACACACACTCTTTCCTTACATCTGTTCACACTACAACACAATAACCTAACCTTGCAGATAAAGGTGCTACTAACTAGTAAGTCAGATAAACAAATGGCCAATGACATAGTAAACAGCAACATATGCCTCTCAACAGCACGCACCTTAAATGATCTACGTGCAACAGTTTATAAAACCAGTTACCGACACACATGAAACTAGTAGCAATACTGAACAGGGAAAAGCTTGAAATGAATCTGAATTTAAAGCAGGGGGTCTGCTAATGATCATAATCTATAACTTCAGTTAGTATAGGATCTCTATGTCTATGCCTTAATCAAGCTGTATTAAAATAGATAACACAGTAAACAGTTCTTTCTTAAACTCGGTTTGAAGCGACTAAACAAAATACAAATCTAACTACACTGGCTCTGAAGGAGCCTTTGCATTGCTTCATTAACTAACTGGGACAATACATGAGGACCCATAAAATCTCATGGTTTGAAGAACCATGCTCATTAACAAAGCTACACCAGTTTGTATGAGAAATGGTAAGAATTCTTGCCATTAATTATTATTTACGTAAAGCACAACAAACTATAACGCTTTAAATAACAAATGTGCTCTCATATCCAGTTTTTTGACCTACTCAAATATATAATTGCCTGAGCAGGTGACAACACAACATTTAATTCAATTTCAACGTTTTTAGCAACACCACTATTATTATTAAAATCAACCAAATTTCACAAATACCTGCCAAATATAAACAATTTAGTGGAATACTGCGGGCAGTGGTGGCGCGATTCGCAGTGGCTATTAACCAGGCGGCGATGCAGTCATAGTAATACTGTTTGGCGTCGCCTGTTACATATCTTCTTGGCCTCGGAATTATACTTTTATAGAGCCAAAAACCATGCCATGATAATGGTATCACTAGATGCAGCATCCGAGACCTATAAATACTGCCCTGAATCTCTTCTGGCCTCAAAACTACAGGAATATGAGCCACAATGATCTGTTACTGCTAGCGAGTTGTTAATCAAAGTACTGCTCAGCCAAGATTCCTTACCCGTCATAAAGGACAAGTTGCCACTTGCGCGCTAATCACACCTTTTCCACTCTGCCAGGATACTTCCGTTGCTGCGGTGATTCCCCACATCTTTTACATTCAACCCCATGTCATTCACAGTACATTACATAACAATCATTCCATTAGTTATTTAAATCCACGAGCATAATTTGAAAAATATCGTTCAAAAGTTTCATGTAGCGGAAGTATATACACAAAGTCAAAGAATGTCCATGACAGATACAACAGTATACAAAATCAATACTACAAATTGACACTGAAATGTTACAGATACAAAATAGGTCAAAAATAGGTGTTACACAGCCTACCTTGATTTGAACTTTCCGTGGTTTAACAAATGATTCCAGCAAATATCAGAGTGATCCCTAAGAGTTGAACATGGCCATCGTCTTCTCTATTGCCTCGTGGATTGGCCGCGTTGTTAGAGGCGCCATGTCACGGATTGCACGGCCTCCTCCGGCCGGAGGTTCAAGTCCTCCTTCTGGCATGGGCTTGTGTGTGTTGTTCTTAGAATAAGTCAGTTTAAGTTAGTTTAAATAGCGTGTAAGTCTAGGGACCGATGGCCTCAACAGTTTGGTCCCTTTGGAATTCACACACATTCCGTCCCCATTCCAGGTATAATTAGCAATTTGAAATTTTATCTGTGTTATTAATTTTTTAGTACATGGTAGTGTTACCAATTACACTTTAGAAAACAAACAAGCAGTACTTCCATAATGTTCTCTGAAAACTCGACGAAATAATGTGCAGGTGTTTAGTGCAGCTATCATTTGTACTTGTTAAAGAAGTTAATGATGCCACTGTAGTTCATGAAGGAATAACAGAGGCATTTGATGTTATCACTAGAACGGTTTTTACACATTTCACATACTGCATGGAATTTTCTCGATTTTATAGATCTCTGTATTTGTCCATCATCTCATACGAAGTTGTTTGCAAATTGTGTGTGTTGGGCAGAGCGAAGTGAATGAGGAAAGTGAATCGCTCTACGTTTCTGATCACTGTCACATCAAGTACTCATCGTAATGACACGATTACGTATCACTATCAAAATTTGCTTCGTTACTGCACACAGGGCTATGTTGTTCGTTACTTCCAAAACAACATTATTCCCAGCTGAGAGCATCAGCATTTTACCTCGACAGCTTTTTCCTAAACTCAGTCATGAATTTGGCAAAGTTTTTTTTTCATGTATACCGCCACAGTGTAGTTTGGTAATCTGCCGATAGTCGCAAACATGGCAAGTTCAGGTGCGGAGCGAGCTTTCTGTGTGTTGGAGTTCGACAGAAACAAGTGTGCTACAGCTGTTCAACGGATGTTTAGAACCAAGTACGGTAAGAAGCCACCAAAAAGGAAGGTCATTTACCACTGGCACAACAAATTCGTTACAACGGGTTGCTTGTGCCCGGCAAAGAGAAGCGGACGTCCCAGTGTGAGGGAAGTAAATGTGGAGCGCGTGCGAGAGACATTCATAAGGAGTACAAAGAAATCGGTGCGTCGTGCATCCCATAACTCGAAATAGCTGCAGTGACAGTGCGGAAAGTCCTGCGACAGAAGCTGTGTACGAAACTATTCAGATCGGAGCTAGAGCAGAAGCTCCATGACGATGACAAAAACATGCGTTTTGAGTTTTGTTCATAGCTGCAACAATTGAATTAGAATGGGGATGGTATGGTTGATCACTTAATTTTTAGCGACTAAGTCACTTTTCACAGTAATGGGAAAGTGAACAGACATAATTGTCGCATCTGGGGTACAAAGCATCCACACGAATGCATTGAATTTGAGCGTGATTCCCCAAAGATAAATGTTTTTTGTGCCTTGTCACATCGAAAGCTGTACTGGCAATTCTTCTTCGCCGAGAGCAGTGTGACTTGATATTCCTACTTGCACATGTTGCAGCAATGGCTGATGCCTCACAAGCAGTCGGATTCTCCGTTCATCTTTCAGCAGGAAGGGGCTCCACCCCATTTTCATCATGAAGTTTGTAAGTACCTGAACACGGAACTGCAGCATCGATGGATCGGCCGTGCTGCAGAAGGGGACAGTTGTTTCATGAAATGACTTTTTTCTGTGTGGACACATTAAAGATCTGGTGTATGTACCACCTCTACCACGTGATGTAGCAGAGCTCTGGGAGAGAATACGGGAAGCGACTGCCACAGTGGACGATGCCATGCTGGATGGGTATGGCAAGAATTCGATTACCGTAATGACGTCTGCTGGGTCACTCAAGGTTCGCATATCGAATTTTTGTAAAAAAAACTTTCATAGTTTCTCTTCAAAATTCAATATGTGTGGCATCTGTACAGTGTTTAATTCTTGTGCAGTAAATGATTGAAAGTTGTCCTGGACTTTATATACACCCTGTATTTTGTAATCTTTTCTCGGTCTTCTGGAATGCTTACTGAATACATGTCAGCTTCTGAGTATTCTTACTGCCCAGGAGACAAAACACTGTACAGAAAATGTTCTGTAAGCTATCAGGCAGTTTACATTACCTAAAATGGATTGCCGCGAAGTACAGTGGAAGATGTCGTAAATACTATTTGTTGGCCTTTACTACACATAGTCTTTGATACGTCAAACACGCCATACTTTCTATAGTTATTAATCGGTGCATCCAGTGTGGTAATAGGATGTACGTATTTTAGGCAACAAAATTGTTGAATTAGCTTGTAGATGCATATTATGCACACTTTATATAATCACTAAGATGATTGCAGATATCTTGGTTTACTCTTGGTGTTGTGATTTGCCATACGAATTTGTTATGCACCGTTAGTCAACATTTTATGTAATCCATGTCAGACTCTCTACGCCAACTCTCTTTTCAGTGTTAACAACCACATTAGTATTCCCTTCGTAGTCTTGTCTCAACCAGGAGCCGTAGTTTGACATTGTGTTACATTCAGCTCCAAAAGGTAATAGTCGGCTACACAACGCTGCTGCAGCATCCCAGGCAGTTCGTTCATTAGTACATCCATTTTGATGTCAGCAGATTTTACTTTGTATGGTGAAGGTACAGGATTTTTATACTTCCTCAAAACTGTTTCCAGTGCTTCCTTACTAATTTTTGCCAGTACTTTTCTTGCTTTCACATTCCTGTAGTTTCGCCTGGACATCGTGTCTTGCAGAAATGAACTTGGGGAGAAGTTTCCAGGTACACGATCACTCTAACTGCTCTCAGCAGTCACTTTGATAACAGACGCTTTGTCTCAAATGGTCTTGTAATCGATGCCGGTACACTCGAATTTTTCTTGCTAAGAAGCGTGCGATTTTAAATCAATTATATGGAATTGAAATGGAAATCTTAACGATCTTTTTAAATTATGCAGGGAATACTAACACAAATAGTCTAAAAGAAAGTGAGAGGATAGATATGTCATCGCAAGACAATATCAAATAGGAAAAGACGATGAAATATTTAAATTAACTAACATATGACTAGTTGTTTGTTCAACAGAATGAATCTTTTCACTTTTTAGCGGAATGTGTCCTGTTTAGAAGCTTCCTGGTAGAGCCAAACTGTTTGAGGGGCGAAAATCGAAACCAGAAGCAGCCTTTTTGCAGATAATGCTCTTATCGAGTGAACTATGCTGGCACAATTCAAGGCCTGCCCTCATAGCTTCACTTCTCTGAGTACTTCTCCCACATTTGACACTCTTCACATTAGTACCTGAGTAGCTCAGTTCGTGGGAACATTACCTGCGAAGGGCAAGTTCTGGTTCGAGTTACAGTCTTGCACAGGTATTTTATTACTTGTCTTGGAAGGAGTAGACTATAAACTTCATGAATATTTCAAAATTTCTCAAGATCATTTTCCTAGAGCATACACTATCTGAGCCTATGCAATGCGGAATTGAGCACTAGATCCCATGAGAGGCGGACGCATCAGTACAAAAGAAGACGAGGTATCTGTGGAACAATAACAGCAGAATGGATTGGTCAGGAGAACTGGACCAGTCACTAGTAGTTATAAATCCATCAAGAACGTTTAAGTCCTTCTACAGCTGCAGAAGTCAATTGCTGGTGATGTGTGAATTTGAATTGCGAAGGTACAACGACAAGTAAAACAACAGAAGGCAGTCCTCATGAACTGACGGCCAGGGACCACCCAACATGGCGGACGATAGTTTCAAAAAGTCATATCAAATCAGTGGAAGGAATGATTTATGAGTTACGAAATTCTACCAGCAGTCCAGCTAGCATCATGACTATACCTAAGGAATTATGAAGAATGAGGTACAGTGGTCGAGCAGGTCCTCATAAGCCACCCATTTACTCAATCAGCACTAATCGATGCTTGAGGTGCTATATAGAGTGACGTCACTGGACAATGGATGACAGGGGATAAGTGATTTGGCATGGTCAATTACGCTATACCCTGTGGAGACCCAATGGGAGTATTTGGTTTTGAAGAATTTTTGGACGTTGCATGCCATCATGAGTAGTGCTCACAGTGAAGTGGGCTACAAAGAAGGCAGTCGTGCCCTTGGGGGATGTTCTCCATGGCTGTGGTGTAGCCCCCCTACTGTGCCCAAGAAAGCACTAAATTCGAAACGATACAGACCCATTTTACAGTCTTGTTTACTCTGCACACGAGACGAGGCGCGATATGACGATTATATCAGCATGAAAATGTGCACAGTAACAAAACAGCTTATGTTAGGTAATGTTTTGTAAACAGCAAAATTCCAGAAACGGTGTGCCTGACCAGAGGCTCTTCCTGAACCCAATGGGACATCTTTGAAACGTCAAGTTAGCTCCAGATCCCAGAGTCCTAAATACTACCTTCTCTGGGACCAACTCCTCCTCTGGAGACATTGAGATACCTCACTGAATGTGTCCCGTGGAGAGTACAAACCATTTGGGGTAGCATCTTTGAATAGTAACCATAAGGTCCTCGGTGCCGGGTTAGAAGCCCACCAATGTTTAAATTCTGAATAAAAATCATCCACCAATGTTTAAATTTTGAATAGAAATCATCGGTAACGGCGGTCGAGGACTTCCGGAATAAGAAGTCGCCCTCATTCTGCCAACGGACTTACCAAAGAGGGTGGAGGAGCGGAGACAGGTTCAGGACACTCTCTTGCCCTTGTGATGGGAAACTATCCCTAAATAGCGGAAGAATGATCAACAGCAATGAAGACGCAGAACTCCATGGAAACCATTGCACTAAAGACACATAATGTGCCTCACAGGACGTGTGGCCTGTAATTGAAGAAGTGTCTTGATAATCTCTCCATTTGCAAAAGATTCCAAGCCTCCACTATTGTGATCTCCAGGAGTGGACTGTCAAGTGAAGATAACCATGAGAAAAAGACTGAATAACAAGGGCCTCTATGAAGGGGAAGACTTGTCTGATGACGTGATGGAAGACAGGATAACGTTCTGCGAGTCGGAGCGTAAAATGTTAAGGCTCACTCTAGATATAGGAGGGGGTCACTGAAGTGAAATTGAAAGACGACGAGGATTTCTGGTCCTATGAGTATAGGGTATTATCAACAGCAGCAGAAAATGGAAGAACGGGAGAAAAATTCGTTGCGAACAGGGAAGTAGAGAGTGAGCTACTGTGAACAGTTCAGTAATAAGTTTGTTTTCATCAGATTGGACAGGAAACAAACACGAGCAACAGTAGTTTAGGAATACATCGCTACATGGCAAGCAGTTCATGAGGAGATCGAAAGAGTAGGTAAGGATACTGAAAGGGTAATTCAGTACGTAAGGGAGACGAAAATCTAATAATCATGGGAGATGGGAATGCTATTGTAGGGGATAAAAGCACTCATCGGGACCATCCGAATGCCATGCCATCCTCAGCCGATAGGAGGGGCGTGTAGTGAGCACACCGCTCTCCCGGTCGGTATGATGGTTTTCTTTGACCGGAGCCACTACTATTCGGTCGAGTAGCTCCTCAACTGGCATCACGAGGCTGAGTGCATCCCGTATGTTGTAGGGGAAAGAACTGAAGAAAAAGTTATGGGAGACTTCTGCTTGGTAGTAGAAGTGAAAGAGGAGAAAGAATAATTGAGTTCTGCAATAAATTTTGAACCTCCCCTTAGAAAAATTTATGAATTACTGGAACGTACTCAGACATTTCTCTCTTTACTTATTCTGATCAACACTAAACTGACACACAATAGTTTTAGCGCAACGCGGTCTGACTTTCAATAATCCCTACAATAAAATGGCCCTGACTAATAATAACCTATACCTTTCATGAATCACTTGCCTCACAAAAATTTTCGTTACTCGAACTACTGCAATACAGCGAGCGCCAATACCGCCAGCTAAATAAAGTACTAACTACTGATAGGCATAGTTAGCAAAAGAAAGAATTTGATAGAGAACAAACAATGTATTTACCTTAATAATGTTCAAAAGTCATCATCATATATATATCAGTTCATGATATACAATATTACAAATTTACTGCCGGCCGGGGTGGCTGAGAGGTTCTAGGCGCTACAGTCTGGAACCGAGCGACCGCTACGGTCGCGGGTTCGAATCCTGCCTCGGGCATGGATGTGTGTGATGTCCTTAGGTTAGTTAGGTTTAATTAGTTCTAAGTTCTAGGCGACTGATGACCTCAGTAGTTAAGTCGCATAGTGCTCACAGCCATTTGAACAAATTTACTCTTTCTGATGGACACACGTCCAGATCGTCCGCTCTCAAAATTCTGCCATCTCTCTCCCCACATCCACCACTGCTGGCGGCTCACCTTCAACTGCGCAACGCTACGCGCTGTTCACATCCAACGGCCCAACAGTACAATGGCAAATATTCCAACAATGCAAACCAGCCACAGACTTCACACAGCACAGTCAGTGATTTTCATATAGAGCGCTACGTGGCGTTACCAACATAAAAACTTAAACAGCCTACTTACAACTTCAGCTAGTAATTGCAAATTCTCGATTGAAGAATCACAAGAGGAGGAGGTATACTTGGAAAAGGCCAGAAGATAGGGTAATATTTCATTTAGGTTACATAATGGTCAGGCAGAGTTTCTGAAAGCAGGTACTGAATTGTACGGCCTACTCAGAAGCAGATGTAGACTCAGTTCACAATCTACTAATGATGAAGAGTAGATTGCAGTTCAAGAGCCCAATCAGGAAGAAGCAATGGGCAAAGAAGTTGGGTAAGGATGTACTAAGGAATGAAAAGATACGCTTGAAGTCTTCTGAGGCTATAAATAGTGTGATGATGAATAACTCAGTAGGCGGTTTAGTTGGAGAGGAATGGACATCGCTCAAATGGTCAATCACTGCAGAACGTTACCTCAAACAAAGGTACAAGGAAGGTAATTGTGAAGAAACGGTGAATAAGAGAAGAAATACTTCAGTTAATCGACGAAAGAAGGAAATACAGAACTTTTCATGGAAATTCATGAATACAAAAACAGAAGCCGCTTAGGAATGAAATAAATAAGAAACTAGGACGTAATGGCTACATGAAAAATATGAAGCAATCGGAAAAGAAATAATTATCGGAAGGACAGACTCAGCATTCCGAAAAGTCAAACAACATTCGGTGAACTTAAAAGTAAGGATATTAACATTAGAAGAGCAACGGAAATTCCATTGCTAATGGCAGGGGAGACACCGGACAGGTGAAGAGAGCACAGTTAAGGCCTCTATCAAGAAGACTGCTTGTCGATGATGCGATGGAAGAAAAACAGTCGACAGGGAAGAAACTGGGGATCCAGTATTAGAATCAGAGTTGAAAACAGCTTTGGACGACTTAAAATGAATTAAGCGAGAAGGGATATACAACGTTCCACGGGAATTTCTAAAATCATTGTGTTGAAATGCAAGAAAACAGCTACTCACATTGAATGAGACTGGTGATATACTATTAGAGTTCCGGAAAAATATCATCAACACAACTCTGAAGATAACAAGAACCATAAAGTGCTAGAATTATCATACTATAACCTTAAGATCTCATGCATCCAAGTTGCTGAAAATATAATATATAGAAGAATGGAGAAGAAAACTATCTGTTAGATGGCAATCAATTTGGCTTTAAGAAATGTAAGGGCTCCAGAGAGACAGTTCTGACTTCGCAGTTAATTGTGGCAGCAATATCGAAGAAAATGCAAGGACCTACAGAGGATCTGTCGACCTTGAAAAAGCATTCGACAGTGCAGAATGGTCCTAGATCTAAATTCTGAGAGAAGTATGGGTAAGCAGTAGGGAAAGGCGTAAATATACAGTATGTATAAGAACTAAGAGGGAATAAGATGACTGGAAAGCCAAGTAGGCACTCTTATAAAAAGTGTGTAAGAAGGGGATGTAGTCTTTCCTACCTCCTCATCAAACTATACATCGAAGAAGTAATGGCGGAAATAAAAGAAAGTTTCAAGAACGATACTAGATTTAAAGTTGAAAAGATACCAATGATAAGATTCGCTAATAACATTGCTATCGTCAGTGAAAGTGAAGAACAAGAATTACAGGTTCTGTTGAATGAGATGAAGAACTTAGTGAGTACAGAATATGGATTGAGAGTAAATCAAATAAGGACAAATGCAATGTGAAGTAGCAGAATTGAGAACAACGATAAACTTAACATCAGAATTACTTATCTCGAAGTAGAAGAATTTTGTTAGGCAGCAAAATAACTCATGACGGACAGAGCAAGGAGGAATAACAAGCTGACTAGCACTGGAAAAAACAGTATAAATACTATTCCTGATCAAGGGAACTCTACTAGTATCAAACATAGGCCTTAATTTGTGGAAGAAAAAATTCCTGAGAATGTTTGGTTGGAGAACGGCCTTATATGGTAGTGAAACATGGAATGTGGGAAAACCGGGACAGAAGAGAATCGAAGCATTTTAGATGTGATAATACAAAATAATGTCAAAAATTGGGTGGATTGAAAAGACAAGGAACGAGGAGGTTTGCGAAGAATAATCGAGGAAAGGAATATATGGAAAATATTGACAAGAAGAAGGGAGAGGATGATAAGACCTGTGTAAAGACATCAGGGAATAACTAGAGTGGTTCTAGAGGGAACTGTACAGGGTAAAAACTGTAGAGAGAAACAGAGATTGCCATACATCCAGCAAATAATTGTGGACTCATGTTGCAAGTACTATTTGAAATGAAAAGGATGGCACAAGAGATAAATTCGTGGCGGACGGCATCAGAGCAGTCGGAAAAAAAACAGAAAAAAAGCTCACGGAGGCTACATCACATATTAATGTCCACTAACTGCTGTCCGGACACTTTTGGCCAGATAGTGTATAATATCATTTTGGCTTACACATTTCAACGTGAACCAGTTTTAATGGTTGAAGATGTAGTACTAGTTTAGCACGCTGATTCTGTCATAGGAGAAATTTTCGTAATACAATTTGGCGAAAGCAAAAGTTGTTCCAGAAAAGCGTTTGGTACTTATTGATAACAGGAAGTATTTCACTCTACGTGTTTTGGAAGATGTTACTACCTTTTACTATGCAGATATGCACTTTGGAAAGAGGTAAAGTGGACAGCTTTACTCTTAACATCACCTTCACAACCGGAATTCGAAATCATACGGATGGAAGTGGTTCAATCAGATGGACGTGTTACGACGTCTTGCTTTCAGGTGAGACATAACTGGAAATTACAAAAAAGTGAGGACACCAGTTCTAATTAGTAATCACAAAATATTATGAATAACTAAAAAGACGACAGAAATTTCAACATTGCTGCACTGCTTACATGGTCGAGTGACCAAAAGGAAAGTTAAATGTGTGCAGTAAGTTTTGATTTTCGTAGTGTTAGCCAGCGTAATGTGGTAAGATATTTCTTAACGGAAAATCACATTAATTACGGATATGTTTGTAGCTAATTCGAGGTGCAGTACTCTGCAAGTATTACCTTTTATCCTTAGTTGTCTCTTGTCGTTGTACTAATAGAAAAAGAAATCACAAGTAACGATGAAGTCAGGAGCTACACAGAGGAGTTCAAGAGTAGCTCAGCGTGAAAGAAGCTGCTTGGGGATGGTTGTCGAGAGGTGCGGTGAACGGCAGGCCAGTGAAAACAAAAGGCGAGTACAGCGCTGCACCATTCACCGGCAAACAACCGCCGGAAAGCCCCTTGTACAGCGTGATGCTTTCTTTGAAGGCGAGTTGCAGGGGATGACCGTGTGGCGTGGAGAAGACGTCCCTTCTACGATCCTTTGCTTCCGATAGAAAGTACAGAGCTCGGCTTTAATAGCGCCACAGGAAACGAGGAGGATGGGACATCGAAGCCAACCCGCTCTGTACTTCTGTCAGGTCTGAGAAACAGGAACGTTGTCGAAACTGCACAGTCTGAGTCCGAGGTCAGTGTTCATTAAATAAATAATTTCCAGCAAAGATTCATACACTGTGTCTTTGCTACCATTGGCGCCAAGATAGTCTATCGTTCGAAAGAAAATAAATGAACGATATAGACACCCAAAATTATCACGTATAAACCAATCACACGAAAGTAATATGCCTACCTGTAGACAGAACTAAACGGACCGGATCAATCTAAGTCACCACGAGTCTGTGAGCCCGTAGGTAGCCTCATTCCTTACTGAATGCTATTTGCAGGTTCCGAGGGTTTCGGTACCATCTGAATAAGTGTCTCCCACGAACTGTCGCGGATGTTCAACGGAGATGAAATGTGACGAACGTGCAGGTATCTACATACCTGCCATTTGTTCAGTGACAACAAGAAAGAGGAGTTCAATCGAAATTGGACCTGTCTTTAAAATTGACTTAATTTTTTAATGGGCAAGGAAAACATAAAATCGATCCCTCCGCTGTCGCTATAAAATATCTTGGAAGTACAGGCTACATTACTTCAAAGATTTGCAATGTTATTCCTATACTGCTCAAGATATCCTCAACTTTCTAGGCCACGTATTGTGACGGGCTGCATACGGCTAACAGCGTAGCACATCGCTTTCCAAAAACGGCCGCCCACAATCCATAAGCAGACGTACTTAACTATGGGGTAAAAGAGCTACCTCGGCTAACCACAGATAATTCCCATTGGCACAAGAACACCATCCTACAGCTATAAAGCAGGAATAGAGGTATCTTGGAGTGAGGAGTCACTGCATGGAATGGTATACATTGAAGACAGAGCAAGAGTAAGCAGAAGATCGTGCATCTTTCAGGTAAACGTCGCAGTAGTCTCGTGCGGTGGATCTTTACATAGGATGAAATGGGGCCGTTGTTACGTCTGTCATCGTCTCTAGGTGGAGTACAGCGCTGAAGTCTTTGGTCCGGCCAAGTGCCTCCGTTTGTTGGCCGACACCACGCTGAAGGAAGAGGTAATTGTGCCAGTAACAAGATTTTTCTCCAATCCTAAACTTCCTAAAATTGTGCCCAAATCATTTGAGACACATTCCACGGATATGAGTGTGCTTATGTAGCTCCTAAATTAACGGATGTCAGTTCTACTGAGCATATCTAGCGAGCGATATATCTTCACGGGGGCAGCAGTCGGCTGATCATGAAGCTGGATGGAACCCCACCGAAGTCCATGACAATACGTGGCACTGCCGTCGTGTATCTCAAAATTAGTGCTACACTTAGGTGGATGACCCACTGAAATGTTTCTTAGTGTATAAGTGGCTCTGTGAGCCAACACAGCTAACTAAAACATGAGCCATTCTATTTTTTATTATTACGCAAATAATATGGAAACCAATTGGCATTGACATTGCCCTTATTTCCTACACATAACAAAGTTTGCTACATTGAGAGATTTTCGTTAGAATGATAGAAGGGATTAAGAGAAAATGTTGATCAACACGTCTAAGACCGAGAGCCCGGCACTCCATCTCTTAGGGAAAACTGATTTTCGAATGAATGTTGCTCAGAAAGCATGGAATTCATGTAGATTTTACATTTTACGTGGCCGGACAACAAATGTGTCACTCTCTCAACGGAGGTAGCAAGGTTGTTTTAGCTCCGCGTAACTTAATGCCTTTTGTTCGAAATGCAGTAGAAAAGTGTTAGCAACAACGGTGAGAACATAGCAACAATGTCACATTGTTCACAAATTTGCACTATATATTTAAAACTAGCCTTTCTCCAGAGTTTTGCTCACATACAGATTCGTCATATATATTAAATACATCTCCTCTTCTTTCCTCTCTGTGTTAACCTCTCCCCCGTCCCCCTCAATCTCTCTGTTCAACTCCTCTTCCAGTGTAGCTCCCTATCCTTTTTTCTCTGTACATCTCCTCCTACCTCCACACTACCTTTCCATCTCCTTCTGCGGCGCTCTCCCTAGCCATCTACTCCACCACACCTTTCGCTATGCATCTCCTCCTGCCCCCTCTCCATAGCCATCTCCTGCTCACCCTCTCTGTCCCTCTTTCTCTCCCCCGCTTCCCCACTCTCTGTTCATCCTCTCTTGACACATTGCCTGTCCATTTCTGGCCCCCTCTCTCCATATATATATGTCCTCCTGCTCTATTTGCCCATCCTCTCTTATGTGTACCTGAACCTTGCCACACTTATGATTACCTGCATGTGTCGAACGTGGAAAATAGGTCGATAAAGCAGGCCATTACTACTCCCACCAAACATGTATGTCGTGTAGGGAGCCTGCATTTTGGGAGCTGTTTATTACTCACGTGAAGGCTGAAATTTAGATCGATCCGATAAAGCAGGTTGGTGCGATTCTCACACAACACATTCTTGTATGGGACAGCCTAAATGGCAGGGGATGATAGAGCAAATTCTTGTCCATATCCAAACTCCTATTGGAGCTAACGGGTTTTATGGCACACATTGATGATATTCGTGAACTTTTCTGTTTGTGTGCCAAAATTTGTTTGTAATCGATGTAGAGGTCTGGAAGGAGATGCTGACATAGATATATAACCTGACTATTAGCTTAATTTGATTAGGTCACATACATGTGGAGCAAATTTACCTCCAATGATCTGTACAATATTATGTGGATACATTGACATGGCAGTTTTAGATGCATGGAGGGGTAGAAGAGGTGTCCTGGTCAATGATTGCTTAATGTAGTGTTAGTTGCTTAATATACTGTTGGAGGTTGGAGATCAGGACTGAACTACAACGTTTACGTCAATATTAACCTCAGCACAGAGCTCTGCTGTGCTCGTAATCAAACCCATTTTCCGCATTTTGTACTGCATCGTGTGTGTCTCATTGTTTTCTTTTCTTGTTTTGAGGCGCGTGAGATAACTAATCATGGCGCATGGTGGCGTTCGAGTGCGTCCCTCACAACACCAGAAGGGAGTGGTGATAGCTTTCACCTTTATGTCAGCTTTGCAGTGCAGTAGCACATAACACGAACGTAGGCTGCCAGTCCAGCGAGAGGAAGATAGAGCTTGTTCCGCACTCCGCTCCTCCCCCCCCCCCCCCCCCTTCAGCAGTTCTCATCATTTGTTCACTCCAATGGCCGACTGCTTTGTTAAAGTACCAACAGAGCCTTTATGAACTTGTGGATAGTATGCCACGACGAATATAGGCATGCATCAACGCAAGAGGACGTGCAACTGGGTATTAAATGTACCCATGTGTACAGCAATCTGGACGACCATCTCTGAAGGTCTCGCTGTATATTGGTACAAAATGCAATGTGTGGTTTACATGAGCAATAAAAAGGGCTAAAATGATGTATATGTTGATCTCTGTTCCAATATTCTGTACAGGTTCCCGAACTCTCGGAACCGAGGTGTGTAAAACATTTTTTTATGGGTGTATATCACAGGAGGAATGGTCAATACTTGAGGACGTGGCAGTGATAGGAAAGATAATTTGAAGCAAAAATCTTCAGATGGGCATATGTCCTATGCCGAATGATGCCCAGAAAGAACACATTAAATATACACTATTATTTATTTTCTGTATCAATACACTATCAGGTTTACCCATGTGCAACATTTACTAAACATTACAACAAGGTTTTTGCATAGTATCTGTTGAAATATACGTACTTTAATACATTCGTCTGTAAGTATTTTCGTAGACGTCACATTACAGCTCTTGTGCAGTTCACAATACATGTTCAAACATCCCACCGTCAACTTCAGTGCATTTGTGCCCACTTAGGAGAACGTGTTGTGTTGTTTGTCTGAGTGCTTCTGCACGTTCGCTAATGGAGATAGCAGCGTTCATGATCCGACCAAGCAGTTCATTTAGCGTATCCACTTTAGTTAAACAAAAATCTAATGGCCTATGGTTTGGCGATCTTTGTGGCCATTTAAATGTACTGCAGCATCCAGGCCAGCGATTAGGGTAAGTGAGGATTGGATGTTCCCTCACACGTCTTGTAAAATTTGGAGGGAATCCATCACCACACTGGACGTACGTAGCAATCTACATGGCCAAAGGAGCAATATCAACGCGTTAAAAAAATTGCAAAAAAAGGAGGAAAAAATTCTGTCGTGTCACTTTCTCTTAAAAATCGGTTTCCACTGTAGCCTGTGGACGTTGCTGCGACTACCGATGGTTATTACGTGTATTCTTGATGCCATTCCGAGTAAACGTGGCTTCATCAGTGAATAATATTAAGGGAAGCAAATGATGATTGTTATTTATCGCGAGACATAATTGGAGTCGTACGTTACTGTCGCCACATTGAAAACTGTGGACACGCTGTTCAGATACAGCGTGTCCTCAGTTTTCAATGGGTATAAATTTTCCGTACGCAATGTTCGCCATACATGTGTTCGTGCGACACTGGTAAGTGTATAAAGTCGCCGTGTGCCAGTCAGTAGTAGGACTACGTTGCAACATTTCAACAAAGTGTTGCTCTTCCTGTACAGATTGTTGAACTACACATTTAAAAAATGGGATATTGAAAGAATACATGTTTCATGCGATGTGCTGATAACTCTGGTAAACACTATACCGTCAGGAATTCGACGTGTCGGAAAGCGCAAGAGCAGGAACAGTACCATCGACGAAGCCGCAAAAAATGCATCACATCTGCATATTCTTCATTAGTTTAGCTTTGCAGCGTCGTAGCCAGGACGTGTACAAACGTTGTTAAATAATGCTTCTCTTTGATACACTACTCCCCTTGCACTACTTGAATCAAAAAAATCATGGGCAACTGCGCATTCAGCCGGTTAGTTTAATGGCAGAAAGCCATTCCGAGAAAAGTGGTGGAAAGCAAAGCGGTAGATTGGACTGGAATAGAACATCAAAGAGGTTGGATAGATAAAACACATATGTGCGCGGCACTAGCCAGAAACAAACATTATATGTGTTCTATCTCTGAAACCGTTTAGAATAGGGTGTACATCCATATGAAGATTTTTACTTTTAATGAGCATCCCTGTAGTATCTCTGAATATTGAGCATTTCTGATCATTCCTAAAGCGACTGTGAGTGTAGGTGTGTGTGTGTGTGTGTGTGTGTGTGTGTGTGTGTGTGTGTGTGTGTGTTTGTGTAAGCAGCAATTTCTTGCCAGTATGTGGTTAGAACGGATATATATTACAAAAAATAAGTACCTTATTACGAGGTAGCCGAAGTAGTTAAGAGTCCTTGGAATATAACAACTGAACGTGAGAGTGTTAAGTGACAGTGTTATCCTCTGGGCACTAAACAATCAGATACCCAACCAAAACATAAGTAAGGAAATCAATGAGATGACTTAACGTACAACAAGCAAAGGCATAAACGAAATAAATTTATCTTTCCGTACAGTGTTAAATTACAGTACACAGCCTGCAAGTCTCGGCAAATGAGCCTCATCGCGCTTCGGATTGATGTACTGGGTGCAACTACTCACGGATCTCCAGTGTTGGCTTTAGTTATCGTGAGTCAGTTATAGATATTCTAATCCGTTAATGCGAACCGATTTACGCTGGAAAAAGATTAGTTCCAATTTTTGGCGACCGGGTGCAAATCTGGAGCTGTGAGTGCAAGATAGGCGTGCAGAAATGTTTCCTTATGTAATGGGCAGAGAAGGTCAAACAAGTGAGAAATGCATGATGTTGATGTTGTTATTAACTGCCGCTTACACATTTCTTTCCATATGAATTGCGGAGACGTAGACGAGATACTGTACAGCGCGAAATCTGCACCTGACGGCCAAATTTACACTATTTTTTTCCAGCACATATCAGTTTCGCATCAATGAATTGGAATATCTACCAAGTTTCACTGCTATACGATCTTTGCAACCCATAGAGGACCTCTGTGAGTAGCTGCACTTCAATTATATCCACCCAGTACACGT
Source organism: Schistocerca serialis cubense (assembly GCF_023864345.2). Classification (NCBI taxonomy): domain Eukaryota; kingdom Metazoa; phylum Arthropoda; class Insecta; order Orthoptera; family Acrididae; genus Schistocerca; species Schistocerca serialis. The sequence goes on along the minus strand of NC_064638.1, from coordinate 602,764,808 downwards.
AACTGGAAAACACTTCTTCATGGCAGAATGGTATGAAATTTATCGTTATAATAAATATTAGCAGAAAGTGACTGAAATAGAAAGAAACTCATCGCTGAATAGCACAGAATGTAACTCAGTACAACCAGCCTGGTGAAAGGACGAAGCAGCGATTCTCCAGCTCCTGGAATCATGATGTGAGGAGCTGTTCGATATGATAAATGCACTGATTTGATAATTTTTGAAGGTGGTTTGTATGCTTGGAATGGAAAACGCTGTTGTCGTACCCCTTATGACCATTGTACCAAGAGATACATTTCAACAAGATAATGCAAGACTCACACTGCAGTTCATATCAGAAACCCATTGAGGCATGGGCGGACACTCCATTCCCCAGTTCGTAACCTATAGAGCGTGTTGGAGAAGCGATGAGAAGACGTATACTTCCACACCAGCCTCCAGTTAACACTCTTTATATAAATTAACGTAATATATTCTTCAGTATGGCGAGAAAGCCCCAAGATGGTGTTCACAAGCCTTTTACATCCATGTACAGCAGATGTGTAACAGCTTTCTAAGGTGTCATGGCTGTCCTCTTAACGGAGTCTGAGAGGCTAAGTGGTCAGGGAGAGAGGATGAAAGGTTTATAAGCGGCAGCTCCGCTGTTAAAGTACCGAGCGCTAGGCGGCCGGGGCGGGACGGGGCGAGCGTAAACGCAGTTAACGCGCGGCACTAGCGCTGCCGCTGTTGGGGGGATTCGGTTTCGCTTTCTAGTGAAACGCTTTCCCCGTATTGCGAGGAAGAGTCGGCACAGGAGGCAATGAAGGTTGCGCCACCAGGTGGGAAGCGCGTTACCCGACAATGGCGCGGCCGAAGTGCGGGTCAAAAGCCGCGTTCTGCCGCCGCCTACTTCTCTGTGACGCTATCAGCGGGTATCAGGCTAATGTTTTCAACCGCTAACTAGCGCTAACGAGCGTTGTTTGGCTTCTGGTTTTTAAAGAGGCTAACATTCGACGCTTATACTGGAGTTTATCATCTCGATTACAAACATTTTTGGAGTCGCTTGTCTCGTAATATACGTAAGTCACATTTTGTTTGAGTTGCCGTAGTGTGTATGGTAGGCTACTCTTTCCACTGCCGAATGTGTTACGGGAGTACATCTTAGCTCTGCAGTTCACTCCCTATGGTTGCTTGTAACGAAACGGCTCTTTTCGAAAATCGACTATCTGATAAAAAGTAGTCAGACAGCTATCAGTGGACATTAATATTGATTATTCCCACTCTTCGCGATTAAGACAGCTTGAAATCTAATGGGGGCACTTTCAAATATCTGTCCTTAAGTTTTTGTAGCAATGACTGAACTTCGTCGAGAGCCACAACCGAAGAATGTTGTGATGTTAGTAGGTGGGATCTGGATGAAGTAGACTTTCCAACTCATCCCAAAAGTGTTCCACTGGATTCAGATCGAGAACATGGGCAGACCAGTCCGTTTCATCAAAGACGGTGTCCAGAAACCATTGTCTCAAAAAAATGTTCTAATGTGTGTGAAATCTTATGGGACTTAACTGCTAAGGTCATCAGTCCCTAAGCTTACACACTACTTAACCTAAATTATCCTAAGGACAAACACACACACCCATGCCCGAGGGAGGACTAGAACCTCCGCCGCGACCAGCCGCACAGTCCATGATTGCAGCGCCAAAGATCGCTCGGCTAATCCTGCGCGACCTATTGTCTCACAGACGCTGCTTGGGACTAGGTGCATTCCCTTCTGATACAGTCTTCATTTTAGAATTATCTCTCTAGTTTACGCAGTACATAATTCAGTAAATTATGTTCAGAAATATGTTCGTATTACTTTGCATTTAGTGTTTTGTTACGTGAATGAATGCATCATATCCAGATCACGAAGATCACCCCTTACCTTACAACACGTCCGCTGTGCTGAATGTTCGTACTATTCATCGTGTCACATAAGAAAAATAGGGGTGAGTTATAGAGAAAGACGGGCAATATACAATGTGTACCAAAAATGAAACTGGATGACCAAGAACGAAATGCTCGGATTAAAAAGGATGTAAGATAGGGTAGTAGTCTGTACACGCTACTGTTCGATTTATACATCGAAGATGCAATAACGAAAATAAAAGAAAGCTTCAAGAGTGGAAAGATTTGCTATAGATTTGCTATAGTCATTGTTATCCTCAGTGAAAGAAAAGAAGATTTACATGATCCGTTAACTGGAATTAACTGTCTAATGAGGACAGAAATGGACTGAAAGTAAATCGAAGAAAGACGAAAGTAACGAGAAGCAGCAGAAATGAGAACAGCGAGAAACTTAACATCAGAACTGAGGCAGAAGTTAAGAATTACTGCTACCTACGAAGCAAACTATCTCATGATGGACGGAGCAAGGAGGACATAGAAACCAGACAAGAACTGACAAAAAGCGCATTCCTGGCCAAGAGAAATCTACGAGTATCAAACATAGGCCGTAATGTGAGGAAAACAATTATGAGAATGTCCGTTTGCTGCACAGGATTGTATGGCAGTGAACCGTGGATTGTGGGGAATCCGCAATAGAAGAGAACTGAAGCATTTAAGATGTGTTGCTACAGACAAATGTCGAAAATTAGGTGGACTTACAAGGTAAGGAATGACGGGTTCTCCGCAGAGACGGCGAGGAAACGAATATAAGGAAAACACTGAGAATAAGAAGAGACACTTTGATAGGACATCTATTAAGATATTAGGGAACAAACCCTGTGTTTCTAGAGGGAGCTATAGAGGTAAAAGCTGTAGAGAAACACAGAGATTGAGATACATACAGCAAGTAAATGAGAGCATAAGTTAGAAGTGCTACTGTTCGGTGAAAAGTTTGTCGCAGGAGAGGATTAGTGGGTCACTAGATGTCGGTCTATTGCAGAGATTTCTGCGCAGTCATGATAACTTTCATAGGGAACCAATGTACCCTCTTTATAAATGAACATGGATTCCGCAAACAAGATCTTGCGAAACTCATCTCGATATATGTGTCCATGTCGTTGAGTTAGCTGTAGAGAAAGATGCTCTGTTGCTTGACTTTCAGGACACATAAGAAACAGTTCCACACTATGAGCAAAATACTAGCTTAACGCACATTGTACAGTATTTGTGACAGGAATCATAACTCTTTATTAGATCAAAACTCAACCTATTACTTAACGGAACGAAATAAATAGATTAAAGTTAATTTCGGGAGTAAACCAGCGCAGTTTTGGGTAACGATGGACTATCCATGACGCTGTAATTTTTGTCCATAGGAACGTTGCGACTTCGGATGAACACAGGGAAACGCAGGATGATCCATCAGCGTAAATAAATATAAAATTTTACTCTCCGATTGCACTATTACTAATAACTCACTTGAAACAATACAAATCGTAAAATACAAAGAATAACCGTCGGGTGGTGACATGAAGTGGAACGATCACAGAAAACTAGTAGTACGAAAAGCATTCCACGCTGAGATTCTGTGGAAGAATCTTAATTAAATATGATCCATGAAATGCGTGACTTCCCAAGCACGCGTTAGGCCAGTTACTCGTCAGTCTCTGGTCCTTTTCGGGGCGGATTAACAGAAGAGAAAGAGAACATACAACCAAGAGCGGCGTTTTACGTCTCGGGATCGTTTCGTAAGTACGAGAACGTTACATAAATGCTCAAAAAACTCCTTTGGCAAGGGCTGCGACAGTAGCGTTGTGTATCATTGTGGAAATTCTAAGGGCGTACGTTGTAAAAGGACTCAGACAATATACCAGTTCCTCTCAAGTATGTCTAGAGAAATCATCACGATGAGAAAATTAGACTGATACGGTCGCAGGTTCGAATCCTGCCTCGGGCATGGATGTGTGTGATGTCCTTCGGTTAGTTAGGTTTAAGTAGTTCTAAGTTCCAGGGGACTGATGACCACAGCTGTTAAGTCCCATAGTGCTCAGAGCCATTTGAACCATTTTTGAGAAAATTAGATGTCATACGGAGACTTACCGAACGTCGGTCTTCCTATACTCCATTGGCGAATGGAACAAGAAATAGCAGATATAACGCTTCTACCAGAAGTATCCTCTGATACACAAAAGAAGATCTTCCTACACACTGCTTCGTCTCCTGGAAAGAATTGATAATTGCCACTTGTTACTTGCCACCTGGTACCTGTCGATTTTTTGTATAAGAGAATGATTTTCTCCGTAAATCCAATGGTGTAACATTGAGAAAAGGTAAAATTTCAATTTTATAAATCTTCAAAACTCAGTTTCATACACGCCACGAGCCCGGTACCGCAGAATCTCGCATTGTTTGTTTCCCAGGGCACTTCCCAAGCAAAGGTGTCTCGCAGCTGTGACCGAGTGAAGTACAGGGTATTTCAAATTGAATATATGTGTTTTAAAGCTTTGTAGCATTTACTACATTCAACTTAAAACTATAAACATTACATCAAATGAAAGAGCATGTCAGACAGTTTTTCTCGCAAGTGTGAATGTGAGCACCATTTGTCGCTCATTGAGTCGATGGGCGAGTTCTTCGTAAACTTTGATTAGTGTATCTGGAGAAATTGTTACAACAATTCTGTTTCTAAGGTCACGTGGATCAGCTGGTAGTGGAGAGACATACACATGAACCTCCATTAACTCCCAAGGAGAAACATCGGATGGCGTAAGATCGTGCGTGAAAATGGAGGTCATGCAAAACTGTCCTCTAGCCACTTGCGGCCAATCAAGCGGCTTACAGCGTCGTTTAACCAATCCCATACTCAATTTTGTCAGTGAAGCGGCGCACCATCTTGCTGCCGAGCAAAGTTCTGTTGAAGCTTCTTTCAACTGAGGAAAGGGCCATCGTTCTAGTGTATAAGAAACACCAGTTACAGTTGCTTCACCGAAAAAGAAACGCCATAAAATTTCCACCTGGCTATGGCACTAAAAACATTCAATTTAGGGGAGTCTCGCTGCAATCACACCATCTCGTGGGGATTTCCTGACCCGCAGATGAACACATTGTGTGTGTTCACATTTCCACTTAGGTGAAACGTCGATTCGTCGCTGAAGACGACACGATGCAGAAAATCTTCATCGTCATGTAGCGACATTTCGTGTGTAAAGTTGCCACGTAAATCGTAGTCTGTAGGCTGTAGAGCTCTTAACAACTGCAAACCATAAGGACGTAATTGTAAGCGTTTCCTTAAAAGTCTCCACACAGACGTCACTGGAACTACTAATTCACGATTAACCTTCCGGAGTGATATCTTGGGGTAAGCATGAAAGACTCTCACTCGGTCAACATGTTCTTCAGTCACTCTTTGTCCTTCCATACTCTTCCCATTTGGCACAGGTATATAGACAAAACTGTTTGAGTTGCTCTTCCATTTGATGTATTATTTATAATTGTAAGATGAATGTAATAAATGTTATAAAGCCTAAAACCTGTATATTCATTTTGAAACACCGTGTATATGCTAGTATCATGTGTCTATCTGTATCCCGTGTATACTAGTGTCATGTACTTACAGTGTTGCATTTAGGGATAGTAATAGCAGAGGGATAAGGCAAGCGCGAGCGCATTTTGTTAGCGCATATTGAATACATCAGGGGCAGGTATGCACTCAGGGGCAAACCTGTTTTCCTCCTTTGATTGACAGGTACTTAACCTATTGTTCTCCTTTGATTGACAGGTCCTTAACCTATTGTTCAGGTAAAAGGATACTTCCTTTCGATAGACAGGCACTTAACCTATTCTTCCCCCTCCTTCTCCCCTCCCACTCAACAAACAAAGCTCCTCGCTGTTTCAGATACGCTTTCAGGTCTGATTTATTGGAATAGTCCTTCTCACTCTTATCAAATTGATTGACTATTTAATTAAATTGATCAATTAATTAACCGCTACCACTCTGGTAAACCCCCTCCACTTCCATCCTCCCTCCTGGAAATTAGTAGGAAAGAGACTCAGTTGACTGGTCATTTGGAGGGAAATCGGTTGCAGGGTGTGGAATATTGTTTAAACACTTTAGACAATGTATAGAATGTTATTTAATTATTTATGGCAGTGCATGGAATATAGTTCATTTATTTAGTCAAGAATTTGTCCAGAAATCGATTGCTGTGTATGAAATATTGTTTTAACAGTTTATACAATGTGTGGAATATTGTTTATTTAAACAATTATGGGGCTTCAAGGCAATGTATGGAATATATGGAGATTGGTGACTCTTTGGTGGAGAGAAAGGATCTCATAACAGGAAATTTAAAGGTACATCGTTTATTTATAAATAACAATCAGTTTGTAGGGGTTGGATTTCTCTTGCTCATCATTCTCCACTGTTTGGAAACATGTAGGTCTTTTAAGAAGTAATTACATGGGGCAAATATGTTGCATAACGTAATGGTTAGCACTGTTCTCTGGGTGTCTTAAGCTTATGTTCAGCCCTTTGTCAGCACTTAACCTATTGTTCTGTTAAGTGGTATTCCACGACACCCCCATTTCCTTAAACAATTATACCGCCTTCGATAACAAATTAAGTAATTATTTATGTCCTCCCACCATTTTCTGGTACACTTGTCGAATTTCACATGCTGCTGAATGCCATAACTGGTGCATTCTTCTTTGTCACCCACCTATTGTACTGCATTTTACATAAACATTACGCAAATTAACCTAGTGTTCTTCACTTAACTTGCTGTTCTGCTCCATGTCACACACTCATGCACACCCACTCCTTTAACTATTGTGCTGCCAAGACCACATCGGTATATAACATTTATACAGATTAATTAAATCGATATTCTTCACATATATGGGGTAATTTTTTTTTAATTTACAGCATCCTGCTGGTTGGTGAAATCGACGGAATATAGTTTTACCAAAAGATTGTTAGTAAAAAACGCATCCCGCCACCCAATGCCCAACGCCTACACCACAAACTCTGCACATGCCCCCAGTAGGTGAGATGCACTGGCGGCCCCTGCTAAGTGACGACATGGCTGTCAGCTGTTGAGCCACACACAGGTGTCCATTTGGGTCCTGAAAGCATGAGGCGGTGGCATCCCTTTCATACTTGACACCTGAGAAAATCCTATCGAAATACATGTTCACCTAGGATCAGTGCTGGCGCGATGACACAAAGCTGTAGTATGGGACCGCCACTGAGGGAGATGCTTGCAAAGCAGCTAATAGGTTATCAATATTATACTGACATCACATGTCTGTGTAAATAACAGCCAAGTCCCCCCTCTGGAGGCGCTATAGAAATCTGTTGCAATGCTTCCCAGATTAACACAGCTTGCATTGTTCCTAGCAATCCTAACAGGACAGCCAGTTTGTCACTGAATTTAACCATCAAACTGCTGCCTTTGCTGATGTGGGGGCACTATCCGCCAATGTTTTCTGCAGACGATGCTTTCAGTGGGAAAACTATACAGTACAGATCGCCATATTGCACTGACAGCTAAACCTCGCAAAAGTTGTCTACGGATCATCAAATACATGCTAGGCTCACTAGAATATTGGGAAGCAGGAACATATTTACCCGTGTAACTACAATTAAATATTACGATTGCTGCCGCAGCCTGACACCAATCGATGTACAGGTAATGTCTCCTCTTGATGGCTGTGGTTCTGGAACGAGTCTCAGTATCTATAGCTCACATAATTTTCCACATAAAAATCTCTCTCTCATACCCTCATGGTTACTGATGTACTGAATCTATACATCCCTCACGATAGGACACACACACATTTTCTCTGGTCATGCCCCAACAGAAGCAGCAGTAACGTTACACTGCAATAGAGACACATTTTACACAAACAGTGCAGTTATCTTTTATATCTGTACAGCATCCGAAAAACTATGGTATGCCTACACTCACACCATCTATATCTCTCGATCCTCCTCAGTCCAAGGAGATGATCTGACAGTCTTTAAATCAGCGCTTCTAGAAGGTGCTGCGTCCTGCGTACATTCTCTCAAACAAGCGTTATGAATGACAGGCGTCTGGCATCATGTGATAATGAATCCTGCACCCGCATACATAGTGCTTGGAAAGACATCACTGATGCGGGTTGGTGTACTGTATCCAACATCACTATCGACAGAACAACAAGGAAACCGAGGGGTACCGATGAGGGGATGTATTGTTACAGCGGTATTTCCCACCCTATTTGTTCACTAAGGTAGGTCCTGTTGGACACTTGCATTGCTATATTGTGCAGCTGTTTACGAAATGAATCTATCACCACTTACATTTGTATATACTCCTCAGTGAACTGAATTCACAATTCACCATATCCAATCTATCCTTCCGTTACGACTAGACATACGTAATTGTTTTTTTATATGAATAGAAGTTTGATGATTTCCCAGAAATGTATGTCGGAACATAAGCCACGGTACCTTTACGTTCAAGCAGCAGCATAACATTTCTGACTATCAAATATAGTTCCATATAAACAAAATATGATACGACGACATTTGCACCAGCTGGGTGTCATTTTCGCACCTCAAAAACTCCTCCCGTTGTTTCGTATTTGTCGATGAATAAAGGATGTAATTTCAATTTAAAAAATCCCTAGAATGTTTTCGGTTTATCGATTTCACCACTTCCAAGAAACCTTTTGGTATTTTCGATATTTGTAAATCTAGCCAAAACACACTTGCGTCTTTTATACAGGGTGGTCCATTGATCGTGACTGGGCCAAATATCTCACGAAATAAGCGTCAAACGAGAAAAACTACAAAGAACAAAACTTGTCTAGCTTGAAGAGGGAAACCAGAAGACGCTGCCACAGGTCAAACGAATATCAACTGCGTTTCTTTCAACAGTAACCCCTATTTTTTATTACATATTCGTGTAGTACATAAAGAAATATGAATGCTTTAGTTGGACCACTTTTTTCGCTTTGTGATAGATGGCGCTGTAATAGCCACAAACATATGGCTCACAATTTTAGACGAACAGTTGGTAACAGGTAGATTTTTAAATTAAAACACAGAACGAGGTAAGTTTGGAGATTTTACTTCGGTTGTTCCAATGTGATACATTTACCTTTGTGAACTTATCATTTCTATGAACGCGTGCTGTTACAGCGTGATTACCTGTAAATACCACATTAATGCAATAAATGCTCAAAATGATTTCCGTCAACCTCGATGCATTTGGCAATACGTGTAACGACATTCCTCTCAACAGCGATTAGTTCGCCTTCCGTAACGTTCGTACATGCATTGACAATCCACTGACGCATGTTGTCATGCGTTGTCGGTGGATCACGACAGCAAATATCGTTCAACTTTCCCCACAGAAAGCAGTCCGCGGACGTCAGATCCGGTGAACGTGCGGGTCATGGTATGGTGCTTCGACGACCAATCCATCTGTCATGAAATATGCTATTCAATACCGCTACAACCGCACGCGAGCTATGTGCCGGATATCCATCATGTTGGAACTACATCGCCATTCTGTCATGCAGTGAAACATCTTGTAGTAACATCGGTAGAACATTACGTAGGAATTCAGCATAAATTGCACCATTTAGATTGCCATAGATAAAATGGCGTCGAATTATCCTTCCCACCATGATGCCGCACCACACATTAACCAGCTGATGTTCCACTTGTCGCAGCCATCGTGGATTTTCTGTTGCCCAGTAGTGCATATTATGCCAGTTTACGAGACCGCTTTTGATGAATGACGCTTGCAAAGACATTTCTTTCCCCGAAAGTCGATCATATTTTTTTTCTTTTGTGTATTACCTTGCCAAAGCGCGTATGTAGCTTTTATTTCAACTATTCTTTATTTGTTAATACGTCACATCGTTTCTTCATTCATTTTGCTACTGTTTTATATTTTATATTGTACGAAAATGAATGTTCTGGTTGTATATGCTTTGTAAATCTTTGGTTAGCCTAGGAGAAGTACTGTGTCAGAGAGAGAGCGAACGACTATCGATGGAGAGCGTGCGAGTTGTGGTACGTGGCCGGTTCGCGGGTGGGAAAACGTGGCAAAGTTCGGAGTGAAAGACGGTGATACGCGCAGGAACAATTAATTACAGTGCGTCCGCTGTGTTAATAGGAGCTCGTGCATTATTAAGTGAACAGTGAAACCTGAAAAGTATATCGAGTGTTTGCGTTGACGATTTTACAAACTGTGTGAACTTGTGACAATTAGCCATGAATCAGACACCATTGTCGTGTGGAGACACTAACTGTTAGAATTGCGTGAAAGTGGAACAAACCAAAATGTTAAGGAAAAGAACAGTGCTGTGATTTGATCAAGAAACATTTATTATATCGTCCAAACTGTCTTAAAGACGTAAATTGAACTGATGTTTAACAGACTGTTATAGTGATAAAGACATGTGACTGTTTTCCTGTGGCAACACGGTGAAAGAACCGAGCGAAGTTTTGGCATTAACCGAATATATATCGTAAATACTAAAGACATTGCATAATTCCGACCTACCCGCACCGCATGATTAATAAACTTTTAATAATAAAACGTCGCGCGCGTAGCGACAACGCACACACTGGAACTAATATTATCGCGCCAGTACTGCCAGCTGATTCGACTACAACGGATACTTGGACCACCGCCGTAACTGGAATATTATTGAAACAGGAGGATCCATCATTATCTTCACGCCACGAACCAGGATTAACTTCACACATGGTCCGCGCGGACCACCGCTGACGTCATCGCACTGCCTGCAGCAACAGTTAAGACATTAAAAGAAATTATTACGCTCTCTCTCATTTCAAAATTAAAGGCAATTGCAGTTAAATTAACTATTTTAAAAATATTGTCACAATATCTCTGTTTTGTTTAGTTCCAATAAATATTCTTTCCATTATTTCGTCTTGTTGACAATGTTGAAAACCCGCCAAATTAAAGTTCAATTAATATTTTTCTTTCAAAATTCTTCTCAGACACTTTCCTGCTCATTACAATTTTGTTTTAATGTTTGTTTGTAACTTCTTTTGAAAGGAGTACATATTTTATTTTTTGCGTAGTAAAACTAGCTGCAATAAAATTACGTATATTACCAGCTGATCCTGTCCGCCATTACTGCTTGAAAACGGCACCTATTTTCTCATTGACTGCCAACTTCAAAACAAAATTACGTATTTCGTGGGCATCTAGCAGATGCGCGATGTCTATGTAGGCCCCTACAATAATTTGTTTTTACTTTTGCGGGCCTACTGAAATTATATTGACTTTAATTGTTCATTTGGCCCCCGTTACAGTGATTTATCGCATCTATATAATAATTGTACTGAATTACTTAATTTATTTTTTATTACATAAACATTGGCGAACCATATTTAGATTAAAATTGACGTCTTGTTGGCCTCAAATAAGATTCTGCACGTTCTGACAAAGACTATGCCAATTTTTTTTTTTCGTTCATGTCTAACAGGGGTAATCAGATTCCTTGTATAGGTCATGTTTTATTATTTAAAATGTTTTGCTTTTTTTTTTTTTAGAAGTAGAGAACCAGTTTCTTCGCTAAATGGAACGCGTGGAAAAAATCTGTCATCGTCCCGTATTTCTCTTGTGCCCAGTGGCAGAACTGTACACAACGTTCAAAGTTGTCGCCAAGCAATTCCTGGTGCATAGAAATATGGTACGGGTGCAATCGATGTTGATGTAGCATTCTCAACACCGACGTTTTTGAGATTTCCGACTCTCACGCAGTTTCTCTGCTACTGTTGTGCGGATTAGCCGCGACAGTAGCTAAAACACCTACTTGGGCATTATCATATGTTGCAGGTCGTGGTTGACGTTTCACATGTCGCTGAACACTTCCTGTTTCCTTAAATAACGTAACTATCCGGCGAACGGTCTGGACACTTGGATGATGTCGTCCAGGATACCGAGCAGCATACATAACATACGCCCGTTGGGCATTTTGATCACGATAGCCATACATCAACATGATGTAGATCTTTTCCGCAATTGGTAAACGGTCCATATTACCACGGGTAATGTATCACGAAGCAAATACCGTCCGCACTGGCGGAATGTTACGTGATATCACGTACTTATACGTTTGTGACTATTATACAGCGCCATCTATCACAAAGCGGAAAAAGTGGTCCAACTAAAACATTCATATTTCTTTAGTTACTACACGAATATGCAATAAAAAATGGGGTTTCTATTTTTTAAAAAACGCAGTTGATATCCGTTTGACCTATGGCAGCCCTATCTAGCAGGCCAACCATAGCGCCATCTGGTTTCCCCCTTCAAGCTAGACGAGTTTCGTTCTTTTAGTCTTTTCGTTTGATGCTTATTTCGTGAGATATTTGGCCTGGTCGCTATTAACGGACCACCCTGTTTACATATGTTCAGACCACCAATTCGGGATTTGTGTCAGTGCATTCCATGCATAGCTTCCACACCCAGATCGCACAATTTTCCGCTGATTAAGAAATCATTGTGAGCCATTTAGTAACTAGACACTTATCCCATCTGCGAAGACCTTTACTTGAAAACTCTACAAAAATAGAGGAAGCTGATATTTCTACTCGCGAATACCCATGTTTGTTCTATAACAGATTCCAAACCATCCTTATAATTTGCAAAGTCCACTAAGGTGCTTCTGATGTCTGGAGAACCAGCAAACGTGTCCTCCACCATTCTTTCAACTGCTAGATGCACTCAGCACACACCACAATCGATCTTCTCTCAACCACATAAAGATGTGAAGAATCAGCCAATTGGACAATTTACCTGGGAAGGAATAATGGTCCAGCGCAAACACATGTCCATATTGAATCTTCTCACATTTCTACGTAATCACGAAAACTGTCCAACACATACTACATATTAGTCCGCTATTCGGCAGTCTAGAGGACGACACGGTTAAGTCAACTACATTCCTGCATCCCAACAGGCCTCTCCATTCGGACGGCTCCTGCTACTAGAGGGAAACGTGAATCATTCCCGCCACAGGCCACTGCTGGCGCTGCGCCAAGCATGCATAGACAGAATCGCACTACGAAGTCGGCCACATATATATTTGGTCGCTATACTTACAATTAAATGCTATGATTGAAGTCTCAGTTCCACAACATTCGACAATGAGCGAAGTATCGTAAATACACCCTGCTGACAGCTATGGCTCTGGAAATAGAAATATCTCTACCATTCTTATGACTTGATATACTCTTCCCTTTGGTATCGCAGTATTCCCCGTCAAATCTATACCTTCCTTACGACTGGACATAGTCATTTCCTTTACACATGTTGGAACACATAGTCTCTAAGCTTGATGCTCAAGGTGAACCTATCACGCATCCCCTACTACTGAGTATAATACTTCACCAATAACTGATTGCTGGCGACACGACATAATACTGACGGAAAATCAGCGATGGGTGGACATGTCTCATACGTTTTTCTTGTGAGTCGTACAACTGTGTCTTAGAAAGAAGGGAGTAATCGCCTTACAAACCGCCCGATGTTAAAAACATGATTGCAACCAGTACTGTACGTTAGTCACAAGCGGTCTTGGTTCTACATTTGCATAGAAGAATCCGTGTTAAATGCTGCACTGGCTTTATAAAATGAGGTATAGCATTACCTCCGAATAAAGTGGTTTTTACAGACAAATACCGCGACACTGAATATAGAGTGTGATCACAAGAGTTTATATTATCAGCCCAACAGTGCAGTTGCCCGTCGCCAACGGTGCAGTCTTGTAATAAAACTACTGAATTTACTGTAGAAAGTGATTTGGCTAAGGAATAGGGTATGAAACCTGTATTTGCAACTCCCACAGGCCGCCGCTAGATATTTCTCCAGTATTTGTAACTCACTCTGTCTCGATGCCACGTCAGAGGTTCGGTGATACATCAACTGGGTTATAGGCGATGGTTGATTGAGAAGGATCACAAACAGTAGATGGTGTGCTGATTGAGGTTGTAAGAAATGTACACTAGCTTTCCAGAGCTCTAGTGCTATGCTTTCCGGTAGAAATGCTGTTTCGGATTTGGAATCGAGTCTTTCCATTCAACCACATATCTGCATTGTATACGATAGAGAAGTCTTTTAATGATTACAGCCACTAGTGAATCATATTTCTGGCAGTCGCACATGTCGAAACGAGTCACCTTTTTCGAACCTATCTGCTACAGTAAAATTTTAGGTAGTCCCAGTGCCTCTTGCAACTGCCGCCATTTCTGCAGTTTTGCGCATGTGATCCCTCCAATTTAAATCGGAACTGAGCAGAAGTCTGCGAGAACTTTGTCTACCAGCTTCTGCAACCTGTGTAGAAACAGAGTGACCTGGGTTAGTGCTACAGGACCGTGTTTGGACCATTCAATGGAAATGAAAACAAGTTTTCTTAGCTCCGCCAACAATGTACGACGTGTAGAGTCAGTGCCAAACGAAACCTGCTCCTGCAACACGAGGTAGCATAAAAGACAGTATGGAAACTGGGTGAAGGATGAGGATTTTGCTACTGCATTGTGGTGTGCCCTCAAACTTCATACAGATACTGCAGTCCGAAGCAGATCCACGTCCTTCACGACCCATTCACGTCTATCACCCCAACAAGCTATTTTCGTTATTCTATACCATCCAAGAGAGAAAAATTACAAACTATAAAACCTCCTCTAACTTCATCCGATAGAGAACTCGATAATATTTTTTACGCACCTCTCCCCTCCCACATATAGAAAACAAATACAGTCTGCATGCTGGCATCAAGCACATGTGACGATCCTATTAAATATACAGCTATTGATCCATTGCATTAACCAGTGTAAAGTTGCGTCGGCTGTACTGTAGAAGGATGACGGTAACCCGCAAACTATACTGTAAGTCCAAGAGATCCTCCCTGTGACCCTGTGTCGTTATTTAAACATTGTTTATTTCTGCTGCAACACGCTTTGTACTCTGCCATACATTTTGTTTTTTCTGCCACGACTTCGAGGTCTATGTTGTTACTGCTGCTGCCATAACACACCAGACATACTGGATGATTTTAAATAAAAGACAGTTACAACATAAGGAAACTCGAAGAGTTTGGTGGCGTTTTGGAGAGTTTCCAAACAGCTCTCTGAAGGTGACTGACGACCTCTACAATTAAACTCATTTCTCACAGTGACGGAATAGCTGATGGCTCTGCATTCCATTTCGACCGATTCCTCATACTGGAGTCATGTACGTGATCACTGCTCCAGTGCTAGGCATCCCCAGATGGTGTTGCCCCTCAACCGAAACTCTTTCTCCAATTCAAACACCCCTCCCGCCAGAGGTTCGAATCCTCCCTCGGGCATGGGTGTGTGTGTTGTCCTTATCGTAAGCTAGTGTAACTAGTGTCTAAGTCTAGGGCTGATGACCTCAGCAGTTTGGTCCCTTATGAATTCAGACACATTTCTTGAACAACTCAAACAAGCGATGTCAGTCAATCATTATGTGGTAACTAACAGTGTACCAGTGGACGGGTGGGATGGAAAAGACACCGTCAATGTACTGTAATAATAAACTTCACAGTGGTTAGTACGACCCGGGTTCGATTCCCGGCGGGGTCAGGGATTTTCTCTGCCTCGTGATGACTGGGTGTTGTGTGCTGTCCTTAGGTTAGTTAGGTTTAAGTAGTTCTAAGTTCTAGGGGACTGATGACCATAGATGTTAAGTCCCATAGTGCTCAGAGCCATTTGAACCATTTGTTAGTATGAACAATTATAGCAATTTTACAGTAATTTCAACACCAACCAGTGACGTGACAGAAGATGGGATAAGTTTCTAGTTACTCAGTGGCTCACAATGAATTCCTTGTCAGGGGAAAATTGTGTGATCTGGGTGGTGGAAGCAATGCATGGAATCCACTGACACAAACCCCTACTTGGCGGTCTGAATATATGTATATAAAAGACGCCACTGTATGTTGGCTGGATTTACAAGTATCGAAAATACCAAAACGTTTCGTGGAAGTAGTGAAATCGATAAACCGAAAGGACTCTAGAGCTTTTATAAATTGTAATTACATCATTTATTCATCGACAAATACGTAATGGCGGGAGACTTTTTTGCAGTGCGAAAATGACACCCAGCTGGTGCAAGTGTGGACATATCACTTTTTTATGCACCTGTAATTGATAGTCTGAGATTTTATGCTGCTGCTTGAATGTTAAGGTACCATGGCTTATGATCAGACATATATTTGAGGGAAGTAATAAAACTACTGTTCACATAAAAACAAAAAATTACGTATGTCTAGTCATAATGGAAGGATAGATTGGACATGGTGAATTGTGATTTCAGTGCACTGAGATGTATATCCGAACATAAATGGTGATTGATTTATTTCGTATACAGCTACACGATATAGCAATGCAAGTGTTCAACTGGACCTGCTATAGTTTACAAAGAGGGCGGGCAATACGGCTGTAACAATAAGTTCCCTCTTCGACAGCCCTAAGCTTACCCTCTCATTTTCCTTGTTCTGTCGCTAGTGATATTGGTCACAGTACTCCACGCATGTCGGTAATGTCTTTCCAAGCATTACATCTGCGGGTACAGTAGTCATTATCACACAGTGCTAGATGCATGTCCTTCATAACACTTCTTTGAGAGAGTCTTGGCAGGATGCAGCACCTTCCAGAGGCGCTGATTCGAAGACTTTGACAGATCATTACGTAGGACTGAGGAGAATCGAGACATATAGCCAGTGTGAGTGTAGGCATACCATAATTTTTTCGGGCGCTGTACAGATACAAAAGGTAATGCCACTGTTTGTGTAAAGTATGTATATATTGCAGTGTAATGTTACTATGGCTTATGTTGTTTCTTGACCAGAGAAAATAAGTGTGTGTCCTATCGTGAGGGACGTATAGATTCAGCATATCAATAGCTGTGAGTGCACTATAGATACTGAGACTCGTTCCAGGGCCACAGCTGTCAAGAGGAGACATTACCTGTACGTCGAACAGTGTCAGACTGCAGCAGCAATCGCAATATTTAATTGTAGTTACACAGGTTCCCAATATTCTTGTGAGACTTGTATGTGTTTGATGATCTGTAGACAACTTTTGTGGGGTTTAACTGTCAGTGTAATGTGGCGATTTTTACAATATAGTTTTGCCACTGGAAGTCTCATCTGCAGAAATAAATGATAGACAGTGCTACCACACCAACAGAGGCAGCAGTTTGACAGGTAAATTCAGTGACGAATACGCTGTCCCGCTAGGATTCAACCTTTGTTATTCTGGGAAGCAATGCAACAGGGGAGAGAACCTTTTAGCGCTATGCAAACATCTCTCTCAGCACTGGACCTGCACCACAGCTATGCGTCATCAGGCCAGCAACGGTGCCTAGGTGAACACGTATTTCGACAGGAATTTCTTAGGTGTCAAGCATAAAAGGGATGCCAGTATAAGGCTCAGCAGCTGACGGACGCATCGTCACTTTGCGGAGGCTGCCATTGTATCCCTACTAAAGAAGAAAATGGCTCTGAGCACTATGGGACTAAACATCTGAGGTCATCAGTCCCCTAGACTTAGAACTACTTAAACCTAACTAACTTAAAGACATCACACACATACATGCCCGAGGCAGGATTCTAACCTGTGACCATTGCAGCAGCATGGTTCTGGACTGAAGCGCCCTAGAACTGCTCGGTCACAGTGGCCGGCAATACCCTGGCTCTTGGGGGCGTGTGCAGTCAGCGGCATAGGCATCGAGTGGCGGGATATGTTTTTTATTAGCGATCTTTTGGTAAAACTATATTCCATTGATTTCACTGACCAATAGGATGGTGTGAATTAAAACAATAACAACCCCATTCATGTGAAGAATATCGATTTAATTAATTTGCATAAATGTTTTATACCAACGTGGTGTTAGCAGCACAGTAGTTAAGTGGAGGGTGTGCATGAATGGGTGACATGGAGCACAACAGCAAGTTAAGAGCAGAACACTAGGCTAATTTGCATAATGTTTATGTGAAACGCAGTACAATAGGTGGGTGACAAAGAAGAATGCACCACATATAGCGTTCAAATGCACGTGAAATTCGAAAAGTGGTGGGAGGACATAAATAATTACTTAATTTGGTATTGAAGCCGGTACAATTGTTTAAGGAAATGTGGGTGTCAAGGAATACCACTTAACAGAACAATAGGTTAAGTGCCAACAAAGGGCTGAACATTAGTTAAGACGCACAGAGTACAGTGCTAACCATTACGTTATGCAACATATTTGCCCCATGTAATTACTTCTTAAAAGACCTACATGTTTCCAAACAGCATAGAATGATGAGCAAGACAAATCCAACCCCCACAAACTGGATTTTTTATAAATAAGCAATATACCCTTGAATTTCCTGTTATGAGATCCTTCCTCTCCATCAAAGACCCACCAGTTTCCATATATTCCATACACTGTTTTGAATCACCTTAATTGTTTAAATAAACAATATTCCACACATTTTCTAAATTGTTTAAACAATATTCCATACACACAAATTCTTTAACTAAATAAATAAACTATATTCCATGCACTGCCATAAATAATTAAATAATATTAACAGAATCTTCTGTCGGTTCTTGGTAGAACAACATTATAATAATAAATGAAAAGCACCAGTTTGCTTTTGTTCTACAATATTATTTTTATTGCTAACCGGTTTTTGGCTTACAAGGCCATCTTCAGACATTTACTGAGTATTATCACCAAAGAAGTTAAATGTTAGCAGACAACATTGGAAGAGAAGTAACACATCTAGAGTGAAGTAGAAACATACAGTGAGTAACATCTTTGCAATGAAATAGTAAAAACTGAACAGTACATAAATAACAATGGAGTTGACAGGAAAACATTTAGCACAAAATAGGAATAGCATGACTACATAACAGTTTCTATTAATAAACTAAACTAATAAAATAAGATAAAATTGGTACTAGACAAGGCTGCATCAAGAGGTATGAAACATGGAGAGTGATACATAACCAATTAAGAAAGAAGAGACAGTTGTCAATGTAAATACAGAATGCATGAGGAACTTAAGCAATATCAATAAGATAAACAGAAATTAGTAAATGCAGGAAAATTGAGGTGTTTGAGGGAACCTACAGTTTGAGAGTGTGATGGTACTGCATTTTAACATTAACATTATAATCAAAGCAGTGGCTGTATACCAGTTTACATTAAATAAATGAGCAAAGTAAAATATGAACAGTATTTGATGAGACAACTACAAGGGGAGTTAAACATGGACAGTAATACAAGTACAAGTTAAAAGCAAACCCTTAACTATTGAAACTTCAGCATATGTGGAATACAAAGACAACTGCAACAAATAAAACAACTTAATGACTACAGGAAAATGGGACTATGTAGGAAGAGAGAGTGTGGGAAGTAATGAACAACAAAGATGATTATATGAAGTTTAGGAGAGGGGAAGTGTTGAGTTGTGTCTGGTCATTTAGGATGAGATCTGGACTGTGAGCAAGATGTTTGTTAATTTCCAGAGCTTCCAGCAGGTTGAGTTTATGGCCTTTGTTTGCTAAGTGAAGTACATGGGAGACTGGCTGGTAGTTGTGACTCTCACTCAGTACGTGCTCAGCAAATGCGGAGTCTGAATTCTGCAACCTCCAGCTGCGTTCATGTTCAGCCAGCCTAGTTGATACGTCTCTGCCTGACTGACCAATGTAAAATTTGTCACAATCAGAACAGGTGATTTTGTATACCCCACTGTTGGCTAATAACTGGATATTGTCTTTGCTATTAAAAACACACTGGGCTGTAGTGTTCCTGACATAGTAGGAAACAATATACTTTCAGGATTTCAGTGCTTTGGCTACAGTCTGTGATAACTGACCTAGAAATGGTAGAGTACACCATTTCTTGCAGACAGTTGATGGGGAAGCAGGTGGGGCATAGAGGAGGGATATAATTTTCCGTTTTTGTTTTCTGTGCAAGATGTGGTCAATAAGAACTGGATTGTAGCCATTGGATGAGGCAATAAATTTTATTGTATCTAACTCTGCTTTAAAATCATCTTTGGACATGGGGATAGATATGAGACGGTGTACCATTGAGTGGAAAGCTGCATGTTTGTGAGCTATGGGGTGTTGTGAGCAAGAAGGTATTACTGTGTCTGTAGTTGTTACTTTTCTGTAAATTTTGAAACAATGTGTGTGTGTACTGCTGTCAATGGTGAGATCTAAGAAGTTTATGGATTTGTTGCCAATTTCCATAGTGAACTGGATATTTTTATGTTGACTCTTTAGGTTTTTCAAGAATGTGTTGAGTTGTCTTGTAGTACCAGTCCACATACACAGGACATCATCTACAAATCTAAACCAGTATTTGATGTTTGCACTCAAAGGTTCTGTTTTTAGAAAATTTTGTTCAAAATGGTCCATAAATATTTCAGCCAACAGTGGACTAAGAGGGGAACCCATAGCTAAGCCATCTAATTGTTTATAAAGATTACCTTGGAACTGGAAATAGTTCTGTGCAAGGCAGGTCTGTGTAGCCAGTCTCAAGTCATTCAATTCCATAGGATTGACAATAGACTTGTGCATCAGCTCTGTCAGAATGTCAATACATTCTACTACTGGTATGTTAGAAAACAAACTGCTGACATCACAGGATACTAATTTATCACTGTGTGAGACAGATATACCTTGTAACTTGTTTACTAGGTCCACAGAGTTTGAAATACCATGCTTTGGTTTGAATTTAGTCTTGCTCTTAATTAGGACATCAAGTTTACTGGCTAGTTTGTAAGATGGAGCAGTGAATGATGATACAACTGGACGAATAGGAACATCTTGCTTATGCAGTTTAGGAAGCCCGTACATTCTAGGAGGCACTGGGTTCATATTAGTTAACAGTTTTACTTCAAAATCAGAGAATATGCTTTTGCATGAAATGATTGCATATTTAACAACCTCTTTGAACAACTTAGTAGGGTCTTTAGGAAGGACTTGGAAGCCTGTGGTATTCAGAAAATCATTAACTTTATCCACATAATCACATTTGTTCAAAAACACAATACTGTTGCCTTTATCAGATTTTGTGGCAATGATACCTTGGCGTTGTAATTTCTGTTTTAAGGACTTGAGGGTGTGAAAGTCAATCGACCGTGGGATGTTACACACGAATTTGGTTTCGTTCTTTAGTGCATTGGCAACTATATATTTTGCAGTGGTCTCTTTCGTTAAGGCATATTCAATATCAACTTTCATAACATCCAATTGTTTTTCTGATGGAGGGTGGGGAGGAGCATATTTAAAACCTTTTTCAAGCACTTTTTGTTCCTTTGGGGACAGAACCAAGTTCGATAAGTTAATTACACGTTGCGAAAAATTTTGTATACAGTTTGAGGTTAGAGGTTCACTCATCTTCCTAATCATAGATAATTTCTTGTTCTGCCGCAAAAATACGTCGTGAATAAGATCACTTACACTTTGACGAACATCTCGATCGAAAACATCGAACTCACACGGGTGTAACTTAGATGTGATTGCCATATGCACCACTTTTGGATGTGTACACACGTTGTCACGAACACGATACCATTTCTTCATTTCTTCCTTTATCCACGTGTATCTTGCGACGTCAACGGCTTTGTTTGCTGCGGCGGATGTTCCTCTTGACTTTATGGAGACGTATTTTGGCGTAATTTTGCGTTGCAAACACTATTTGTTAAACCAAATGTGTTGTGTTGATTTAGCTTTTTGTCTCAGTAATCTACTATAAAAGACGGTTAATTGTGCTGTTGTGGAACCTCAATTTTGTTGGTGACGGAAGCCCTGTATCGCTCTGTAACTACAAATGACCTAAAATAAAGGTCCAGTCGAAGATTATTTGTCCCCCTCTCATTTTATACATGTGTCTTGCGTAAGTAAGTAGTGCGATAACTTTAACGTCACCTGTCCGAGATGCGCCTTCCTCAAGCCTGCCCCCAAAAATGTTTTTATTAAGCTGTTGATATCTACCTAGTAGGCATCCTGATAGACTGTGCCACTGATCTGTGCTGCAGGAGGGCTTAAATCCCAGAATAAAGAAAGAAGCTGTTTATTCGAAAGGAACAGTAGAGGGTATTTAACGAATAATGGGGATCGACCTGTATGTTAAGAGTAAGTGCAGCTATGGTACGAGTCGGAAACTGTTATGATACGAGAATTCAAACGCTAAGTCTTCATTGCTAATGATAAGTGGACGGAAGGTAGCCACATGAATGTGGACATTAAGCGAAAGGATAGTGAACACAAGAGCACTTCAAATAAAATTTTTGTTTGAGTCTTCAGGCTTCTGACCGGTTTGGTGCCACACACCACTATTCCACACCTGTGCCAACCTGTTCATCTTACAGTAGCACTTGCAACCTGCATCCTCAGTTGTTTGCTCGATGTGTTCCAATCACCTTCTGCAGTTTTTCCCCTCTACAGCTCCCTCTAGTAGCATGGAAGACTTTCCTTGATGTCTTAACATATGTCCTATCATCATGCAAATTCTTTTTGTCAAAGTTTTCCTCAAATTCCTTTCCAAGCCGATTCTGTGCAGAATCTCATCGATCCTTATCTTTTCACTCCACTTAGTTTTCAAGATTCTTCTTTATCATCACGTCTCAAATGCTTCGATTCTCTTCTCTCCTGGTTTTCCCACATTCCATTTCTCAGTATCACACAATGCCATACTACAAACAAAAATTCTCAGAAATTTCTTCCACAAATTAAGACCTGTATTTGATAGTAGTAAACTTCTCTTGGTCAGGAATTCCATTTTTTTTCAGTGTTAGTCTGCTTTTAATGTCCTCCTTAATCCGTCCGTCATGGGTTATTTTGCTGCCTAGGTATTAGAATTCCTTAATTTCATTTACTTTATAACCATCAATCCTGATATTAAGTTTCTCAGGGTTCTCATTCCTGCTACACCTCATTACTTTTGTCTTTCTTGGATATACTCTCCATCCATTTCTGTGCTCATTAGACTCTTCATTCCCTTCAGCAGATCCTGTAATTCTTCTTCACTTACTGAGGGTGACAAAGCCATCAGCGAATTGTGTCGTTGATATCCTTTGATCTTGAATTTTTATCCCACTCCTGAACCTTACTTTTATTTCCAACATTGCTTCTTCCATGTACAGATTGAACAGTAGGAGCGAAAGGCTACTACATCCTTGTCTTACGCCGGTTTTAATCCGAGCACTCCGTTCTTGGTCGTCCACTCTTATTATTTCCTCTTGGTATTTGTGCATATTGCATATTATCTCTCTCTCTATATATCTCACCCCTAATTTTCTCAGAATTTCAAATATCCTACACCATTTTACAATGTAGAACGCTTTTTGCAGGTCGTCAAATCCATTATCAATGGCAATGTCTGAATTACTTTTCTGCTGCCTTTACCTTTCATAAAGCCAAATTGACTGACATCTAACATATCTTCAATATTCTTTTCCACCTTATGTATGTTATTCTTGTCAGCATCTGGGATGAATGAGCTGTTAAGCTGATTGTGAGATAATTCTCACACTTCGCAGCTCTTGCAGTCTTCTAAACTGTGTTTCTGTGAAAGTCAAATGATACATCCCCAGATTCATACAACCTACAACCAACGTGAATAGTCGTTTTGTTGTCACTTCCTCCAATGATTTTCAAAATTCTGTTGGAGTTTTATCGGTCGCTTTAGCCACATTTAATCATAAGTCCTCTATAGCTCTTTTGAATTCTGAATCTCATATTGGATCCCCCATCTCTTCCAAATCGACTCTTGTTTCTTATTTACCACATCAGACAAATTTTCCACCTCAAAGAGGCCTTCAATGCACCCCTTCCACCTATCCGATCTCTCCTCTCCATATACCAGTGGTAGTCCCGTTACACTCTTAATGTTACCACCCTTGTTTTCAATTTCACTGAAGGTTGTTTTGGCTTTCCTGCATGCTGAGTCATTCCTCCCGACAATCACTTCTTTTTCGATTTCTTCACATTTTTCACGCAGCTGTTTCATCTTAGCTTCTGTGTACTTCCTATTTATTTCATTCCTCAGTGACTTGTATTTCTGTATTTGTGAATTTCCCTTAACAGTTTTGTACATACTTTTTTCGTCGATCAGCTGAAGGTTTTCTTCTGTTACCTATGGTTTTTTCGCAGTTAGCTCCTTTGTACCTATGTTTCTCTTTCCAACTTCTGTAATTACCCTTTTTAGAGATATCCATCCCTCTTAAACTGCATTGCCTACTGAGCTATAGACATCGAGAACTTAAACTATATCTAATCATCCCTTACTACTTCTGTATCCCCCACTTCTTTGTGTATTGATTCTTCCTAACTAGTCTCTTAAGCTTGAGCCTACTCTTAATCACTACTATATTGTGATGTAAGTCTATAACTGCTATCGGGTATGAATTACAATCCAGTATCTTATTTCACTGTTTGACCATGATGTAATCTAACTGAAATCTTCCCGTATCACTCAGTCTTTTCCAATTATACCTCCTCCTCCCACTCAGTTTGTTGCTGAAGAACTGCTGAACTGCTACACTATTGACACTTGTGGCAAATGTCGCTAGTTATAAGCAGAGGCCCAACACAAGCATGCTTTTAAGTACAGTGAACATTTACTGATAGAGCTACACTATATAATCAAAAGTATCTGGACACGCCCAAAAGCATACGTTTTTCATATTAGGTGCATTGTGCTGCCACCTACTGCCAGGTACTACATATCAGCGACCTCAGTCATTAGGCATCATGAGAGAGCAGAATGGAGTGCTCCATGGAACTTACGGAGTTCGAACGTGGTCAGGTGATTGGGTGTCACTTGTGTTATACGTCTGTATGAGAGATTTCCAATCCCCAGGTCCACTGTTTCCGATATGATTGTGAATTGTACACGTGAAGGGACATGTAGAGCACAAAAGCGTACAGGCCGACCTCGTCTGTTGACTGACAGAGAGCGCCGACAGTTGAAGAGGGTCCTAATGTGTAGTAGGCAGACATCTATCCGGACCATCAGCAGGAATTCCAAACTGCATCAGGATCCACTGCAGTTATGTGGGCGATTAGAAAATTTGGATTTCATGGTTGAGCAGCTACTCAAAAGCCATTAATCACGCCGGTAAATGCTACAAAAGTCTGGCTTGGTGTAAGGAGTGTAAACATTGGACGATTGAACTGTGACGAAACGTTGTGTGGAGTGACGAATCACGGTACACAATGTGGCGATCTGATGGCAGGGTGTGGGTATGGCGAATGCCCAGTGAACATCATCTGCCAGCGTTTGTAGTGCCAACAGTAAAAATAGGCGGTAGTGTTATGGTGTGGTCGTGTTTTTCATGGAGTGGGCTTGCACACCTTGGGGTTTTGTGTGGCACTATCACAGCACAGGCCTACATTGATGTTTTAAGCACCTTCTTGCTTCCCACTGTTGAAGAGCAATTCGGGGATGGCGATTGCATCTTACAACACGATCTAACACCTGTTCAAAATGTATGGCCTGTGGCGGAGTGGTTATACAACAATAACATCCCTGTAATGGACTGGCCTGCCCTGAGTACTGTCCTGAGTCCTACTGAATATCTTTGGGATGTTTTGTAATGGCGACTACGTGCCAGGCCTCATCGACCGACATCAATGCCCCTCCTCAGTGCAGCACTCTGTGAAGAATGCGCTGCCATTCGCCAAGAAACCCCCCAGCACCTGACTTAATCTGCGAGAGTGGAAGTTGTCATCAAGGCTAAGCATGGGCCAACAGCTTATTCAATTTCAGTATTACCAATGGAGGGCGCCACGAACTTGTAAGTCACTTCCAGCCAGGTGTCCGGATAGTTTTGATCACATAGTGTATCTGTCAACAGCTTGGTGTAACGTTTGGCATCAACTAACAGCGAGGAACTCATCTGAGACTAGAAGGCCGGCTGGAGTAGCAGAGCGGTTCTAGGCGCTACAACCTGGAACCGCGCGACCGCTACGGTCGCAGGTTCGAATCCTGCCTCCGGCATGGATGTGTGTGATGTCCTTAGGTTTAAGTAGTTCTAAGTTCTAGGGGACTGATGACCTCAGAAGTTAAGTCCCATAGTGCTCAGAGCCATTTTGAGACTAGAAGACAGACTATCAGATGTCGACCACTTCTATCACCATCGTGTCAGTTCTCATTTTTCGGTGACCTGGAGGTTCTTAAATGCTCAGGTGATCCTAAGTAGTGGGGCAAAGACAGCTGTGAGCCATTCTTTTGTGCGGGTTGTATGCATTCAGAGACAAATTATCCTGTTCAGCCTCCCCTTAATCTACTGTTTTTCTAGTTGAGTTATGAAGCCCTGAGGTCAATTTATAACCTCTCAGGATTATCCACCCTTCTAAGAAACCACTACTCCTCCCTCTCCCCCTCCTCCCCCACCAATCTTGTAAAAAAGACACTTTTTACTACCAGTCCCCATTTCAGTTTTAAGCCTTCTTTGGCCCCTCCTGCGAAATTGTCCAGCCCTCCCTGCTCCTCCACCACTTGCCCCTCCCCTTAGAGGGACTTGGATTGTTTTCCACACTCCGCCACACCTCCGCTACCCCACTTTCTACCCACACTTTCTGCCAACCTCATATCCCCTTTTTCCAGTCGCGTGTATATGTTCACTTCAAAGTGTAAGGACCAACTGCTCTAGTCTGCAATGCCAACACCAGAAGATTCTTGTAACCATCCTACATCTACCCCATCCCATCAACCTTTTCCAGTACCCTGAATCCCCTTGTCAGTTGTTGGGAAAAAGGCTGGAGTGGGAGGTACTCTATTTTTAGTGGGGTGTTAGACAGAGATGAGTCTGGTAAGTCTATTATCTGTAGGCATACAGCAGAGGGCTGTGTTCATAGCACCCTACAGTGGAGGGAGGTGATGATGGAGGAGTGTAGGGGGAATATGTTTCACCAAATAATGATGTAACAGGATGGACAGAGGATGCATTTTGCAAATCATACAGACCACAGCCTGTGCTGAAGCTTTTCATGTTGTTTTTTTTTGTTGAAATGGCCAGTTAGTCCACAATACAGGAAACAACTTCATCCTATTCCACTACCTTAGACTGAATGAAGCAGAGGTGCACACCTTGGTGGGTGGGACTCAATGACGATACGTTAGTTGGGTTTTTCTCTCCTTTCAAATTGTGTGGATGTATACTATCATCTTGCTATGTGCTGTAATTCACAATACCAGTCGAATATGGTGGAGAATTGTTCTACAGCTCCTACCAATCTATAAGTCCATAGCTGCTGAGGAACTTGTACACATATATATGGAAACACAGAACTGTCACTTAAGTGTAGGACGAATTGCCTCTTACAGAAATACAAATGAAATAGCTGCCCAGAGAATTGTACACTGATATGTAGTAAGATGCAATAGGACAGCAAACTATCACTGAAGTGAAGGAAGGTCAGTACATGCTTCCGCAACTGTTGAAAAATGCCTCACTGCTCTAAGTGTACCTCAAATTTGTCATGAATAAAAAAATACCATTCATAAAGAATGGAGCATAATGCAACACATGCACTCTAAATTGAGTAAAATCATTGTAGTAACACATCTACCACTGAAACTGATCCCAAAATATATCATAAGGAGAGAGTGTTAGCAGTTAACCATGTAATCACCTTGATGTGCGAATATAGACTAACAAGTTTAGAGCCAATTTTACCTCGCTGCCTCCCTCTCCTCATCTTGTAGACAGGGATACCGATTTTTCAGGTCTATTCTATCATGTCGCTGATGGCACAGAAAGAGATCCTGATGAAACTCTTTCTAAAATGTAACATCTGATCACACAAACAACTTCCTCCACTCACTGTCCATCCTCTTTACCACTGCACCACACCACCTATTGTAGTGTAACGACTTATAGATTTGGTTAAATGATTTTCATTTGACATATGACCATGTGTAGACTTCGTCACCTACGTCAGTTACAACCCACTTAAAAATTATTTATATTCTTTTTAAATTGTCTCAGAATGGTTCTTGAACGAAACACTAAAACATCATTTGAGTCGTATGCGCAGAATTACGTCTCAGTCCAATTGGTTTGCGTAAACGTTTTCAATTTTTAGATGTCGTTTGTTTCTCCTCAGAAATTATATTGATACACGTTATCTGATTTAATCGATATTAGGATCACATTGAATAAACTTTTTGAGATTCAAAGTCGCGCTGAACGCTGTCAAAATTCAATAATCTTGTCAAATATATTATTAATTCATTCACAAAATTCTTCATAAATAAATCGTCGGAACACGTATTTCAACTTTAGTAGCATCCACTAGTTTATTATCTTCCAACATACAGACGTGAACCTGAGCCTTGACGAGACAAAACTAACATTTTCAATAAGATTAATCTTCCTATGATATCATTGTTGTACAAAACATTACAAATTCTCAGTTATTTAATTTTTAGAAGCACGACGCAACAACTCGGTTTCAGGATCTTCTGTTGCTCTTAGGCTGTAGACCCGCGACGTATAGTGGCCAGCAATTTTCTCTCCGGTCCTGGCAACGAAGATGCTGTCTCCATTCGTTGCGCCGCCCTCTCCGTACATGAAACATAAAAAAATACAAAAACTTTAGACACTTCACAACCATTACAAATATTACAAAAATACTTAAACAAAACTAAATTAAACTTATATTCACCTGCAAACTGGGCTGACACTGGTGGATGGGTGACGCTTCAATTTCGTCCCACTACACTATGATATCACAGGAATTGTAAAATCAAAAATGGCTATAAATAGTCCATTTGCAGTACCCTATCAAATTAATTGTTTAAAAATATACAGGAGGCAAACAGATTGTTTAAAACACTCATCATCACTTTCTTTGTAATAATACATTTATGATGTCTTGACATTTGAGAATTACATTCATACATTTGCAGATCAAGTAAATAAATTTCCAACACAAACAGATCATAGCGCTAAAAATATCTGACATCTTTTATAGATCAATTTTTGACAACACAAGCACACTCCCTTTCCACATTTCCACAAAATGTATCTGACCAAACAACAACCTTCCATTCACGCACACTCACCATCATTAAATGCATGCCATCAAGCCAAATGCAAGAGTGCTGTGAGCCACAGTTGTGCTGGCCATGCCAGCAGTCACTCATCCATCTCCAGGTATCAGCATGCCAGCCGTACCAGATGCTCAGAGGCAGGAAGGGACTTACCATGACTGCCCAGCTGCCATGTTGGGGGGAATAATCGTTCAGACAAACACTCGCCATTTGAATCTTGTGAAATTTCCACATCAACTTCGGCGAATACATGCTATCGGTTTCTGTCGCTGCTAAACCAGCATACTGACTAGTTCACTAATCAGCCATCCAGAATGCACCACGAGCACCACCTTGAGGACCTGTCCCCACGGCTGTGGGCAAGAGTTGACTAGCCAGAGCCTATATTTTGCAGCATAATGCGAGATAAGCAAGTGTGGCTTGGACGTATAGTTGTGACTGCTGTTCGACTCCCATATAGACTCTTCAGGCGATACCTTTTTTTTTTTTTTTGCTGTGTATGCTATTGACAAACTACAGTTGACTACACTTAAGTCTACTGCAGAAGGGTTATACTGCTGCCAACATACAGTTGGGATAAGGACCACGAAGATAATATATGAGAAAGTAAGCTCATATGGAGGCATACAGCAGCCATTTTCCCCTCACTCTGTTTGCGAGAGGAATAGAGAAGGAAATGTCTGGTAGTGGTACAGCATACCCTCAGCTGTCCACCTTAGAATGCCTTGCAAAGTATGCTTAAGGTCTAGATGTTAAGTCAACCTATTAAGATGAGAATCCATCCATTTGTAGGCACACAAAACTCACAGAAGATTGTTGTCTCTTATTTGTCAAGAAAATAAAAGACAGAACTTCTGCTGCTGATTGTCTCTCAGAGAAAAGATTTGTGTTAGTCTCTAATTTTCTCATTGCAGTCACTTCACGAAACATATGTTTACTCACAACATTTAAAAGAAACATTATAGAACTCACCTCTCAACTCCCCTTTCGTCAGAGCAACGCTTCTCTACGATATTCTCATGAATCTTGCAGTCTTTGATATACAGCATAGCATTTGAATCCACCTGATTTCGATGAGTAAGAGACGCTCCCTCCCCCCACCCCTCCAAATCACAGACTCCTGCTATTCCCTTGAACATCAGGTTCCAATAGCACTTCCATTATTTAGAAGGCTGTCTAGTCCTCCATACGTCACTGACTAGGTAGAGAGCTATCACAGTGAGGGAAAGAGTTTGTTAATGCATAGTATGAAATTCACAGTGGTGTATACTGTATTATTCATCAGGGATCTATTATTCACGTATATGGCGAATAAGGCTGTAGTTTTTAGTAGCACATTTGTTAATAGTGGGATGGAGCCCCCCACACAGCATATTTTACTTAAATACCCCCAACAAACGTTTGGAAACTATGCGACAGAATTTCATAAATAATTAATTTTTGTATATTTTGAATTCCACATTTATCGCAAGCAAATCCTGTTGGAGTATGTATACTACCTTTCACTGAACTTTCATTGATCTTAGAATGAGTGAGTAGCCAAAATCATGAACAGCACATCTCCATCTCAATGCTCCCACTATCTTAAGCAAATAATACCACAGATCTACTTTCGCTCCACTGCAGTGCATACCACTTCCTTCAGACCATGAGTGTCCATGGCACTTCGTTGCTTTGGAGTAATGTCCGGTGATGGCTCATGAGCTGTTAATTTTGGCTGAACAACACGAAGCTCATTGAGCATTGATGCACTAACACTGTTGTTGTCGAAGATGGGAATGCCAAGACAAAATGTTTCATGCTTCGCCATATATTGCCCCTTCATATTTATGTCAGTCTGCTGCACAGCTTCCCCCACTCTACTGGAATGAGCCCCACCCTTATATCTCACTATACATTCCCAATTTCCATTACAGGTCTGAGATCATTTTCAGCTGCTATCCCAACATTAACATACATAGACCCACTTGCGTTTAAATGATATGTACTGGGGATCAATAAAATCAATTCAACAGCTCAGCACTACATAGCTGCTGTCTACCAATGCTGTGAGCTCGCATATGTTCATGTTACATGATTGATCTTTGAAACAGAAGCGTCATGTGGATGTTGCTAAGATTGTGTAGGTTGGACTACATCCAAATCTGTTACAGAAAAGAAAAATCTCTGGGAAAGGCTACGTATTTCTCCTGGAATCATAGGGGTGGATTAGAGTATGTATGGAAGTATATAAACAATTGTTTAACTTAATAACAGTGTGAGACTGGGATGGATAGATAATCGATAGTAGTGGTGTGATGTACCCTACACCATAATTTAACAGCAGTGTGTAGTGTATTTGTTTTAGATGTGGGATGTTGGTATGTGATGGAGTTATCTGCAAACAGACAGGTGGACTTTTCATTGAATTGGTAGTTGGCCTGAACGTAAATAAATCTACTACACATTAATGGGAATAGTAATACTGTATATTTTCATTGGGAATATTAACTGCCATTAAATGCCTAGCAGCAAGCATCTGGAGCAAGCTGAAGTACTGTGCACATGTCAGGCTTAGGTTTATTTGCTGGAATATTAAGGAGAGCAAGCCAAGCACAAAGAACTGACACGTTGTGAACGAAAGTGTAAGAATATGTCAGTATCAAATTCCTCTCCATGAATTTTTAAAGCAGATTGTTATTTTCCCGCTACGATGTGATGGTTTAGGAGGCAAATGACTGCAAATCACGTCTGTATGTCACCTAGAGACTGCGGCACTACAGTTTGGACTTAGGTGTGGGAGGTACTAAAATGACTGCTGTTCCTGGAGGATACATTGACATTGACTTGGTCTGGCTTGTACTTGTTGGTTAACTGGCTGTCATTATACAATAGTTGTATAAGCATGTAAGTATGGGTTTGTTCTAAATAAATAACTAGCACTATATGATAACAAAGGGAAGTCCCTCAGGAGGGTAGGCATATGGGGGTAAAAACTCGGCAATGCTGTGGTTAAGGCCCAAATTTCCCCTTACTCTTGCAGCAGCCCTGAATTACGTGTGGAGGTGTGAGGCTTTTGCACCATGTAACAGAACCCGACGATTCCACGTGTTACCAATTCGTCTATGTATTTCAAATGTCCAACTTGAGTATAATCGAACCTTTTTTAAAGTTACATAGGAGGGAAACCAGTACCTTTTAACTACAAACATGACAATATTTAGCCGGTTGACTCGCTAATATTGCTGAATACGAAAGTAATATTGTACAGAATAATTTACATATAGTTCTGTAGCGTTAGCCGCATTACAGAAAGTGAATCCGTTTCACAGTAGGATTTACGGCCACCCCGTGCGTGTATCACTGCTACTGCCAGACTGATATACAAAAAAGAAGAACATTCGCCCCTCCCATGCTGACTACGTGTCGATCCTCAGAAAAATACAGCTTTTAGTTCACGCAGTAGAGAATTTTCATTAAATTCCACAACATTACAGTGTTGGGTTGGGTTGTTTTTTTTTTTTTGGGGGGGGGGGGG
Source organism: Schistocerca serialis cubense (assembly GCF_023864345.2). Classification (NCBI taxonomy): domain Eukaryota; kingdom Metazoa; phylum Arthropoda; class Insecta; order Orthoptera; family Acrididae; genus Schistocerca; species Schistocerca serialis. The sequence goes on along the minus strand of NC_064638.1, from coordinate 602,732,261 downwards.
GGGAGATCAAACAGCATGGTCATCGGTCTCAACGGATTATGCAAGGATGGGGAAGGAAATCGGCCGTGCCCTTTCAAAGGAACCATCCTGGCATTTGCCTGGAGCGATTTAGGTAAACCACGGAAAACCTAGATCAGGGTGGCTAGACGTGGAACTGAACCATCGTCCTCCCGACTGCGAACGCAGTGTGCTAGCCACTGCGCCACCTTGCTCGCTATTACAGTGTTTTTACTAACATTAGAAACAGTCTCCAACACATATCTTGACACATGTTACCTAACAGAATACTATTATTAGCAGGGCACCTATTTACGCTTTAAACGTCTCTCCAAGGTGCATAATATGGTTCGTTTTTCAGGATTGGTACGCCACAAAAAACTTAATATCCTGGATTTGATTTTATCCTCTGAAAGAAAACTATAGTTACAAAGATTGTTTTGGTCGCCAGCTCTGAAGGAGCATTTTCAGTACTTTATTTCAGTTTATCTTTAAAAGTGCCAGAAGTAAACTCACTTTAAGGACATTTATGGCAACAATTTTACTTGGAAACAAGTTGTAAGCGAACTAAGATATTCTTACATGGCTTAATGGCTGCAATCTTTACTTTGAATAATTATGTAGAGTTAATATTCTGATAAAGCATATTTAAAGCTAAGGAATCTCATTAAATTGAACCTTAAAATGACATGTCAAAGTGACCTCACCTCTTGTCTCTTCAGTTTCAAAGTAAACAGTTGTTATTGGAATTTACTTTTATTTGACACTGTAAGAATGTCATGACACCAATCACTATGTTATTTTGCCCATACAAAGTGACACAAAATTTATATGTAACAAAATGGACAGCGAACTTGAGATCAGTATATGACTTTGGGACAATGGATCTAACCAATACTGTTAACAAAACTATATTGGAACTTTGGCAAACCATGGGGTTGACTGTAAAATTCTGATACACTGCTACAGAATGTTAATATGAAAACATCTTGCCTGGTTCTTTGCAGTCGTATTGGTGCGGAAGTTCGCGCTTGCTGTATGAAAATTTGGACAGGCTCTTCAAGTCTTCAGCAATGGAATTAATAACTACCACCCACGTGCAGTACCAATGTTAAGTTGTTGTATCATCGGCTCCATATCACCTCATATAAAACCTGTTGGTTGTTCTAGCCTTCCTATACAAAATAACTGAAGACAAGGTCAGGTACTGCAAACCACTGCCACACCAAATATTAAGCACTTTCATCCTGAATTGTTATTGTTTAAGGTTCTCCTTTCCAGACATGGTACACCACAATATGTACACTGTTAAGGCTACACTGCAGCTTTTCTGGTTTTCTGTTCTTTCCACAGTTGTGGTGCTTGCAGCATGGTCATCCATAAGAGTGACGATCACAAACCCTTAGTGGATTACCTACCTTCTGATTTGGTCCATTATAAATGGTTGTGAAAGCCTGCGATTGTGAAAACAATAGGTTTGTTTATAAATAACTCGTCTGATACCAGTCACGATTTTCTTTATTTTATTTTTCGCACGACGCTTTTCGGGAAATGATTCCCATTTTAAAGTGCGTTTTTTGTTTGTTATGTCATTCCTATGTGATGTTGTCGATGTGTGAGACTCTGCTTCAGTTTGTTGACTTTAAGTTTCCTTATGGTAGCAGATGAGTTATTTATTAACAAACAAAATGTTCAAATGTGTGTTAAATCTTATGGAACTTAACTGCTAAGGTCATCAGTCCCTAAGCTTACACACTACTTTAACCTAAATTACCCTAAGGACAAACACACACGCCCACGATCGAGGGAGGACTCGAATCTCCGCCGGGACCAGCCGCACAGCCCATGACTGTAGCGCCATAGACCGTTCGGCTAATACTGCACGGCTATAAAAAAAACCCTATTGGATTCCCTACCTATATGATTTCATTTGATTTAACTGAATTGCATGTTTAATACCCTTAGAATGTTACAGTCAGCAAATTTATAGCTTACATTCATTTCTGTAATTATTTTTTCATAAAATTATTAGTTTTTCACAAAATACTCACTCCTTCAAATGAACATTTATCATAGATGTTGTGCTTATTGACATAGAGTTTTCCTTAACACTAATTTTTTGTACAAGTTCGATCATTTTACTCTGTCGACTTTTGCTCACTATTGTTTAAATAAATAAAAAATTTTAGACATTGCCATTTGAATTTAACTGTATCATCACAGCCACTGTAAATGGTTCAATAGATAATGTACTTGAGGCTTGGTGATACTGTTAGATTTGTAATGAGGAGGTATGCTCCATTCTCATGGATCACTAAGACTCCTGCAAAAATACAATTCCTTCCACTTCAGCCGATTTACAAGGGGGGTTGGGGGGGGATGGCAGAATGTGGGGACAGGCTTGGGTGGCTGTAGTACAAGCACCCCTTGGTGGCAGTATTGTGGACAAGAGCAGTCTTCAAACTTCGAGGCAAATATATAAACCTGCGATCAGAAAAAGTTAGGGTCCATGGGGGTCAACAGAATATGGGAGCGGAAAGTTAGGGTGGTGGATGGCAGAATGTCGTGGACAATCCAACACCCTAAAGAATAAATAAAGTAAGTAAATAACAACTCTACCTTACATCCTTCCTTTCTAGCAGCTCAGTGCAGACTCAGTCTTTTGACCACGATTTTTCAGGCGGTCTGGGGAGGAGGGATATGGAGAAGGGGAGAAGAGGGCCGGAGATTTCCCAGGAGGGGGCATAAGAGGTTCAGGACTGAACTAGATAGGAATGATAAAAAGTATTCCTTTTCCCACACAGGTGGAGGAGGGATAAGAGTTTTCTCAGAAGGACAGATTGTTCTGAGGGGGCTCATAAATCAATCCCAAGGGGCCATAAATCAATTAGCAGAACAATAGATTTTGGGATGGGTGAGAGGTCTTATTTGCCCCTCAATGTATACTTGCCCCTAAATGTATGCAACCGCCGTAAAAAAATGGTCCAGAACTCTCCTCTTCCAACTAATATATGTAGAGATGATCAAAGGGCCATTCACAGCACCCACAGGAATCTTCATTGGGGCGCAATTACTGGAAGTATTGATGAGCTACGATGCAAGTATTACAGCAGCTTATGAGGCTATTTGTAACAAACTATCAGATTTGATTTCTTTCAACTTGACAAATCTTTTGAATTCCCTTCTGGAAAAGATAACTGACTTACTAAGAAGCAAATGGAACTAAAATGAGAGTGGCTACATTTTGAAAGATGGATATACTGCGTGTTTATAACAGAGCTGTCGTTACTTGAGAGGACCCTCATCGAAAACAAATGAATGTAAGACAATGAAACTTTGTGGACACATTTGTTAAACATATGGAAGAGAAGTACCAAATAAAATATTGAAGGAAACGTATTTTAATTTCCCTATAAGAGGGTAACGTTTGTTAATTGTGTAACGTGTTCAATTTCAGGTTACAAACGTTGCTCAGTGTGACGACCACTTGCCTGCCCGACGGCCTGGAGATACCATAATCACTAGAGATGCTGTTTCACAACTCTTTGCAGCAATTTTCGAATGGTGGACTATGTATTGTAATGTTCTGTTGTCGTGACACAGCTCATGCATTGCTTGAAGATCACTGACTGCATCTAGCATTCTTGGACGTGACAGCAATAAATTCTTCAACAATTTGTGACTCAATTGAACCTCAGCCGCAACTCCAGAGCAATTCCAAAATCGCCAGTTAATCCAAACTACCAAATCATGTTCTTCAATCACAGAGCAGAGAAAGTAACTTCCTTTAATGTGCCGATACTCACGAAGAGCAGTAGCATTTCTGCTGTTATTTTGACAAAACAGCTTTACACACTGTCTGAACATCATTCGTATGAAGTTGTGTACCTATACAGCAAATAGTTTTCCGTCTGCATTGGAGCTAGTAGCAGAAGTTTAATTATAATCAGCCTTTGAGCATTATTTTTTGCTTGCAACGTAGATTTCTGGTCTACTGCATATGAAGCTACCGCACATCGTTATTGCAGTAACGTGGGCTTATACCTACTCTGCCTGCAACCCAAACCACAGCCAAGTTACGTGGGCAGCCGGCTTTATTGCAGCCGACACTGGAGGGTTGCACTTGTATACATACCCACCAGATGTCAACTGAGACGCCAGAAGAGATCGCTGGCCCCACAAACCTCTTTTATGCGCTGGCCACGTAATGACAAGCAAGACTCACCGTATTATGGCGTCGAATGCTGTATTTAGGGTGGGACACGTGCCATGAGCAGCCAGTTCACTCTGAGTAGCCTTCCTGGGCAAGGAACTGACTTTTTATGCATTTATTTTTTGAGTAGTAACTCATTCCCGATCCATTGCTAGTTGGCACCACTATCAGACGTAGCCATCTCGTCCTAGATATTGCAACATGACTATTTAGAAGAAGATTAGATCCTCACATACTACGGACCACTGGACTTACAATAATTGCATGTTTGTTGTAATTCAGGGACTTAGAAATTTTCCTTACTGATGTTTTTGACTTAAAATGCTCCCTATCGGACTTTGTTGCTGTCCTAAGATTTCCCAAGAACTTTACTTCAGAGTTTTAGTTTTTCTCAGTACCAGGCCCTCTGCATGAAGTACTGTTTTGTGTTCAAACAAGAAGAGTTAATTTTGTTCAAGACTATTTTGGGACTTGTTTCCAGGAAGTTAAGTTGTGTTCTCTTAATGCATATAAACTTGGTGTTCAATGTGTATGTGACTTGCAATCGGGCTTGCCATGGGCTCATCCTTTCACACCAGAAACACCACCTAGGTCCTTTTCAGGACCACAGTTGACCATCATATCGATGAATATAGTACACATTTATTGATGTGTATGGCTACTGTAAATTTGTAGACTGATGACCATAGATGTTAAGTCCCATAGTGCTCAGAGCCATTTTGTAAATTTGTATGTTTCTGATTAGAGAATAAGAAAAAATGTGTATGTGGGCCTTTACCATTTAATATCTGCGGTGGACAGTTTAACTGGCTAGGAAGTGTTTGTTGTTTCTCTGAATCAGTTCTTATGCATATGCTTCGGGCAAAGCCGACAGCACTTGCACATATGTTTCACTTTATTTCAGTGCCGTTTGGATTCGTTGCTGCAGTATGACGTCTCCTGTCCACGCATTGGTCTTGTTCCAGCAAATGCATCGCACCCACGAACTTGTCGCGGAATGGCTCAAGGCTATCAGCATGTTGTCGTCATAGCTCTCCAATCGTTATGGTCAATAGGTTTTGGACGGCACCTGTGCAGTTTCCACAGTATAATAACATGACCGAGCCTGGCCAGATTGCATGGCGCACCTGAAACAACGCTTCCTGTAATGTGGGATCTGTCAACAGGGTCCTGACGTTTTACCACCTCCTCCAGCAAATCCATCCGAATAAGAACCTGACATTGTGGGGCGGCGTGTGAGTTTAAGTTTGTAACAATAATTAAACTGTTGCTGGATAAATGCTTGCATATTGAATCAGTTTCTAGCTTTTAGAATGTTGTTACTGCTGTCTTTTGCCGTTCTCAACACTGGCTCTCTATTTACTCCGTGACCCCCAGAAAGTGATTTAATAAAACTTGGAGCCAGTAAATAGATATCCTAGTGCCCACTTTACCTGAGAATGTTCTTATAGCTGCAGCTTATAGCTCTGAGGAATTAGGGGATTGTCCGGGATTTCTAATCAAAAACGGTTTTCCAAAATTAGTTGAGTATATTCTGAAATTCACTAATAAAAACCACAAGTATCCCTACAACCTAACTAACAGAACAGTTCAGAGTCTAATGCGCTGATGCAACTATAATTGTCCGAATCAAATGTCAAAAAGAATGCTCGCCATAATTTGATGAAAATATTTCATCAAACGCCACGCTAAATATTTGGTAGAATGTCTGTCCCGCGACGGCACGTGAAAATACGACAATACGCAAACTGAAGCTAGATAATGAAAATCATTCCAGAATTAACACTTCACAAGAAATGTTCTCATAGTTCCGCGTATCTCTAGTAACTTTATACGGCACCCGAGGCTGTTTGTAGCAGATACACTGATGCGACGCGACTACCGACACAGATGGCGTGTCATTCAGCGTCTGGAGAGAACTGGGGCCTTCCTTCCTCGCGCAGTGTTCTTATATATAAAGCCGCGGTGCGGACGGCTGAGGGATCGCCTGATCAATTCCGCTCTCCCAACTAGCCGCTGGGCTAGTAACGCACCACTTCAAGTTACATAATAATTTATAGCTTCTTTGACTGATGGCCGAAGAAGCTCTTAATTTAAACGTGCATTCAGCACGCAGGTAAGTATTGATAATAAAATTTTGACGTGGCTAAGTTAAATACTTTAGGCGAGAGAATTAATTTAATTGCCCTGCACGCAGTAGATGAGCTCTGAACTGGCCCTGTTGAGATCCGCTATCGCTATAATTTTATAGGTATTAAAAAGAAACTTTACACATCTTCATAATCATAGCGGACCTCCAACATATTTAAATCTAAACATCCTAGCCTTAATTACTAGCCTACTTAATCTATCTTGCTTCCTTCAGTTTTGAGACGAAAACCAGAAAATCATGAATTTCCACTAAAGTCTTAATTTGTGAAATCCAAAGTACTGTTTTTATTAAATCATTATGAAAGATGAATCTAAATATAAATTTTGAAGTCTCTAGCTCTGTTCTGTTGCGCCAATGATTTTTCCAGAAAAACGTCCAAATCTCGGAAATGGCTGAAGTTATCGAACTGATATTTAACACACATTAATTTAGTATTATTTCTGACATGCTAGAAAAGTTTTAGTTCATTTGCTTGATTTTTAATGTATTGCGCAACATTTATGACGTCAGAGCTAGTTACAGCAGACTGGCTGGCACACAACGGAAACTGATGTGAATTTATTACAGCGTGAGTAGGCTGCTTCCCTACATCACCCTCTACTTAAATTTTTTTGTTTATGAATGTTAATGAATGAAAAAAAATTTAATTACAAAAAGGGAAGCAAGAGTACAGTTTAACTCCCTATGAAAAAATCAAAATTGAAATATAAACCTGTAGAAACATTAAAGAAAACTTATTACCTACATTAATTATTTAAATTGTAGGCATATTCACTGCCTTTTTAAACAATGTCATTACTCAAAATTTTAAGCAAAGTCAACGAAATAGTTTGGCATACATATTGCCTTAGACAAACAAACACATACAAATAGAAAAATTATGAAAATCTTAGATCCATTAAATACATTAAATACATTTTTACATACACAAATTCAAAGAAAATAACATGACACATAAACAGATGATTATCTCTTAACAGTCTTTTCTAAACCTGAAAGAAAAAGTTCACAAATAATTTTTACACACGTGGTTGTAGCCGCTTTGGCTGGCGTCCTACACTTCCATTCACAAGGGTAGAGGAGGGGAAGTTGCTATGGTGTGCGTCCTTCTCGATCTCTCTAAATTACATGGGGGAAAGGGGAGGGGTCACTGTGAGTTGTGTCCAAGTCACTCCACGCTTTCACGCAGCTACCAGGCTGCCATTATCTGGTTTGTCCTGTAGAACAAACAAAAAGAGTACCTCAGACTCTGTTCACTTAATATCTATGGGTGGGTCACAATGAAATGGGGATATATACATTTTATCCTTCAGTATTTTGCTGGAACAAAGTTAACAGAACTTTTTCAGTATTACTCTCGCGGTTACTTAACTGTCATAAAATCGTTAAACAAATGGCTTAAAACGCCTTTAGTCATGTATTAGAGAAAATTTATGCTCCTAAGGCATACAGTCATAAATCATATTTAATCTGAATTTATTATTTCTGGGCCAGAATACTGAACCAATGCTCGGTACATTCCTGACAAATCTGCATCTTATTTACTTAACTGACTCATCTTTGATTACTTTATTCTTAGAGATAGTATGAGTATGATTAGTGGTTGTTTTCTCAGCTTCCATGTACATGTGAGTAACTTTTGGTAATAGTACAGTTTTGAGTGTTCAAAACACACTACGTTTAGTTGACTACTAAATCCACTTATTGGTCCTCTGCTGTTGTCAGTTCCACATCTGCAATTAGGTACTTACTTACTTTGAAGTGTAATCATGCTGAGCTAAAATTATGTTTCACGTCTGTCAGTATGTTATTTATTTATTTTGTTAGTGTATGTACTTATTTAACACTCACTCTATTAATATTTAAAGCATAGGATAGCACATTTATTTCATATCTTTAGTGTATTGCAGCTGATCAGTTTGCTCACGTGGCAATCCATTTCCACTCGATCGGACGCTGAAACCTCAGGTAGTCTCTCTCGGACCTACCACTAAACTGCATCAAATAATTATGGACTAGCGTAATGCTATATTCCTTAAACCTATAGGACACCATGAGCTGCTCTGTCTCATCTAACATAAGGGTACCTATGGTCGCATTCACGCCTCCAACTCATAACCTCAATACGTGTAGGTGTATCCTGTCACACACTACACTAAAATAATGGCCAGCTCCAACCTTATAAATACTTCAGGGACGTGTCCTTCACGTCTCAACCACAAACACTGCTCAATTCTATTATACTGCCTTTCCTTGCTACACCAGGTGAGTTTATCCTTACAACTTATCTGCATATTTTTCATAACACTAAGCAATCTCTTTTATTATTAATTAGTTAGCTCTACAACATACACTAGGTTTCATTACCATTTCAGATCCTGCTTGTACATGAATTCATATACCTTTTTAAATTACTGTTGGTGGACCATTTCCAATAAAACAACACTTGTACTTACTATATTACCAGGGTTCTATACATAATTGTTACTCAAATACATTTGTATCTTAAACACTTAACTGACTCATTTTTGTTTGTCACTATTAGGTTTGTCACATTAGGTATTTTTTTTGTCACTAATCGGTAGATAGTATGGTTACATAACTCATGGCTTGATAGCCATGACAGAAAATTTTCATGTCTGGAAAGAAGAGGTCGAAATTTTTGAAGACAGGAAAGAGGAAGAATGAGTGAGACCTGAAAGGGAAAGAAGATCTCACACAGCTGGGACTGCACAGCTGCCACACTGTGTAGAGGTTACAGAACAACCTCCTCCCTACAGCATTCATTAGCTTAATGCTGTAAAGAAGAGTTAGAAATTTTTATGTGTTGTAAGAAGGTGTCGAAATTTTTGGAGATAGGAAAGATGAAGAATGAGTGAGATCTGAAATGGGAAAGAAGATCTCACACAGCTGGGACTGCACAGCTGCCACACTGTGTAGAGGTTACAGAACAACCTCCTCCCTACAGCATTCATTCACTACCTATAAATTTCTTTAGGTCGATCACGTTCCTGAGACCTAATAGCTTCTTACTTTTTGGGTACTCCAGCCTATATGCATTGGCATGTGGTTTTCCTATTATCCTGAAAGGTCCTTGGTATACAAACATGAATTTCTTTGTTTCTGCATTTACTTTCTTTGATTTTTCTTTGGTTTTGACAAGGACTAATTGACCTATTTCAAAGCTAGTAGGTACAGCTTTTGCGTCATGACGCTTCTTCCTGTCCAACGCTCTTTTTCTCATATTAGCCCTGGCCTTTAGTTTCTTCTCGTCTGTGGATATTTGCGTTAGAATAGGGAATTCTACCATATATGCAATCACATTATGCGGTTCTTGGCCAAACATCAATTCACAAGGTGCAAAACCAGTTGCATCATGTCTTAAGTTGTTGATTACATTCTCAAAATACTTAATGTGCTCTGCCCAACTTGAGTGTTTCCGAGCACAATAAGTTCTGCAAAGCCTATTCAATTCCCTCATAATACGTTCACTCATATTTCCTTGGGGGAAATACGCAGATATTTTCAGATGTTTCACGCCAGCCTTATCTAGACATTCCTTAAATCTATCAGAAGTAAATTGAGGTCCATTGTCAGACAGCAAATTCTTCGGAACGCCAACGTTCACGAAGAAATCTTTTTCCAACTTTTCAACCAATGTTTTTGCATTTGCTCTTTTAATTGGGTATAGCTTAACATATTTACTGAATCCATCCACCACAACAAAAACATGGGTGCAACCACCTCTCGAAACAGGAAGAGGGCCAAACAAATCACAAGCCAGTAATTCTAGGGTTTCAGTTGGCTCTACTGAATGCATATCCCCTTGTATTCTGGTGTTGGCAGCACGGACTTTCTGGCACACTACACACGATGCTAGACGCTTGGCCACACGGCGGTACATGTTGTCAAATACAACCTTCTCTTGTAATTTTGCAATGCACTTCTTTGCACCGTAGTGCCCATACCTCAGGTGTATATAGTCGATTAGCAAGTCTACATGTTGTGAGGGAAAGCACAGCTTCCACTCAGAAACACCTACCTTTTTCCTTCTAAACAGAATACCTTTATGCAGACAATAGTATTGCGAAACCTTAGGATAGTTCGCATTTCCTAAATAGCTCTTCACTAATTTCAGTTGGTCATCTGCATTCTGCTCACGTCTCAAGTTCTTAATCACTCTCTTTAACGCACTTTCTTCCTTTACTTCGTGCAATGCAAACATTCGAACTTCATTTAGGTCTGTTGCTGTAATTCCCGCGTCATCACAGAGCTCCGCACTTCTAGATAACCCATCAGCTACCAGATTGTCTTTCCCTTGAATATATCTAACCTCAAGGTCAAACTGCTGGAGATACAATGACCATCTTACCAAACGAGAATTCCTCAACTTACAGGTCTTTAAAAAGGTCAATGCCTTATGGTCACTGTAAACTATTATCTTGTGACCTAATAGATACTGCTCAAACTTCTGTACCCCAAATACAATTGCTAATGCTTCCAGTTCTGAGATGCCGTAATTTCTCTCTGCTGCCTGTAAAGATCGACTGGCGAAAGCTGTAGTCTTGTGCACTTCTTGTTCGTTCTCTATTTCTACTTGGAATATCTCCACCGCTATACCATAGCCACTAGCATCAACAGACATACAGAAAGGTTTTTCAAAGTCAGGATGATGCAAAATTGGACTATTAATTAACGATTGTTTAAGCACCTCAAACGCCTGTTGACATTCTGCTGTCCAAACCCAAGGGGTATTCTTTTTCAGCAGGAGGTGAAGACAGGGAGCATTAAAAGCCTGATCACTAACAAAACGTCTATAGAAGCCGAAAAGACCGAACATTGATCTCAATTGCTTCTTGTTTCTGGGAGCCTCAAATTTTTCAATGACTGCTAGCTTGCCTGGGTCAGGCAGAATACCTTTCCCACTTATTCTATATCCCAAGAAACCTATTTCTTCTTTAACGCACTCTGTCTTCTCAATCTTTAGTTTCATGCCACCTCTCTCAATCGCCTCTAACACTTTCCCTAATAAAGCTATGTGTTCTTCCCAGGTAGGAGTTGCTATTAATAGATCATCTACGTAAACTGTTATTTTATTGCTTAAAGCTGGTCCTAAAACATGGCACATCACACGTACGAAGGCACAAACAGAGATATTAAGTCCGAAAGGTACCACACGGTATTGGTAACAAACTCCTTCGTACAAGAAAGCTGTGTACTTCCTTGAATTTTCCGCCAGTGGCAAATTCCAATACCCACACGTGATGTCCATGGACGTTAAGAATTTTACTCCCCGGAATTTTTGCAGTAACTCGTCCATGTTCTGCGGTCTATCACTTTCCCTAACCACTATTTCATTCAACCAACGAGCGTCCAAGACCAATCTGACACTCCCGTCTCTTTTTGGTACAACAACAAGAGGATTATTGTACTCACTGACCGCTTTTTCAATCACACCCCACTCTAGCATTCTCTGTATCTCCTTCCGAACTGCCTCCTTCCTAGCTACATGTATTTGGTATGGCTTCCTGAAAAACACTTGGCCGGGTTTCACTTGTAAATGACATTCATAACCCTTGACTATGCCAGGTCGATCCGAAAATACTTTGTGATGCCTTTTTAGAACCTGTCTCAGTTCTTCCTTTTGATTGGCTGAAATCCTATCGATTTCCTGCAATTTAGTTTCTATTTTGTCTAAAATAATTGCTTCTTCTTCTTCTTCTGTATTCAGTTTATTGTTATTAAGATTAACACCTTCTTCCCAATACCTCCTATTTTTCAGAACTCGTATAGGCAGCTCCCAAGTTTCATGATCAGTTACTACATGTTTATCACTAAAAGGTACTATAATTACTCCGGTTATTGGCAAGACCATTTTCAACTGGCTTCTTTCAAAGTCAACAACACTCTGATATTTCGACAAGAAATCTATGCCAATTAAAACCTCAATACTGAGATTATTTACAATTAAACATGGATGATCAATTAAATTACCACTTATGTTAAAGGGTAGTAAAGCTTCTTCCTTTACCGTTTTTGAAACCTTGCCAGTAGCACCAATTATTCTTAGTCCTGATACCTTCATTACTGTAAGCTTGTCTTTACCAGGTAATGCATCAAAGAAGGACTGCGATATTGCACTCACCTCACTTCCACTGTCTAAGAGACAACGTACATTGATACCCAACATATTCACTATTATTATAGGGTGGCTTATTCTAGGTTGTACAGGTGGTTCCTCACATTCATCTAGTAGTTCCTTTTGGATTTGTCTCCAACTAAAGTGATCGACATCTGTCTTCATTACATTTAGGTCACAGTGTGTAGGGGTTTCCTGAATTACATTCTCAGCTGCTTTTTCCAGTCGGTCTATTAATTTTAAATCGAAACACCGCACGACTTCATTACATTTAGTTTGCTGAACATAACCCAAATTACTGTAGTCTGAGCGATTCTGCGCCTCCAGACATGGCATAATACTAGTTACAGCTAAACCACTTTTACCATTATCGTCGGTTTCCTTCTCAAGTGACAACTGGTCACAGCTACTGGGTTCATCGACCCCAAACAGTCTACCCTCTACATTCCCACTTATCTCCTGTCCTAAATCTATTAATACATTATCAACATCCTGCACAGGCACTTTAGATAAGAGCACATCATCTTCATCGTAGATATAAGCATGAACTTCTTCTGCTTCTTCACCTGTCAATTCAGTATTCTGTAGCTCATCCCTACTGTTACACTGCTGCGCCTTCTCTTTCTCTTCCCACTTAGAAAGCGTCTCTAACACGGTATCTATCAAATACTGTGAGTGATCTAATATTTCTGTTGTATCCTTAGGTGCTACCGACTCTTCATCCACATATTCAGTTTGAGTATTCTGATCTGTCTTACCAATTCCCTTAACTACTGGCATAGGAAAAGTAACCGCCTGGTGAGCGCCAGTGTCCTCATAGACGGGAACTAGTTTTCCTGCCTAAGTCTACTACTGTTTCCTTTATTTTCATTATAGTTAGCTGGCATAGCCTTACTTTCCGTACTGTTGTTTACATGCATATTTCTGTTTGGAACAAAATTATTATCCCTTGGACGCCATTGTTGGTTCTGATAATTATTTCCCCAATTCCTACCTCTCTTAGGATGACGAACACCTACTGTTCTGATGTTTACATTGCCATTTTGCTCGTTCCTAAAATTACTATTATTATTATTGGCATTACGGTTATTACGTGCTTGCTCCTCATTGGCAGCAACACGTTCTACACGTTCCAAATATTCAATGAAACGATCCAGATTGTCTCTAGGGGCAGATATAATTCTAGTTTGCCAATACCATGGCAGTTTGGCTTCAAGACCCAGTATTATCATTTCAGGTTTCAGCTTTTCCGCCAAATGTGACAAACGTGAGATCCATGACCTAGCAAACTCTTTAACTGATTCCTTGCCTGCATTGAAGCGTTTTCCACTCCAAAATTCTCTCAATACTTCATTTTGCTTATTGCTAGACCAATATTCATTAATAAAAGCTGTTTTAAATTCCGCTAATGTTTTACATTTCAACATAACATCAGCTGACCAACGCATGGCGTCACCTGCTAAATGGCTTCTAATAAATGATATTTTCTCTCGCTCAGACCAAGTTGGTGGAATCACATCTTCAAAATCGTTCCAGAAATCTAGCGGGTGGATATTTTTATCTGGATCGAACCGCAAGAACTGCCGACACCCGATAAAAGCGGCGTTTGCAGCTACAACTTGTTGTACATTACCATTACCAGAAGTTACTGAAGCTACTTTACTCTCAATGTTAGCAATGTTAGTACTTATATTTTCTACTTTCATTTCAACATTATCTACTCTTTGCACAATATGAGTAGTGTCAGTTTTGATTGCTTCTACTTCTGCTTGACATATGTTTACTTTTATATTAACATCTTTAAATCTATCTGAGCACAGTTCAGACTCCGCCTCGATCTTTTCTGTTAACTTGTGCTCCAGCTTCGCATCTTCCATTTGGAAGTCTTTGCGAACCTCAGCGACTTCGGATTTTATTGTCTTATACATTTCAGAAAATTGTTGAGCAACCTTTTTCTTAATATCCTCATGATTGCAATCAATTTTATAATTCAAACTGTCTAGATCTTCTTTCAACTTATTGCAACCAGCCTTGAAAGTATTGTCCATTGCCTCAAACCGCATATTAAAATTTGTTTGACTGGCAGCTATTGCTTGTAATATAACATTTAGATCAACAGCCCCAGCATCTTTGGGTTGCTCACGGGCTGGCTTTTTATCACACTCAGGTGACGAAAAACTAGCTCCAATACCAGAATCATCAAAACTACATGAAACTTCTGATTGATTAGTCATATCTAACTGCTCCTTCTTAAACTCTACCATCTCTGATGACTGTTTCATTTTTAATTCATCAGAGAAACTATCATCCAATAAATTTACAATTTCTACTTTCCGCTTTACTACAGGGGTCTCTATTATTGAATCATTTCCCCTTCGCACACTACTGTCCGGAGACAATACTTCATATTTCACTTTAACATTACTACTTTCATGCATATTTACACTTGAACCGTTGTCTGTATTTACAGTTCCCTCAACAGACATAGGTTCTGATTTAAGTTTAAGCTCAGCTTCTTTTGACGGTTCCATCGCCGACAGTCTTTTAGTGCAGGTTAGTAAAATTTTTAACAGCTTTTCACTTAACTTAGTTCCTTCTGCACGACGTATGGCGTTGCCGGCGCGGCGTACCAGGATTCCTGATGCGACGTGGCACGTTGAACTGCAGACGGCTCTCCGACGGCTGTTGTGTGTTTGCGTGGCCCGCAATTGCAGGCTCTGCGCCGGCTGCTCCAGCGGACGACTGCGGTGCAGCGAGACTGGCTTCTCGCGATGCCGGCAGCACCGCTAGACTCAGTGCCAGCTCCGTCAATCCAGATGTGTTGTTAATCCAATTGCGTCGTCCATATGCACACGTAACACATTCACTGTTCTATTACTCAGCTGCGTGTCGCATTCCACTCGCGAATCCGAATAGTTAAAATCACTTTCACTTAATTGATTTCCCGGCCGAAGCACCATATGTGGGGCGGCGTGTGAGTTTAAGTTTGTAACAATAATTAAACTGTTGCTGGATAAATGCTTGCATATTGAATCAGTTTCTAGCTTTTAGAATGTTGTTACTGCTGTCTTTTGCCGTTCTCAACACTGGCTCTCTATTTACTCCGTGACCCCCAGAAAGTGATTTAATAAAACTTGGAGCCAGTAAATAGATATCCTAGTGCCCACTTTACCTGAGAATGTTCTTATAGCTGCAGCTTATAGCTCTGAGGAATTAGGAGATTGTCCGGGATTTCTAATCAAAAACGGTTTTCCAAAATTAGTTGAGTATATTCTGAAATTCACTAATAAAAACCACAAGTATCCCTACAACCTAACTAACAGAACAGTTCAGAGTCTAATGCGCTGATGCAACTATAATTGTCCGAATCAAATGTCAAAAAGAATGCTCGCCATAATTTGATGAAAATATTTCATCAAACGCCACGCTAAATATTTGGTAGAATGTCTGTCCCGCGACGGCACGTGAAAATACGACAATACGCAAACTGAAGCTAGATAATGAAAATCATTCCAGAATTAACACTTCACAAGAAATGTTCTCATAGTTCCGCGTATCTCTAGTAACTTTATACGGCACCCGAGGCTGTTTGTAGCAGATACACTGATGCGACGCGACTACCGACACAGATGGCGTGTCATTCAGCGTCTGGAGAGAACTGGGGCCTTCCTTCCTCGCGCAGTGTTCTTATATACACTCCTGGAAATGGAAAAAAGAACACATTGACACCGGTGTGCCAGACCCACCATACTTGCTCCGGACACTGCGAGAGGGCTGTACAAGCAATGATCACACGCACGGCACAGCGGACACACCAGGAACCGCGGTGTTGGCCGTCGAATGGCGCTAGCTGCGCAGCATTTGTGCACCGCCGCCGTCAGTGTCAGCGAGTTTGCCGTGGCATACGGAGCTCCATCGCAGTCTTTAACACTGGTAGCATGCCGCGACAGCGTGGACGTGAACCGTATGTGCAGTTGACGGACTTTGAGCGAGGGCGTATAGTGGGCATGTCGGAGGCCGGGTGGACGTACCGCCGAATTGCTCAACACGTGGGGCGTGAGGTCTCCACAGTACATCGATGTTGTCGCCAGTGGTCGGCGGAAGGTGCACGTGCCCGTCGACCTGGGACCGGACCGCAGCGACGCACGGATGCACGCCAAGACCGTAGGATCCTACGCAGTGCCGTAGGGGACCGCACCGCCACTTCCCAGCAAATTAGGGACACTGTTGCTCCTGGGGTATCGGCGAGGACCATTCGCAACCGTCTCCATGAAGCTGGGCTACGGTCCCGCACACCGTTAGGCCGTCTTCCGCTCACGCCCCAACATCGTGCAGCCCGCCTCCAGTGGTGTCGCGACAGACGTGAATGGAGGGACGAATGGAGGCGTGTCGTCTTCAGCGATGAGAGTCGCTTCTGCCTTGGTGCCAATGATGGTCGTATGCGTGTTTGGCGCCGTGCAGGTGAGCGCCACAATCAGGACTGCATACGACCGAGGCACACAGGGCCAACATCCGGCATCATGGTGTGGGGAGCGATCTCCTACACTGGCCGTACACCACTGGTGATCGTCGAGGGGACACTGAATAGTGCACGGTACATCCAAACCGTCATCGAACCCATCGTTCTACCATTCCTAGACCGGTAAGGGAACTTGCTGTTCCAACAGGACAATGCACGTCCGCATGTATCCCGTGCCACCCAACGTGCTCTAGAAGGTGTAAGTCAACTACCCTGGCCAGCAAGGTCTCCGGATCTGTCCCCCATTGAGCATGTTTGGGACTGGATGAAGCGTCTTCTCACGCGGTCTGCACGTCCAGCACGAACGCTGGTCCAACTGAGGCGCCAGGTGGAAATGGCATGGCAAGCCGTTCCACAGGACTACATCCAGCATCTCTACGATCGTCTCCATGGGAGAATAGCAGCCTGCATTGCTGCGAAAGGTGGATATCACTGTACTAGTGCCGACATTGTGCATGCTCTGTTGCCTGTGTCTATGTGCCTGTGGTTCTGTCAGTGTGATCATGTGATGTATCTGACCCCAGGAATGTGTCAATAAAGTTTCCCCTTCCTGGGACAATGAATTCACGGTGTTCTTATTTCAATTTCCAGGAGTGTATAAAGCCGCGGTGCGGACGGCTGAGGGATCGCCTGATCAATTCCGCTCTCCCAACTAGCCGCTGGGCTAGTAACGCACCACTTCAAGTTACATAATAATTTATAGCTTCTTTGGCTGATGGCCGAAGAAGCTCTTAATTTAAACGTGCATTCAGCACGCAGGTAAGTATTGATAATAAAATTTTGACGTGGCTAAGTTAAATACTTTAGGCGAGAGAATTAATTTAATTGCCCTGCACGCAGTAGATGAGCTCTGAACTGGCCCTGTTGAGATCCGCTATCGCTATAATTTTATAGGTATTAAAAAGAAACTTTACACATCTTCATAATCATAGCGGACCTCCAACATATTTAAATCTAAACATCCTAGCCTTAATTACTAGCCTACTTAATCTATCTTGCTTCCTTCAGTTTTGAGACGAAAACCAGAAAATCATGAATTTCCACTAAAGTCTTAATTTGTGAAATCCAAAGTACTGTTTTTATTAAATCATTATGAAAGATGAATCTAAATATAAATTTTGAAGTCTCTAGCTCTGTTCTGTTGCGCCAATGATTTTTCCAGAAAAACGTCCAAATCTCGGAAATGGCTGAAGTTATCGAACTGATATTTAACACACATTAATTTAGTATTATTTCTGACATGCTAGAAAAGTTTTAGTTCATTTGCTTGATTTTTAATGTATTGCGCAACATTTATGACGTCAGAGCTAGTTACAGCAGACTGGCTGGCACACAACGGAAACTGATGTGAATTTATTACAGCGTGAGTAGGCTGCTTCCCTACAACATGTTCCTATGTGGTGTAATTGAGTCCAGCCTGTTGGTCCACTTCAGTTCCCAGATATACACAGATCGAACAAAGTTTTGCATCACCCCGGTTCCCAGAACTCCTGAAGATAGACGTGGACTGTGGATATTGTATCACAGACACAGTCTCTTTGACTGTTCAGAGATGTCACTAAACCCGCCCAAAGATATTAACAACCATGCATGAGCTGCGCCTATTAGGCTGAGGGGATTCGACAGCCGATCAGTTCCAGTCATTCCACTAGGAAGGAAGTACACGCCTCGTGTTGTCTGTGGTTCAATCATGCCTAGACGATCAATATCGCGGTTCAATCGCGTCCGCATTGTTACTTTGTGCCAGGAACGGCTCTCAACAAGGGAAGTGTCCAGGCGTCTCAGGGTGAACGAAAGTGATGTTGTTCGGACATGTAGAACATACCGAGAGACAGGAACTGTCGATGATATGCCTCGCTCAGGCCTCCCAAGGGCTACTACTGCAGCGGATGATCGCTGCCTACGGATGATGGCTCGGAGGAACCCTGGAAGCAACGCCACCATGTTGAGTAATGGTTTTCGCGCAGCCACAGGACGTCGTGTCATGAGTCAATCTGTGCGCACTAGGCTATATGTTGCGCAACTTCACTCCCGACGTCCATGGCGAAGTCCATCTTTACAACCACGACACCATGCAGCGCGGTGCAGATGGGCCCAACAACATGCGGAATGGATTGCTCAAGATTGGCGGTTGCCGCTGCCAACCGACCTCCTGGTGAAGTGATGCCGGGGCTGGACTTCAGTTAAGTAGTTTTAATTCGACATTACGACGGTACTATAGGTTTTAATTTTTAATGTTGACTTTGCCTTACTCTGACATGTTATAGTAATTTTATGCTTCTGAAGGAGGCTAGATTATTCGAGCCGAAATCTGGGTAACGACCAGAAAATTTTCGTAACTGAGGCGGATTTTTCAATATATCATAATAAATGCCGGGATTATGAATTTATCCAGTCAGGAGCTCACTCTGGAACCGTTGCTAAGTGGTCACTTTCGTCGATCGAACCCTCTCGTCCGAGATCAGCAACATGGTCATCCAGAAGAAGATGTAGCCCTGACATACTGACTGACCAGCTTACATGTGTATTGTTTCCGTGTTTATTTAGATTCTGCTGGGCCGAACTTAGAAATTTTCGTCATTGTGGATTTTAACTCAAACTAGTCCCTTCCGGACTTTGTTTCTGTGCTACGTGTATCAAGAATTTTAATTCAGAACATTTTTTTTTCTTCAATACCAGGTGTTCTGCTTGAAGTAGTGCTATGTTCAAACCAGAAGGGTTTCCATATAAAAGTAAACTACGTTCTCTTAATTGAAATAAAGTTATGTTCACTTCTTATGTGGGCCTTTACCTTTTAATCATCTGCTGCGGATACTTCAGCTATCCGTCTATCATCTTGATAAAATCGGATATGGGTGAATGTACATCTATGTCAACCTCAGGACATCCGCAAAGGTTGGTAACAGTAAATAGAATGGAGCCGAAATGCTCTGCTCGATGGGTCATATGACGTGACGACACTGAGATACTTTTTCTAAGCGCAAACAATTGTGTGGCCCTCTGCACTCTTTGTGTGTTAAACATTCAGAAAACTGTTAAAATTGTCTGGTATTCAGGGAAATACGGCTTTCTATGAAAACAGCTTGAAGTGCAATACAAATGTGCAGGATTTTCGACGTCATCGCCATCCCAAGGAATCTTTGCCACAATAGTGTAATTTGTACAGTCGTCTGAAGAAAAACACGCCGGTTAGCAACCGGTAACGGCGCTATTTGTTCCTAAGAAACCAGCTAAACCAATAACAAAACCAATAATTAAAATAAAAGCATACATAAGGAATATTTATTTACAATAATAAATAAATAAAGAATAGTCGGTTTAACTTAGTTCCTTATTTCCTTTTATCTTTACTCTCCTGAAAACCTTGAAAACATAACTAATTCGTTTTAAACACTACAGGAGAGCAAGATATGTATTCCGCAGCGGCGATCTCGCGGAAATTTGCTCCTCGTTATCTGCTCCAGCTGAAATATCTAAAACTTTTACTCGCTACGCAGATCGTTCAGTACAACTGTGTGCTATGTTGTTTGATGAGTCTGGATGATAGGTCCAACATTTAGTACGTTAAAATTTATTTATTCGGAGATAATCTCTCGACGAATTCAGACTGTGGAAAATGCAGGTTCGGACTATCATTCCAAACTTCACCTCCGAGCGACATACGTCTCACAATATCTCTACCGTGATAATTAACTGATTTCGTTATGGAGATATACACACCTTGAATATTTGGTGTTAGAGATTGCGCAAAAAACCATTTCAACATTTATTATATACTGCAATGGCGTAGTGGTTCATGGTGTGGGTTCCTGCAGTCATGTCCTAGTTCATGAACCACGGGCAACGTATGAGTGGCCAAGTAAGTGGTCCCGACAGTCGGGATACCAGTTACTTTGGAACAAGGCTGGGCATCTCGGACATATTCTGAGTAGTGGTCACCTTTGTGCTCATACGGCAAAGACTACCAAATCCACCGGTTAGTCCCTCAGGCGTTAGGGGTAAAACCCAATGGGACTCGGGGAAAGTAAGGCTAGCAACCTGCTTCCCTGGTACTTTAAATATGATGCTGGCAACAATCAGAGCAAAATGCCTCGGACCTTTGAAGGTGACGGAGTCCCACCTCTAACTGACAAACCAGGGACTCCTAAGATAAGACTTGGCAAACAAATGGGAATGAGATGGGGAGCCATTAATATCAATGGGGGCTACTCTGGGAAGAAGGTAGAGCTGGCAGAGGCTGCAAGTAAGATGGGACTGGACGTTTTAGCTGTTAGTGACATTCGGGTAAGGGGTGAGAAAGAAGAGGAAGTGGGAGAATACAAGGTCTACCTGTCAGGAGTCAAAGCAGGAATAGCACAATGGGGTGTAGGGCTTTACATCAGGAAAGAAATGGAATCCAGCGTAGTTGCAATAAGGTATGTAAACGAAAGACTGATGTGGATAGATTTGACAGTGTCTAGCAAGAAAATTAGGATTGTGTCAGTATGAACCATGGACCTTGCCGTTGGTGGGAAGGCTTGTGTGCCTCAGCGATACAGATAGCCGTACCGTAGGTACAACCACAACGGAGGGGTATCTGTTGAGAGGCCAGACAAACGTGTGGTTCCTGAAGAGGGGCAGCAGCCTTTTCAGTAGTTGCAAGGGCAACAGTCTGAATGACTGACTGATTTGGCCTTGTCACAATAACCAAAACGGCCTTGCTGTGCTGGTACTGCGAACGGCTGAAAGCAAGGGGAAACTACGGCCATAATTTTTCCCGAGGGCATGCAGCTTTACTGTATGATTAAATGATGATAGCATCCTCTTGGGTAAAATATTCCGGAGGTAAAATAGTCCCCCATTCGGATCTCCGGGCGGGGACTACTCAAGAGGACGTCGTTATCAGGAGAAAGAAAACTTGCGTTCTACGGATCGGAGCGTGGAATGTCATATCCCTTAATCGGGCAGGTAGGTTAGAAAATTTTAAAAGGGAAATGGATAGGTTAAAGTTAGATGTAGTGGGAATTAGTGAAGTTCGGTGGCAGGAGGAACAAGACTTCTGGTCAGGTGACTACAGGGTTATAAACACAAAGTCAAATAGGGGTAATGCAGGAGTAGGTTTAATAATGAATAGGAAAATAGGAATCCGGGTAAGCTACTACAAACAGCATAGTAAACGCATTATTGTGGCCAAGATAGATACGAAGGCCACACCTACTACAGTAGTGCAAGTTTATATGGCAACTAGCTCTGCAGATGACGAAGAAATTGAAGAAATGTATGATGAAATAAAAGAAATTATTCAGATAGTGAAGGGAGACGAAAATTTAATAGTCATGGGTGGCTGGAATTCGAGTGTAGGAAAAGGGAGAGAAGGAAACGTAGTAGGTGAATATGGATTGGGGCTAAGAAATGAAAGAGGAAGCCGCCTGGTAGAATTTTGCACAGAGCACAACTTAATCATAGCCAACACTTGGTATAAGAATCATGATAGAAGGTTGTATACATGGAAGAACCCTGGAGATACTAAAAGGTATCAGATAGATTATATAATGGTAAGACAGAGATTTAGGAACCAGGTTTTAAATTGTAAGACATTTCCAGGGGCGGATGTGGACTCTGACCACAATCTATTGGTTATGACCTGTAGATTAAAACTGTAGAAACTGCAAAAAGGTGGGAATTGAAGGAGATGAGACCTGGATAAACTGAAAGAACCAGAGGTTTTACAGAGTTTCAGGGAGAGCATAAGGGAACTATTGATAGGAATGGTGGGAAGAAATACAGTAGAAGAAGAATGGGTAGCTTTGAGGGATGAAGTAGTGAAGGCAGCAGAGGATCACGTAGGTAAAAAGACGAGGGCTAGCAGAAATCCTTGGGTAACAGAAGAAATATTGAATTTAATTGATGAAAGGAGAAAATATAAAAATGCAGTAAATGAAGCAGGCAAAAAGGAATACAAACGTCTCAAAAATGAGATCGACAGGAAGTGCAAAATGGCTAAGCAGGACAAATATAAGGATGTACAGGCTTATCTCACTAGGGGTAAGATAGATACTGCCTACAGGAAAATTAAAGAGACCTTTGGAGATAAGAGAACCACTTGTATGAACATCAAGAGCTCAGATGGAAACGCCGGGCGAAGTGGCCGTGCGGTTAAAGGCGCTGCAGTCTGGAACCGCAAGACCGCTACGGTCGCAGGTTCGAATCCTGCCTCGGGCATGGATGTTTGTGATGTCCTTAGGTTAGTTAGGTTTAACTAGTTCTAAGTTCTAGGGGACTAATGACCTCAGAAGTTGAGTCTCATAGTGCTCAGAGCCATTTTTTTCAGATGGAAACCCAGATCTAAGCAAAGAAGAGAAAGCAGAAAGGTGGAAGGAGTATATAGAGGGTCTATATAAGGGAGATGTACTTGAGGACAATATTATGGAAATGGAAGAGGATGTAGATGAAGATGAAATGGGAGATACGATACTGCGTGAAGAGTTTGACAGAGCACTGAAAGACCTGAGTCGAAACAAGGCCCCAGGGGTAGACAAAATTCCATTGGAACTACTGACGGCCGTGGGAGAGCCAGTCCTGACAAAACTCTACCATCTGGTGAGCAAGATGTATGAAACAGGCGAAATACCCTCAGACTTCAAGAAGAATATAATAATTCCAATCCCAAAGAAAGCAGGTGTTGAAAGATGTGAAAATTACCGAACAATCAGTTTAATAAGTCACAGCTGCAAAATACTAACACGAATTCTTTACAGACGAATGGAAGAACTAGTAGAAGCCGACCTCGGGGAAGATCAGTTTGGATTCCGTAGAAATACTGGAACACGTGAGGCAATACTGACCTTACGACTTATCTTAGAAGAAAGATTAAGGAAAGGCAAGGCTACGTTTCTAGCATTTGTAGACTTAGAGAAAGCTTTTGACAATGTTGACTGGAATACTCTCTTTCAAATTCTGAAGCTGGCAGAGGTAAAATACAGGGAGCGAAAGGCTATTTGCAATTTGTACAGAAACCAGATGGCAGTTATAAGAGTCGAGGGACATGAAAGGGAAGCAGTGGTTGGGAAGGGAGTAAGACAGGGTTGTAGCCTCTCCAAAATGTTATTCAATCTGTATATTGAGCAAGCAGTAAAGGAAACAAAAGAAAAATTCGGAGTAGGTATTAAAATCCATGGAGAAGAAATAAAAACTTTGATGTTCGCCGATGACATTGTAATTCTGTCAGAGACAGCAAAGTACTTGGAAGAGCAGTTGAACGGAATGGATGGTGTCTTGAAGGGAGGATATAAGACGAACATCAACAAAAGCAAAACGAGGATAATGGAATGTAGTCGAATTAAGTCGGCTGATGCTGAGGGTATTAGATTAGGAAATGAGACACTTAAAGTGGTAAAGGAGTTTTGCTATTTGGGGAGCAAAATAACTGATGATGGTCGAAGTAGAGAGGATATAAAATGTAGTCTGGCAATGGCAAGGAAAGCGTTTCTGAAGAAGAGAAATTTGTTAACATCGAGTATAGATTTAAGTGTCAGTAAGTCGTTTCTGTAAGTATTTGTATGGAGTGTAGCTATGTATGGAAGTGATACATGGACGGTAAATAGTTTGGACAAGAAGAGAATAGAAGCTTTCAAAATGTTGTGCTACAGAAGAATGCTGAAGATTAGATGGGTAGATCACATAACTAATGAGGAAGTATTGAATAGGATTGGGGAGAAGAGAAGTTTGTGGCACAACTTGACCAGAAGAAGGGATCGGTTGGTAGGACATGTTCTGAGGCATCAAGGGATCACCAATTTAGTATTGGAGGGCAGCATGGAGGGTAAAAATCGTAGGGGGAGACCAAGAGATGAATACACTAAGCAGATTCAGAAGGATGTAGGTTGCAGTAGGTACTGGGAGATGAAGAAGCTTGCTCAGGATGGAGTAGCATGGAGAGCTGCGTCAAACCAGTCTCAGGACTGAAGACCACAACAACAGCATTCGCATTGTGAAGGGACAGATCAAGATAAGATAAATAGTTTCTATGAAGCACTCAGTGATGTAGTTGTTAGAGTAAAGGACAAGGACAGTGTTCTGCTCATGGGTGATTTTAACGCGATTGGAAATCGAACAGAAGGGTATGAAAAGGTTATGGGTAAATTTGGAGAGGATATGGAGGCAAACTGGAACGGTAAACAACTCTTGGATTTCTATGCCAGAATGGGCTTAGTAATCACAAACTTCTTTTTTAAACATAAGAACATTCACCAGTATGCTTGGGGAGGCAGGAGAACCAGATCTGTCATTGACTATATAATAACAGATCTGGAATTCAGGAAGACTGTGTGGGACACACGTGTATTCAGGGGATTCTTTCATGACACTGATCATTATTTAATCTGCAGTGAAATTGGGATTGTGAGGCCGAAAGTGCAGGAGGCCAGGTCCATATGTAGGAGGATAAGAGTGGAGAAACTTCAGGATAAGGAAATCAGGCACAAGTACATAACAGCGATCTCAGAAAGGTACCAGTTAGTTGAATGTAGTCAATTACAGTCATTGGAAAAGGAATGGACAAGGTACAGGGACACAGTACCAGAAGTGGCTAAAGAATGTCTTGGAACAGTAGTGTGTAAAGGTAGGATGAAGCAAACAGCTTGGTGGAATGACACAGTCAAGGCAGCCTGTAAAAGGAAAAAGAAGACGTATCAAAAATGGCTACATACTATAACTCAGGTAGACAGAGAAAGTTATGTTGAAGAAAGAAACAAAGCCAAACAGATAATTGCAGCATCCAAGAAGAAATCTTGGGAGGACTTTGGAAACAGGTTGGAGACTATGGGTCAAGCTGCTGGAAAACCATTCTGGAGTGTAATTAGCAGTCTTCGAAATGGAAGTAAGAAGGAAATGACAAGTATTTTGGACAGGTCAGGAAAACTGCTGGTGAATCCTGTGGATGCCCTGGGCAGATGGAGGGAATATTTTGAAGAGTTGCTCAATGTAGGTGAAAATACTATCAGTAATGTTTCAGATTTCGAGGTAGAATGGGATAGGAATGATGATGGAAATAGGATCACATTTGAGGAAGTGGAGGAAATGGTCAATAGATTGCAGTGCAATAAAGCAACTGGGGTTGATGAAATTAAGTCGGAACTCATCAAATACAGTGGAATGTCAGGTCTTAAATGGCTACACAGGATAATTGAAATGGCCTGGGAGTCGGGACAGGTTCCATCAGACTGGACAAAAGCAGTAATCACACCAATCTTTAAACATGGAAACAGAAAAGATTGTAACAACTACAGAGGTATCTCTTTAATCAGTGTCGTGGGTAAAATCTTCTCAGGTATTGTTGAAAGGAAAGTGCGAGTATTAGTTGAGGACCAATTGGATGAAAATCAGTGTGGGTTTAGGCCTCTTAGAGGTTGTCAGGACCAGATCTTTAGCTTACGGCAAATAATGGAGAAGTGTTATGAGTGGAACATGGAATTGTATCTGTGCTTTATAGATCTAGAAAAGGCATATGACCGGGTTCCTAGGAGGAAGTTATTGTCTGTTCTACGAGATTATGGAATAGGAGGCAAACTTTTGCAAGCAATTAAAGGTCTTTACATGGATAGTCAGGCAGCAGTTAGAGTTGACTGTAAATTGACTTCATGGTTCAGAGTAGTTTCAGGGGTAAGACAAGGCTGCAACCTGTCTCCACTGTTGTGCATATTATTTGTGGATCATATGTTGAAAACAGTAGACTGACTGGGTGAGATTAAGATATATGAACACAAAATAAACAGTCTTGCATATGCGGATGACTTAGTTGTGATGGCAGATTCGATTGAAAGTTTAAAGTAATAGTTCAGAGCTAGATCAGAAATGTAAGGACTATGGTATGAAGATTAGCATCTCCAAAACGAAAGTAATGTCAGTGGGAAAGAAATATAAACGGATTGAGTGCCAAATAGGAGGAACAAAGTTAGAACAGGTGGACGGTTTCAAGGACTTAGGATGCATATTCTCACAGGATGGCCAACATAGTGAAAGAACTGGAAGAGAGGTGTAGCAAAGCTAATGCAGTGAGCGCTCGGCTACGATCTACTCTCTTCTGCAAGAAGGAAGTCAGTACCAAGACTAAGTTATCTGTGCACCGTTCAATCTTTTGACCAACTTTGTTGTATGGGAGCGAAAGCTGGGTGGATTCAGGTTACCTTATCAACAAGGTTGAGGTTACGGATATGAAAGTAGCTAGGATGATTGCAGGTACTAGTAGATGGGAACAATGGCAGGAGGGTGTCCACAATGAGGAAATCAAAGAAAAACTGGGAATGAACTCTATAGATGTAGCAGTCAGGGCGAACAGGCTTAGATGGTGGGGTCATGTTACACGCATGGGAGAAGCAAGGTTACCCAAGAGACTCATGGGTTCAGCAGTAGAGGGTAGAAAGAGTCGGGGCAGACCAAGGAGAAGGTACCTGGATTCGGTTAAGAATGATTTTGAAGTAATAGGTTTAACATCAAAAGAGGCACCAATGTTAGCACTGAATAGGGGATCATGGAGGAATTTTATAAGGGGGCTATGCTCCAGACTGAACGCTGAAAGGCATAATCAGTCTTAAATGATGATGATGATGATGATGATGATGATGCAATGGCGTCTCACAACAATACAATCTCTCTCCTCCTCTCATACTTCCATTTCTTTCACAAACAGTCCGTATAAGAAAATCTTTGGTTCGGTATGACACAGAGATGCCTGCCCGGTCTAGCGCGCTGCTTCCCGAGCATAAAGGCGTGCCGGTCTCCCGCACGAATCCGCTCGGCGGATTAATCTCGAGGTCCAGTTTGCCGGCCAGACTGTGCTTGGTTTTTAAGGCGGTTTTCCATCTGCCTCGTCGAACGCGGGCTGGTCCCGCCTCAATTAGTTCCGCCTCAGTTAAAATATGTCGGCGATTGCTGCACCAACACTGTCTCGATGTACGCGTACACCATAATTACTCTAGCACGCAAACATTTGGGGTTACACTCATCTGGTATGAGACGTTTCCGGGGAGCGTCCACTCGGGGCTGAACCTTACAATATCCTGGGTTCAGTGTTGGGCGTCGGTGGGGTGAGTGACTGCTGCAGCCTGTTATTGGGTTCTGAACCACTGAGGGCTATGGCGGGACGAAGGTTCTCCGTCGTTTCTAGGTGCCCAGTGCGATACACACAATACACAATACATAAGACACAGAGATGCATTCGTAGCACGGAACGTCCTATTCTCACAGTCAGTATATGCCGTTCACCACAGTACCAAGAAGTCGCACCCAAATTTCAGTTTTGCATAGGTTGTTACATCTTGGGGGCGACTTTTCTTTCCTTAGACAATTCGGGACCAAAATTACAATAAAAAATAATTTTGCTGTTTTACTACAGTATTACTGAGTGGAATATACTTGCGGTGGTTTTGCCGCTTATGTTATCTGAGTAGCTTTCGTAATCACTCTACTGATCATAAGGTTAAATAATTTCATATTAACCCTTTCAGTAACTCTGTAAACGGCTAATGTGGCCATGGGCTTCCGATCAGAATAGCCTTCCCATTCGGGTGAGGGTTCATAAGAGAAACAATGGAAAACCTAGAGCATGGCTAATTTAAACTTACATTCCACCCAGTAATTTATATATATAGCCTATATATATATATATATATATATATATATATATATATATATATATATATATATATATACACTCCTGGAAATTGAAATAAGAACACCGTGAATTCATTGTCCCAGGAAGGGGAAACTTTATTGACACATTCCTGGGGTCAGATACATCACATGATCACACTGACAGAACCACAGGCACATAGACACAGGCAACAGAGCATGCACAATGTCGGCACTAGTACAGTGTATATCCACCTTTCGCAGCAATACAGCCTGCTATTCTCCCATGGAGACGATCGTAGAGATGCTGGATGTAGTCCTGTGGAACGGCTTGCCATGCCATTTCCACCTGGCGCCTCAGTTGGACCAGCGTTCGTGCTGGACGTGCAGACCGCGTGAGAAGACGCTTCATCCAGTCCCAAACATGCTCAATGGGGGACAGATCCGGAGATCTTGCTGGCCAGGGTAGTTGACTTACACCTTCTAGAGCACGTTGGGTGGCACGGGATACATGCGGACGTGCATTGTCCTGTTGGAACAGCAAGTTCCCTTACCGGTCTAGGAATGGTAGAACGATGGGTTCGATGACGGTTTGGATGTACCGTGCACTATTCAGTGTCCCCTCGACGATCACCAGTGGTGTACGGCCAGTGTAGGAGATCGCTCCCCACACCATGATGCCGGATGTTGGCCCTGTGTGCCTCGGTCGTATGCAGTCCTGATTGTGGCGCTCACCTGCACGGCGCCAAACACGCATACGACCATCATTGGCACCAAGGCAGAAGCGACTCTCATCGTTGAAGACGACACGTCTCCATTCGTCCCTCCATTCACGCCTGTCGCGACACCACTGGAGGCGGGCTGCACGATGTTGGGGCGTGAGCGGAAGACGGCCTAACGGTGTGCGGGACCGTAGCCCAGCTTCATGGAGACGGTTGCGAATGGTCCTCGCCGATACCCCAGGAGCAACAGTGTCCCTAATTTGCTGGGAAGTGGCGGTGCGGTCCCCTACGGCACTGCGTAGGATCCTACGGTCTTGGCGTGCATCCGTGCGTCGCTGCGGTCCGGTCCCATGTCGACGGGCACGTGCACCTTCCGCCGACCACTGGCGACAACATCGATGTACTGTGGAGACCTCACGCCCCACGTGTTGAGCAATTCGGCGGTACGTCCACCCGGCCTCCCGCATGCCCACTATACGCCCTCGCTCAAAGTCCGTCAACTGCACATACGGTTCACGTCCACGCTGTCGCGGCATGCTACCAGTGTTAAAGACTGCGATGGAGCTCCGTATGCCACAGCAAACTGGCTGACACTGACGGCGGCGGTGCACAAATGCTGCGCAGCTAGCGCCATTCGACGGCCAACACCGCGGTTCCTGGTGTGTCCGCTGTGCCGTGCGTGTGATCATTGCTTGTACAGCCGTCTCGCAGAGTCCGGAGCAAGTACGGTGGGTCTGACACACCGGTGTCAATGTGTTCTTTTTTCCATTTCCAGGAGTGTATATATATATATATATATATATATATATATATATATATTATCCATAATGTTATCGTCAGAATTTAGAACTTTATCTTCAGGGTCGTTGATAAAAATGTCCGCCATAGTTCCTGAAATACTGGACCCCATTCAGGAACTATGGCGGACATTTTTATCAACGACCTTGAAGATAAAGTTATAAATTCTGACGATAACATTATGGATAAAATTTGATTATTATAAACGTTATGTTGACGACGTTCTGTTACTTGTCGATGGTTCCCGTGAGGACATTGAGGAAATAGTAAAAAAGTTCAACGACGCACATAATAAAATAGAATTTACCGTGGAGTATGAAACTGACAATTGTTTACAGTTCCTGGACCTGAACATAAAAAAGCAGGGCAACAAACATGCGTTCTCCGTTTATAGAAAACAAACTACGA
Organism: Schistocerca serialis cubense; assembly: GCF_023864345.2. NCBI lineage: Eukaryota > Metazoa > Arthropoda > Insecta > Orthoptera > Acrididae > Schistocerca > Schistocerca serialis. The sequence goes on along the minus strand of NC_064638.1, from coordinate 602,701,706 downwards.
CTGATGCCGTGATCCCGAATGATTCATGCCATCCGCAGGCTTATAAAGAAGCTGCTTTCCGTAGTCTCGTACATAGGGCAGTCAATGTACCTATCAGCGAAAATATAGGGAGACTGAAATTAACACCGTTAAGAGAATAGCGATGAATAACGGTTACAGAACAGATATGGTTAAAAAGCTGTTACGGAAAAGTAATCAGCGCAAAAACGAAAAACCTAATAGAGAGAAAGATGGAAAAAATTATCACGATGCCATACTACAGAACAGTCTCACAAAAGATAGCAAATATTTTTAAGCCATACGATGTTAAAATAGCTTTTCAGACTAATAACCTAGTGAGGTATAGCCTTAAGCACGATATTGACGAGAAGAGAAATAAGTTTGAAAGATCGGGAGTTTATAAGATTCAGTGCAGAACTTGTGATGCAAAATACATAGGGCAGACAGGAAGATCATTCGCGATCCGGTATAAAGAACATAAAGATGCGTTCAGGTTAGGAAATTATGACAAATCAGCTGTTGCGAACCATTTATATGAAACAGGCCATCCCCTTAATAGCATAGAAGATAACGTAGAAATATTGCATGTAGAAAAGAAAGGGAGGAAACTTGATTTACTAGAGGAATTCGAGATGTCCATAAAAAGAAACAAAGCAATATTCTAAATGCACAAGATAATTTTAAAGAAATGAGATTTTTAGCGGGTTTATAGAATTATTTTAGGGTAGGTATGCGACTTAAACTTGTAGCATGTCACTGACGGAGTTGCGAGAGGCTAACGATGGCAGACCAGTGCAATAAGGAAATAAGGCGCCCAATAGCATAGCGTTACCGTCATGCACACGGCTGTAACCACGCCACAACACCTAGGCACGTCAGTCCACAACAGCTCCCGAGCCGGCACAGAGCGACAGCATACTTGGTAGCTATGGGACGGCCATCGACTTGTGTCAACAACTTCAATGTAAGACGAGGACCCACTGTCCAATATACCTTTAATTCTGTTTTACTATATGGACTTCCCAACTATTTATGATGGTATTTTGTCTTTTTAGTCCGTTTAATTTCAATACATAGACTTTACAACCTGATGATGAGAGCATTGTCTCTTGAAACGCGTTGTCAAAATATATGTATAAGAATCGCGGTTGAATGCTAACAGTGATAACCAATATATATAAAATTTTAACCGACAGATCTCAAAATATCTTTACATAATGTGTTCTTACATTGGTGGAGTCAGGTATAAACTAATGTGAAGGTATCTTGGCAGAGATGTCAGCACGATATCTTGTGGAAGGTACAGGGCAGTGTGGGTAGAGACGGAAGATGACCCTCTTGTTACTGTGTGTGTAATGGTAGGGGTGGTCAGGGACAGGGTTGATCCTCAGGCAGAAGAAATGCTGGATGAGACCCTCATATCGCCATTCACAGGGCAGTGATGTGTGAACATGTAACATTCCCCAGAGCAAGTATCAATGATAATCATTATTAATGGAAAAGAGCTGAGAGTGAATGGTTTAGTACATATACTTCTCATTCTCACGCTACTGGTCTGAATTCAGAGATTCGGAAGAATTAGCACACAACTTTATTACTCAGAATTCGGATAATCTTTCATCACATTACCAATTTTTTTCTTTATATAGTCACTTAGGAATATCAGAGTACCATATCAACAGACTCACGTTGACCTTAGTAAACTCTGGTGATAATTCCCTTTAGTGCCTTCACATGTTGTTTTAATGAAGCACAATAATCGTTATCATATAAGCCGCACTTGAGTATATCATTGCTCTTTAGCACACAGACAGCACTCTTGCGCCTCTTTGTTAGTTCCTTTTTATAACACTGCACCAGCACATGCTCATAACTTATTTTGCACCTGGTAACACATAACACATCACTGGAAGTTCGTTGTTGTTCACAGTATACGTCACTAATCCGCACTTCTGTCAACCTTCAAAACTGATTCTAACTTTCGCACAATTCAATTACAAATTTATTTACTACCCCCGAATGTACATAAATTCAGCCCAATCGGCTCTCTTAACCTGTCATCATAACTCTTACTTTAAATAATGACGATTTAATTTCAAACAGCCCACAACAATCACGCATATCTCGCTCAATCTGTTCCAGCATTGTCCGTCCTAATATCCTAATTTGTAATCTATCACAACACAATTTCGATAAAACTCCACCAAGTGAACTGACTTTTGTCTTCAAAATATTTAATCATCTGTAGTCACATGTTGTTGCCTTGAATATATGTAGTCATATGCTCTTGATGTGAATTTTCTCATGTGCCTAATACTAACATTTTCATAAAAAACTGAAACAGATATCCACTAAAAACAAAGTCTTAACTGAAATTAAGAAACTTCATAATTAACTTTCCCTTAAGAAAGCCAAAAATCATGTTGCTGCAACAAAACATATATTTACATAATCACTATGAATCATCTTTTATGCATTTATATTGAATCATCATTTGCTTATCTGAAATTATAAAAAAGTACTTATATTATCCTTAGTTAAAATTATTTTCTTTCCCTGCTATTCCTTCGTTCCTTCAGGAATGAACCTTTTTTAAATCATGATGGGGATATAATCCCTTTATATTTCTGGGTTCAGGATGTCCTAATAGATATGCTCCTGGATTTGGTATCCTAATTGCCTCAAATGGTCCTTTCATACATTAACTGCCATTTCTTTTTTGTTTTGTTTATTAATAACGCACGAGGATGTGTACATAATAATACTCTTTCCCCAATGCAAAAGGAATGTCTTCGTAGTATCCTCTTGTCAAAATCTATCTTCCTTTTTTCTTGCCTTTTCAGTGAGATTTATTAATGCTGTTGTAATCTTATCTAGCCAGTGGGTTTCTTCTTGTGGTGTCTTCGGAATCTTATCTGTCCATTCATTCCTTTCTATTCTCTCAAACATTAGTTCAGCCGGTGTACAGTTTGTGTTCATATAAGGCAAACTGTTCATGATTTCCTCAAAAGAACCGAGATATTCTACCCATCTTGTTTGTTTCGAATGGCAATAGGTTCGCATCAATCTGTTTAATTCAGGAAAAAAACCTCCCAATCGGGTTCACGCCTGGATTATATTTGGAAGTCAAGATTTGTGTTATATTTGCTTCAGCTAATGCATGCCTCCACCTACGAGGGACGTTTGAAAAGTCTGTGCAAAGTCAAGAGAGAGATGGCACCACCGGCGCGTATTGAGATCATGTTTAGTTAGTTGCATCTTTGGAAAGAACGCACATCAAGTTCAGCCATACTCGTCTATTGCTTTATGTTTGGCATCGCGTGAATCAAGAAAGTCGAGTGATTATCAAAAAATGGACGAAAAAGAATTTCGTGTGGTGATTAAACATTACTTTATGAAAGGCAAAACGCCTCAGGAGACTAAAGAGAAGCTTGATAAACATTACGGTGACTCTGCACCATCAGTTAGAACCGTTTATAGGTGGTTTCAAAATTTTCGGAGTGGCGATATGGGCACAAGTGATGCTGAATGTTCTGGACGCCCTGTAGAGGTTACGACTCCAGAAATCATTGATAAAATACATGATATGGTGATGGATGACAGAAGAGTTAAAGAGCATGAGATTGCTATTGCTGTGGGCATCTCGAATAAATGGATACATAATATTTTGCATAAACATTTGACATGAGAAAGCTATCCGCAAGGTGGGTTCCGCGATTGCTGACGCTTCACCAAAAACGGAATCGTGTGAAGTGTTGCAACGATGGTTTGCAGCTGTTCAGGAAGAATCCGCAGGACTTTAAGCGTGGTTTGGTCACTGTGGATTAAACGTGGATACATTACTATACTCCTGAGACCAAACAACAATCTAAACAATGGGTTACCAAGGGAGAACCTGCACCAAAAAAGGCGAAGATCATTCCTTCGGACGGAAAGGTTATGGCGACTGTTTTTTGGGATTCTCAAGGGATAATCCTCATCGACTATCTAGAAAAGGGTAAAACTATTACAGGTGCATATTATTCTTCGTTATCGGACCGATTGAAAACCGAGCTGTAGGAAAAACGCCGGCGATTGGACCGCAAAGAAGTCCTTTTCCAATCACGACAATGCACCAGCACACACCTCAGCAGTTGTGGTCGCAAAATTAATAGAAATAGGATTCCAACTCGTTTGACATCTCCCCTATTCTCCAGACTTGGCCCCCTCGGACTACTATTTGTTCCCCAATTTGAAGAAATGGCTGGCGCTACAAAGATTTTATTCAAACGAGGAGGTGATTGCAGCAACTAATAGCTATTTTGCAGACTTGGACAATTCCTATTATTCAGAAGTGATCTACAAATTAGAACAACACTGGCCGAAGTGTATAAGTCTAAAAGGGGACTATGTCGAAAAATTGAAAATGTTTACCCCAAACACGTAAGTAATTTTTATTTTTGCACGGACTTTTCAAACGCCCCTCGTATATCCGGCAAAATTTCCAGCACTGCCGGATAAAACCGCGTTCGGCTTCCCAACGCGCGGAATGTAATCACTGAATAGACGATTCAGAATTGGTGCTGCTGTAGCAGTTTTCATTGGAGAGAATTTTACTTATTTGGTAGTTACTTGCTGCCTCATTTAGCCCTCGGTAACGGTCCACAGATATCTACCGATAAAATACCTAGCAAGATCGAATGTAACAGGCCTTTACTACCTATGTCGTTCGGTTTTGTTTTCTGACATATTACACATTTTCTCAGTACCCTCCATACTTTCCTACGTAAGTTTAGCAAGTAACAGTACATTCTCAGTTTGTTTGCACATTTCACAACACCAGAATGTCCCGAAGTGTTGTGAGTATACGTTATTAACCTCTCCTCATATTCTTCGGGTATACACGCACACCAATTCTGATTCATATTGCTCCGACGGTGAAATAGTATATCATTCAGTACATTATAATACTGGTTTATTTTATTTTCTTGTGGATCTTCTAATTTCTCTCGAATGTTTATCCACTCTGGATCACTACACACACACCAATTCTGATTCATATTGCTTCGACGATGAAATAGTACATCTTTCACTGCCTTATAGTACTGGCTTATTTTATCTTCTTGTGGATCTTCTAATTTCTGTCGAATGTTTATTCACCTTGGATCACTTTGTTGGAGTCTCGTCGTATCTCACATAACTCTAAATAATATCTTTGGTTTACCAGAAATCTCATCAATAATATTGGAAACTCGTCTTAATGTTCATCCGAGATGATGTCTTCTAATCATTCTGGAAGACGGGATAGAGCATCTGCAGTGATATTCTCCTTCCTTTGGATATATACAGTACGAAATTGGTATTCCCGAAGAGCGACCGTCCACCTTGCTAATCTCGCATGTAATAGCTTACAGATTTGTAAAAAGCTAAGAGCTTGATATTCACAGCATTCTGTGGTTCTTGAGCCATATAAATAGCAATGAAACTCTTTGAAGGCTCACACAGCTGGAAGAGCCTCCTGTTCTGTTGTAATGCAAGATCTCTCGCAACTTGACAGTGTCTTACTAGCGAAAGCTATTGGGCAAAAGGTAGGCTTGCCATTTATTATTCCAATTAGGAACAGACATACACTCAAACCAATAGATGAAGTATCAGTCATTAATCCAAGTTCAACTGCCATATCAGGATGATATAGAATCTTCACGTAGGACATAGCTTGCCTGATTGCTTCGAATGCTCGGTGACGTTCTTCAGTCCACTGTCAATGCACATTCTTCCTTGACAAATTTAATAATGGCTCAGAATTCATCGACTGAAATGATGCAAATCCTTTTAACTGCCTTTCCGTTCTAGGAACAGGAAAATTGTTTATTGCACTAATCTTCTATTCCTTAGGTAAAATACCTGTTGAATACATGAAATGTCCTAAGAATTTTATTTTCTTCAAGCAGAAATGTGACTTTGTAGATTCGCTGTAATTCCCACACTATAAAATCTCTCCAATACTCGTGTCAGTATATTCACATGTTCTGCCCAGGTATTTGTAGCTATCAGGATGCCATGGAAAAATAATGTTAGCTGACTCCTTACTTCAGGTCCTAATGCTGTATCCAATGCGGATTTGAATGCTCCTGTACTGATATTCAAACCAAATGGAAGAACCTTGAAATGATAACTCCTACCAGCGTATACAAATGCAGTATACTTTCTTCAATATTCACCTGCCAGTGTGAAGGACGCAAATCAGTTTTTGTAAAATACTTCATTTTGAATCAGCTCATCTATATTTTGTAGGTGAGTACATACTGGTATAATAATTGTGTTAATTACACGAGCATCGAGTACTAGACGTACTTTTCCATCAGGTTTTGGCACACCGAAAAGCGGACTGCAGTAGGGATTGCTTGAAGGTTCAATCAGATTCCAGTCTAACATCTGTATTTCTTGGTCCACTGGACTGCGTTGTTTCCAAGGAACGGGATAGAAACTATGGCAGTATGTTCCGTGTGGCTTAACTTTCAGATGACATGTATAACCCTTGATGATACCTTGTTGCTATTCGAATACTCTTGTGTACTTGGATAACAGAGCAAACAATTGTGTCCTTTGCTCTTCCTTAAGGTGTCCTGGCCCACTTAACTTCTGTTGTATCTGCTCGGATAGTTCTAGTACCTGCGTTACTGTAATCGAACTTGTCTTGAATTGGTGGCGCTCTTTTATTATTAATTGTAACTTTGCCCCTAGAGTTCCGTCGATCCAAAAATTTACCTCCCCGGAAGAGAAGTCTAATTTTGCGTCCTTCTCCCGGATAGTCTCTAATCCAAGAACACAGTCGACTATTAGTTTATTTGCTACTAGAAACGAGCATGTCATCGCAGCATTTCCTGGATTGAATTTTATCATCGTTTGCAGCTTCAAGGGTTGGGATCGCTCGCAAAACGCCTCTATTATCTTGCATTGTTGTGCAAGAAAAGTCGGTAACTGGGTCTTCTTCATTATTTATTAAATAGGTGCCCGTCTCAATAACTACTGTCATTGGAATACCTTCTGTTATAACTTTAATTGCAGATATTGGTTCTGATAAATATTCTTTTGTACATTTGGCTGTGTCATCACAAAGCTCCTCTTCTGCTAATTTTCCCTCGTTATATCTCATCATATCAACTTTCTGCTCATTGCCCCTATGCCTTTCCTAGATCACTTCTCCGGGGCACGGTTCGGCCGGAATTAGTGTTCCGAGCGCGATTTATTTGCATGAATCGGACACTCTCTCGCTTCTGTAGTAACTGGTATCTGTCGTCTCCAGTCACTATGCACTGGCACAGAAGACTGCGTGTCTGTTATCGTTTTGTCAATTCGTAGTATACGGATTTACATAACATCCTGGATTGTGTCGTCTATCATGTCTATTCTGTCTGTTTTCGCCATAACGGAAATTATTCTCATTGCCGCTACGCTGGTTACGATATTGGTTGTAATTATTAGAATGCTGCGGGACGCTACTCGCATTTGAACCTTGAATCGGCTGATCTTGCACGAGTGTCGCAGGCATTATTCGCCTGCGAGTACGAGTTGTGTCTATCTGCTCTTGCCTTAATGTCTTCTTGGGGCAATTCAGTGGTCCAAAACTGACATAAATTCTTCTAAATTGTCCTCTGACGCGTGTATTAATTCGTCTCGGCCTCAGCCGGAAGTTTTGCCTCCAAAATCTGCAAAATTTCCTTACGCGTTATAGGCTCATCCCAGTATCTTTCTTTGTTTAAATACTTAACAAAGTTTCGCCGTAGACTCCTGGATTTTGCACAGAAAGGTTCCGACTTAAATACTTCTTTCCTTAATCGTTCTCGCACGCCGCGGCACCAAAACTTAGCGAGAAACGCCTCCTCAAATTCCGCGTAAGTCTCGCATGTATCTGTCATATCCGTGGCCCATAACGCACCTTCACTTTGGATATAACCTGAAACGTTGCTAATCTTTTGCGCTTAAGTCCATGCCCTTGGTAATACCCCACGAAATCCTCGAATTAATACCATCGGGTTTATTGATTTTTTGTCAGGTGAGAATGGCTGAAATTGTCTATGCTTCAATAATTTTTCTTCCATTAGCATTGCTGCGTACACATTATTGGCTTGTGTCACTGGATACATTCCGTTGTAGTTTACATTTCCCAAAGGCGAAGCATGTCCGTTACCATTACATGATTCGTGGCTCGAGGCCTGCGTTCGCTCTGCTTCACTCAGCTCATTTCTTCAATCTTTTACTGCTCCTCGAATCTGTTCCACTTCTTTAGAAATATTTTCGACAGAATGGACTATTTCGTCCTTCCATTGTTTGAAATTCGCTCCTAATTGTTCTTTTACCTCTTTAATATCTTCCTTACTGTTCTCTTAAATTGGTAAGCTGTCAATAGACAATTTGCTTACCGCTTCTTTCATGATTTCGTCTACACATTGCATCACTTGCTGTTCCTTAGCGGATGCCCATTCGTGTAGTTTAGTTGAGAAATATTGTTGGTGCTTATTGAATTTCGCTTGTATCAACTGATCTTAACCAGCAGCTATGCTAGTCACAGTTTCTGTTAACTCCCCTGCGGAAATTTCTGCTTCCTTCTGGTTCGATGTAATGGTTTGCATTTCTTGGGTAATCTTTTGAATTTCCAGAAGAAACTGCTTTTCCGTATTCCGCAACTCCGTTATCTCATTTGAGATTGATTTTTGCTGGATAACAATTGCCTGAATTGCAGCTGACATGTCAGTTTGTTTTTGACACATGTCTACTTGCTTCTACGATGCAGTTTGTACCACCGCTGACATATCTTCTTGTTTCTGTGACATATCAGCTGGTTTCTGTGACATATCAGCTTGTTTCTCTGACATATCCTGCACCACTAATGACATATGTTTGCTTTGTGATATTGTCGTTACCGACACAGATAAAAGCCTCAGCTCTTCCAAAATTAAAGGATTGGTCTCCTGTTGAGACGAAGCTGCAATCTCCTCTAGACTAGAATTTTCACAGGTTTCCTGAACTTCTGAAACTTTCCCTTTATCCATTTTGATTTGCGATCGAGTCTTCACCATAACCCATTTAGAAACACAAAATACCTATATGATTTTACACATCTAATTATACTGCTTCATATAAAAAATTCTCCTCAAAGGATGCACAAAATAATTGCCTATGACTATTTCTGAAAAAAAAAGTACAGAAATGAACTGAAAATATAGCACTATTTTAGAATGTACAGGTTGAGACTATTCAGATCATAGACGCAGATTGAGAGAAGAAATTTGATCGTCGTGTGTGCTTGCCTAATAGCTTGCAGCGATGTGAAGTTTTGCGGTGTGGATCGGGACTGCTCTGCTCGCACGACCGGACTCCACCAATATTAATTATTGTACATGAAACACACACACGATATATCGATTAGTACATGCATATAACAGTGAAATACAATATATACAACAATTGCTAATTTTTGGACGTCCTATACTCGGACGATAATTTAATATATTGTCATTATTATTGGTTAGTTAATTAAAAAGATTCTTTATTTTTCTTTATTATTATAAACAATCTTTATGTGTGCGTTTATTTTAATTTGTGTTTAGTTATTGGTTTTAGTTGGTTTAGCTTAGTTCCTTATTTTCTTTTATCTTTACTCTCCTGAAAACCTGGAAAATATAACTAATTCGTTTTAAATACCACAGGAAAGCAAGAGATGTGTTCCACAGTGGCGCAGAAATTCCTCCTCGTTATCTGCTCCATCTGAAATCACTGTAACCTTTACTCGCTACGCAGATCGTTTGGCACAACTGTATGCTATGTTGGGCACTTATGCAGTTTAGCAGGTATGGAAAAAATTTATCAATTTTTTTCAAAATTTGATCGATTATAGTCAAATTTGATACGCTGATTACGAATACGATATTTATTTTCGCCCCAGTCAATTATTTACATCAAAAAAATTGTTTTAAATTTTTTTGCGCGGCGCTGCCGATGACGCAACATTGCGTAATACACTAACTAATCAGTATTTTCAAATCATAGGCGACCGCTGCCGCGGCCGCATTCCAAAAAAAGAAAACTCCCAACCTAACCTCAAGTGGGCTACGCTACAGATCACTTTATTTATGAAAATACAAAGTACAATCACCAACAAACTTTACATATTCACCCACAAAGCTCTCCAAGCCAGATACATTTGGAATGAAAAATTTTTTCCGTACCTGCTAAACTGCATAAATTGATCTGTAGCGTAGCCCACTTGAGGTTAGGTTGGTAGTTTTTTTTTGGAATGCGGCCGCGGCAGCGGCCGCCTATGATTTGAAAATACTGATTAGTTAGTGTATTACACAATGTTGCGTCATCGGCAGCGCCGCGCTTATCGGGCAGAAGATATCGCCGACGGTCAAGGGAAAATGAAAATGGATGTTATATCCGAAATCAGCGCATCAGAATTCACTATATCGACAAAATATTGAAAAATAAAAATTTTTTAAAAGAATTTAAAACAATTTTTTTATGTAAATAATTGACTGGGGCGAAAATAATTATCGTATTCGTAATCAGCGTATCAAATTTGACTATAATCGATCAAATTTTGAAAAAAATGAAAAATTTTTTCTGTACCTGCTAAACTGCATAAGTGCCCTATGTTGTTTAATGAACTTGGATGATAGGTCTAACAGTTTAAAGTTCATTAATTCGGAGGAAATCTCTCGACGAATTCTGACCGTGGAAAATGCACATTCGCACACTATTGTTCCAAACTTCACCTCCGAGCTATCTACGTCTCGCAATATGTGTAACGTGATAATTAAGTAATTTCGGTATGGAGATATCACGCGAATACTAGATGTTAGTTATTGGATTTTATTTTGTGCAAAAAGCTATTTCAACGTTTACTATATACCGTAATGGCGTCTCACAACAATAGAATCTCTCTCCTCCTCTCACATGTCCGATATCTCCACTTCCTTCACAAAAAGTCCTCAAAAGAAAATCTTTGGTTCGGTAAGACACAGAGATGCGTTCGTAGCACGGGACGTCTTATACTCGCAGTCGGTATATACCGTTCACCACAATATCAGTTCATAGCACCGGAACTATTTCAATAACTGTAAGCCATGTCGCTTTTTTTAGTAAGCAAATTTTGGGCAATATAGAGAATTTCCAAATAAATATAGTAACTGGAAATGTCTGTGTAACTATTGCATACACAGCGATGCATCATTTAAAATTGAAGAGAATGTAAACGAAGCTACAATTTTACGTAATTTATACATGTTGTATATGACTCCCATTGGTCATAACGCGTATGCGATAATGCAATTCACGCCATTCATTTTGAAATATAAAGGGAGTCACCTACGTACACCATTAAAAATGCAAATTTTCAGTTTTGGAATACAACTGAAACACATACACAAGATCTCTCACATAATCACATGAAAAGAAATAAACTAGTATGAGATTAGGAGATACTGCCATGGAACAACAGAACACAATATCTTTGTGCCCTGTACGTCCGATCTAACACTTTGGAAAGTGATTTGAAACTGATCTAAAACCTCTGTTCCACAAAGGCTGGGTTCCCCATCATACCGAAATATGTGTCTCACATAATCTTCGTGTTTTACCAAATTGCTGATGCCCACGGCGAATGTTGTTGGCAATTGGAGGTGCCTGAGAGTATCGCTGACAAAATCTTCTGAGCACTGTGATAACTCAACGACAACTGTAAAATTCTAACATGAAGAATGTTTTCAGTATGGAATCGGCCATTTTAACTTGACACGAACATATCAATTATGAATTCACATACTGATTTACGACGATCATTTCATTTTGATTCTCCGCATTTTTACTGCATCCATTTCGCCTTCCCTTCATGCGCTACCCGTTCATTTCATTTCTGAGTCATTTGTGCAGCTGTACTCCTGTTTGTCACTGAATATTTGTGTACTTCCTTCTGTCGTCGAGCAGTTGAAGTATTTCATCTGTTATTAAATCTTTCTTCGCAGTTGCGTTTCTAATACCTACAATTGTCTTCCCAACGTCTGTTATTGCTCTTTTTAGAAATGCCGACTCCTCTCCAATGGATCTGCCTACTGTGTTACTTGTTATAGCACTATCCACATCGTTAGTGTACTTAAAGACACGATTCTCTGAAATTTCAGTTTACTCTTCATCATTACTAAATTGTTATCTGAACCTATATCTGCTCCAACGTATTTCTTACAATGCAGTGTACGATTTTGGAATCTCTGTCTGACCATGATACAACCCATCTTGAATCTTCCCGTATCTTTGGGTCTTTTCCACATACACCTCCTCTTCTTGTAATTGAGAACTCAATTACTCTTTCTGAATATCATGGCAACCCAAAAAGCGTGCACTATCAACCTCGCTCTATGGAAGTTGGATCCTCGCCTGTCTTGGGGATGGTGAATCCATAGGATTACACGGCTTGCTTCTCCTTTCGTCTCTATGCCATTATGATTAAGTGCCTAGAGAAGTCAATTACACAGAAATGACACAGCTGCAACATTTTCTCTGCTCCCTGGGCGCCGTAAGCTTCTTGAATGGATGTGAGGATTCTCGGAACCCATAGCTGATTTTCACTTATTCCACTGCTTCCTTAGTTATGATTCTGGTCTTAGTGCCCTACAGCACCAATATCCCTTGCGAACCACGATTCTTCACAGAGAGATGGTTTCCTAATACGACATTTGTCATTCAGACTTGTTTGACCGTTTTGGAAGTGTATGTGCCAAATTATGATTGTGTCATATGATGGTGCGTCCCTGTTGTACACTTGTATACTTTCACCAATTCGATATCGACTATTGCAGAGTATTTTCTTGCAAATGCGAAAGGCAATTCACCGCACAACACTTGACTATTCTTTTTTTTTTTTTTTTTTTTTTTTTTTAGAGGTTGCGCCATGAGCCGTCTTGTTCGGGCTTCTCTAACAGCGTACTTTCATACGCTACTGTAGACAGCCATAAGTAAGCGTAAGTTACGGCAGTGTTCTTAGTAGCACTGATCAGTTAAGGTTGTATCGGCGCTACCTGGGCGTTACATGTGTTAGTGTTGCATTTTTATCGGGCATTACCTCATTTCCATCGCATTATTTTCGTATGTGATCAGTATTTTACTAGATTGCTTTAGAAACCGGAAGCGCTGCGTCGTCTAGAAAGTTGGTCAGAGTATATAAAGGGGCCGCGAATCCTCCTCTCTGTTTGATTAAGGTTATATTTATAAACAGTTTTAGCATTCATCAATAATAACAGGAAACGTTTGCTTGCCTTTGATCTTAATTAAGAACATTCTACTGGGCAGAAAATAATAATCACGCAGATTTTTTGTGTTTGGGCTTGTAAACTATACTCGCATCAAAAGTAATTCGTTCGGTCGCATAAAATAGCAGAAGTTATACAATCGACTAATTTTTATTACGTATAAAATGAAATTTATATTCTGTAAAGATACAAAATCTATAATTGACTGATACTGAATGATATGCATTTCTGGTTACGTGCAAAACAAACAAACAAGGATAAGTTGTCGGCCCCAGTTTCTCTCTTAAATAATCATTCATGAATGAAACGTTCTCGGTTTTCAAGCCGCGTCAATTCGAATAAAATCCTCTAGCTTTCGATGACCGCCATCGTCGTCAGGAGTTCACTGACTGCTGGGGTTGCTACGGTTTCTCGCTTATACGAGGTGCATTCAAGTTCTAAGGCCTCCGATTTTTTTTCTAATTAACTACTCACCCGAAATCGATGAAACTTGCGTTACTTCTCGACGTAATCGCCCTGCAGACGTACACATTTTACACAACGCTGACGCCATGATTCCATGGCAGCGGCGAAGGCTTCTTTAGGAGTCTGTTTTGACCACTGGAAAATCGCTGAGGCAATAGCAGCACGGCAGGTGAATGTGCGGCCATGGAGAGTGTCTTTCATCGTTGGAAAAAGCCAAAAGTCACTAGGAGCCAGGTCAGGTGAGTAGGGAGCACGAGGAATCACTTCAAAGATGTTATCACTATTGCGTAACATTAGCTCGATGTGCGGATGCGTTGTCTTGGTGAAACAGCACACGCGCAGCCCTTCCCAGACGTTTTTGTTGCAGTGCAGGAAGGAATTTGTTCTTCAGAACACTTTCGTAGGATGCACCTGTTACCATAGTGCCCTTTGGAACGCAATGGGTAAGGATTACGCACTCGCTGTGCCAGAACATGGACACCATCATTTTTTCAGCACTGGCGGTTACCCGAAATTTTTTTTGGTGGCAGGGAATCTGTGTGCTTCCATTGAGCTGACTGGCGCTTTGTTTCTGGATTGAAAAATGGCATCCACGTCTCATCCATTGTCACAACCAACGAAAAGAGAGTCCCATTCATGCTGTCATTGTGCGACAACATTGCTTGGCAACATGCCACACGGGCTGCCATGTGGTCGTCCATCAGCATTCGTGGCACCCACCTAGATGACACTTTTCACATTTTCAGGTTGTCATGCAGGATTGTGTACACAGAACCCACGGAAATGCCAACTCTGGAGGCGATCTGTTCAATAGTCATTCGGCGATCCCCCAAAATAATTCTCTCCACTTTCTCTATCATGTCGTCAGACCGGCTTGTGCGAGCCCGAGGTTGTTTCGGTTTGTTGTCACACGATGTTCTGCCTTCATTAAACTGTCGCACCCACGAACGCACTTTCGACACATCCATAACTCCATCACCACATGTCTCCTTCAACTGTCGATGAATTTCAATTGGTTTCACACCACGCAAATTCAGAAAACGAATGATTGCACGCTGTTCAAGTAAGGAAAACGTCGCCACTTTTGAGTATTTAAAACAGTTCTCATTCTCGCCGCTGGCGGTAAAATTCCATCTGCCGTACAGCGCTGCCATCTCTGGGACGTATTGACAATCAACGCGGCCTCATTTTAAAACAATGCACATGTGTCTATCTCTTTCCAGTCCGGAGAAAAAAAATCGGAGGCCTTAGAACTTGAATGCACTTTGTATAGGCATGATGACATCAACAGCATCCAATCAGATAGACCGAACGTGGTGTGTGTGCGTAAGTCGACCCGGGCAGCTAGCGGAGCTGTTGCCCGTGGCAGCACCGGTGACGTCAGTTGGCGCCAGGGGCAGGCGCCACGTTTGAAACTGCCGCTCCCGCGTCGCGCATCTGTCTTTGCTTTCTTTCGATGTCCAAACCGAGAACGTTTTATTCATGTATGCCGTCGCGAAAGACTCCGAGGACACATAATCATTCATGTTTATTTCCATACAAACGCTACCAATAATACCATTATTCCTACCACTTACTGCGTCATTTATGTATTGTACCGAAACTAACGTAATTTAGTTTTGGTAGAGCATAGCTTTACCTACAAGCAAACAAAACATAATTACGTGATATTTCAAACAAATAGTTTGAGAATAGCTGTCTATACTTCAGTGATACAATTTCAATTAGGCCGCAACAAAGTACTTAGAAAATCAACTAATACCTCAAAACAAGGGTTGGGATAATTTTAAGGAAAAACACATGCAAGGTGGACCCACATATTTCGTCATTTTTCATTTATTGGAATAAGTTTTATTGCTTGACAACAGTTATTATGATTACAAATTAAAAACCTCGTCAAAAATGAATAACAACGCCCACAATAATTTAAAGAACTTGAACAGGATCAACACATTATTAAAAAAACTTTACCGTATGCCGTTAACAACATGGCTTAAAACAAGGAATATACGTAAGTCTCCAAATACAAGTAGGAGTTCACACCAGCTAGAAGTTACTACAGGCTGTTCTTACAAACTGAGTTTTGCCAGTAAAATAAATAACAAATGACTGACAATAAAAGTGCTAACAGTTCCCAAGCACGGATAAAACTTAAAAAAAAGGTCACCTCCCATCCAAAATACAGAAAGGATAACAAACCGTTCATAATCTATAAATCTTAATAAAATCCCTTAACCAATAAAATACACACTCCCCAAAAATACAAGAAAAGCAGGAAAGGTATGTAATTTAAATGCGACTCCCAGCTGGTACACACTAGCAGAAATATTAATAACGTCCCTTAAATAAACATACAATCCCTGAAGGGTTGCAAATTACAGCAACCGTCTATCACAACAAACTGGCAGCAACCACACAAGTTGGGCAACGAATAGAGTTAGCTAATGACTGCGGATAAAAGACCTCAGCAGTACATATTGAGAACTAAAAGTCTTTGAAACTTAACACACTCCAGAACTAGCAAAATAGGGCCTTCAAGATTAAACAAGTTGTTAAAGGGCAAATATAGTCACAAGGAACTTTGGACTTGCAGAACATGCCTTAAGGTTTTTGTGCTTGCTCAACCCTGAAAATTATAATAGACCAAGGGTTCCACAATTAATTGGACGGCACTCCACAGTGGCACGTAAAAAATTTACTTAACCTGTGCTAAACGCGAGGCAGCTGACAGAGACGCCTGGCTGCAGCCAAATCTGGACGTGCGACGACGAAAGTGCCCCGCAACAGGAGGAAAACACGTCTCCGCTCCGGGCCCGGGAAACAGGAAGACGACTTCGGCTGTCAGAGCTACGCTGGCCGCATGTGTCAGAAAGGAAACAGTAATCTGCCCAAACAACGCTACAAACGACAATACCTAAGATGTAGGAAATGTTAACTTATTGCAGACTTGGCTACGCATAAAAGTCACGAGCTGGACGCTTCTTAATATCACATGGAAGTTGACGACGTGAACTGCAACCACCTGCAGATCAAAATACCAGGCCACACCCTCTTTTAATAGTGCATTGCCTTCGACATGGACTATATTGCAGTCCCAACAGCCCAAATTACATCAACTCAATTTACAACAGAGTGTATTCATACACTTGAAATGACTATCATATGGAACAAACCGATTAAAATCAGTTACCCTGACCGGTGACCATCCACACAATTACTCAGAGGCGTAATGAACGTGAAGAGTGTAATTAAATATTAATTCAGATGTGGGCATACGGTAACAACTTCCGAAAAAGATCAACGCTTAACTCCGCTGAGGTGCGAAGGAGCCACGAGTTCCAGGATTCCAAGCAGGGGTGTTATTGTCTCCAATCCGTGCAAGTGATCTACAGGTGCTGTAATGTTTAAGCCTCCAGAGTTGGCGCAGTGCTTACTGACCAGATTACTAGCGGTGTCAGCTGCCCTTTCCCCAACTCTGCCGCTATCAATACTTAATCCAGCCGGAAAACTTCGGCTGCGACTAACATAATACGAGCTCTACGACCAGGCAGCAGGAGCGCCGCCAAAAACCAAATTGCGAGCCACGTGGCTAACTGCACTACGCTGGCCCGCCAAACCTAGCAACTCACTCCTCGACCAGAGACCCTAGCGGACCATGATCGAAATCGGCTGTATAAGAACTTAGGGTTGTCAGTGGAATGTCTTGCCCGCCAAAATTAAAGCCGCCACGGCTTATCAACGTTTAAATACAAAAGAGACAAAAATATTCCATTTCACGCAACGTAACCTGATCAAAATCATCCAGACACCTATTAGTGGACCATAAAATGAGATGTCTCCACACTTCGCCTTCATGGTGGCTTCAGATCGGCTGGACACGCTTTCAACATATCTGAATGTCTCTCGGCCAACTGCAGCCCCTTATATCTCAAGAACCGAAACCAGAGAGGGTATTAATGTTTGACGCTGCTGTCTGGAGTGCAGTCTAACGTAACTCATCCGAAGGATCTTCCACTGCGTTCAGATCGGGGCTGTAGGCAGGCAAGTTCATTTCAGGAACGATGTTGACCGCACGCTATTGCTTTCTCATGCTGGTACAATCATCAGCCCCGAACTGATCCCCTACTGTAAGCAGTACAGAATGCTGTAAAATGTGTTAATATCCTTCCGCCTTTAGCGATTTCTTAAGCGCAATGAGGTGACCACAAGCAAAACACGGATAACAAAAAAAAAAAAAAAAAAAAAAAAAAATTGTTCAAGTGGCTCTGAGCACTATGGGACTTAACATCTATGGTCATCAGTCCCCTAGAACTTAGAACGACTTAAACCTAACTAAACTAAGGACATCACACAACACCCAGTCATCACGGCACGGAAAACACCTCCATACCTTAACACCACATCCTCCGCACTACACATGATGGCATGCTATGTTTCCCAGGCACTCGACAAACTCCAAACCTTCCACTGGAATGCCACAAGGTATAGAGTGAACCGTCACTCCGAATGACTCGTTTCCTGTCACCCACTGTTCACCATTTCAAGCATCGCTGAGCATTGACTACAAAAATGTGTGGTTAATGAGGAAGTATTCAATCATTGTATCACATTCTTTATAACTCCCTACACGGAGTCATTGAGGTACATGAACTGCAGATAGCACTTTGGATCTCACGATTGACTCCTTCCTTCCGCTGCTTTCATGTGGTTTTTACTGTCATCCTCCGCAATGCTTGACGGTCCTTCTTTCACGTTTTGACTTTGAGCCGTACCGCGTCGAAAGGTCGCGGTACGTCTTCCGCATGCCATCTTTGCCTCTAGCGCAGGGCGCGCCGTTTTGTCGTGAGGAAGAGGCAGAGTGAGGAGTGACTCGGACGGCGGCGGGCACCGGAGCACGAGAAGGGCTCTTCAGGCATGGTGTGCTGTGATTTGGGCCGTGCGGTTTCTCTATTGGAAGACTGGAATTCGGTATTCCGCTTTGAGTCGCGCTTCCGATAATAAGTTTTCGTCTTGGCGGCTCCGGAGGACACGAGGCGGCCGAAGCTGTTCCTACTGCGGAAGTCAGTGGTTGTGGCGCGTTGGTTAAGAGTGAAGAAGAGTGCCGTCTTAGAGCTTCCGTGAGGTGCCTTACTTGTGTTGAACGAAACTAGAAACAGCGTGAGGTTCGCAAAATGTTCCTATATATTGTCTTTCCCAGTGCGTCGCCATCTGGTTATGCTTCTTACCCGCCTTCACGTCTATTACAACTCTAAAAACATCGGCTCAATCTTCGTGCTTGCTTAAGCCCCGGTCGTAGTACGTTGCGTGCCATTTCAAGAGGCCTGTTTATTATACGAGTAACAGCCTTATTATGACGTTCTGTGCTTTTACCTTCTTGAGTATGATAGCTTTGTAGACTTCGGTTTAAGTTATCTCATTTATTGTTATGAGTGGCTTTGATTCTTGCTAGTTAACTTCTTAATTCTAGGAGAAATGGATTCGTGCCAATTTCTTGGTGTTTAAGGTACTGCATGTTGACGTAATTGAAGTACGTTTGCCAACCGCGTTCGTCCATTCAAATCTTGTTCATTTCCCGTCCCGTGTAATGGCCGTTTGCTACTATTACACCATTGAGCATTATTTTGAAACTGAATTGCAATTGGCAGGCGAATCTTCTTAGCTCCTTGTTGAGATAAGCTCCTTCTTGAGATTTTCAGTAATTTTTGATGTTAGTACTGGAGGGCTTGGTTTTTGTCCCTTTATTGATAAGTCTGTGTGTAATAACGCTCTTAGCCATATTGTGTTTAGTTCAGTGACTGAAGGGTTAAAGCTCATTCTTGCCAGGTAACACTGGCTGTTACTCGCGCTATGCGCAGCAATGTCTCCATTATCCGGGAGGTGTCTGTATCTTATTTACGCTGAGTCACTACTGGCGTGCAGCCGGTTCGATTCTGGGGTCGCGATTGCGCTGCCTCATGATCAACACTCCCATATGACCAAGAAAAAAATGCTTGACGCAACATTGTACCTGTCTTTGAATGTAAATTTTAAAGTCATTGTTTCAGTAAGTTTTCGGTCAGTAGTGTTGTGGAATATTCTATGATATCAACCAGTTATACAGGTAAATTAGTAAAGAGGCTGTCCGAAAATACAAAGTGAACTGTCAAATTGTTAGTGATACAAATTCTTCTTGTTGTATGTGTCGTTTTGATGCGTAGATACTGTATTAAATTTTTGCATCGTTCTTCTGTCACATAAGCTTGTGCTAAAAAAGTTTCTGTGTTCTAATATTTAGATGGTACCTTATTACAGCAACGCAAACTTAGTGATAAGTTATTTATTCTCAAGGAAGTGCTACAAATTTCTTTGCCTCTATGATGTGGGTTGTTGAAATTATTTGCTTCCATAACTGTGGTAGTTAGGTGCAAAACTCATTTTTTGTCTCCAAACATAGATATTTTCATAGCCGTATACAACGTTTTGGGTTTCCTACATTTTTAAAAGGACACTGTGTGTCAATGTGTATAAAAGTCTTACATGAATGTGAAGTAAACACTGCTGCACTTGTACGGGGATGTGCACATTTATGAAATTCGATCAACTTCGAGAGTTGTTGTTATTGTTGTTAACGTGTTTTAATTAATTGTTGAAGGCTTACAAGTAAATTTTTCTTAATTGGCTTGGATGATCCTTTAAGAATACGTTGTTCAGTAAATACTTTGATCACGAATGATGTTCAACTCTTACTTGGGTCTAGTCCTCTCCCTCATTCACAACCCCAGACAGTACCTGTGTACCATATTGATTGCGTGCGTGGTTGTCTTTAGGAGTAGGAGATTCGTACGGCACTGGACATCATTCACACAAGTCTTTCTTTGCGTAATTGATTACTGTAACTTAGGCAAAGATGTTGCTTCTTTCGGGTTTTGGTGTCGCATATGCATTGCCTTCCAAATGCTGGCTTTACCTGTGATTGGAGGGGGGTGTTTGAGGAAGTGTGAATGTAAGATCTGAAACCTTTCAGGTGATGGGGACGTTTTTGAGGTCTTAGCGCGACTGCGGGCGGCAGTGGGTCTACCGGCGCAGGTAATAGCGGAACTGGTTGGGCAGGTGAGGGTCACCATACAGCACTCGCGGAAGTTGGGAGGTGGTGAACTTAGCCCTTCGCTGAGTTACCTAATTCATTTTTGCAGGTGTTGCGTGCGATACAGGGGCTCAGCGTCGAATCGCGGGAGGAAATAGTTCAGTTTTTGTTGTTTATTGTGAAATTAGAGGAGCAAGTTAATGTTTTCCACCTGGCATGGGAAACTGTTTTCTGGTTGCTGTACCCTTTGTCAAGGGTCCCTGCTGTGGATAATTTTGGAGATCTTGTTAAGAGGGTTTCGTAAAGGAGTTATGTGCACGCGTATTCAGAGAGCTTCTTTCGAGCAAAGTCAAAAGTGACGTTGTTAATGAACATTTGTGTCACGTTCAGGATACTAACGAGAGTTTAGCTAAGTTTGTCTGGGAGGTGCGTACCGCTGCTGTACCTTCGATATGCAACACACCGACAGGAAATTGTTGCCACTATCCCGCAAGAGCAGCCTAGTGTTTTGCTTGCAGAGCACCCAAGGACTTACCGTTTGTCATGCTTGTGGAAGGAGTTAAGCAAGTGCATTATAGAAGAATCCAGGACAGTGGTTTTAACACATGTGGACTCCCCTGCGGAGATTGCCTCCATTACTAAAAAACGAACTATTAGAGGAAATTCCTACCGTTGCGGGTAGCCTGGCCATCTCGCCCGACATTGAAATGGCTGACGATAATCGTGTGACACTAGAGGGGCAACCGATGGGGACTTTCCCCTGTCTTTTCTGCTCAGTGTAAGGAACTGAAAGCTGTAACTACTAATCCCATTTCTGTTACTTACGTTATCAGTGGGCCTAGCGTTTCCTTGACAAGCCAGTAGTAGTACATCACACAGTAGTGTGATCAAGGAAGGGGATTTTGATGTGGAGCATATGGAGCCTCAAAAGGCTCTGGCTCTCCTTGAGGCGTTGGATGACTTCCCTGACATTTTAAGTGACAAACTGGGTGTTAGTAAACACATAGAGTATAAGGTTTTGTTGTCTGATTAGGTTCTGGTTAGGCAGTCGCCTTATCCGTTGTCTCCTGTTAATCAAAATATTACGGGAGTTGGTGGATAAAACTTTCACAGAAGGCGTTGTACGATGGTGCACCTCGCCATATGCCTCACGAATATTTCTGGTGGCGAAGAATAATAGAGGGGGCTCTTGGGCAGTTGTTGGTTATCAAGCTCTTAACCACAAGGTGGTTTTGGTCTGTACCCCTTCCCGATTTGCACGGCTGTTTCTCATTGTTTTTGGGGGCCCGTAATTTTCGGTCATTGACCTTAACAATGCATATTACCAAATTCCCTTACAAGAGAAACTCCCCACTCCTCACTGCACCCGCCACAGATTTGGTGGTAAGAAGACCCAGTGGACAGCCCCTCAAAAACTTTATATATATATATATATGTGTGTGTGTGTGTGTGTGTGTGTGTGTGTGTGTGTGTGTATAAAGTGAACGGTACATGAACAATAAGGGCAATATAGAGCAACCTGAAAGAACAACGCCGTCGTGGTTGAGTTGTCACGGTATTTGCCTACCAAGCGGGCGAGTTGTGTTCAAACCTATCTCGTACCAAACTTTTCTCTTTTTTTTCGCTGTTCGCTGTTTTCAAATTTGTGACTACGTCTTGGTGTACCGCTCGTTTCCAAAAGCGAGGAGTATACTATAATGACACTTCATTCTGCACAACTAATCTATCAGTAGCCGAAGGAAAGTGCTTTCGAATGGGAACCGGAAACGTTTGATGATAAGGCGACAAGTCAACCCAATTCTCCGCCGGAAAACGTTCTGGTGCGTCATACACAGCATTAGTGATAGTACGTGTTCATATGATAGGAATCTCTTATAAACCCACCTAATCTGTAAACCGATAAGTAAATGAGATTGCCTCCTTGCCCGAGTTAGTTGTTCGTATGAGTGTGAATGTGATCACTCCCAAGAAAATGATGGAAACATAATAGTGTTTCACATAATCTGCAACAAATGAACGCAACAGTTTCACATTCACAAGTGCTCTGTCAAAACATACGTTTTTGAAGTTGCGTTCCGTTTTGGAAATTTTGGCTCTTGAATTCCTTTGTTGTAACGTAGTTCACGCCCATTTAGCTGTTGCTTTCATTTCTGTGAGACGTCTGGTGTGACATCTCGCCTGCTCTCACTATTCATCACCTTTACTTGCGACGGTAACGTGTTCTTACAACATGATTCATATACTATAATAAATGTATGATATATGCGATTTCAGTCTTTCTCGGCGTATTCCACTGATGAATTCTCCTCGGGTTATCAGCCGAGTGGTGGCGTCGTCTTGTCTCAACGTTTCAATGAGGTTCGTACCCATCATCTTCTCGCGAAGGAATGTATGGTATGACAATTGCCAAGACTAAGAAAGAGAACAAACATTTCAGTGGCCGGACAGACAGTTCATAACGTGAACCTAATAGCACGAGAGATATTTAAGCTCGTCTCGTCCAGTTTACAGAGCAACACCGTGACCACTTAACCACGACGCCGTTGCTCTGGCAGCCTGCTCTATATTGCACTTGTTTTTCTAGGACCGCTCACTGTTGCTATTTAGCTTTTCTTTCACAGTTCAGTACACCTTCTTCCTATTTTCATGCTTGATCTGAGTTCAGTTTTTAACTGTCTATCCACTGGTCCATCTTACCCCTAAATCTAAGGGGGATGCGATGGGGAATTTCCCTTGCTAGCTGAGGAATCCAAGCCAGCAACCACTTTTGCACTGATTGTAACTTGTGTGAGATCAGTCGGGTTCCATTCAGATGGTTCAAATGGCTCTGAGCACTATGGGACTTAACAGCTGTGGTGTGGACATCACACACATCCATGCCCGAGGCAGGATTCGAACGTGCAACCGTAGCAGTCGCGCGGTTCCGGACTGCGCGCCTAGAACCGCGAGACCACCGCGGCCGGCTGGTTCCATTCGGGTTGTCCACTGGAGCAGTGAACTTATCAAGGTTACTTGATACGGTGCTAGACGATCTAAAGTTCAAATGTATCTAGAATTATCTGGACGATCTTGTTATTTATGGTCCTAACTTTGATGATCATGTTCTGCTCTTCTGCTTGGTTTTGAAACGTTTGAAGGAAGATGGCATCACTGTGAAGCCGATTAAAGTCACTCTAGGTCGAAGAGAGATTTCCTTTCTTGGACATTTGGTTTCAGCGGGCGGTGTTAGGTTCAAATGGCTCTGAGCATTATAGGACTGAGGTCATTAGTCCCCTAGAACTTAGAGCTACTCAAACCTAACTAACCTAAGGACATCACACACATCCATGCCCGAGGCAGGATTCGAACCTGCGACCGTAGCGGTCGCGCGGTTCCAGACTGAAGCGCCTAGAACCGCTCGGCCACACCGGCCGGCTGGGCGGTGATACAATTGATCAGGCATCAAGAAGACGACCCCGACTAGGGCAGTTAGCTTCTGGCCAGTCGGCCCCCGGGTACGAGTTGAGGAGAGACGTCTTGTGCCATAGTGCAGGTCATTGGCACGAAGATCTGCCTTCCAGCCATTTTGATGCCGGCGGTAGTTAAGTGCTATTATAGCTCAGTGGCAAGAGGCCACCTACGTTTTTATAAAACTATCCGTAACATTTGGGAATCCCTTACCTGACCTACATTGTATCGAGATCTTATGACTTCCAAATAGGCAAACCGAATCCTGTTGGGCGAAAGTGGCTGTCGGGGAAAGTGGCTATCTCAATCTACTCTAGCCGAGACGGCTTTACATCTGTTCTGTATCGATTACATTGATCCTCTGCCTCGTACCCAGGATGGGTGTCGACGTGTTTTTGTTGTCGATGGATTTACCTGGTTTAGCTGGTTGTTGCCTAGTAAGGATGTTACAGCTGCATAGATTATTAGCCATTTCAAAAGAATTTTTGCTTGGTTTGGTCCCTCCAGAGTTCTGGTTAGTGATAATGCTCCTGCTTTTACTTCTAGGGAGTTTCGTATCTTTTGTTTCGGCTCCTGGGCTAAACTTGTCACCTGTACACCGTATTATCCCCACCCATGATTCTCAGAAGGGTCAATCGTAATCTGAAATCCTCGCTTATTTTATTCCACTCTAAGGCTCAAACTAATTGGGACTCTACATTGACCTGGTTAAATTTCGTTTTTAATACTTTTAGGCGTTAAACCAACAGACTTCTCACACTTTGCATATCTGTTGCTCGACATCCCCAGTGCCGAGTCTATCAAGAATGCCTGGCGAAGGGCGAAGGCACATATTCGGCACACCCATAGCAGAGAGTGGCGCGATACAACAAGAGTCGCCCGGAAAACATTAAAGTTGGGGCTATAGTCTTCGTCAAAAATGTTTGGGCAGTTCTTAGTAACTTGTTTTCCCTTTTTCTGGGACTATATAGAGTATTGGAAGATTCCACTCCGGTCACACTCATGATAAAAGAGGAGTAGACGAACTCAGGGTCCATCTGAGTCAAGTTAATTGAGGTCAACAATAGTTCAAAGTTTGTTAACCCTCGCCGGGTTTTCAGTTTCAGGGGACGGAGGAGATTGAGCCATAGCGTCTCAAAAAATCGCTGTATGTCTTTCGCATGCCACCTTGGCCTCTAGCGGACGGCGTGCTCTTACGACGTAAGCAAGAAGCAGTGTGAGAAGTGAGTCGGACGGTTGCAGACTTCACAATCACATCACAAACAGTTGATTTGGGCAGCTTTAGAAAGGTCTAAATGTCTCTTATGGATTTCTTGGGGAGGCGACATCCAACAAATAGTGCACATGGAAATCACTGAGCCCTCCTGACCGAGCCACTCTGCTGTTATTACTTCTCAGCTGATAATACAACAACCCCCTGAATTGCCCCCTCTGTTTATTGTTGGATAGCCACTGAATTGCTATTTATTTATTTAATGGGATAATAATAATTATTAAAAGGTGGCAATTTTATTTAAGCACCGTTTTTTACTGTTTCGATTGTTGCGAGTCAGCAATAGTGCAATGCTGCTCGCTTTGGAGAATACACATTTTATAAGAATTATTTGGTCCAGGAAACACTTATGCGATCACGGTTGCGATTTAGACGGTATTCGCGTAAATGTATTGATTAAAAGTTATCGTTTCCGAAAGACGCAGGTTCGATTAAAGCTGTGTGCACTTTTGCGCGTGTAATGAAAATATTCATAACACGTCGCGTAACAAAAAGAAACATGCGAATCACAACCGCGATCAAACGAAGAAAATATGTGATAACATAAATGTTCTTCGCTGTTATTCAGGACAGGCTCAGATTAGACTTTGCAATTTTTAGTTATAGGAAATGACAACACGTTACACTCAGGAGATATTTGTTTTGAATAACTTGTATTTACCTTCTCTCTCTCTCCTCTTTACAGTCTTTATACCTTCACATCGATTAAGGAGCTTTTCCTTCTCTACCGACCAGTACGAGAACAAAATTAAGACAACAAAATGTCTTACATTGAATTATTACATGCTTAACCCTTAACAATCATATATAGTTTCGTAGTACAAACAATGCTAATTTATTCCGTGCACTAGAAAGTCTTTGATACACTGAGCACAAAAATGAAAATAATAAAATTATAATTACATTTTTAATATCGTGAATACTTCTTTAAATCATGAAAATAAGGTTTGACCTCGTCGTAATATTAATTTTCATCGTTGTAGCACAACATTGCCCCCTTTGGATGTACAGTCACACTTGTTTGACTGGACATCCAAGCAGGCTTAATTTCCTTGTCTGTTCTGTTTAAAGTTCACTGTGTTCTTTCACTTGGAAGCATGTGCTTTCTTTACTTTTAAGTCCCAGGGATTTTGAGTTACGCTCCCCCATTCGGGCAAAGGCCAATGGGAAAAACCCCGGAAAAAACCACGGCGGAGCGAGCACATCTTCCATACCCTCTTTTTTAACTTTCAACATTTGAATATTCACTTCGTATGATATTTAATAATGGTACAATTTCGTGATAGTGCTGCTGGTAAGACGGCTGGCGATGTGGTGTACTGCAACACCGATGTCTCGCCCCATCAGGTAAGTCTGCGATGGACTGCGATGACGTGGCAGGGTGCGGCAATGGATGACGGATGATGTCGCTGCAGTATGCTGCCCCCATCGACGCGTGTGCTCAGCATCCCAGCATACAGTCACATGAAATTCAAACAGCAATATCAGTTCCTTAAATTAACATCTAAATTACATCATCTTTCACGCACTCTTTCACTCAACAAGAAGAATGTGTTTTTTTTTTTTTTTTTTTTTTGTGAGGTGTTCGACTGTTTGTGAGTTTCTTCATCATGATGCAAGTCCATTCGTCCTTCCGACGTAACTGACTATCTGCAATTAATGGTTCATGTAATTACGTTCCAACATTGATACAGTTCTGCAACGGGTTTAATGATATAGTCAGTAGCAGTTCCCAACACTGTACGACTCACCACTGTAACTGACTGATCGATGAAAACACTTTCTCTTGAGTTTTAGTTTGCCTGGAATGTTACGTCCTCGCATGTGGTCCCAATAACACTCTGAATACTTGGCATTACTAAACACTCGTAGCACAAAATTTTAAAACGAAATCATGGTAACACAACGCAGTCATAGAGCGTCCACTTTTGTATTAAATTCCACTCTTTCGCCAGTGAAATAAAGTTCGTACGCGCAGAGGATAATGTTCACAGGAAGTCTTTGTTCTAGGTCATCTGTGACATGTTCACTCCGCCACGTAGTCACTTGATCACAGTTATCAAGTCTGACAAGGTAAAGTCCTTGTGCTACCCATAAGAATGTCTTTACACAGTCTAGTTACATAATGATAAATAACTGAATGATTGTACATGTCAAATAAAGTACATAATTGTAGTCATTTACAATAAAAAAGCAAATCCTAAGTCATATATTTTCTCAAAAAGGTGCTCCTGGGCTTACAAAGAATTGTGCAGCGATAAACACAAGTCTGTATATGTTTGTCTGTGTAATGATCTGTTCAGTCATGGACAACATCTTGTTCGACCTGGTTTATAGCTCATACAATTCCGAGCACTAACTTACGGTGGAAAATTTGTTAAACCCATACGTAACTCGCGTAGCCTTTACATGTTGTAAGTGTATCCTGTACATAGCTTGAAAGAAAAAAAAGAACATAACCTGCTCACCCTAGTGAGTTCAAAATAGTTAACAATCAACAAAATGAAACGTTTATTTTCTAAAGTCACTATATCCTACTGTTGTGTGAAATATGCAGTTCTGTTCACTGTTCGTAGTTTCGCACGCATAAGTTCCTGAAAGTTTACTAAATCTCAACAAGTTTGTGTTATGTTTGATTAAGTGTCTTAGGGTGGAATCATCTTGAAGCAATTCTTCTTCTCCTTGCTGTAGCTCGGCGTCCTCTTCTCCGTCGAACTGGAGCTGAGATTTTCTTACAACTAATTGGTGGGGAAACACTTGCATGTCGTACACGTAACATTTAATTAGTCCAGGTTTTTTCAAAAATGCTTTACGATAATTAGTAAGTGTGTCTAATAATTGCTTTTGTTGCAGACTGTCAAAACCAGAGGATTGTTGTACTTTTTCTACTATTTCAGAGAGGTGGATATTCTCCTCGTCCTTCACATCTTCCATGACCGGGAATGTACTGCAATTGAAACTATCTTGAGGCCGCCATAAATGTGCGCGAATTGGTTCTTTCTTTAAAATTTGACAATATTTGCCATGCAATTCTTTGGTCTTTACCAAGTCTAACCTGACTCTCGTGTCACCGAAGCACATGCTGCATTCACCCTTTGCGAGATCGATTATAATTTCCGTCTCTCGCAAAATATCTAATCCGAGGAGACAGTTCACGGCTAAATTCTTTACAATAAGGAAGGTGCACTCTTTGGCTCCCATTCCAAAATTAATACAAATCCGTGTCTGTTCCCGAACTAGTTGGGCTTTCTGACTAATGGCTCCTGTAACTCGACAATTAGTGACTGGAAAAACCGGAATCCTTCTAATCTTCTTTAAGTGAAGAAAGAACGATTCATTCAGCACAGATACAGATGCTCCAGTATCTAAAATCACCGTACTTTGAATGCCATAAATACCACAAACTATAGCTGCTTGTACAACTTCCCGTTCAAACAAATTACACTTCTTCCGAAAAATCTTGACATAATTCCTCTCGTATATTGACTCCGTCATTATATCTTAACATCTGCATAGTTGAACTACATTGCTGAGCAACATCAACAGAATTATTCCTACACACTGCATCTTTTGCGTCGTTCGACCCGATCGCTGCTGATTCTATGCGACACACATTCTCATTGTTGCTACAGCTGGTTGTCTGCACGTTTGGTTGCTCGTTATTACTAGCATCATTCATGCAAGTGCCCCGTAGACACCCTGCGACTGACACACGGGAGCAGAATGTCGTCGCATCTAGTTTGACTGACTGGTACTGGTTGATGGTCGCGGTTCACTTACCTCAATGATCTTGACATTTTGATTCGGTGGTTGCCATGGCTGCGCATTCATATGCTGCTGCATGTTATTTGACATATTTGTATTGTACGGGGGTTGTACATGATTGTTGTTGTGATATTGCGGTGGCCTAGGCTACTGCCATTGCTGTTGTGCATAATTCTTTGTTGAACAGTTATGTGGTGGTTGCATGTTTTGCTGATTATTTGAACAACTACCGTTATTGTAATTGGCGTTAGCTCTAAAATCTCGTTTCCGTTTCTTTGAAAAGTTTCCGTTATTGTTTTGTCCGCTATTGTTCTGTGGATGATAATTGTGATTCGGTGCATTAGTGTACTGTCCATTTGTGTTCATATTGTGGTTCTGCCATCCTGAATAATTCGGACTATTCCAATGATTTTGATTCCCGTAGTAGGTGTTTCTGTTAATATTGTTCTTGTGGTTTCGTCCATTGCCATTACCGTTACCATTATTCGACGAATTATTCCCATAATGGTGTCTGTCCTCTTCGATAACCAAATCAAAAGAGTCCAGTACAAATAGAAAATGTTCCACGTTGTCTTCAGGAATGTGAAACAATTTCTCCTTTAGATCACGCGGTAACTTCTCCTTTAGTATCATTAAAACATCACACTCAGGGATTGGTGTGGATAAATATTTCACTTTGTCCAAATACTTTTCGAAATATTTCCGTAAGTACCGCCTTTTCTATTAAATGGCTCAGGACTATAGACTTCTTTTCTTAATCGTTCTTGTACCCCACGCGACCAATGCTTGTTTAGAAAAGTTTGTTCAAATTCATCGAAGGAGCTGCATTGTTCAGCTTTCTGTGTCGCGAACAACGCTGGCTCACCTTGAACATGCGTAAAGGTAAAGACAACTTTCTCCCTTTCGTTCCAACTTTTTGGCATTATTCCGCGGATCCCTTTGATAAACACAATTGGATGGGGTCCGTTCTTATCATTGGTAAACTTCTGAAACTGGGAATTCTTCACTAAAGCATCCTGAGTCACCAATGATTGTGTATGGTCCTGATAAACGGATGTTACTCCACGTGTTGGATTGAAATTATTGCCCGTCTGCCCCCTACTTTTAGTTAAGGGCGTTTCATAATGATCAGGGTGTGTTTCTGTGATACTAGCACACTCCGGTGAACTGTTATGAGATGAGATGTTTGCATACGTGTTTCATTAAGCACTTTCTGCACGTTTTGTAATTCAGTCTGGAGTTCAGGAATCTTTAAGTTGTTTTCATGTTATCAGTTGTGTTCCTGCTCGTAACATCACAGGTAGTTCCTTCTGTATAACAGTACTAATCTGTTTGTCTTTGTCATTTAGCCATGTGTTGAATGTGGTCACAACGCGTTCTTCTTGTTCTTTGCATTTTTGTTCTATTACGTTTTGATTATCAACCGTAAGGTTTTCTATACGTGTACTTATGTTGCGTATTTCTGCTTCCAAAGAAGTGTGTGTTTGTTGTAATTTGTCCACATCCTGGGTTACTTGCTTTACATTCTGTGGTAAGTCATGGTATGTTTGTTGCATACTTGAAATGTTGCTTTGTATTGCAGACAACTGGGCATCTATTTGCTGTCGCAGCTGGCGATCGTGTTCTTTTAACCGGTTTTCAAGCTTTTGATCTATCTCTTTTGAGAACTGTGGAAAGCTTAACTGCGTACGCTCGTCTAATTGACTGATGCGTTCATCCAAGGCCCGGATCCGTTCATCTACTCTGCTAATACGTTTATCTAAATTATTATTAATCTCAGTTGCACGCTGTAACTGTGATTGTTCCTGTATTTTAAACATTTGTTCCATTTTCATCATTAAGAGAGAAAATGGATTCATTACTGTTTGTGTTGGCTCTACCGGTGGTAAATCGACTGTAACTGGTGTTTCTTGTAGTTCTGCTTCAGTATGCACTTGAACTACCGCCTGTATTCTGCCTGAGTGTTCTACAGCAGATGGATCACTGACTTTAATATTAGTGCCCTGTTCTATATCCTCTGTCTGATCTGAAAAAATATTATCAATTTCTACATCACTAGTTATTCCTTCTGTAATGTTCTACAGTACTTCCTGCTGTGTAGCTTTTCTTAGACGTCGCACTGTTTTCACCATATTTGCAAATGTTTGGGTGCAAGTGTAATCGGGAAAACGTCACACGCAACACATCAATTATTCCGTCACACAAAACATAAAGTAATTACTACAATGCACCAGATTGGAATCAGTACTATAAATGTTCACTTTCGTTTGATTAAAATTCATTTCCAATCTCGTTCAGTTAACCTCTACTGAAAACACTTGATGCTGTATTTTACTGATCCTTCTCACAGTTATTTAAATATAATTGACTCTTATAGCTTCCTAAGAGGACTCAATCAAACGATATAATTTCTTTTTTCTACTGCTCCAGGTTGAAGAAGTTTGTGCCTACCTTACGCAATGCTTCGTTCTGCTGCCGCTGGGATGGAATGGTACAGCAAAAATATCGTGCTTAGGGTCGTCGTAGATTTCCGCTCATCACAGCACGAAACAAATAGAAAAAACACACATTAGCACACACATATAACCTAGTCCTGTCAATAGGTTGCCACTGAATTACCCCCTCTGTTTATTGATTGGATAGCCACTGAACTGCTATTTATTTATTTAATGGGATAATAATAATTATTAAAAGGTGGCAATTTTATTTAAGCACCGTTTTTTACTCTTTCGATTGTTGCGAGTCAGCGATAGTGCAATGCTGCTCGCTTTGGAGAATACACATTTTATAAGAATTATTTGGTCCAGGAAACACTTTTGCGATCACGGTTGCGATTTAGACGGTATTCGCGTAATTGTACTGATTAAAAGTTATCGTTTCCGAAAGACGCAGTTTCGATTAAAGCTGTGTGCACTTTTGCGCGTATAATGAAAATGATCATAACTCGTCGCGTAACAAAAAGAAACATGCGAATCACAATTGTGATCAAACGAAGAAAATATATGATAACATAAATGTTCTTCGCTGTTATTCAGGACAGGCTCAGGTTAGACTTTGCAATTTTTAGTTATAGGAAATGTCAAGACGTTACACTCAGGAGATATTTGTTTTGAATAACTTGTATTTACCTTCCCTCTCTCTCCTTTTTACAGCCTTCATACCTTCACATCGATTAAGGAACTTTTCCTTCTCTACCAACCAGTACGAGAACAAAATTAAGACAACAAAATGTCTTACATTGAATTATTACATGCTTAACCCTTAACAATCATATATAGTTTCGTAGTACAAACAATGCTAATTTATTCCGTGCACTAGAAAGTCTTTGATACACTGAGCACAAAAATGAAAATAATAAAATTATAATTACATTTTTAATATC
Organism: Schistocerca serialis cubense; assembly: GCF_023864345.2. Taxonomy (NCBI): domain Eukaryota; kingdom Metazoa; phylum Arthropoda; class Insecta; order Orthoptera; family Acrididae; genus Schistocerca; species Schistocerca serialis. The sequence goes on along the minus strand of NC_064638.1, from coordinate 602,669,025 downwards.
GTGAATACTTCTTTAAATCATGAAAATAAGGTTTGACCTCGTCGTAATATTAACTTTCATCGTTTCATCGTTGTAGCACTACACCCCCCCCCCCCCTCCTTTCATACTATCAGGTAGCTGGTTTGCCTCTCATCACGTCCAGTGTTCGATTCCCGATTTTATAGAGGAGTCCAGATACTCGTGGTCATTTAGTGTACATCTAATATCATCTACAGCTTCCATTACATCATGTCTATCTTTTCTATATTTCCTTGCTCTTACCGTCATTCTAAGTGCGGTAGTATATGAGCACATTATGAAGCATATTTTAATGCCTACAAAGAGGAGCAGTTCGGGGATCACTGTCAGTGTGACAATACACCACGTCATAAAACAGCGTCTGAGATAGAATGGTTTGTGGACAATGACGATCCTGAAATGAATTGGCCTGCCCAGAGCAGCGACCTGAACGCAGTGGAACGCCTATGGGTTGACAGACCAGAACTTAGCGTCCAACATCACTACCTCCTCTGATTTCGGCTCTTGAGGAAGAATAGGGTGCCGTTTCTCCACGGACATTCAGACATCTTATTGCAAGAGTCCCCGGCCGTCATAGAGTGGAAGGGTGGACACACGCCAAATTAATGTCCAGTAATAGGTGTCTGGATACTTTTGATCTAACAGTGTGTTAGCCATGTTGTTTTCAGAGAGGATACTAAACATATGGTGGTTATCAATCAATGTTCACATTTTTTTTGTTTACTGGATTAATCATTTTCGACACTTAAGTAATTATCAATGGCACATATGACACAAAAAGCAATTAGAAAAATGCATTTGTGAATAAAATTAATAAATTAAACAGACGGTTAAATATACCAAATACACTATTGACGCTGTACAACTTGTTAGCCGATGGCTTTTTCAGTATGTAAAACGGCTTGTATATTCTCAAGTGTCCTCGTAGGTGATTACTTCAGTAGGGGAGCAGTCCTTTAGTAAGTCAGTTGCACGCCCTTACTACATACCGACACAGTCAGTAGTTAATAAACAATATATGAGACCACTGACTAATAACCTCTGTAGCCTATTTAGAACACATGCAAGTGCACCATGAAAGAGTATAACTGAAGATGGTAATGCACTCTATAATATATAGGAAGTATTTATCCAGCATGTGTTTGGTGAAGTGCTGATAATCTGGTATACTGACTAAACGATTCCCATTCCTTTTGCCTCGTTGTTATATTTTGCACCAGGAGACGTCTTCCTCGGTGTTGTCTTCATCACCATCGACACAAAAATTGTTCAGTGTGGCGTCAATTGAAAACCTCGGTGGTCGTACTTCGCCAATAGGGGACTTCCAGATATCAATGCCATACGATCATTTCATCATTTCATTCACCCTGTAATAACTGCAGCTTCCTTTACTTCTTTATACGACATACGGGTCTCTGAACCATAGATTTCATTTTTAGAAGCCTTGTTTGTGAAACAAATTTGATATCGAGCTGTGACACCGAAATTCTAATGACTTTTAATGTGATCAGTGCAACCCACATGTAGTGATTTAGCAGCCCTTGGATCGCGAGCAATGTGATGAACTACCTGGACAATGAAGCGAATAACATCTGTATGCAAAAGTCAAGACAGCCATAAACTTACACGTCCGGATCACTCCCCCAGAGTCCGTCTACTGTTAACCTTATGGCACGTGATAGTTAGCTTTTGTTAGAAACAATTTGCTTGGCAATTTGAGAATAAATGTGCAACCAATTGCAGGTTGATTATTAATTCCCAAATAAGTCATCAGTTTAAACCACAAATGTAGTTCTTTAACCATAATGTATGTACTGAAACAACTTTCTTGCCTGTCGTGCCGTGGGACAATCAGTTTAGGATAGCGCTTACTGCTTCGTGGGCAACGACTTCCCACCAGAATGAAGACACTAATTACAATGAGTGATGTGTTACCTTATAAGCGCATATACAACTTTCTAGCAGCAAAATGAATACTTATTTCATTAGCATTTGTACAATATAAAACAAATACTGTAAAAAGAAACCATACCGCCTTCAAAATACGAGGTGCATCCAAGTTCTAAGGCCTCCGTTTTTTTTCTCCGAACTGGAAAGAGATAGAAACATGCGCATTGTTTTAAAATGAGGCCGCGTTCATTGTCAGTACGTCCCAGAGATGGCAGCACCATACGGCAGATGGTATTTTACTGCCAGCGGCGAGAATGAGAACTGTTTTAAATACTTAAAATGGCGACGTTTTCCTTACTTGAACAGCGTGCAATCATTCGTTTTCTGAATTTGCGTGGTGTGAAACCAATTGAAATTCATCGACAGTTGAAGGAGACATGTAGTGATGGAGTTACGGATGTGTCGAAAGTGCGTTCGTGGGTGCGACACTTTAATGAAGGCAGAACATCATGTGACAACAAACCGAAACAACCTCGGGCTCACACAAGCCGGTCTGACGACATGATCGAGAAAGTGGAGAGAATTGTTTTGGGGGATCGCCGAATGACTGTTGAACAGATTGCCTCCAGAGTTGGCATTTCTGTGGGTTCTGTGCACACAATCCTGCATGACGACCTGAAAATGCGAAAAGTGTCATCCAGGTGGGTGCCACGAATGCTGACGGACGACCACACGGTTGCTTGTGTGGCATGTTGCCAAGCAATGTTGACGCGCAACGACAGCATGAATGTGTCTTTCATTTCGTCGGTTGTGACAATGGATGAGACGTGGATGCCATTTTTCAATCCAGAAACAAAGCACCAGTCAGCTCAATGGAAGCACACAGATTCACCGCCACCAAAACAATTTCGGGTAACCGCCAGTGCTGAAAAAATGATGGTGTCCATGTTCTGGGACAGCGAGGGCGTAATCATTACCCATTGCGTTCCAAAGGGCACTACGGTAACAGGTGCATACTACGAAAGTGTTCTGAAGAACAAATTCCTTCCTGCACTGCAACAAAAACGTCTGGGAAGGGCTGCGCTTGTGCTGTTTCACCAAGACAACGCATCCGCACCTCGAGCTAACGTTACGCAATAGTGATAACAACTTTGAAGTGATTCCTCGTGCTCCCTACTCACCTGACCTGGCTCCTAGTGACTTTTGGCTTTTTCCAACGATGAAAGACACTCTCCATGGCCGCACATTCACCTGCCGTGCTGCTCAGCGATTTTCCAGTGGTCAAAACAGACTCCTAAAGAAGCCTTCGCCGCTGCCATGGAATCATAGCGTCAGCGTTGTGAAAAATGTGTACGTCTGCAGGGCGATTACGTCGAGAAGTAACGCTAGTTTCATCGATTTCGGGTGAGTAGTTAATTAGAAAAATAATCGGAGGCCTTAGAACTTGAATGCACCTCGTAAAAATCGTGATTTTTATTTGGATACACTACGCATTTCGAGCCATATGGACTTGAGCTGATCTTTAAGTGCCTTTATCAATCTACATCATTTTTTGAATTTAGGTTACTACTGGTCTTGCTAAGTCTACATGGGTATCTTATGAGGCGGCCATTGTGACAACAATTTTTACAAACCTAAGATGAAAACCGAAAAATCGTTTCCAGCTGTGGTTACATAGTTCTTAATCGCAGTATTAGTGCATGTTTTACGCTATGCACGTACTTTTCTTCTCACGGCACTTTTTAAGCAAAATCAAAAAGAGTCAAAGAATATCTGAGATTTCATATAACCTTATGAAGAGGGGTTCCCAGGGCTCGAAATTCATCGTGTACTGAAATAAAAATTGTGATTTGTGGCTGGACGCTGTCTGACTTTTTTTCACGAAAGTAATGCTGTCACGGCAGCAAAAATCAAAGGAATGGAAAGAATTAACAAACATTCTGTGAGTATGGTGTGTGTATGTATGTATGTGTGTGTGTGTGTGTGTGTGTGTGTGTGTGTGTGGCAGAAATTGGAAACTTGTGTAAGTTCCTATGGGAACAAACTGAAGTCATCGGTCCCTGGCCCTATACGTTACTTAATCTAACTAATTTAACGCGAAGGACAACACATACATCCATGTCCGAGGGAGGATTCGAAACTACGTGAGGGGCAGCCGTTCGAACCATGGCAAGGCGCCCAAGACCGCGCGGCTACCACGCGCGGACGGTGTGTGTGTGTGTGTGTGTGTGTGTGTGTGTGTGTGTGTGTATGGTGCAATGCGTATTTTATTTACTAAAATAGATTTTACTCACAATTTGTGACTTTTCATGGATAGGATGCTTGTTGGGTGTTGATGCGCAGCTGTTGGATTTATGATGGCACTGTAATGATTATCGCAACCTCGTCACGTGCGTTGTTTCAGGGGTGGAAGAGTATTGTATGTGTTCGACAGCAGGTTTGTCTCTGCTCCGTTGTCAAGGCCGACTTGCTGCGATACTAAAATAATTCGTCAACGCTACGGGAAAGGGAAAACCAAATGAGGTGAAAAGATAATCCAAACAGAGCTCCAAAGGAGAAAAACGTGCTCCCGGATGTGTTGCGAGTAGTACGCAATAATATTTGAACAGCCGTAGTGTTCAGACTGCGATACGCACTTCCGCTCCGTAAGAGGTGACGTGGGGCGCAGACGCAATGCGCTTTGAGCTCTTCGCCGGCGGAAGCGTGTGGCAAGAGGACAAGTGCAGCTCTCGTGAGGCAACGGTGAAAGCCCGCGGCCAGTGTGGTCTGTCTACAGGCGTCGCGTGCGGCTTACGACATCAGCGGGAGGGCCAGCCTAAAAGAAGAGATGCGCACAGCTCGGCGTCCCCCCACCTTCTTCCTACGCACTCGAATGGACGCTCCTGATGCTCGCTCCCATCAAGCAAGCCTATCCTCTAATGAGCTGTTGTCACGAGCTCCTCTCATACAGCACAGTTCCCTACACATCTCTGGAGGGCCAGAGGTATTGCCGGTATTGCTACTCGAACGCTCCACCAGCATTTATTCTGTCCTTTCTTTTTTGAAAATACTCGTTATTTGAAAAAGCCTATCCTGTACCAGACATCAATTTCCTTTCCCCGCATTGATTATGGAATCCAGCACTTATTCGTTTGTCTTTGATTACGAAGAGCTTTCACTGCTGTTATTGCCTAACTGTTCGTGATAAAAGATAGGAATTTAGAAGGTTAGTGTCTAATGTACATCGAGTTAATAATAGGCGGAACGCTTGTTGACTTAGGCAAGATAACAGAGATAAATCATAGATGACCTATACAGGAGATGTCCGTAAGACATTCCCTCGACACGGAAACTTTTTTAAAAAAAGTGCGCCATTTTCCCACCTTGCAAGCCGCAACGCCAGAAAGAGCGCTTGAGGTATCTATTGTTAGAGTTCATTCTTACTATCCGTAAGCTTTTCTTAGCATTTCACTCTACCGTCTACTAAATCCATGTGACGCGAGGTATTTAACTGATATATTGCACGTGCTCTGTGTTCTCTTTGTTTCTGCTTAGCTGTGGTTCTTCGTTTTTCGGTGGTCATTCTTGCGTAGTTGTCACTCGCCATGATATTCGTTATTCTCTCGACCACGATCATATTCACAGGAAAGTTAGTCGATCACATGCTGTAATAAGTATGGTCAACAACTTAGCTTCCCTAATGAATACTTTTTGTTGCAATTCTAGCTACTTACTGGTTCCTTCTCCATTCATTTATTCCTGTTTTCGTAGGTTCGTCATAGATCATTGTTACTTTGCACCTGCTTCATTTTATCGTTTTTAGCACTTTGCCTGATCGAGACCTGTTCTTCTCACAACGAAATTGCAAAACATTGTTATTTATTAGTCTATAATACTGATCGTTAGCTTAATGAGCTATTGATTGTGTACTCTAACGCCTGTGTAACGCTTCGCGGTTCTAGCACTCCTGGAAAGAGGTTTCATATCACCGCAACTCAGCTGCAGAGTGAAAATTTCATTCTGGGAACATCCCCCTGGCTGTGGCTAAGGAATGACTCCGCAGTACTCTGTCTTCCAGGAGTGCCAGTCCCGCAAGTTTCGCAGCAGAACCTGTGAAATTTGTAAAGAACTGAAAGGTAGGAGACGAAATATTGACGGAAGTAAGACTGTGAGGACGGGTCGTGAGTAGTTTTTCATTATTATTATTATTATTATTATTATTGACTTTAAGAATTTTGTCCAAACAACTAGATAATCACAGGAAATGGCATATTATAATTAGTTTTGACAATTCATGAAATCATCCTGTGTGCTTACTTAAGTCGTAGCCTGGTACAATATGAGTCGTGCTTGGATAGCTCAGTTGGTGTCACTCAGTTCATCAACCACGCCTCACCACGGAAACGAGCACCATCTGGTACTTCGTCATTACCGGTAAAACCCGACACGAAACAATTTCCGTGCCACCGCCCTGGCAAGCACCCACCATTTCATCTGCGACGCGGTGGCGGGTATTAGGTTCCCTCTCCAGCTGATACTAGAGCCCTTTATCTACGGGTGCCAATGTACATGATCGTCACCAATATGCTCCTCTGTCCAGACGATTCGTATTTCCCACCGTCATACATGCATACGGTTACCTAGATAAAGGATAAGGCGGTCTTCTATCTTTTCGCTAATGGCCCCAACAATTTGATCGATTTTTGGACGTTTTTGGTGACACACTACGTAATGAGACGACACTGCAAATACCAGTCAACTTTTGCGAAATGCTTGGAGTACATTTTTTCCTATCCACCCCGTACTTGTAACCTCTCCGGTAAGCGGGGCTGAAAGATGCAGCTCTCTTCTGATGACCATCAAAGGCTCGGCGCTGCTTCCCAAAGGCATGTCCAAAATGGCGTACTGAAAACGAGCTGTCGCCGATTTGTTTGTGCTCATCAGGTGCACCTCGGAGTTTTTTTTTTTTTTTTTTTTTTTGCAGTGTCGTACGTTACATAAATGAATTTTCTGTAATTCTTTAACACTACATAACTATAAAATAAATAAATCAATCAATAAAACAGACCTACACAAAACTGCTTCCTTAGGTACCTCTGTTTCTAGTCAATGGATAATAGATAATCATAGTGAAAGTGCTGTTTCAGTTAAGAAGTTTGATTATTATGTTCAAGTATATAAATTTGTACTGTGTTTCGCTTTGCTGGGAAATTATTATTGTAAATTTTTTTAAACAGAGGGCTCCATAATTGGTGAATCACTGTATTAGGTCCAGCTCAGCCTACTTCATTCTTCATTTTACATTAAAAAGAAAGGAAAAGAAGTTGGTAGAGCCGCGAGAGGCATAGGTCTCAACCTCGAGTCTCGGTACAGATAGTTATAATCTCCCAGAAAGTTCCGTATCACCGTCATTCCTCTACATTGAAAATTTCATTCTGGAATTATAATTATTCTTTATTTTCAGTTACACTTTTCTTTTAAATACATGACATGTTTTGATGTCGCTGGACTATCTCCGGATATGTTTAGTCACGTCAGCAGCCCGTCGTCTCTGTGTCAGAACCTCAGTAACCTGATATGAGCCCGCCCGGTTGGCCGTGTGGTCTAACGCACGGCTTTCCGGGCGGGAAGGAGCGCCTGGTCCCCGGCACGAATCCGCCCGTCGGATTTGTGTCGAGGTCCGGTGAACCGGCCACTCTGTGGATGGCTTTTAGGCGGTTTTCTATCTGCCTCGGCGAATGCGGGCTGGTTCCCCTTATTCCGCCTCAGTTACACTATGTCGGCGATTGCTGCGCAAACACTGTCTCCACATACGCGTACACCACCTTTACTCTACCACACAAACATAGGGGTTACACTCGTCTGGTGTGAGACGTTTCCTGGGGGGTTCCACCGGGGGCCGAACCGAACAATAACCCTCGGTTCGGTGTGGGGCCGCGGACGGGTGAAGTGGACTGCGGTAGTCGTCGTGGGGTTGCGGACCACTGCGGCTGCAGCGCGGACGGAGCCTCTCCGTCGTTTCAAGGTCCCCTGTTAACATACTACACAATACAATACAACCTGATGTGAGATCTGAAACAGACATGACGAGTTACTGATATAACTATATAGATCTGAAGATGATACAGAGCAATCTAAACATGTAATATGTAAAAACTGACCCATTGAGATTGTAAAATGAATGAGTATTGTTTTAAACAACTATACAATTGTTGTTCTCTCGTGCCGAATTTATCGCTTATAGTGATTTGTGTTTTAATATGAGATCAAAAAATACGTCCAAGTTGATGAAATGAAAATGCTTCACTGCCAGAAACACAATCTACAGTTAGCAAAGTAAAACAGGGGTCACTCACTTTAATTATTCGAGTGAATAAAGGTTATAAGAGGCAGTTAAGTAAAGAACACAGTTATATTGCAAGAGTCTCTGCACTTAGAAATATATCTAATACTAACGACTTAAGCCATGAAAACTTTCGTGACGTCAAGTACACTCAATCAAGGGCATTGCGTAAGCGCTGTTAGTCAGAGGTCACGCACAGTAACCATTACGTGCTAATCACCTCTCTTCCTTTCACGTCTCCGACTCACAGTTACGTGAATGCAGCAGAAGTAGGGTGCAACAACTTACGTTGTTTCAGAACACAATGGGTCGTTACTGTCAGCTAAATGTGACACGTAATTAGTGACAGTAACGAGCAGCAATCAAACTCGTAACGCACTGCTAAAGATACATGGAACCTCCGTTATCACGAGACAACATGTCACTTTTTCTTACAGATCTGTACGTGTCGGGTCTGGTGATCTAGTGGTAAGGCGCATACCTGGAAGCGGAAAGGACGCTGGATCGAGTCCCGGTCGGAATACTTCAGACTGCTTACAACTCAACTTTCACCCCGCAATGGTGTGAAGATACGACAGGAACTACGCAAGTTTCGGATTCCACATTATGGTGCAGGTTTCCTTTCCCTGGTAGCATTACTGGGGTAGATTATAACGCGGAAGTCACCTAAATGCCGCCCATCTGACATGCACCAAGCGCTGAGACACAAGAAATTATTATTTACCCTGTAAATAAACTCTTCAGGCGCTATGTTAAGTAGTATAATAACCCATGCACCTCTGCGTTGTGAGGCTTCTTATTTTGGAAAACTGAATGCGACACTTTAAATTCCTTCCATGGATAAAATTATTACTCGTTTTTGGCATTTTTATCACTTATAGTTATGATGGCGATAAGGAATGAAAGAACATAATCACAGCTAACACTTGCTTTAAAAATTATGGAAGAAGGTTGTCTATGTGAAAGAGGCGGAGACACTGGAAGGTTTCAGATAGATTATATAATGGTATGACAGAGATTGAGGAACCAGGTTTTAAATTGTAAGACATTTCCAGGGGCAGATGTGGACTCTGACCACAATCTACTGGTTACGAACTGTAGATTAAAATTGAAGAAACTGCGAAAAGGTGGGGAATTTAAGGAGATGAGACCTGGATAAACTGACTAAACCAGAAGTTGTACAGAGTTTCAGGGAGAGCATAAGGGAACAATTGAGAGGAATGGGGGAAAGAAGTGCAGTAGAAGAAGAATTGGTAGCTTTGAGAGATGAAGTAGTGAAGGCAGCAGAGGATCAAGGAGGTATAAAGACGAGGGCTAGTAGAAATCCTTGGGTAACGGAAGAAATATTGAATTTAATTGGTGAAAGGAGAAAATATAAAAATGCAGTAAATGAAACAGGCAAAAAGGAATACAAGCGTCTCAAAAATGAGATGGACAGGAAGTGCAAAATTGCTAAGCAGGGATGGCTAGAGGACAAATGTAAGGATGTAGAGGCTTATCTAGCTAGGGCTAAGATAAATGCTGCCTACAGGAAAAGTAAAGAGACCTTTGGAGAAAAGAGAACCACTTGTATGAATATCAAGAGCTCATATGGAAACCCAGTACTAAGCAAAGAAGGGAAAGCAGAAAGGTGGAAGGAGTATATAGAGGGTCTATACAAGGGCGATGTACTTGAGGACAATAGTATGGAAATGAAAGAGGATGTAGATGAAGATGAAATGGGAGATACGATATAGCGTGAAGAGTTTGACAGAGCACTGAAAGACCTGAGTCGAAACAAGGCCCCGGGAGTAGACAGCATTCCATTAGAACTACTGACGGCCTTGGGAGAGCCAGTCCTGACAAAACTCTACCATCTGATGAGTAAGATGTACCCTCAGACTTCAAGAAGAATATAATAATTCCAATCCCAAAGAAAGCAGGTGCTGACAGATGTGAAAATTACCGAACTATCAGTTTAATAAGTCACAGCTGCAAAATACTAACGCGAATTCTTTACAGACGAATGGGAAAACTGCTAGAAGCCGACCTCGGGGAAGATCAGTTTGGATTCCGTAGAAATGTTGGAACACGTGAGGCAATACTGACCTTACGACTTATCTTAGAAGAAAGATTAAGGAAAGACAAACCTACGTTTCTAGCGTTTGTAGACTTAGAGAATGCTTTTGATAATGTTGAATGGAATACTCTCTTTCAAAATCTAAAGGTGCAGGGGTAAAATACAGGGAGCGAAAGGCTATTTACAATTTGTACAGACGCCAGACGGCAGTTATAAGAGTCGAGGGGCATGAAAGGGAAGCAGTGGTTGGGAAGAGAGTGAGACAGGTTTGTAGCCTCTCCCCGATGTTATTCAATCTTTATATTGAGCAAGCAGTAAAGGAAACAAGAAAAATTTGGAGTAGGTATTAAAATCCATGGAGAAGAAATAAGAAGATTGAGGTTCGCCGATGAAATTGTAATTCTATCAGAGACAGCAAAGGACTTGGAAGAGCAGTTGACGGAATGGACAGTGCCTTGAAAGAAGGATATAAGATGAACATCAACAAAAGCAAAACGAGGATAATGGAATGTAGTTGAATTAAGTCGGTTGATGCTGAGGGAATTAGATTAGGAAATGAGACACTTAAAAGTAGTAAAGGAGTTTTGGTATTTGGGGAGCAAAATAACTGATGATGGTCGAAGTAGAGAAGATATAAAATGTAGACGGGCAATGGCAAGGAAAGCGTTTCTGAAGAAGAGCAATTTGTTAACATCGAGTATAGATTTCTCAGGAAGTCGTCTCTGAAAGTATTCGTATGGAGTGTAGCCATGTATGGAAGAGAAACATGGACGGTAAATAGTTCGGACAAGAAGAGAATAGAAGCTTTCGAAATGTGGTGCTACAGAAGAATGCTGAAGATTAGATGGGTATATCACATAATTAATGATGAAGTATTGAATAGAATTGAGGAGAAGAGGAGTTTGTGGCACAACTTGACAAAAAGAAGGGACCGGTTAGTAGGACATGTTCTGAGGCATCAAGGGATCACAAATTTAGTATTGGAGGGGAGCGTGGAGGGTATAAATCGTAGAGGGAGAGCACGAGATGAATGCACTAAGCAGATTCAGAAGGATGTAGGTTTCGTAAGTACTGGAAGATGAAGAGTATTGCACAGGATATTGTAGCTTGGAGAGCTGCATCAAACCAGTCTCAGGGCTGAAGACCACACCAACAACAACTACGGGACCAAACTACTGAGGTCATCGGTCCCTAAGCTTACACACTACTTAATCTAACTTACACTAACTTACCGTAAGGATGACACACACACCCATGTCCAAGGGAGGACTCGAACCTCCTACGGGGATAGGCGCGCGAACCGTGAGAAGGCATCCTTAGACGGCGCAGTTACCCGCGCGGTGGCATGAGAGGGAAGCTGTGGTTGGGAAGGGAATGAGACAGGGTTGTAGCCTATCCCCAATGTTATTCAATCTGTATATTGAGCAGTAAAGAAAACAAAAGAAGAGTTTGGAGTAGGAATTAAAATCCACGGAGAAGAAATAAAAACTTTGAGGTTCGCCGATGACATTGTAATTCTGTCAGAGACAGCAAAGGACTTGGAAGAGCAGTTGAAAGGAATGGACGCTGTCTTGAAAGGAGGATATAAGATGAACATCAACAAAAGCAAAACGAGGATAATGGAATGTAGCCGAATTACGTCGGGTGATGGTGAGGGAATTAGATTAGGAAATGAGACACTTAAAGTGACAGATATGTTTTGCTATGTGGGGAGCAAAATAACTGATGATGGTCGAAGTAGAGAGGATATAAAATGTAGACTTGAAATGGCAAGGAATGCATATCTGAAGAAGAGAAATTTGTTAACATCGAGTATAGATTTAAGTGTCAGGAATTTCGGAAATTATTTGTGTGGAGGGTAGCAATGTATGGAGGTGAAATATGGACGATAAATAGTTTGGACACGAAGAGAATAGAAGCTTTAGAAATGTTTTGCTACAGATGAAAGCTGAAGATTAGATGGGTAGGTCATGTAACTAATGAGTAGGTACTAAATAGAATTGGGGAGAAGAGGAATTTATGGCACAACTTGACTAGAAGGAGGGTTCGGTTAGTGGGACGTGTTTGAGGCATCAAGGGATCGCCAATTTAGTATTGGAGGGCAGCGTGGAGTGTAAAAACTGTAGAGGGAGACCAGATGAATGCTCAAGCAGATTCAGAAGGATGTACTTGGGGATGAAGAAGCTTGCGCAGGATAGAGTAGCATGTCGGGCTGATTCAGACAGGTTTTGGACTGAGGACCACAACACAACAGTTATGAAGATGACTGCACATTACCTCTGAAATCAACAGTTGTATAAGTAAGACTTGTGATGGTTGTCTGACTAAATAAAACAAGAAAGAGAGGTATTTACAGCAATTTCCAAAACCAAAGTGGTGAAATTTGTTGTGCAAGTTGCGTTGACAAGTCAGTGAAATACGTACCATCACTGAAATAAACTGCTACGTTGATACATGTTTCTTTCTGCTGCAAAGAAATCAGGGAACTAGACAATGGGACTTGAACTATCACCTGAAGTATTTCGAGATTTTAACAAGAAACTGAACACAGTGTTCTATAGTGGATAACAATAACAAACAAATTGAAATGAGATGGTATAGTGGCTATTTCAACAATTTTTGTCGCCACTAGTGACTTACACAAACATGCACGACCTGTACTTGCGCCTCTGATCATATGCTATCGCTGTGAAGATTGAACCTTGTCTTTGTCGTGTTAAGGGCCCCGGATTTACGATATTCCCGAACCTTGGCAGAAACTTGATAATTGCACCTCACCCCCTCCCCCATCCCATCCCCTCCCACTCGAGCGTTTTAAACAGGACGTCAAAAATTAAAAAGAAAACGACTCTTCAAAGATACTCTCATTTTGTAGCGCACATCTTTCTGAAAAGCTTGATATATAAAACATATATATCGAGGAAATGTGAGACATATTTTCGATATCAAATGAGGCAAAATGCGGAGCCATGCCTCTTCACACAGCATTCTTCTATCGTATGTCACTGTATTTTGCTCTGTAGAAACGTGTATATTTTGCAATGGAAGCCATCAAAAATATGTAGGAAAGTGGAAATTAAAATGTTCTGTGGCGTCCCCACTGCTTCCAGTTAGGCGATCCTATCCCTCCACCCCCGACGCCCTTAAAAAGAAAACTCAGAATTAATCCTGCGTGGGGTTATTTGTGACCGGGAGAATAAGAACTCTTCAGGAATTGGGCACTCTTTACTGCCATTTAGCTAATAACTTTCTCTTTTGTGTGAATTAAATTTAAATATAGGAAATATAAGACCCGTAAAGAGAAGAGACAAATAGGACAGTACACATTTCCTCAATCCTTAGGCCTCAGCATTTAATTCCTCTCTACTCTTGCTACAGCTTTACACGGGGTGCTTTTCTGTCTGCGAAAGAACCTATTACCTCTTCAAAGTTCGTCAAACGTTTTAGTAAATGAAAAATCAAAATGTCGTTGTCTAATAGTAGGAAAGCTGTTAGTACGAATGGTACCTAAGACTGGTGGGATTTCTCGATTTCATTACGTCGTATTTTGTCACGGTCTGCTAGATAAAACGTAATAGGACTTTCTAATATTACAGCAATTGTGATACACGCCAAATAAGCGACACTGCTTTGGCACAAATAGTCTTTTTATCTACATTATGCAGATAAATAACAGGACAGAATTCACGAAGTACCAATATCAAATGCCTAGTAGGTCTAATACAAGCAAAAAGTTTTGTGTACGGAATAGTTTCACATTTCATTAATACGTTCCAGTTTCTCAATTATGAGATCTGTATCTACATTGATATTATGTAAATCGCATTTAGGTGCCTGCCCCCCCCCCCCCCCCCCCCCTACGAGCACTACCCCATTCGCTCCTAGATCCAGGCTTGCATGTTAATTCGTGTTTGGATGTTTCTGAAATTCTTCTACGCTGGCAGTATGTTATTTCCTGTTGAAACGACAATGTCATCAGAGAAATTCCACTTAGGTCATTTTACCTATTGAGAAGTGGTCGTCTGTCGGATGTGTTCTAAGTCCAGAAGTAGATGATGATACGGTAAGCAACTTAATTTCAGCTTTAGTATTATTCTCATTCATTTCATCTTCAGATTTCGTAGCAAAAAATTTTAGGCTCTCAACTGCTTTTTGCTGTTAGTAATTTAATTTGTATTGGCATACGTTCCCCATAGTTATGCTCATGAACTTCGTGATAATCGTCTTACTCGAATGAAATACATCCCCCCTCCCATTTGTGTAGTTACAATATAGCACATAGGTGATGTCTATACAGCGAATTCACTCTTTTTGTGATGCAAAGACAGCCAAACCGATGTAATTGCCTCCGGTACCACGACGTGTCAACGTTTGACGCTGTATTTTCGTCTGATATCTGTCTGTAGTGGTAGCAACAGGAAGGAAGCAGCGAAGTGTTGGGCCGAAATTGCATTACACATTTTGCTTAAAATAATTTGTCACACAGAAGTTCGAACTTCAACATAAAAACAATAAACTTTCGTTTTAACTTTCACAGAATGATTAACACATGCTGTGTACTTAATATTACAGTTTATGAAAACATTGCGCTACAAGAAATAAGTTTAACGGTGTAATGGTGGACCACATGAAAGCAAGCTAAAACCATACTAACTATAAACAAGAGAAAAAGGTTCCAAACCTGACATCAGTTTCATAGAGCTTAGGCAACAATTACTCAAGTTAGAGCCTGAGTTAGAAAACGTATCTCTGCTTTCGCGTAGTTCAACTTCAGTAGAATGAATTTGCAATCAACATGTAAACTATTAGAGCTTCTAAAGGCAAAGTTATCTGCAGTGAGCAGATTTTAAAAGGAACAAGAATAATTTCACGAATTCAGCTAGTGAACACTTTAACATTTGAAGATTAAATACACAAATAACAAATTACGTAAATCTCAGACACACAGCCTTTTCAAACAGGAGCTGATTCATTTAATTAGAGACTGTGGTAGTCCCAAGAAAAGAGTAGCGACAGCTTTGAATCAAATAGCGGTTTCCTCTAATTAACTTACACCATGACAAATTAAAACTGACTAGCTTACAACACGACAGACTAAAACCCAGATTACTTAACTCAAGAATCTTACTCCAATTAATAACACACAAGTACAAACCCAACTGTCAACTGGATGCTTTTTGGATTTTTAACAAAATATCAGTCATCAAGGTGGCCTTTACAATGCGTTAGCAAAGAAGAACATTTGGGTAGGAATACCTGAAACATGGATTTGTTACCACAGGTAACCAACGTAACTAAAGCATATGGGATGCCACTTACAGACTTGTCACGTGAAATAGTCACTGATTTGAATGTAAATGAAACACGACCTACTTGATGTCAGAGGACTGTTCAGACGTTGCCAAGAAATAAGCATAATTCCGCTTTTAGATTATCCTGGGCGCCGGAACAGTATAAATAATACAAAAGTTCTCACCGCTTTCTGGAGGACTCGGTAGAAGGAAACAACCAGGACATAGCTTAGATCTCTGGACCAGCTACAATTAACACAGTGGCGACAGAATACCAGGTTTAGAACAATTGAAAAGACTCTCACAATAGTCTGTCACCACGTGACCAATTAACTACACAAGAGCCCGCTCCACGGAATTGCAAATAGCAAACAGTCTCCCAGTCTGATCTTGAGGATGCGAAAAGAGCCCTGCGAGACGCACGTGACTCTAGCAATGGCAAGCCGGACCACGCTGCTGCACAAGCAGCAGACACCTTAGACACACTACAGGCGACTGCCCCGGCGACCAGCCTGTCGTCGCCGTGCGCGTCACTCCCAACATCTCGCGGCGTGCCACCAGACAGCCCACGGCGCTACATCGAAGGGAACCCCACAGGAACGCGCTTAAACCCAAAGAGCCTTGCGCTCGCTGCGCAAGAAACCATCTGAAGGAAAAGTTCAGAGAAGAACCAAATTATCTAAGGAGTTAGAAGGCGCAGGAAAACCACTGCAGAATTATTTGGTAAAAGCAAGGCGGACTGCCCAGTATCGACACAGCGTTAATTCGACATTTTTAACAGTTGTCGTGTACTGAATGAGGACAGCATTAATTGAAACAACAGTTTTGCATAATTAAGAACAAGCTGTCTGTACCAATTGGATTATAAAGATGAGTACTCACAAAGCTCAACTGAATATGAAGCAATATACATGCCTTATAACAGCAACTTATGGAAGATCGGAATGAGCTATGAGTCTGGCACAAGGTGCAGATAGTCCTAGAACGATGGAGCAGTGGTAAAATATAGGGGAGAAGTGCACCAGTTAATTAAAGCAATGAAATATTTTATTTTACTTCACCCATTATAAAATGGTTGTCAAAGACAGAGACTACAAATGACTTGGTTTCCAAAGTTTATTCGGTAATCTATTTTTCGCGCGCCGCATTGTGGCAAATAATTCCAACTGTTAAGCTTTTTCTTTATTTATTAACAGTGCTATGTGGATTTGCCGAATCGTCCAGAAAAATCCAATATAGAACAAACATGCGAGGACGTATCGCCACTGCCACTGAGGTTTTACGTCATATTCGTTCTGAACGCAACTTTACTTAAGGTGTTTTGCTCTTTATGTTAAAACTCACAATAGTTGACCAACCCATGGACAGTTCTCTTGTACACACCAAAAGCATAATCATAAACTAGCCACGGAAACATGTAAGGTGCATATTGGTGAACCGAGTGCACTAACACCAGACACAGGTATATGTAGTCACATACAATAAGTCACTAACGATCAGATTTCTTAGGTTCCTTTTATAATGAAAATTCAGGAACCACATTTACATTGATTTAATCTGTTAAAAATAATTTCTTTTGAGCATATAATATTTTTCCTTGTAGGCAGTGGTGCACACCGCCGGAGGTCTTTCCGTGAAAACGTCAATTACATGCAGTACGTTATTTGGAACAAGCTATCGGTCCAAATACAAGTCAAATCTCGCTGCCTTGTTGCCGTATTGGCCATGCCAAGTTTATCAAGTTGGTGTGGATCAATATTCTCATCGTAATCTTTGTCACCAAATTAGTCTCTCAAGTATTGCTCAATTTACGGATATGTTTCGACTCCGTAATGTCGAAATTCTTGGTTTCACCTCTGACCGCTAGGGATACTGGAACACTACTGGAATAAACTTTCGTTATTATTCGTTAAAACACAAACAGCATTGATGGAACTATTTGTAAGGCAGTTATTGATGTTTTGAAATTACACGGGCAAAAAGTTTAGCTCGTGTTAGCTTTATAAATAGATATAGATTTTAAAGTCTTAAGAAAACACACTTCAAAGGAGAATTATCCTCCGAAACATGTTCTGCGCAACATAAATTCCACAAATAAAGATTGCGTCTGGCAGAAGTAAATTTTTTGATGTTAAAGAAAGTGCAAAGAATCATATCCCTTCCTCAGCCACCAACGTCATACTGTTTTCGATGCTATATAGCGATTTGTGAATGGCTATTGTGTGAAGCGGGCTATACCTCGAAAATTACTCAGGGGAACACTATCAGAGCTGCCTTCCCCCATTTCAATCTTTCCATGACAGAACAGTAGTTAACGTAAATATCACAAAATATTACGAATCACGAATTACGGCATTCACAGACTGACTCCCTTCAGCACTACATCTAAAGCAGTTTAGAAGCACAAGGCTGTGTCTCTAGGAGGCCCTGTATCTGAGTCACGATTCTCTGCGGTTGCTCTGAAAAGCAAGCAAGAGTGGGTGTTTTACTGTTTTCTCGCTTTCTCTTGTGGTGAAGACGAGCTCGTGTGATTAAGTGCAAATACGATTGCTGTCTGTTGGTAGTTATTAGGATCTCATGCAAATTCCAGTGTGCAAGCTTGTCTGGAGATACCTCTGTTCCCGCGGCTAATGAGCATCAAGAAGTCTAACAACTGGGAATAGTTTGACGCTTGAGAGTTAACAGGTCCCTGCACATTTATGGTGCTTCGTGCACCTGAGGCAAACTTGCGTGACGATACACTAAAGCCGGCCGGGGTGGCCGAGCGGTTCAAGGGGCTACAGTCTGGGACCGCGCCACCGCTACGGTCGCAGATTCGAATCCTGCCTCGGCACGGTTGTGTGTGATCTCCTTAGGTTAGTTAAGTTTAAGTAGTTCTAAGTTCTAGGGGAATGATGACCTCAGAAGTTAAGTCCCATAGTCCTCAGAACCATTTTGATACACTAAATCATAAATATGGCTTGTATAAGATTCATTTTATGTCGGTTTGGCGTTAGTCACCCCAACAGATACTTACTGTATAGTTGCTGTGGTAGTTACGGAAATTATGGGGAAATTTATAGCAGCAAAAAGGATTATGCAATAAACATAATTAGTTTCGTTAGCAAAGAATATTTTCTTGGTACATCAATAATAAAACTTTAAACACGTGCCCTCAGTTTTATTCAAAGAACGTTTTGTTACAATATTAAAAACCAGTAGGAGATGAATGGAAAGCCATACTTGCGAAGGGAGTGAGGGTTGTAGCCCGTCACTCTGTACAATGGATAAGCTGTGAAGAAAACCCAGGAGAAATTTGGGTAGCGAATAAACTCCAGGGAGAAGAAACGAAAACACTGTTTGCCAACTTTGTAATTCTGTTAGAGATAGCAAAGGACTTGGCAGAGTAGTCGAAGAAACGGATAGCGTCTTGAGCAGAGGTTATAAGATAAGCACACAAAAAATTAAAAGCAGTGTTGTGGAATGCACCCGAATAAAATAGGACGATGATCTGAGATTTAGATTAAGAAATGAGACGTTAAATGTGGTGAGTGAGTTTTGCTATTTGTACAGCAAAACTAACGATGGCCGCAGCAGAGGGCATACAAATTAAACACTGAGAATAGAAAGAAAAATATTTCTGAAAACGAGGTATTTTTTAACATCTGATATAAATTTAGGCGTTAGGAAGCCTTTTCTAAAGGTATTTGTCGGGAATGTAGCCTTGTACGGTAGTGATATATGGACGGCAAGCTGTTGAGACAAAAAGAGAACAGAAGCTGGTGGAACACAGCTTGAGCCATCAAGGAATTTTCAGTTTGGTAATGAAAGGCTTGAACACAATATTCAGGATAAAATGGATGTGGGTTGAGATGACTGTGGATGGAAGCGTGTGAGATAAAAACTATAGGAAACGAAGGTTGAATACAAAAAGCAGATTGCTGTGCTTATGCAGAGATGAAGAGGCTTATTAGGATCAAAAGCTGCATAATACCAGTCTTTGGACTGAAGGCGAGAACTAAAAAGAAATATAAATATGCTATTGCGTCATTACGTTTACGGAAGTGCTTACCCAGCATGCCTACCCCTTTCTCAGTGGATTCACTCGTGGATAAGGTAGAGCTTTTTTTCTGAAATCAGTCTGAACATCCTTATACCACGTCGCTCTGCGGCGCCTAGGCACAATACTAGGTCTTCAGATGTCTTCTACTATTTTATTTTTCGTTTCTGTGTTTTTAAGCGGTTAATTTGTTCTGATTTGTATTTACATTATCTAAAAGGAGACAAAGAGCACTATGTGAAGCCGATAATTCGTTTGCATAGCACGCTGATGTTTCTTCGGAGATACTTCAAAGATATAATCAGCAGCTTATACAATAGTGGCTTAGAGTGACAGGTCCTGTCACATGAGTCGTTTTAAGTGATCCGCTTTCACTTAGCGTTCGATACTTCTGTCAAAAGCTTCAAATGCTAAATGATTCTCGTTTTATTTATTCGCGCTATCCTTAAAGTATTCACGTGATATTTGAAACTTTTGACAACAGGAAACGAAGAAGAGCCATGCGATGCTAAGGTTTCTCATGAAAGATGTTAGCCTGTTTCATCGTCATCTACCTAGGACCACAACCAAACACTACACTCCATTTCTATTTAACATGCACTTAGTCACCAGACGTAGTAACACTCAACGATGGGAAACACGAACTAGTACAGGACAATAGTTACTGTTCAGCATATAAAATAAACCTCTAAAGAGAAGAAGTGTGGGAGTTCATTTTTTCCTATTGGTCAAACGTCTGTTTTGTTTCATTTCTTTTCGTATAATAGGTGGACATGTATTCCCATAGTTTATTCTGCAAACGGTTTTGGTAGAGCTTCGAAATCAAACGTTCATTAAAATAATCTTCATTAAAATGATTACTTGAATATTTACAAACATTTTAATTTTATTTCTGTGTCATCGTCATTTAGTATGAATTAACGACTCGACGCCGTTGCTGCTAATATTGAAAACGCGACTATGGTACACTGAATGAGGGCATACTGATTAACTCACGTACTATGATTATGCAAGAAAGACGTAGTGGCGGGCGCCAGGTGCAGGTTATACCGAGAATTACAGAGAATAGTTCCATGAAATCGCATTCACCGAGTACCGTTATTTTTGAAAATTGTGTGAATGCTTATAATTGTTACGTAACAAACTAAACGTCAGAGAAGAAGGCAGCTTAGTTGGTAATCGCAGTGCACTACATCTACATCTACATACTTTTCTAGTCACCGCATGGTGCATCAAGGACGATACATTGTGCCACTGCTAGATCCTGTTGCTCTCGCAAAGAGAGAGAGGGAAAGGTTACTGTCTACGTGATTTTGTGCTTATTTCTCGTATCTAATATTCTTGATGATAACGCGAGACGGGTACTTCAGTGTGTGGGAGATTCCGGTTCTTTGAATTTTCTCGATATATGACTTTGAGGAACATTTCCGTAATATTCGCACGTTGATTGGACTTAACAATAACAATCACGTCTCCGTCTTAGCTCGTGAGGATCCGAACCACTTCAACAGTGATCTAGAGCGGGTCGCACAAATGTTTCGCCAAAACGGTCTCCTCCATGATGGAGCTCCCCTGGAACTTTCACCATAAACTGAATTCCTACAACCGACCTTCCTTCCGTCCTCTTTCCATTTGAAATCAGTATGCAGCGTGACGCCTAGATATCCAATCGAAGTGACTACGTGATCCGAAATACCACTAAAACTTAACGTAATAAAACGTAAGAAACATCGTTCACGTATAGGTTACTACATTATCTAATTAGAACGGATGTGACTCCAGTCACTGCGTGACAAATGCTTTCTTACCAGTGCATCTTGTTACAGTGGACTAATGACAAATAGCTGAGTCGCAGATAATGCTGGCAGGGGAAACCCAAGCTCTAATGTCTCATAGCTACAAAGCTTCAAGTACCTCTGCGCATTACTGCATCACTGATAAAGGATATCCTTTGTCTGCCGGCGATGTTCCTTCGGTGAGGAGAGGTGGACCTCATCATACCATACTGTTGAGAAGAATAGCCTTCAGCTTCATCACTTGATAGCTCATGTTGCAGCTGACAGTGGGTGACAGACATGCCTTAATTTAAAAGAGTATCCTGTGTTGTCAAAGACTATCGCTAGGACTGCATACGCGTGAAATGTGGTCAGCTTACACTTGTATTGCCTTCACCCGTGATTTTTATACATCTGCTACTTTCTGGTATATAGTTTTACATCCGCCTGATCATTCCTAAAATGCGATCAGCTGTTCAGTTTAACAGTGTTTCTCAATGCGTGGAAACGATAGTGCTCTAAAAGCCATTCATTTAGCGCCATCTTATATTTCCGACAAATACTCCACAGATACCAGGATATTAGTTGCCGTTAGTGTCCGTGAAATGCTACGATCTGAAGGTGAGATGAAGCCCAATACGTTGTCATGGTTAGACATATAACGTTTGTAATTTTCAGTACCTGCTAGCGCAAGTACTCAGTAAACATCCTTCTATGTAGCACTCAACAAAATCCTGTGGTTTCTTTAAGACGTAACATTAAAAAAATATATTCCTTATTCTTATGTATTATTGCTTTTATTGTTTACTCAGTTTACAGAGTACCATATTGCACACTCCATCGCAAATTGTTAATTCAGTTTGAAACAGGAAAGTAAACTTTGTTACTGAAGAAGTAACTGATACAGAAGAGAGACGAAACGAGAAGGTGATATTCGAAGAATTGTACGTGATGGCAAAAAGGTAAGACTTGTGGTTAGAAGGCAGTATTCTATGGAGGTAAACAGTAGATTGTTTTCCTCTCTCCCTTGTACTGCAGGAAGAGTAAATGGGTGTGATGTAAACCAGTTTAACCTTTCATGAAGCGTTTAACAAACCCGTCACAGTAACAGAATATACGTTTGGCGACTAGTTTCGACCAGCAGGTGCATTCTCAAGCCTGGATTACTGAGGCTGCAATGAAAACGTCTCAACTTCATAACGAACATCATACGATAATGCATGCCTTGCAAAGTAATCGTAGATGAAGGTCACAGTCAAAATGGTACTATCTTGCAAGTCAGAATCAAATGTGCCAAGTAAGCACATGTTGATTACGATAGTCATCTACGATTATTTAGTATAGCATGCATTGCCATTGTGATGTTCGGTATTAGCTGAGGCACTTTCAGTGCAGCCTCAATAGACCAGGGTTGAGAATGAACCAATTGGTTCGAAACGAGTCGCCAAATCATGAAATATTAAGAAACGGCTGCTAATACTGTGTCAGAAAACTCTGAAACTGAAAAAAGCAATTTAATCTTGCATCCGAAGTAAGTTCCCTGGAAATCGATGGGTGGTAAAAACTCTGAAGTGCTTTTACTTTCATCTAAGCATTATTACTCAATGAAATGACAATTTGAAGAAATGGTTGTCACATGAGGAGGAAAGATAAGTATTTATTGAGTTTGTGCTGTGTATTAAGCAGCAGTGAAGGTAAAGTTGTCATCAACTCCTACTAGTGGTGGTATGTCCGTGCCTTCCTCTGGCGTCTTGACTGACTTACCAAGCTAGTTACTGGGAAGATTACAGTTTAACGCGGACTCTAAACCAAGGTGAAGTGTTCCACATTGACAAACGTAGACAGAGGCGCAAGAAGTAGTAAGTTACAGATGAGAATCCTAGGACTGAGTGGGAATCGAACCAGTGGCATTTGAGCTTCAGCATTGAAATTTACCACTGAGCCACCGAGAAGCAGTAGTTTCTGCATTTATTTTTCAATTAGAGTTACAGGGGTTCATTAATTGAAAGTGGGCGTACAAAAAGCCTAATATTGACGAAGAAACAAGTCACCAAAACAACGTGCAGGAGATGAATGCACGATTTCCGTGGCAATAACAGTCACTGTAACGTTAATCTATTTTTGTAAACGTGTTGCTGTGAAACGGTATTCACACCGTATTAACTCAAAAACTCCATTTGTGAAGCGATTAGTAATTAGGGAAGTTATCTGTTTTCTTTAAAGGGCCCTGTTAACAGCAGTGCTATTAGATGCAGTATACGTAGCTAAATACTAACACTGGAAGAGGTAAGGGTGTATAGGGAACAAATTAACGACTGCTGTGCATAAAACGATCGTTATTGTGATTGAAGGTAGATTATCAGTAACTAGAAATCTAACATTTAAATTAGGGAACAGCTCCATCGCTAGAATGCCAATATGCGGATATCTAGAGGTACAGATTAACGAGGAAATTGTCTAGATGACATATCAGCAGGAGTGTATAAAAGTACCTCTGTCCGCTATGAAAGCATACCACAGTTCGGTATCTAAAGCGATAGCAAGTTTTTGGGTCAGAGTATGAGAGCACCGACTGCTTCGAGCGACGTAGAACATCTGTGCATCGAAAAAAGGATTGTGCTACTTAGGCTATCTGCGCCGTTCCTTATTACATGTGATTCTCGGTATATAGCCAGTAGATCTGACTGTTAGGTACTACGCCAGTTCATAGCGGTTAAGGAAATGAAGTGCAGAGCACGCCCAGGAGACAACTGGTATTAGGCTCTCCAATAAACCGAAATTTAATGACGGGAAGGTGAATAGCTAGCAGTCAATGACACGCCCCTGATAAGGACAGCTGAGTTTAATCTCTCTTCTCAAACAACAGGGAAACGATAAAAACGCACCTTCTCGAACCAAGTCGGGGAATGAGCAGCTTTTAGCAGAGCACGATCGTTATTCCATTCATATCGAACGACTTAAGCTCAGGCAGACATACGTCTGCAAGGTCGGCAGCGAAGGAACTCCACATTACATTGTCTCCCACTTCGCATCATTTGAAAGTTCTACACAACATATTCCATTTATATCGGATGTAAAGAAGAGTATGAGAGGCCCAGTACCGTAGGCATCTAGCCATGGGGTGCAAACCGTATGTGTATTACACGGCAGCCGGTAGTTGCAGTGGGAACTTTCCAATATCTTTCCCTTTTTTCTGTCTTTTCATTTCTCTTACAACCTTTTCGTTAGATTTGTTTTATTTTTCCCTTGGTTCATACCTCTCAGATTAACTAGTGTCAGGCAGCCCAAACCACTAGTAGAACTATCTTTACTGATATCTATTTTCAATCTACACTTAAGAGCCAAAGGAACTGGAGCCCCGCAAGCACACAGAAGTTCCGCAGCACGGCATGGCATGGACTCGACTAAAATCTGAAGCAGTGGTCGGGGGAACTGACATCATGAATCCTGCAGGGCTGTCCATAAATCCGTAAGAGTACGAGAGGGTGGAGATCTCTTCTGAACAGCACGTTCCAAGGCATCCTACATACGCTCAATAATGTTCATGTCTGCGAAGTTTGGTGGCCAGCGGAATTGTTTAAACTCAGAAGAGTGTCCTTGGAGTCACTCTGTAGCAATTCTGGACGTGTGGGGTGTCACATTGTCCTGCTGGAGTTGCACAAGTCCGTCGGAATGCACAATGGCCGTGATTGGATGCAGGTCATCAGATAGAATGGTTCACCTGTCAGAGTCGTATTAAGACGTATCAGGGCTCCCATAACAATCCAACTGCATACGTCCCACACCATTACAGAGCATCCATCAGCTTGAACAGTCCCCTGCTGACATGCAAGGTCCATGGATTCATGAGGCTGTCTCCACATCCGTGAACTTCCATCAGCTGGATACAATCTGAAACGAAACTCGTTCGACCAGGAACCTGTTTCCAGCCATCAAGCAGTCCAATGTCGGTGTTGACGGGCTCAGACGAGGCCTAGAGCTTTGTCTCGTGCAGTGATCAAGGCTACAAGAGTGGGACTTCGGCTCCGAAAGCCCATATCGATGATGTTTCGTTGAATGGTTTGCACCCTCATACTTTTTAATTGCCAACATTGAAATCTGCAGAAATTTGCGGAGGGATTGAACTTCTGTCACGCTGAACGATTCTCTTCAGTTGTCGTTTGCCCTGTTCTTGCAGGATTTTTTTTCTGGCCATGGCGATATCGGAGATTTGATATGTTTAATTGGATTCCTCGTACCGTGAGTACACTCGTGAAATGGTCGTATGGGAAAATCCCCACTTCATCGCTACCTCGGAGATACTGTGTCCCATCGCTTGTGCGCCGATTATAACACAATGGTCAAACTCGCTTAAATCTTGATAACCTACCATTGTAGCAGCAGTAACCGACCTAACAACTGCGCCACACACTTGTTGTCTTACATAGGCGTTGCCGACTGCAGTGCCGTATTCTGCTTGTTTACATAGCTCTGTATTTGAATTCACATGCCTTTGGCGCTTCAATTTACATTGTATATACGAATTGCGACTGAATGATTGATTGTATGGGATAATTAATGGAATGATGTAGGATTTTTCATAGTATCTATATACTTGACTATAAAGTACTTGAAATAAATAAATAAAAGTAAAACAGAAGCCATTGCATCTGATGAACCAATTTTTTTCAGTAATACAATAGGTTTCTATAAACACAGTGACTAAAAACACAGTGCATGAAACAGAGGTACAACATCATCCACACCAAGCGAGGCGGCGCAGTGGTTAGTATACTGGACTCGCATTCGGGAAGACGACGGTTCAATCCCGCGTCCGGAGATCCTGATTTAGGTTTTCCGTGATTTCCCTAAATCACTCCAGGCAAACTCCGGCATGGTTTCTTTGAAACGGCACGGCCGGCTTCCTTCATCGTCCTACGCTAATCGATGAGACCGATGACCTCGCGGTTTGGTCTCTTCCTCCAAACAATCCAACCCCAACACGTAGCTGACTCTAGAACAAGCCTCTCTGAGAGTTCATCGGATCAACTGTGGTCAAGATAAGACCTTCGCGCCACAGTCTACAATGTAAAGATAAGTCCAATAATTAGATACACAATGTGGGATCCCTTACTCAAAGAGCTGTTTAGGGAGTTTATCTGCCTACCACGAAATGTGGAGACATTTGATAGTGAAATTTTTGGATTAGAACTTTGGAAGCTTGTAACTGCTTATAAATTAAATAGTATTCCATAGTAAACACGTTTTCAATCATTTATATAATAATTTAATTCTAGGCACGCTTAGAAGAATTATTTCTTTGTCATCATCTCCAGTTACCTGTCATTTTACATCTGCCACAGCATAGTGCTTCTGTGCACGAATTTCTTTTGTTAACATGTTGTATAGTTTCCCATGACTGTAGTTTCTGAACAGTCCGTAGCTGATCCTTAACACATTGTTTTGAAAGTTTGTACTGTGTCGATAGTGTAAACGATGAGTTCTGTATGTAAAAATGGTTCAAATGGCCCTGAGCACTATGGGACTTAACATCTGAGGTCATCAGTCCCCTAGAACTTAGAACTACCTAAACCAAACTAACCTAAGGACATCACTCACAACCATGCCGAAGTCAGGATTCGAACCTGCGACCGTAGCAGTCGCGCGGTTCCGGACTGAAGCGCTTAGAACCGCTCTTCCACCGCGGCCGTCTATTCTGCATGCACTTTGTTTTATTTTCGTTACTTACGAAATTGAAATACACAAATAATTAAAAAATGCAGATCAGAATCGTGAGACAACTGTGAATGTGGCAGTTTTCGAGCTTCATGTGCTCTAGTTCACGACTAAATTCCTGAAAGACGTAGTGAAAGCACGCTGATCATATTCAAACACTTGTAACATATTAGATACCCGCTACTATAGATGGAGAAGCATGTTTACGAAACGTGCTTCGAGACTAATTACAACAGAAGTAGACAGCAACTTGTTTCTTCAGAAATAGTCCCGTACTTACCTAAAGAAAATAACGTTGACTACAAAATACTTCCAACTTAATCTGACGCAACCGAAAAACTGTCAAAATAATCAAACAATGAGAATAACAAGGTGCACGAGAGCGTGACATTCAGCTGACGGTCAGAGCGAATGCAACGAATGCGGTATGCTTTTGCAACTACTATGGCTGTTGCTATCATTGGGATCAGGTTCTAGATTCACCACTGTCCACCGTGATTCACGTTTTGCTCGGATCCATAAACACAAGTAATTAGTTGTGTTATCTTCTAGTGATTGGTACTTTTCCATAAGGCGACTTTCAAATACATCTTTAATTTTTTATTGCGGGCAGTGTGTGTGGGATTATTTGTAGGAGAAATATATACTGAGCGGGGAAAACTTACGAACGGAAAAATGAAAGCGAAGCTCGCTGTTAACGATACGCAACTGGCCATTCACCAGTTTGTGAAAGGTCTGTTAAGCGGTGGAGCTTCGTTTATGACCACTCTTCCCATTAGCACTCTTAATGTCAAACATTGTAAGCCTTCAATGATCAGCATAGAAAGTATACAGTGCTCCCTTAAGTATGCCAGAGAACGGCACCACATCTTGGTAGTAAATAACCAACCTGCTGCGTAATGAACGTACGTCAATCTTTATACCATCGTTTCCATCGTTGAATGAAAAATTTTCTTTCTGCTCTATTACTAGCACACAGATTCTTCCGTAGTGCCATAAAGTTTCACTTCACCGTTACGTGTTTGTACTACAGGGTGAGCATAACATCGTTCCCTGAATACAAAAAGTTATTTCCAAAGAACCGTGCTAGGTACAACAATGTGGTTTGTTGCAAGTGGTACCTTCACTCACGAAGTTTTTACCGGTATACTGCTATATGTGCTCCGATAGCAGATGATTTCTTTTCTTTCTGTATCTCTCTTGTTACAGGTAGCGTTATTTAGACGTTCTGCTATTAAAGTGCTGCCTGTGTTGTAGAAACCGTAATGTATTTTGCAGATTTATGAAAAACGGTTTTTGAAAAAGGGTGGGCTGCTTCATTTCAGCGACATTGCTGAAGTGCCTGTGTTCGAGATTCTCAAGATGTGAAGAGCGTCAGCAGATGGTATGATACGTTGAGAGACTGGCAGCCTTTGGTGACAATGAAAGGCACTTGAAGTGAGTGATGGCACGATTGCTATCGTGCTTACAGCATTCAGTGCAGTTCGGGGAAGTCGACACGTCCTGTTTCCAGAGAAATGGGCACGGCTCAGAGCAGTGTGGTGAAGATGAATGCTGCCTTTCCATGCATAGAAAGTGCAACTCCTGCAAGCTTTGCAGCCAGATAATAAGACCAGACTTTCTGTGTTGGTTACGAACATGCCGGAACGAATCGATATGGGACGGTCAAAATGTTTCAGTTAGAGGGCGTTGCTGCTGCGCATATGCAACGTAGTGCGACTCCGATGCGCGTTCACAAGCACCGACGTGTAGGTAAGGGATTAGTGAGGCATTCGTGCGTTTCCGACGTGCGTGCGATAAATGAGGAAATGCAAATTACATAATTACCAGATGCATCCAAACTTTCGTGTTGTTATTATCTTGATGGTTGCCGAAGGACAAACACCGGTAGACACCCATCTGAGGAGAATGTATATGGGACAGTATGTTTGTCCAAAACCAAGTCTTAGAACTGCGACAAGGCATGCTGCTGCTTCGTGATAACCCAGGTTCCCATAAGGGAATGCTGTAAAGCAGAAGTTACAACAACACAAGGGGAAGGCACTGGAGCATCCACTCTATCTATAGTCTTGGTCACTCCCCACGTGTTCATCGCGCCTTCTATTTTCCAAAAAAGGCCTTGACGGGTCGACGCTTTCTGACCTACGAGGATGAGTAGCAGGCAGTTGCGGACTTCTTCACGCTGGAGGCCACGGTGTTTTACCAAACCTGGTACGTCGGTGGAATGACTACACCGATTTTGCTTGATTGTCATTCCGAATCTAGACTGTCCGGCTTCGCGTGGAAACTTTGTACGAGTGTTGGAACTTTAATAGCGGCAACTATTTATTTACAGCTCGTACAAAACAGATACGTGTTTCAAAGTTTTATGACCTTCAAAGTAGTCACCAACATTGTGTGTAACCCGTGGCCAGTGTTGTGGAAGTTGTAGGATACTCTTAGCAGTGCCAGTGGTATTGACAGTTCGAGCGACGCTGTCTATTGCCCGAAGAATTTGTGGAAGTTCTGAAGCTTATGCCATGAAGTGTTTCCTTCAGTTTAGAAATCGAGCTGAACTATCCAGGGCTTAAGTCAGGGTAGTGCAGTAGGTGGTATAGCACTTAGCAGCAGCACCAGTCAAACAAATCAGTAACAGCTTGCACTGTACGTGCTTGAGCACTGCCCTGTTACTGATTTGTTTGACTGATGGGGCTGCTAAGTGCTATACCACCTACTGCACTACCCTGACTTAAGCCCTGGATAGTTCAGCTCGATTTCGAAACTGAAGGAAACACTTCGCGGAATTCGCTTCAGAACTGCTGCAAATTCGTTGGGCAATAGACCGCGCCGCTCCAACTGTCAACACAACTGGCACTGCTAAGAGTATCCTACGACTTCCACATCGCTGGTAATGGGTTATACATAATGCTGGTGACTACTTTGAAGGTCAGTAAAACTTTCAAACACGTATCTGTAAATAAATAGTTGCCACTATTAAAGTTCCAACAGTCGTAATTGCCTCTTATAATCTGTTTTGCTAATTAAGCCACATTTCACGTCTCCGCGAAGTAAACAGGCATAATTTCCGGATATGGCGGTCGAAAAAACCCACATACCGTGGTTCAGTAGATGAAGGTCATCAGCCCCCAAGTGACTGCGTGTTGTGGCTTAATCCACAAAACAATTACTGGATCGTTTGCTTACACTGAGTCTACTATTACGGCAACATTTCACCTGGGTATGTTGGAACCCTACGTTGTACCTTAGTTACAGGTATTTCAACCTTGGATAGGGTAGTGTCCCACCAAAATGGTGTACTAGCGTACTCGGCCTTATTGGTTTTTGGGGCTATATTCAGGATGAACTGATCATTTCACAAGCTCCTCTTGTGCACAGTACGAGTACGATGTGTTGTACAGGCGGTGCCACAAGAGATGTTGGCAAAGGCATACAGTGGAACTGAATATCGCCTAGACGATATACGGAGTACATGTGGATGTATACCAATTTGCAAGAAATCACATACCAGTATCTCACATAGTTCTTCCGTAACATTCAAAGAATTTGTGATCTATCTGTATACATAGCATGCTTGTAAATTCCCATACCAACTCTCGTAGAGGGGAGCGAGTACATAATACTCTGAATTGGAACCTATATCCGGAAACGTACCGTATCCGTTCGACGGCGGTTTTATTTCACATATGTAACGCGTCCATGTATGCTGAAGGAAAGAGAAAAGTCTCGGAGCTGTTTGTTTTTGTATGCAATAGGGTAGACAGCCTGACGTGTACTACGTCAGACCGTCACCTGATGTCACTTAAAGTTATTGTAATGCACCAGTACTGTCCTATACGTACAATATGCTGGATTCAGTTTTTGTTTTCGACTAATGCAAACACGTAATGTTTAGATGTTAATACAAACAAATGCTCTTAAGTGATAAATGGATGTTTCGAATTGTTACCTAATGATTGTACTGCGTCACGTCTAATTCAGTTCCTCAAACAGAAATGGCAGAAATGGATCAGTTAAAGATTTCGATTGAAACAGACGTAGAAACTTGGGTTTCTACTCAAAGAATTATGACTCACTCCCCTCTACACGTCCTAGAAGCCTATAATGGCAATTTCTGAACACCCTTCATAACTAGGAGTCTGTGTGCCCATTCGATACAGTGGTCCCAAATTAGCATCGTAATATATTTGGTAGAACCACACGTTTTAACAGAGATTGCAAAACAGCAGCACTCCAACAGCGATTGAGTAGTGATGCTATACGGCGGTAGCGGACATGAAAGAATCGAGTGGGCCGGAATAAGAGGCCGGGGCAAATCTTGCAAAGAAGACGTGGTGGATAAATGTTCACCGATCTGATAACCACTTAGTCTTTATATTAAAAATCGTTCAACCAACAACTTGGTAAGAGGGTGATGAGGAGTTTACTATCCCGTCGAAGGGGATTCCTTTAGAGACGGAACACATGCATCAATTGGGGAAGGAAGTCGGTCGTGTGTATACATACGTACAGTGAGCAACTGATGATGGGTATAGGGAAGTTAAAGAAATTATAAATTTTAAATGTTTTTTCCTGGAAGAGAATCAGATGCGACACTCTGTTAAGGGTGAAGGAGTAAGAAAAACATGACGTGAAGGTATTGAAGGTATGTGTGGTGTAGAAGAATAGTCACAAAGGATGAGTGAACAGGTGGAGGTCGATGAGGAAGTAAGAGTAATCACTAATGGCGTCAGAGTCCAACGTAACACTGGACGTCTTGAGCTAAGACACGTTGGTTGAATTCGATGTCATTTCATTGTCATTAGACCATCAGACGGGTGTGGAGAAATAGAAACATTACTGAACAGTCAGTCAGACATCCAGGACTTGTATATTAATTATGATAATAAAAGAAAAACAGATTAATGTAGTAGTTACAAAAGTAAGAAATAATCTCAGAAGGACAACAAATAAGACCTGTCGCATAATCATGGAAAGAAGAAGACAGAACAGTCAGAAAAACTTCATAGCATTTGCGTCTTACAGATCCATACGTGAATCGTTCATTAGTCCATTCACTCATACCGCCACATTGTAAATTCTTCAGAGAGGCGGAAAACGTAAAACTGCACCTTAATTGCCAAGAACAACGTCTACAGAATTCTCCTGTAGAGTATAATAACCTCTAATTCGAATTTGTACTAATCTATATATACTGATACACACTCATGTTAAGAGAAAACAGAACATCTTGGACGACTAAAGGTACGTCGAACATATTCACAGCTTTTGTTCATTAGAATGTTTTACATAAATATCAGCATTTCTGTCACTCGGTTCAGCATGCGTCCTGTTCCCCAGTAGGCATAGGTTCCGCCGTGGGCCTGATAACTTGTTCCGTGCGTGATGACATCGACGCTTATAAGGCGCGAATTTCGTCCTGTGGTATGTCCATGCATGCTGCATTCATCTGGTTCCAAAGTTCATTTGTGGTGGCTGACATTGCTTCACAGAGCTGCGATTGTCGTTTCATCATATCACAGACACTTTCGACTGGCGACAAGTCTGGTGATCTGGAGGGCCAGGGCAAAAGGCTGACAGCCTGCAGCTCCAAGAAGGCACGTGTTCGCGCAGCAGCATTTAGTCGGGGATTGTCTTGCTGAAAAGTGGCATCTGGGGTGTTGAGTAGGCTACAGTCCTCAGGATGTCATTCACGTTGGGCACACTGATCACCGTGCTCTGCACACGCACCAACTGTGATTTGTTGTTGTACCCAATAGCACCCTACACGTAAGGTTTCGAAATGGCATTGTGTATCTTGCGCGCATGCAGTCACTGTGATGCCGTTCCCCCCGTCGGCGGCGAATCAAAATGCGGCCATCATTTTCAAACAGAACATCACTGTCCCCTCTAGCATGTTTCTGCACATTCGTCAAAGGTAGACGGAGAAATGGACGAGGTGCACGTAACCCAGCCGTAATAAACGGCGAAAGAATGTCACCCCCGATAGTGTGCGATGTGTTAAACTGTTCCACTGTTGCGCCAGAACCGAGGAGGATGCAGATCTGTCCTGAAAGCCATTCGGG
Source organism: Schistocerca serialis cubense (assembly GCF_023864345.2). NCBI lineage: Eukaryota > Metazoa > Arthropoda > Insecta > Orthoptera > Acrididae > Schistocerca > Schistocerca serialis. The sequence continues at coordinate 602,635,854 of NC_064638.1, read as the reverse complement.
TGAAGTACTGTTCAACTCGGGTGGCCGTCTGGGCGACGTGACCTAAGCCATCTCGACGTTTTCTAAGTCCTTCCGCGAACCGTTCAGCACAAACCATTGTGCTGCTGAAATACTTCGTCCCACACGAGCAGCAATTTCCCAGATGGATGCATCTGATTTGACGGTACGGTTCGCTCATACATATACGAAGCGTCATACACGTCTGCTTAAGTCATACTGATTCATTACCTGCGGTTTATGGCGACGAGAGCCGCAGGCACATGATACAGGCAGGTGGTTTAGCACTGCAATGTTGATGTTAGCCGGTTTGTTCACCTTTGGCACGGGTGACAACGGTGACGCGTGGCAGGGAAGCAATGAAGCCTTGGTAGGTCGCTGGAGGAACTGGCGCCATATCTGCATACGCAAGTCACCAAATTCCCGTAAATTTCGGGGAGGGAGGCGCTGATGTCTGACGTCACATTCAATCACATCCCACGTGTGTCCAATTGGGTTCAGATCTGGTAAGTTAGAGGGCCAGCATATCAACTGAAACTCGGGACTGTGTTACTCAAAAAAATGTTCAAATGTATGTGAAATCTTATGGGACTTAACTTCTAAGGTCATCTGTCCCTAAGCTGACACACTACTTAACCGAAATTATAATAAGGGCAAACACACACACACCCATACCCGAGGGAGGACTCGAACCTCCGTCGGGACCAGCCGGACAGTCCATGACTGCAGCACCCTAGACCGCTCGGCTCATCCCGCCCGCGGCTTCCTGTAGCATATTATTATTATATAATTACATAATAATAATAATAATAATAATAATATTTTTGTTATTACTATTATATATTGCTCATGTACAACAGAAATTGAGACTTCGACTCACGAAGACTGCTTTGGTATATGTAAGAGTCTAAATTTCGTAATCGTTCTAAGTGAAATGAATGTACAAACAAATTAATTTACCCAGTAGGGCAACGAGGGAACAGCGTCTTTCTTTCAAAGATTTTCATTTTTATATCCTGTACCCATAACAATTTTAGTGGCTCTGTCAGGTAAGATTCCAGAAGTTCGTATCTGAATCCATTCGCTTTCTGTTGACAGCACTGACCATACACTGAATCAGTACTTAGAACTGGTTGAAAGAGTATGATGTATACACTTTAATTTTGAGACGCACTGCTCTTTTTGGAAACCCTTCCAACAAAGCTAAGTCCTGCAATCGCGTTACCGAGTACAGATTGTACGCAAAATGGCTCTGAGCACTATGCGACTTAATTTCTGAGGTCATCAGTCGCCTAGAACTCAGAACTAATTAAACCTAACTAACCTAAGGACATCACACACATCCTTGCCCGAGGGAGGACTCGAACCTCCGCTGGGACCAGCCCCACAGTCCATGACTGCAGCGCCTCAGACCGCTCGGCTAATCCCGAGAGGCACTGTGTTACTCAAACCATTCCACGACACTCCTGGCTTGTGAGACGGGACATTATTTTGTTGAAAAATGGCCATGCGGTCGGGAAACGTGATCGTCATGTAGGGGTGTACGTTGGCTGTAACCAGTGTGCAAGTTAGCTGTCATGGTGACTTTCAGGAGCTTCATTGGACTCATGGACGCCCACGTGAATGTTTTCCAGAGCGTAATGGAGCAGCTGCCAGCTTATCTCTGTCTCGCAGTGCTAGATGTCAAGAACCTGTTCCCCTGGAAGACGAAGCATTTTCGCCTTCCCATCGGCATGATGAAGAAGATTCATCATACCATTCTACGCTGTGCCACTACGCCAACGTCCAGTGCACACTTCAGCGGTAGTTGCCGATTGTGTGGTGTTAATACTGGCACATGCATGGATCGCCGGCTGCGGAGGCCCATCGTTAGTAATGTCTGTTACACTACGTGTTCACACACACTTGTATTCATACACACTTGCACTCTGCTGAGCATTAAAATCTGATGTTAGTTCTGCCACGTTCTCTGACTGTCCTGTTTTACCAGTCTTCCCAGCCTACGACGTCAGACATTTGTAATGAGAAATGATTGCCCATCACCACGACTTCCGGAAGTGGTTTCAGCTTGGTTTCTTCACGTGTTGAAGACACTCAACATTTTTCTCCTCGAACACCTGAATAGTCGTGCCGAGCCTCCGAGCCATCCTAGTCTGTTCTTGCTCAAACTCAGATAGAGCACGCCTTCCCCATTTTACACAAAGACAGCACGCTCACTGATACTACATGTACCGTGTGTGCGTCTGACTGGCAGTCGTTCCTCGCCAAGTAATGCTGCTATTGCCCAGACGGGTTAATATCGATAATAGGTAGGTGTATAATGTTCTAGATGATCGGTATACATATAAAAAAAGGAAGTAATAAAGATGCAAAATTAAGGAATACATGTTTGCCTAGAGAAGTGTGTAAGGAATGTTATGATTTCATCGCTACCGTCAGAAATGAAGAAGACAGTCAATTGTGGAAGGTAACAGAATACGAACCAAGGATGGAGGAAACCAAGACTGGATTCGGCCCTTGCCGTGGGGCCGCCAGGTTTTACGACTGGACGGCCGTTCAGATGTTGTCGCATTGCGACATTCGCTGCGACTTTCAGCATACGTTCGAAGCTCGCCCACATGACGCCTGCTGTGTGGTGCGTCGCTAGCACCTGGGTGTCATGGCCGGTGGCCGTGTGCCCGGTGACCTCAGTCTCAGACACACACTCAGTCACAACGTAGATCGCCAGTTACTCCAGCCGTGGCTCTTCGCTGGCACAGAACGAGGATGAACGTCTGCCCACTTCTCCCGTGCATTTACTACTGATCAAAGCCGCCAGCAGATGTAATGGATGATTTAAAATACCAAAAACATAAGACGAATTCCTGTACCTCTCTATTGCGTCATTATACTGAATCTGGGTGCGTTTGTGATCTCACCTCTGGATACATTTTACTTCGGCGGCGGGATCGTATCCAAAAGCTGCAGAAAGCGTTACATCCTTTAGAGGTAAATCGCAATCAGGTACGAGCTTTGGAAGTAAATGACTTAGCTACGACAAATTAAGTCGCAAGACCACTTCTACAAGCGTGGTTCAGGGGTAGCGTCTTTCATTAGTAGTCAAAATGTGTTCGGTCCAAGGTTCTACCAACACCACCTAAATCACAACGCCTTAAAACTCTCTACCAATAGGCGAGTGACGTCATCAACTTCAGGTATACAGCCAGTGCTACCTACCGTTAGCAGCGCGACCTAGATGCCTGTAGAAATGCTACATGGAGCCACGAAAACAACTGTTTCGGAGCTATATTGTTAGTGAGTTGAATTCCCTTGTGAAATTGCATGCTTTTCTGCTCTTTGAAGTGTATACTGCCTGTAGCACTTCAGGAGTGATCATCACCATGGTGAATAAGTGCTGTGTTCCTGGTTGTGAGGGTAATTACGACGAGAATAAGAAGGTTCACATTTTTGCGATGATAATACGCGAAGGAAATGGTTATCTGCGATCAAAAGAGAGAATTTCGTTCCTAGCAAACATTCTGTGGTGAATACCTTTCATTTTAAGACGTAATTTTCGACGAAAGTATATGGCAGTTGAAGTTTGAGTACCAGTACAATTTACAGCAACATGCGTGCAGTGTATTATTTCTCACTTCGTAGGTCTGCCAGCTGCACTTCTGCGAAGACTATATATTGTGGGAAACACAAACAGTAGACTTGAAAACTGGGGCTTCGTTCACCGCCACTCCAAGCAAGACACAACTCTGACAAAACGCAGTCCCAAGCAAATTTCCTAACTGCCCTTCGTATGTTTAGAAAGTGATCCCAAAACCCAGAAAATCTCCTTCTGAGAAACAGTATAAAATGGAAGCTGCTGGACAGAGAGCTTCCTTAGACGACAGAAATTAAATCTCTAGAAGAATATAATAAGAATTTTCCTTCAATACATTTAAACAACTGATAAAGAAGCTTCACTCTGTCACTTTTAGTGAAAAGTTGTCAAAAACAGTGAAAGATTCATATATATTTTTTTATGTAGACAATCAAAGAACAGCACATCATATTTTGTTTATAATATTAACCGGGAACTACGTGTAACTATTTATGTTAAGGGTTGTGAAATCACTTCCAAGGAAGTTCCAAAACTGTAAGTAATATCCATATAGACAATATTATAATATTTGTTGAAAGTTTAGCGTGCAAAAAGGAAGAATAACATCTTCAAGACATCACTGTTGAGTTGCTATAACTTAGAATGTGAGAGGAAAAATAAACCTGTTGTTGAATTCATAAGAAGCCAGTTTCAGTTAAGCTTTTCGCCTCCTGAAAGACATAGGTTTTCTCTACATGTTTTAGTATTTGCTTCTTTGTTGTTTTTTAGTTGAAGGCATGCTTACAGATTCATACGGAGCACTGGAAATATTATTCTGCTTCATCCCAATACTATTAGAAACATCGGGGGAACATTAATGTTGACCCTAACAGTCCAAACTTTCTAGTTTACATTAGGGAGAAAGTATCTAACCTGTATCATCATGATTCTTTTGTGACACTCATGTTAGATGAAATACACATCGAGCCGCCCATGGACTACAAAGGAGAAAATTTAGTTCATATGGCACATGATACCACTACTCTTGCAACACCTGCTCATGTTTATGGTGCAAGGAGTAATTTCACCATATAACGATGTTGTACACGTCTTGCCTGTAAATAAAATTACTGCTGACCAGTTTTTCAGTCTAATAAAAAAAAGTATTGACTGAGCTGGAAGACTTAGGTTTAAAGGGTATTTGTATCTGTTCTGACAATAATTCAATTAATGGAAGAGCTGTTAGTAATTTTGTAAATCCACCACAACTTAGTATTTCTTACGCACACCCTACAGATTATTCCAGACCCTTGCTTTACGTTAGAGATCCAGTACACAGTTATAAATTCATCAGAAATAACTGGATGAATTTGAAAGATAAACTTCTGACATTTTGCTTCGCCAGCTTTGAAAACACACCTGTCAGAATGCAAGCTTCATTTCCTGCAATTAGGTCCATATTTGACATTTAAATGAACAAATTATTGAAATTTGTGTATGTTTTAAGTATGAAAGCTAAGTGGCCCTCTTTATTAGAAAAACAAAATGTAAAGCTTGTTCATCAAATTTTCAGTGACAACATCAAGTATAGTTTACTGGAGTTGGGGGCCGACAAATAACATTAAAAATTATGAAGGAACTGCTGCATTTATTAAAATAATAAGGGTGGAAAATTATGAATGTTAAGTCCCCTTTGAAAGGCCTTAGAGAGGGAATGCAAAAGCCTCTAACAATCCACAAGGATGATGACAGGTGTAAATTTCTAGAAGTCTTTCTAAATTGACTACACAACTGGAGCTCCATGAATTTGTCGAGTGGTAAGCTCAAAAAGGAAACACACTTTGCACTCAAGCATACAACATACGCACGTTTTAACTGAGAATGCACTGTCTGTCAGAACATAAAATGTCATACTTGCTGCCTGGAATTCAGGTTTGGATTGTATTGATGGCTGCCTGGATCCCAGTACCATGTGTCAATGAGCCAACTATCTGAGGCAGAGAAAAAGCTGATATTATCAACTTTCTTAATGCTTTCTTTACAAGGTGATTCAGCTAAGAAAATACGTAATTAGATCTCTGTACAAAACTGCGATAAGTCTCAATGTCTTGATCTTGTCTGTGACATCTCAGCATCAAGTATTTGTAAATTAAGTGTTAGTTAGTGTGATTTGAAACTTATCAGTCCGGAATAACCAGTACTTAAATTCATCGTTGGATACTGTTGCTACAGCACAATAAAGAAGTTAAAGTGTGGTAACTGTGCCCAGCTTTTAACAGTAGATCAGCAGCTGGCATGTGATGTTGAGCACAAACTAATTAAATATCTTGATAGAGGTGGCTTGCTATATCCACAGAAAATGCCACTGCTGACAGTAATGTATTCTTTTTGTTGAATGCGAAAACTGTTATCCAGTGAACAAAAAGATGGTTCAAATGGCTCTGAGCACTATGAGACTTAACAGCTGAGGTCATCAGTCCCCTAGAACTTAGAACTACTTAAACCTAACTAACCTAAGGACGTCACACACATCCATGCCCGTAGCGGTCACGCGGATCCAGACTGAAGCGCCTAGAACCGCTCGGCCACACCGGCCGGCTATCCAATGAACACTGTGATTCCTTTCTCAGGCTTCAAAACCAACAGAAAACTAAAAGTAAATGAATTCTTGATTTTGTCATGGCCACTGATGATTTTGCAGTACATGTCTGTGACAAACATTCAGCACAGGAACTGTGCAAATCTGTTATTTGGACAGGTATTAATATTTTGCTTAATAAGTGTTGTAAATGGTAAATGACATGGTGAATAGGTCATTAAACAAAAGGAAACTGAAAACTGTTGTGGAACGACATATTTCAAACAAGGACAGTGAAATTAAATGTACATAATTTTCATTAGTAGTTGTCCACTTTTGTTAACTTCACTAGGCAAGTTTTGATACTAACTACAGTACATGTAAGCTCTCCCTATATGTATTTATTTCTTCATCTCTTATGTTACAAAACTTTCGCCATTTTCAACATAGAGAGAATATACTTTGTGCCTAGTACGCTACTGTAATGAGTACTACTTAGTGGAGTGTAGGATGGTGGGTAAGCTGTTAGATGTTAAAAGGAAGGACTGATAAGCATATCTAGTCATAACTGTTTGTCATGTTCCTCCAGTTACATAATCTCAATGTGTTTCAAAAATGTTGCTGGCACTTGTTATTCCCATACCTGTGACTCATGTCTCTGGTGTAAGGTATTATCAATTTAGATACTATGCAAATGTGAAATACTTACTGTGGGTGCAGGATGGTGTAAGTGTGCAGTTAGGTGGTAAGAGAAGGGGGAGATCAGTATCGTTAGTCATAATCGCTTCCCTTGTTCCTCCTATAATTTTAATGTGTTTTGAAAATATTTGGTTTCTGACATCCAACAGGTCATTTAAGAGTTTTCTAATTTCTGTTGTCCTTTGACTGCTGCTGTCCTTAGGAATGAGGTGTATGTTATTGCTGACACTTTTTATCAAGTTCATTTGACTCTTATCCTTGATGTGAGATGAAGTGGTTTCAGATAGTACACAAATGTCAAATAGTGTGGGTGTGAGATGGTGTGAGTGAGTTGTTAAGTGGTAAGAGGAATTGCAGGTAAGTGCGTCTAGTCATAATTGCTTGTCTTGGTTCCCATATTGTTTTCACTGTGGAATATTTGGTTTCTTATATCCACCAGGTTATTTATGAGATGTCTATTTTCTATTATTTTTATTTGAGTTTTGCTTTCTTAATGGATGAGGTGCGTGCTTTTGCTAACACCTGTTAACCCTATACCTTTCAATCTTGTCCCTGACCTGAAGTATTACTGCTTTAGTTAGTTAGTTTCATGTTCCATGAATCATTTAGCATGATAATTGGAATTAGTCACATTGCAAATTAATTTGTACATGTGGCTACATGCTGAAGACTTTTAAGTATATTTTACCACGAAAATGTGAAATCAGCTGTTCCACACTTGTGACCTGAGATGTTGTCTGCTTTTCTGTGAAATATTGTGCTGGTCACATGCAGCACTTTTCATTTTCATATATGAACTTGTAAATTCCTGGATTCCTAATGTCTTAATATGTACTTTTTATTAGTTTTGGTGGCTTTTTTGTGCTGCATTGTGTGTTTGCCAAATATGTTGCTTACTGTGTGTACTCTTCCTAATATTTAGATTGGTCTTTTTCTGCTATATAGCACACCTTATTAATTACAAAAATAAAGCTGTTTCATCCCTCCAACAACCTGCTCGTAGTTTTCCACTGAAAGCAGCAAACTCTTTTTCCACATACAGGGTGCAATGATAACAACTTCACTGTCTCTAAGATGGCTCTCATTCATGTTGCTTATTATCTGCACAGCATTCTCTGCCACATTGACATTTTGTAGAGTTTTATGAGACGTATTTGCATGTCTTTGAGCATGTGCTATGTTGATCCTGCTTTGAAAGTTAGTTGTGATTGGAAAAGGGTGTCATGTTTGTATTTCCTTTACGTGTCATGAGTTTGGATTATCTTGTTTTTCTTCCTCTATTTGTGTGAAAGTTATTTTTTGGTAGAAATCTGTTAGTGGGATGTGATCTCCCATTTGAAAACTTATATCTGTTATATTCACTACATACTGTGCTGTACACATCAGAACAATAATTAAGAACCAAACTGTTAATATTTAAGATGATTTATAGAAGAAAATTTGCTATCTAGATATGCAAAAGTGATATAGTTTGAGTAATTATTACCATTTGTCCTTAAATTAACTATTAAGAGGCTGTGGCATCAGTCTTTATGTCTGTGAAACAAACATAGCAAATGAAAACAAGATTACATTCATGAGGACTGCTACTTTGTAACTCTGCGCAATGTTTCCATAAGTGTAATGCAGAATGGTTGCTTGCATTGTTAGAGTAATACTGGGCTGTTTCATGCGATTCATAGATACTTCTGTATGTTATGGTTGTGCTCTTTTGTTTAGTGATAGTTATCAGTAATCATTATTCCACTTTTCTTGTTTACAATTTACTTCAAATCATGCATTTGAAATATGTTGTGGGTGTATATTATTATTTGTTGAACATCGTTTAGATGTGTAAGCTGTATATTCTACAATTTTGTTTGTGTCACTGTTACGAGAATAAAAGTGTGTCATGGTGAATGAAAACTTTGGTACAATTGAAGGGGTCGCTGGAAGAAAACTGTAGCCATCAATTAAGGATTAAACTGATAGCTTTATCTCTTGTTTCCCAATACACAATGTTCTGGGAGGTAGTAGTTTCATGTGTACCGTCAGAATGCACTGCCTACTCTGTTTATGTATTTGTCTTTAAAATTAACGAAGCATATACAATAATATGCTGTTGTTCATTAGCACTTCCTTTCGCCGTCTGCATCAGTGTCGTATGTTATTTTACATCTGACATAACTTAGAAACAAAAAAAGGAAGTGCTTTAAGTCTCAGTAATGTCGTTTCTTACAGCAGGCAGCTTTTAGTGCCTGTAATTGCCAAAGTTATGTTAAGTGCAAAAAATTTTCATGATTCTGTATCTGACACAGCTGAAAACAGTAAACGCTTCCGCTTTTTCCCTGAGATAACAAATCAACTCGCAGTAATTTCACTTATAGTCAAGCTCGATCGTCTTAAAGTCTTTACCGTCTTACATTTACCCGTTTCTAAAACGGTGTTAGCGCAACGATTTGGCGAAAGGCAGGGTTGATGCTAAGTGCCTCGCCTGGATTGCGTGACGTCATAGTTGAGTTGAGAGGCCTTGTCGTTTAGGTGGCGTTGGTTTGACACCTACCCCGGCTTAAATTTTGATTAATAATCATTGACGGCCGAAGGTATCCAGCATGAGGAGTCACTCATACCGCCAACGACCTCCCTATAAAAGAGGGTGGCGGAGCGGAATGAGGTTCAGAGCATTCCTGTCGGGGTGGGAAACTGCCCCTAAACGCAGAACAATCAGCAATAATCAACACCATGAGGATGCAGAAGCCAATGGAAACCACTGCATTAACCACACAAAACGTGTATCCACAGGACTTGTGGCCTGTAACTGAAAAAAGTGTCATGATGATCTCTCATTGTGAGGTGTGTAAAGTGTTAATTATACACGTGATGGATGCAGACAACGTAGTGCTTTTCCTTCTTGGTTTTACAAGTGCTTGAGAATGACAAGTAGTCAAAATTAGGTAATCACACTATTGAATAAAAATCACGTTACAGCCTACTATGGACCATGTTTACGTTTATTAAATTTACAGAAGAATGGAAAAGAAAATTGAAGATGTGTTGGATGACGAACAGTTTGGCTATAGGAAAGAAAAAGGCACCAGAGAGCAAATTGTGACGTCGCGGTTGATAATAGAAGCAAGACTAAAGAAAAATTAAACTAGTTCACGGGATCTGTCGACGTGGAAAAAGCGTTCGACAGTGTAAAATGGTGCAAGATGTTCGAAATGCTGAGATAAGTGGGGTAAATTATAGGAAGAGAGGGATATTATATAATACAATACCTACAAGAGCCAGGAGGGCATAATAACAATAGACAACCAAGAACGAAATGCTAGGATTAAAAAGGGTGTAAGACAGGGATGTAGTACTTCGCCTCTACTGATCAACCTATACATCGAAGAAGCAGTAATGCAAATAAAACAAATGTTCAGGAGTGGCATTAAAATCCAAGGTTATATGGTATCAATGATGCGATTCGCTGATGACATTCGTATCCCGAGTGAAAGTGAAGAACAATTACAGGTTCTCCTGAATGGAATGAACAATCTAATGGGAACAGAGTACGGAGTGAGAGTAACTCGAAGAAAGACAAAAGTAGTGAGAAGCAGCAGAAATAAGAACAACGAGAAACTTAACATCAGAATTGATGGTCACAAAGTAGATGAAGTTACGGAATTCTGCTACCTATGCAGGCAAAATAACCCATCACGGACAGAGTAAGGAGGACATCAAAAGCAGACTTGCACTTACAAAAAGAGAATTCCTGGCCAAGAGAAGTCTGCCTGTATCAAACATAGACCTCTACTTGAGGAAGAAATTTCAAAGAATCTACGTTTGGACCATAGCATCGTATGATAGTGAAACATGAACGGTGGTAAAACAGGAACAGAAGAGAATCGAAGCGATTGAGATGTGGTACAGAAATGTTGAATATTATGTGGACTGATAATGTAAGGAATAAGGAGGCTCTACGCAGAATGGGAGAGGAAAGGGATATGTGGAAAACATTGACAAGGAGAAGGGACCGGATGATAGGAAATCTGAGACATCAGGAAATGACTTCCATGGTACTAGAGACAGCGGTGAAGGCTAAAAACTGTAGAGGAAGACAGAGATTGGAATACATCCAGCAAATAATTCTGGACGTAGGCTGCAAGTGCTACTCTGTGATGAAAAGGTTGACGCAGGAGACGAATTCGTGGCGGGCCGCATCAAACCAGTCAGAAGACTGATGACAAAAAAATTACTATTATAGCGTAAAGTCAAAATATCTTCATATAGTGCACGAGTTTGAATGCATACACGGACGGAGAAGAAACGCAACACCAAAAAATTATTGAGGTATAATTACAAAATTTCTGGAATACATTTGTCTAGGTAATATATTTAAGTGATTAGCTTGCAAGACCACTGGTTAATGTTAGCTCGCTGTAAGCCATTATACATGTCAAATCCTGGTACTAACCGATGTAACCGCCAGAATGGTGAATGCCTCATGCAAACGTCCGTGCATTGTGTGGTACAAGTGCTGGATATCAGTTTATGGGATGGATTTCCATGCCCATTGCACTTGGTTGTACAATACAGAGACGATTAATGCTGTTTGTGGATGACGCTAGAGCTGTCACACTGATGTCCCATATGTGCTCGACTGGAGCGAGATTCAGTGATCGATCACTCCAAGGCAACAGTCGACACTCTGTAGAGCACGTTTGGTTACAACAGCGGTACCTGGGCGAGCGTTATCCTGTTGGAAAGTACTCCTTGGAGTGCTGTTTATGAATGACAGCACAATAGATCGTATCATCAGACTGACGTTCAAATTTGTAGTCAGGGTGCATGGGATAACAATGAGAGTGCTCCTGCTATTACACGAAATAGCATGCCAGGCCATAACTCCGGGTGTAGGTCCTGTGCATCTACCATGCAGACAGGTTGGTTGCCGGCCGGAGTGGCCGGGCGGTTCTAGGCGCTACAGTCTGGAACTGCGCGACCGCTACGGTCGCAGGTTCGAATCCTGCCTCTGGCATGGATGTGTGTGGTGTCCTTAGGTTAGTTAGGTTTAAGTAGTTCTAAGTTCCAGGGGACTGATGACCTCAGAAGTTAAGTCCCATGTTGCTCAGAGCCATTTGAACAGGTTGGTTGTAGACCGTCCAGTGGCCTCCTCCTAATCAACACACGGGAATCACTGGCACCGATGCAGGACACTTTTCATCAGAAAACGCAACAGACCTCCTCGCTGCCATCTAATGAGCTCTCGCGTGACACCACTGAAGTCGCAAATGGCGGTACTTTGGGGACATTTCAATGCACGCTACAAGGCTTCTAGCTCGTGGCTGTCCTCGAAGTAACAATTCCTTATGTTACTGTGGTGCTAACTGCTGCTCAAATTGCTGCTGCAGACGCAGTACGATGCGCCAGAGGCATAAGCCGAACACCATGGTCTTCCTGTCGGTAGTGCCACGTTGCCATCACGAGTCCACTCTTCTACCGAGAGTACATTCTCGTGACCCTTGCTGGCAGCAGTCATCTACAGTGGTTATATTAATGCCAAGTCTTTTCGCAGTATCGGAAAAGGAACATACAGCTTATCTTAGCCCTGTTACGAGTATGTGACCTTGTTCAAGCTCAGTGAGATGTTGATAATGGCATCTTTGTCACCTTAAAGGCGTTCTTGACTGACATCTACTCAACACATCCAATATGGAATAGAACTATCGCTGACGACCGTTACGGCATGTGTTTAAAGCAAACGTGGTTTGCATCGTCATAATGGCGCTACTAGCGTCACTCTTACGCGACTGGCGAGAATGTTGGATAATCATCATCTTTCAGCTGTAGAATCGTGCATACCAACTTTCTTTAATGTCGCACAGCTCCTTGTGGGAGTTGTGCTTTCTTTTCCGTCAGTTTATATTGTATTCCTCCTCCAACCGGCAGGTTTTTAAGGTCTTCATCACTGTCTTAGAGAAAAATTTATTAAGAACGCCAACATCCGTCTGAAATTTTTTGTTTAGTGAACTGAACAATTTCGATAATATGTTATTGGGCTTCATTTTGACAACATCGCGTCTGAAGCGAACAAAAATAATGAATAAGACTGGCCCAAGCGAGAGCGCAGGATCGATAGTCTGTCTTATCTCACGAGAACCTGTTAACCTTCCATTTCCACTGTGGGCAGCTGGCGCTACGCCGACTTAATCAGATCGACGGTCGCGCTCGCGGAGGCAGTCTTGTGGTAGTAAGGAAGATACCAGCAGTGGGTAAAGTGGAAGCGTCCTGGACCCACAAGTTCAGCACACAGCATCGAGGGCGATCACAGTGGAAAATTCTTTAGCACGAACCTTAAGCCAAAAGTGTCTCTCAGACCTCACCAGATTATTGGCATTGAACGTTCACTTATTGCTGCTTGCCACGGTTAATATTTCATGTGTGTGTTTATCAATACTATTTATTGTGTCTGATGACCTTCACCTTATAACGACAACAGTCGAATACTGTACTAAGTGTTTCAATTTATCACGACAGATGAGGACTTTTTATAACCATTGTTTGTTTTTATTACGTTATGTCATGGTTCAAAGAGTACCAAGGCAAAAATTGTTTTTGCACCGCTTGACGACAACTACTTTATTAATACTCTGCCGTACCCTCCATAAATTACAAGGTACATAATTTTGCGGTATGACACAGTTTGGGTGTGGTCCCTTAATTGCACTTAAGAGAACGCTGAATGCACCCCCAGAGTCCCGTCTTGAACTCGGAATGAGTTAAAACATCGACTACCTTTTCTGGCTTCGGCTCTTGAAAAAGAATGGGCTGGTATTTCTCCACAGACACTCAAACACCTCATAGAAAGTGTGCCGTTCAAGTCGTTAAAAGTGGAAGGCTGGCCGCACCCTCTATTAATGTTATCTTTGATGACATAGGGATTGTGTTTAAAAACATAACGTGAACCTATTTGTACATTTGAATTAAGTTTTAGGGGATTTTGCCTGGAGTAGAGTTTTTAAGATTCTGAATTTAGCGGATACGTATGAAATACAGGAAAACACCTGAAAGGAAACCAGACTGTAGTTCTACGAATCGAAGGACATGAATGTAGAGCAAGACTGGAGAAGGGAATGATATAGGGTGTCAACCTACCGGAAAGTTATTCAGTTTTAACAAAAAAAAAAGTACAATGGAGGAAATGAAAAGGAAATTAATTTTCATGTACACGAAATTAAAATTTAAAGTTTATCGACGATATTGTAATACTGTCAGATATGGCTAGGGCAATGGAAGATCAGCTGGCCGGCTTGGATAGTCTTCAGACGATGCTATAACATTAACGTAAACATAAATAATACAGAAGCAGTGGTGTATAGTTTAAACAAACGATGATGTGCGTATTAGTATATGAAATTAGACACTGAATGTAGTAGATGGTTTTGCTAACAGTGGAATATAGGAACTTTTGACAGCATAAGTAATGAGGAGATAAAATGTAGACCTGCAGTGCTGATAAAATATTTTCTGAAGAAAATAGGTGATTTGGCAGCCAATGTCGTGTGAGCAGGGTCTCCCGTCGGGTAGACCGTTCGCCGGGTGCAAGTCATTCGATTTGAAGCCACTTCTACAACTTGCGTGTCGATGGGGATGAAATGATGATGATTAAGACAACACAACACCCAGTCCCTGAGCGTAGAAAATCTCCAACCCAGCCGGGGATCGAAGCCGGGCCCTTAGGATTGACATTCCGTCGCGCCGACCACTCAGCTGCCGGGGGTGAACTTGGCAGCCAATAGAAATAAAAGTATTTTGAAGTCTTTTCTGGAAGTACGTGTCCGGGGTGTAAACTTGTACAGGAGAGAAACATGTATAACAAAGACTAGAGGCAGGGACCCAATACAAGCTTGTGAAGTGTGGTATTGCAGACAAATGGTGAGGTTTCCGTAGGTGGCTATGGTAATTACTGAAGAGATAATGAATTGAATTGGAGAGAAAACTGTTTAATTGTACAAGTTGACTGGTGGGAGATATCATTCGGCAACACAGAATAGTTTGTTTCGATGTGTGTGGTGTCACTGCCAGACGCCACACTTGCTAGGTGGTAGCCTTTAAATCGGCCGCGGTCCGTTAGCATAAGTCGGACCCGCGTGTCGCCACTATCAGTGATTGCAGACCGAGTGCCGCCACACGGCAGGTCTAGTCTAGAGAGACTCCCTAGCACTCGCCCCAGTTGTACAGCCGACTTTGATAGCGATGGTTCACTGTCTACATACGCTCTCATTTGCAGAGACGATAGTTTAGCATAGCCTTCAGCTACATCATTTGCTACGACCTAGAAAGGCGCCATATTAAGTTACTGTAAGTACTAACTTCAAGAATGTATTCTGAACAGATAATATTGTGACTCATGTACCATCAAGAGCGACGTTCATCATTAATGGATTAAAGTTAAGTATCAAACTAATTACGCCGCTTTCTGAATTCTCATTCCTTGTCATGTTCCAGTCCTCACGTCAGTATAGTTCTTCCCTCCTCACACCAGCCTGCGTGAGCTAAAACGCGTGCATTTCGGCCTCCCCTCGTAACACGGTGTTGGCTCTTCTGCTAACACAAAAATGTGGAAGGATGTATGGGACGAGACGGGGTCTGAGGAGGAAGTATTGACTATTCTAAAGAGGCTCAAATGGAAATATATTGCAGCAGTTATTCAAAGATGACGAGAGTCGCACAGCCGACAGCGTATCGTGGAAATTTAAATGAAAACCAGTCTTCAGACTGAAGATCACTGCAACAACGAGATTATTATTGACTGCGTTAATTACGGGTTTGCAACAGACTGTACAACAGGCTTTCAGTTACGTCTTTCTGCAAACGCTGCTGGTGATGGATGCAATAAATTCATACCGGTCTGTGTAGCACATCTCAATCTGATGTCTTATACACTGATGACTTTAAACATTATGGCGACTGTCCACTGCGACAATGAATGCCGACTGGTGACGTTGGGAGCACCCGACGCGGTAAGGAAGGTATTTGCGCAGAGCAGAAACGAATGGGGATTCACTCTAGCGACAATACGGGCTGCAAATGGAGAAATTCACAACTCATGAGAGAACATCGAGGGCTTGCCTGCTATACAAAGCTGCATAGGATGCGATCTGCAACGAATCTGACGACAAAGTACAACTCTGGTACACACACAAACGTTTCTAAACGCACTGTTCAGAGCACATTGTTATACATACGGCTCCGCAGCGGACGAGCCCTGCATGTCCCCGTGTTGACGTAACAAGATCGTCAATTATAAAGAGGCGTGAGTCGTGGATCAGTTGAAACGTGTCACCTGCTCGGATGAATTCCGTTTCTTGTTACACTAGATGGATGGTCGTGTCCGGTTATGCCGTCATTCAGGCGAACGGCTTCTCGAAACAAGCACCACGCTCCACGGACGGAGGCTGCTGCGGGCAATGGAGGACATTCACGTGGTAGTAACCGGAGGTATAACGACAACTGTAGAGTCCGTGAACATCATTCCAGACCACTAGCATCCATGCACGTTTCATGTCTTCGCTGACGGCGATGGCGTCCTCCAATTTGGTGAATGATCGTGTGGCAAGGCCAGAATCGTGCTACGTACACTTCTGGCCATTAAAATTGCTACACCAAGAAGAAATACAGATGATAAACGGGTATCCATTGGACAAATATATTATACTAGAACTGACATGTATTACATTTTCACGCAATTTGGGTGCATAGATCCTGAGAAAGAGCTTGGATGGCGTGTACAGGTACAGCTGCCCATGCAGCTTCAACACGATACCACAGTTCATCAAGAGTAGTGACTGGCGTCTTGTGACGAGCCAGTTGCTCGGCCACCACTGACCACACGTTTTCAATTGGTGAGACATCTGGAGAATGTGCTGATCAGGGCAGCAGTCGAACATTTTCTGTATCCAGAAAGGCCCGTACAGGACCTGCAACATACGGTCGTGCATTATCCTGCTGAAATGTAGGTTTTCACAGTGATCGAATGAAGGGTAGAGCGACGGGTCGTAACGCATCTGAAATGTAACGTCCTCTGTTCAAAGTGCCGTTAATGTGAACAAGAGGTGACCGAGACGTGTAACCAATGGCACCCCATACCATCACGCAGGGTGATACGCCAATATGGCGATGACGAATACACGCTACCAATGTGCGTTCACCGCGATGTCGCCAAACACGGATGCGACGATCGTGATGCTGTAAACAGAACCTGGATTCATCCGAAAAAATGACGTTTTGCCATTCGTGCACCCAGGTTCGTCGTCGAGTACACCATCGAAGCTGCTCCTGCCTGTGATACAGGGTCAAGGGTAACCGCAGCCATGGTCTCCGAGCTGATAGTTCATGCTGCTGCAAACGTTGTCGAACTGTTCGTGCAGATGGTTGTTGTCTTGCAAACGTCCCCATCTGTTGACTCAGGGATCGAGACGTGGCTGCACGATCCGTTACAGCCAGATCCAGAACGCTGTAGGTGTCGCCACTGGTGCCAACCTTGTGTGAATGGTCTGAAAAGCTAATCATTTGTCTATCACAGCATCTTCTTCCTGTCGGTTAAATTTCGCGTCTGCAGCACGTCATCTTCGTGGTGTAGCAATTTTAATGGCCAGTAGTGTAGTTTGTGGAGCACAATAGTGAACTCAAGTTGTTTCTTAAGCCACCAAATTTGCCTGATCAGAACACGATGGAACCCACCTGGCGTGGTATGAGATGACAGCTCCATCTCACAATCCTCCGACCTGTAACTGACAGGCAATGTTTAACCGGTGCGTAGACATCTTGTGACGCTTACCTCCGGAAACCTACCACCAACTTGCCTCCCCCGTGCCAACCAGAATCGCCGCCATGATGCGTATCAAATGTGGAGCAACACGATAAGAGGAAGGTGGTCATTATGGCTTGAACTGCCAAATAGTAACTGGAAAAGAAGCGTGTGTGACATATATTTATTGCGGACACAACTGTGCCAGCGAGCTTTCCTATTGGTACGGCGCAGAGCGATCTGCGGTCAGATGTCTCCAGAGGCGTGCTGTTCACAATCGCGAAAGGCCCCGTTCATTACGAGCCCGCAGCCTCTGCACGGCCATGTCTCATTAATCACCAACACCAGCTGGGCCTGCGACTTCCTCTCCCAGACAGCTATCTCTGTGTGGGAGCGCCCGCAGCAGAGCCGTCGGGCCATAAATCACGAGAGCATTAACTGCGAAGCAGCTCCAACGATTTGCTTCCTATCCGATTTCTTGCATTGCACCACTTCGACGACGATGTAAAGCAGTGAAAGTAATCCTGTTTCTTTTCTTTCCTGTATAGATAAGTAAACCTCACGAAAAGCCAATCTGGTGTGACTGACCTTTCTGAAGATCGAAGAATCTCTACTGTTGAATTCCACAAGGAATGATAGTGTGGAACGCAGCTCACTCTTTTCGTTCGCTATACTCAGTAAGCAGTAGGTAACGCTGCGTATTCTGAGAGTATCTCCTTGATTACTGGAATTCGTGCAACAGAGATCGGCACAATCGCCTCTAACGGACAAAACACGAGGGTACGCTCTATCAGACCATCTCAGTAATTATAGTCAGTAGTTTCTAGCAAACGGAATGCAGTTCGTAACCGTGAGAAATCTTTGGACGTAGAACTAACTTCGGGAGTTCCCCCAAAAGAATGTTATAGGTCCATTCCTATTCACAATAGATACAAATGGCGCAGCGGATTCGGGCGGAAGCTCCATGAGGATTTTTGGGGACTGTGCTGTTGTAATGAGAGAAGTTGCAACGCTAGAGAATCGTAGCGAAACATTTGGAAAGCATCGACGCTTAGTGCGGGGATTGGCTGTCAATCTTAGTTGTCAACCAATGTTACCTAAACAGGCCGAAGTCGCGTTACTGAAAGATAACGCGATCGATAGACAATCACTGGAAGCAGTCAATCCATTACATACCTGGGACGATTCATACGGATAAGCTAAATAAAACTAATTATAGGAAAGGCACATTCCAGACTGAGACCCATTCAAAGTATCGTCATTAAGCGTATTCCATAAACGACAGAGATGGCTTTCAAACTCTCTAATGATCAAACGACCAACACTTAAGTGGTGCTTCTTGATCTGGAACCCCTATCAGGAAGATCTATAGACGAAATAGAGAAGATTCAAAGAAAGCCGTAGCGTTTCGTCATAGGTTCTCTCTCTCTCTCTCTCTCTCTCTCTCTCTCTCTACTTTTTATTATTTCAGTAAGAGTGGAAACTTCACAGAGATTCTCATCCAACTCGCTACAAGAGAGGCATTGTGCATCGTGGTGTACTTCATTGTTTAAATTCAAACAGCGTAAGGTCGTAGAAGAGCCAACGGTTATATTCCAAAGTGAAATTTTCACTCTGCAGTGGAGTGTGCGCTGATTGTGGAGTGTAAACATACATGTAGATGGAGAAACCCGTTGTGCACATGTTAACCTGTTTTCGATTGAGTCGCTGTTCCCATTATCGTGAAATACACAACATGCAGAAGATACAGTACACTCTTTATTAGAACTGCACAAATGCAGAACTGCACAAATGCAGAACTGCACAGAGCAGAAGACACAGATCCTATCCCTGCACGGTCCTGTTCACTATGGGGAAGACCTCCAGTTCGGATTACCAGAGAGCCTTTGAAGCATAGTCGACATCGTTATAATCAGAGTAGCCATTATTTGAAGCAAAAAACCGATTATAGTGGTTCTTGTAACGAATGGCGAGTTGTAGTGGTAAAGCATAAATACTATAATCGAACTCTCATAGTGTCTTAAATTGGGTGAGCTGATTTGCCCAAGTGGCTTCTAACTTAGTCCTAGTGTTAACATCGAAGCGACGCTTGGTATTTGATCGCAATGTATCGATGTCTGTATCGAAGCGGCTGTTTTACTTTAGTTTTCACGCAAGAAAACGTAAAATCATAAAAATCTGGTCTTTAAAAAGAATAGCACATGCAAATACTGAATAAGGCACGGCTCATCCCATATCTCTGCAGAGACAAACGAATGAGTCTCTGTTGGTATGTAATAACGTGACTCTTAATCAGTTGTACAGGGTGACACAGAATAACGGGAATGTATGAAATGAGTAGTGGCAGCCATGGGCTGCTGGCAGCACTGAGTGTTATTGACAATTAGCAAGTAAATAGTACGCCGTTTCAGATCATCATGGATCAGTGGAACAGACAAACAATGATAGTTTGGTAGCAGTGCAGAGGAAGTTTCGAAGTTTTTATAATTTAGGAGGTCATGATGCCGTTCCATCGAAACACGGGATAAAATGTTGGATTAATAACTTTGAAGAGACTGGATCTGCCCTCAAGAAGAGACCAACAGGTCTACCAGGAAGTGTGCGTTCTCCAGCGAACATTGATGTTGAACGCGAGTTTGACTTGCGGAGCCTACAGTGTTCAATTCGTAAGGAAGCACCAGTGGTTGGAGTGTCCCAGGAGAGTGTTCGCAGAATTCTTCATCTTGATTTAAAATTTCATCAGTAAAAACTACAGATGGTGCCAAAATTGAAGGACAACGATTACCGATTACGAATAGGATTCTGTCAACAAATGATAACGAAAATAAACAATGACGATGAATTTCGAAACAAGTTGTGGATGTCAGATGAGGCACAAGTTATTTGAATAAACAGAACTACCGTTACTGGGCAAACACAAATCCTAGTGACCTTCACGAGCACCCTGTACACGCTAGGCCGGCCGGAGTGGCCGTGCGGTTCTAGGCGCTACAGTCTGCAGCCGAGCGACCGCTACGGTCGCAGGTTCGAATCCTGCCTCGGGCGTGGATGTGTGTGATGTCCTTAGGTTGGTTAGGTTCAATCACATGTGATTATCGCATCATTTTTTTTTTTTTTTTTTTTTTTTGCAAATGACCAGGGAAACACAATAACTGTCAATGCCGACCGTTAATTGGGGATGGTATGAACTTTCGGTACACCTGCATTGAACAACTTTTCAAAAGTTCAAGAAGCCTGGATTCAACACACACTGCACAGCAGTAAATGGCATGCGTGTGATAATTGTTTGGCAACCATTTGATCCCATGATTCGGTAACATTGCCTGCATCCCAAGATCGCCAGATCTATCCGTCCGTGATTTTTTCTTGTGAGGCTACCTCAAGAAAAAGTCTACACGACTCGACCAACAACTCTGGATGAGTTAAAACAGAGAATTCTAGATGCAATTCACAGTATCCCAGTTGAGATGTTGCAACGTTCAATGAGGAATCTCAACAGCAGATTTCACGAATGTATTCGTAGAGGAGGACGCCATCTAAAGGACGTGATTTTTAAAAAATGATAAATGCCATCAATGTTTCGTAAATGGCAAAGTTGTAAGGTTTCAGTTACTAAGAATGCAATAACTTTCCTTCATCACTTCTAGTTTTATTGGATTGCGGAAATGTTCCCATTTTTCTGTGTCATCCTGTACCCGCAGAGAGTCATCAGCAGTACGATAACAATTATAA
The DNA here is from genome assembly GCF_023864345.2 of Schistocerca serialis cubense. Taxonomy (NCBI): domain Eukaryota; kingdom Metazoa; phylum Arthropoda; class Insecta; order Orthoptera; family Acrididae; genus Schistocerca; species Schistocerca serialis. The sequence continues at coordinate 602,614,500 of NC_064638.1, read as the reverse complement.
TGTACTTTTGTATCGAAGAGTGCCATGTGGACACCACGAACGTGGGTAAGGACTAATGAGTGGTCCGCATGGGAGAAATTGTCGATAACTTGATTCTGCAGCTGTTTGCGTGTAGAAGCCGCCACAAGCCATTATTCATAGAGTAGAAGGTACAAGTTGACAGCAGTATGCAACGATGTGTCTGGCATTAAGGACACATTATCTACAGCGTAATGCTAAATATCTGTTCTTGCCCGTCGGCATGAAGAGATCACTAGTGATGATAACGTGAAGGGCCATCTGTCACGGGGGCGTTCGCTAGTTAACTTCCCACACACACACACACACACACACACACACACACACACAAAGGTACGAAAGACATAAGGATACACACAAGTGCGAATTTTACGGTGGATCTTGTGACGTAAGAAATAATTCTTTATGTTTCTCCTGAATTGTGACACCGATTTCGTATTTTATGTAGAGCTATAGACCTCTCTCAATAGCATTTGGATCAGTCTTTGAAGAGGATTCAAGGCCATAACACGTGTTCAACTTGTACAAATACAGCGTTTTCGTAAAGTCTCTGTTCACTGGATTATGGACTACGGATACAAATTATATTGAAAGTTTAAAACAAAGTAAACAGAAAATAAGTTGACAGAACTTTTTTTATAGACACGTGAACGTTTTTTTTAAACATTCTACTGTTGTGTATCTTTTAATTGTTTGGTTCAATTGATGCAAAGTACTTAATGCGATGTGTAGTGTTTGGACGTTCGATTTTTTTTTAAAATTACGGAGGTTTCAATTGAGGAACATATTTTTCTTGTTAAATACGTGTTTCAACAAGGCGACAAATAAATGGGCTTTGTGTAGGAGACATTTTAGAAAAATTCTTGGAAGCAGCTGTGCCTCATCGTAAAACGGTTCTTTGGCTTATTGGGAAATTTCGAGAGATGACGAACGAACAGAAGTTGGATACCGAACGAACTAGAAGACTACCTTAACTATATTTCTGAATCTGTACTGCAGAGCTCAAGAAGATCATTGCACAAGTTGATATAAGAAAAAGATATCGGGCTTGCAAGAGCAAACACTCAAATTGTTAACGTATAAAGCGACAGCAGTGCATGAAATGAAAGATTGTGGATCAGGAAAAGCGACTCCATTACTGCAAATGGTTTACGTATTCCACTGATATTCTTGAAGTCATCTTCTATACAGAGGAGCCCTAGTTGCACATCTCTGGTCTTGTTAACACCCAAAACACACGATTATAGTCATCGGATGATCCTCGTCCTTTGCTGGGAACGCTATTGCTTAGTCATAAAATTGCAGTGTGGGTGGCAATATCCAGACGATGCATTAATAGACGTTTATTTTTTTGAGGAAACTGTGTACAGTGAACATTATTGTTTAATCATCGAATATTTCATTGACCAGCTAATGGAATACGAAATAAGGTCCTCATGGTTTCAACATGATGTCGCTAGTGCTCGCACGTCCAATAAAACTACGTGCCTTGTGTATAAGTTGTTCGGGGATCGTGTCATCTGAAAAAACCTGTGGCCCCAGTCACTGCCATATCTTACTCCACCACACACTTCTCTTCGGGAGGTATTAAAGTCTGCAGTGTAACACAATCGCCCACACACGCTTTGTGTCTTAAAACCAAAAATAGCTACGTGTTTGAGAAGCATACCACAATCAGACCTGCAGAAATTCTGCAATAAAATTAAGCAAGTTCAGACTAGTATAGGCGCCCATGGACGTCATTTCTAACATATGTTGTAACTCACACAACTACTTTGCGAACACCCTGTGGTAACAAGACAACACGTTGCAGCTAACTATCCAGCTGTCAGGAGAAATGATGTCTGCTCGACTTCAACAAATGTAAACAAGCACGCAATTAAGTTACGGTTCATGTGTGTTTACCTGTGTACTTGAAGCCCACTAGGAAGTTCAAATGGTTCAAATGGCTCTGAGCACTATGGGACTTAACTTCTGAGGTCATCAGTCCCCTAGAACGTAGAACTACTTAAACCTAACTAACCTAAGGACATCACACACATCCATGCCCGAGGCAGGATTCGAACCTGCGACTGCAGCGGTCGCGCGGTTCCAGACTGTAGCGCCTAGAACTGCTCTGCCACCCCGGCCGTCCCACTAGTAAGTGCTTGTAGCGACTTTCACAATAAATACGACAGTCGAAAAAGTGGACAAGACTTTAGTTAATAATGAGTATCACAAATCCGTTGGAGCAGCGGTGCACTTGTGGGCTGAATGGTTTCCTGACAATACCAAACCGTCAGATCTGTATTTCCAAACAGTATAAATAGCAAATTCACGAAACTAGAATTGTGAAAAAAAAATACGTCCACGAAAGAACAGTCACGGACAAGAGTAGTGGAACTATCTTTCTTATTTTTGCAGCCGTAGCATACGATCCGCATCTCACTACGAGGCAGTTTTAATGTGCAATGGGAGTTTTCTGCGAATATGGTATTCTACATCTACATGGATACTCTGCAAATCACATTTAAATGCCTGGCAGAGGGTTCATCGAACCACCTTCACAATTCTCTTTTATTCCAATCTTGTATAGCGCGCGGAAAGAATGAACACCTATATCTTTCCGTACGAGCTCTGATGTCCCTTATTTTATCGTAGTGATCGTTCCTCCCTATGTAGGTCGGTGTCATCCCAACCTGTTTCATCCTTCCCACATTTTGTCACATTTCGTTCCACCAACAACTTCATTGCAGTGACTTTCAAAATGGCTTACGTCTGCAAGCTAACAACTCTCTCTGTACTCAAACCGAAATATCACGAACTTGACTTCATATTTTTAGCTGAAAAGAGCACACTTGCAATATATCAGATCGAGCAATTAATCCCATTCAAAAATTTGAGCCATAACTGTGGAAGTACGCTGTACATAGTATCTGAAATTACAGATTTTAAGCGTCCGCGCGTTCTGATTGCTTGTCACTCTCTCCCCCCACACTGCAGAAGCCAAATGCCTGCCTGAGCGCGAAGCACTGGACAGCGGAGTGACCGGGTATGTGAACAACTTTTCTGGCACTGGTAATGTACTGCCTTCATTGTGCCAAAGTTTCCGGTTTCTAACTTCTAGCTGGTGCTAAGAGGATGAACATTTTTATGTTAGTTCACCTTTGCTGTGCTTTATTTTCTTTCGCTGCTGTCACTGTTGAGGAGAAGTAAACGTACATTAGCAGGAGATGGTGCGCTATTAACTGACTAAAGAAACAAATATAAATATGCAGAAAATGAAGCAAGCAAAAAATATATTCGTTTAAAAACGGAGATTGACAGAAACTGCAAAATGACTAAAAAATAAAAGTTAACGAGGAATTATAAGGCTGGACAAGCATGTGCTACTATGGAGTATTAAGGACATCTTTGCAGAGAACGGAAGGAGTTGTACAAACATCGAGAGCTCAGGTGGAACGCCTGCATTATATAAGGAAGGGGAAGTTGAACAGTGGAAGAAGTATATAGAAAGACTATGCAAGTGAAATGAACTTGACGACAATATTTTAAAAAGGGAAGACGAACTGATGTGGAAGATATGAAACTGTGAGAAGAAATTGACATGGTACTGAACTGCATAAGCGAAACAAGGGATTTTGGGGAACGCAGCATTACCTCAAAATTATTGAGAGCTGTGGGAGAAAATACCATGAAAAAATAGTTCCATCTGGTATCAATATTTACGATGCAAGCGAAATACCTTGAGACTTCAAGAAAGTAATAATTCATGTTCGTAAGTTGGCAGTAGCAAATGATGTTATTGTCGAACAATCGGTCTAATAAATCATGATTGCAAAATACTGAGATAAATTTTTTACAAAAATATCCACACATCAAAAAAACTTTTGCACCACCTCCGTTCCCAGAACTCCTGAAGATAAACGTTGACTGTGGATATTGTATCACAGACACAGTCTCTTTTACTGTTAAGAGATGTCACTAAACCGGCCCAAAGATGTAAACAACCATGCATGAGCTGCGCCTACTAGACTGAGGGGGTCCGAAGCCGATCAGTTCCAGTCATTCCACCAGGAAGGAAGTACACGGCTCATGTTGTCTGTAGACGGTCAATACTGCGGTTCGATCGCGTCCGCATTGTTACTAAGTGCCAGAAAGGGCTCTCAACAAGGCAAGTGTCCAGGCGCCTCGGAGTGAACCAAAGCGATGTTGCTCGGACATGAAGGAGATACAGAGAGACAGGAACTGTCGATTACATGCCTCCCTCAGGCCGCCCAAGTGCTATTACTGCAGTGGATGGCCGCTACATACAGATTATGGCTCAGAGGAACCCTGACAGCAACACCACTATGTTGAATAATGCTTTTCGCGCAGCTACAGGACGTCGTGTTACGACTCAAACTGTGCGCAATAGACTGCATGGATGAACAACTATACTCTCGACGTCCGTGGCGAGGTCCACATTTGCAACCACGACACCATGCAGCGCGGTACAGAAGGGGCCAACAACATGCCGAATGGACCTCTCAGGATTGTCATCACGCTCTCTTCACCAATGAGTATCGCATTTGCCTTCAACCAGACAATAGTCGGAGACGTGTTTGGAGGCAACCTGGTCAAGCTGCTGAACGCTTTAGACACACTGTCCAGCGAGTGCAGCAAGGTGGTGGTTTCCTGCTGTTTTGGGGTGGCATTATGTGGGGCCGACGTACGCCGCTGGTGGTCATGGAAGGCGCCGTAATGGCTGTACAATACGTGAATGGCATCCTCCGACCGATAGTGCAACCATATCGGCAGCATACTGGCGAGGCATTCGTCTTCATGGACAACAATTCGCGCCCCCATCGTGCACATCATGTGAATGACTTCCTTCGGGATAACGACATCGCTCGACTAGAGTGGCCATCATGTTCTCCAAACATGAACGCTATCGAACTTGCCTGGGATAGATTGAAAAGGGCTGTTTATGGACGACGTGACCCCCAAACCACTCTGAGGGATCTACACCGAGTCGCCATTGAAGAGTGGGACAATCTGGATCAACAGAGCCTTGATGAACTTGTGGATAGTATTCCAAGACGAATACAGGCATGCATCAATGCAAGAGGACGTGCTAGTGGGTATTAGGGGTACCGGTGTATACAGCAATCTGGACCACCACCTTTGAAAGTCTCGCTGTATGGTGGTACAACGTGCAATGTGCGGTTTTCATGAGCAATAAAATGGGCGGAAATGATGTTTATGTTGATCTCTATTCCAGTTTTCTGTACACGTTCCGAAACTCTCGGAACGGAGGTGATGCAAAACTTTTTTTCATGTGTGTAGAAAAACTAGTAGCAGCATATGAGATTCAACGTGCATTCCTGGCTGTTCTGAACAGCTTTATAGCATGTATGATCGCTCAAGGGCAACAGTTTGCTCACTTGATATGACAGTAACAAGGAACACAAGAAACCTATCTGAGTTACAGAACAGTAGGTACACTGTGACCGACCTCTTCTCCTGAAGGTATTTGAAACGCTGTTGCCTTTCACTATTTGCTTAAGTCTTAGACAAGCTGTATCAGTGAAATCCTCTTCGGACTGTGATATACAATGACCCACTGACATAAATGGAAATGTAGGCAAGTCTAATCATCCTGAGGACACCTCAGTATTCCTTTGCAGATTTCCACAAAAGTATTTGTTTGATGTTATTCATCACCTATGTAAATATGAAGTCATAATAATAAAATCAGCTGCACAGTAATAATAGTAATATTTATTTGCCATACCATTTTTCCTCTCTTTAATACCAGAAAACATAAGGAATTTTATAAAATAACTTTTATCGTATTCTTCCAGCCGAGGCGCAAAAAATTGTCACCCGAATCTCAAAAATAAAATAATTTTGTTACGTAGCCATTAGACAGTATGTTTAGCCTCTGCTGTATGAAAGGAGGTAACAAGCCTGCCTCCGCTTGTTCCAACCCACTTCTGACATCAGCTATAGCGGACCGATTCCAGGGTCTGTCGCTCAGAGATGGGGGGAAGGCTTTGGTCTGTCAGGACGACGGAGCTACTCTTCCAGTCAGCCGCTGCGGGTTCGATCGGCTGGCGAGGGGATAAGAAGTCCTCTGAAGGTGAGAGTGGCCGCAGCAAGGCGGACGGATACATGGAGCCAGAGCGTCTGACGGTCGCGGCGTCACGTCGATAGGCAGCGTCCTTGTACTGTATGTAGTTGAGACGTCAGTGTTTGAAGTCCAGTACACTGTATTCGACAGGGTCACCCATGAATATCTCCTGAAGGCCATGGACGCTCTAGGATTTAAAAGCAAATTTTGAACTGCAGTCATTAATCTACTGTTATTTCTTTACACAGTGAAGGAGGAGACAGGCAATCTAAATGTTTAACAAACGCAAAAAAAGTTATAGACGAAATGGTTAAATAGCGCAGATCGCAATTGTATAGCATTCATTGGTAACTAATTTCAGCTGAATATTGAACCATTTTATAGTGCAATACCTGATCGTAAGATTGGATAAAGACACCTTTTCAAGAATACAGCAATAGCTCATACATAAGACTGACCACAGTGAAATAATCCCATGTCTCATTATGATGAAACATTACGTAAGCGCAACCTTTCTTACAAAAACACATTAGTACATAATGCTCAATAGTATTTTGTAATATTATGTAAGAATGTGTTTTTGTAAGAAAGTTTGTGCCTATGTAATGTTTCATTGCCATGGCTCTACATCTACATCTACATTTATACTCCGCAAGCCACCCAACGGTGTGTGGCGGAGGGCACTTTACGTGCCACTGTCATTACCTCCCTTTCCTGTTCCAGTCGCGTATGGTTCGCGGGAAGAACGACTGTCTGAAAGCCTCCGTGCGCGCTCTAATCTCTCTAATTTTACATTCGTGATCTCCTCGGGAGGTATAAGTAGGGGGAAGCAATATATTCCATACCTCATCCAGAAACGCACCCTCTCGAAACCTGGCGAGCAAGCTACACCGCGATACAGAGCGCCTCTCTTGCAGAGTCTGCCACTTGAGTTTTTAAACATCTCCGTAACGCTATCACGGCTACCAAATAACCCTGTGACGAAACGCGCCGCTCTTCTTTGGATCTTTTCTATCTCCTCCGTCAGACCGATCTGGTACGGATCCCACACTGATGAGCAATACTCAAGTATAGGTCGAACGAGTGTTTTGTAAGCCACCTCCTTTGTTCATGGACTACATTTTCTAAGCACTCTCCCAATGAATCTCAACCTGGTACCCGCCTTACCAACAATTAATTTTATATGATCATTCCACTTCAAATCGTTCCGCACGCATACTCCAAGATATTTTACAGAAGTAACTGCTACCAGTGTTTGTTCCGCTATCATATAATCATACAATAAAGGATCCTTCTTTCTATGTATTCGCAATACATTACATTTGTCTATGTTAAAGGTCAGTTGCCACTCCCTGCACCAAGTGCCTATCCGCTGCAGATCTTCCTGCATTTCACTACAATTTTCTAATGCTGCAACTTCTCTGTATACTACAGCATCATCCGCGAAAAGCCGCATGGAACTTCCGACACTATCTACTAGGTCATTTATATATATTGTGAAAAGCAATGGTCCCATAACTCTCCCCTGTGGCACGCCAGAGGTTACATTAACGTCTGTAGACGTCTCCCCATTGATAACAACATGCTGTGTTGTGTTTGCTAAAAACTCTTCAATCCAGCCACACAGCTGGTCTGATATTCCGTAGGCTCTTACTTTGTTTATCAGGCGACAGTGCGGAACTGTATCGAACGCCTTCCGAAAGTCAAGAAAAATAGCATCTACCTGGGAGCCTGTATCTAATATTTTCTGGGTCTCATGAACAAATAAAGCGAGTTGGGTCTCACACGATCGCTGTTTCCGGAATCCATATTGATTCCTACATAGTAGATTCTGGGTTTCCAAAAACGACATGATACTCGAGCAAAAAACATGTTCTAAAATTCTACAACAGATCGACGTCAGAGATATAGGTCTATAGTTTTTCGCATCTGCTCGACGACCCTTCTTGAAGAATGGGACAATCTGTGCTCTTTTCCAATCATTTGGAACCTTCCGTTCCTCTAGAGACTTGCGGTACACGGCTGTTAGAAGGGGGGCAAGTTCTTTCGCGTACTCTGTGTAGAATCGAATTGGTATCCCGTCAGGTCCAGTGGACTTTCCTCTATTGAGTGATTCCAGTTGCTTTTCTATTCCTTGGACACTTATTTCAATGTCAGCCATTTTTTCGTTTGTGCGAGGATTTAGAGAAGGAACTGCAGTGCGGTCTTCCTCTGTGAAACAGCTTTGGAAAAAGGTGTTTAGTATTTCAGCTTTACGCGTGTCATCCTCTGTTTCAATGCCATCATCATCCCGTAGTGTCTGGATATGCTGTTTCGAGCCACTTACTGATTTAACGTAAGACCAGAACTTCCTAGGATTTTCTGTCAAGTCGGTACATAGAATTTTACTTTCGAATTCACTGAACGCTTCACGCATAGCCCTCCTTACGCTAACTTTGACATCGTTTAGCTTCTGTTTGTCTGAGAGGTTTTGGCTGCGTTTAAACTTGGAGTGGAGCTCTCTTTGCTTTCGCAGTAGTTTCCTAACTTTGTTGTTGTACCACGGTGGGTTTTTCCCGTCCCTCACAGTTTTACTCGGCACGTACCTGTCTAAAACGCATTTTACGATTGCCTTGAACTTTTTCCATAAACACTCAACATTGTCAGTGTCGGAACAGAAATTTTCGTTTTGATCTGTTAGGTAGTCTGAAATCTGCCTTCTATTACTCTTGCTAAACAGATAAACCTTCCTCCCTTTTTTTATATTCCTATTAACTTCCATATTCAGGGATGCTGCAACGGCCTTATGATCACTGATTCCCTGTTCTGTACATACAGAGTGGAAAAGTTCGGGTCTGTTTGTTATCAGTAGTCCAAGATGTTATCTCCACGAGTCGGTTCTCTGTTTAATTGCTCGAGGTAATTTTCGGATAGTGCAATCAGTATAATGTCACTCGATGCTCTGTCCCTACCACCCGTCCTAAACATCTGAGTGTCCCAGTCTATATCTGGTAAATTGAAATCTCCACCTAAGACTATAACATGCTGAGAAAATTTATGTGAAATGTATTCCAAATTTTCTCTCAGTTGTTCTGCCACTAATGCTGCTGAGTCTGGAGGTCGGTAAAAGGAGCCAATTATTAACCTAGTTCGGTTGTTGAGTGTAACCTCCACCCATAATAATTCACAGGAACTATCCACTTCTACTTCACTACAGGATAAACTACTACTAACAGCGACGAACACTCCACCACCGGTTACATGCAATCTATCCTTTCTAAACACCGTCTGTAGCTTTGTAAAAATTTCGGCAGAATTTATCTCTGGCTTAAGCCAGCTTTCTGTACCTATAACGATTTCAGCTTCGGTGCTTTCTATCAGTGCTTGAAGTTCTGGTACTTTACCAACGCAGCTTCGACAGTTGACAATTACAATACCGATTGCTGCCTGGTCCCCGCATGTCCTGACTTTTCCCCGCACCCGTTGAGGCTGTTGCCCTTTCTGTACTTGCCCAAGGCTATCTAACCTACAAAACCGCCCAGCCCAGGCCACACAACCCCTGCTACCCGTGTAGCCGCTTGTTGCGTGTAGTGGACTCCTGACCTATCCAGCGGAACCCGAAACCCCACCACCCTATGGCGCAAGTCGAGGAATCTGCAGCCCACACGGTCGCAGAACCGTCTCAGCCTCTGATTCAGACCCTCCACTCGGCTCTGTACCAAAGGTCCGCAGTCAGTCCTGTCGACGATGCTGCAGATGGTGAGCTCTGCTTTCATCCCGCTAGCGAGACTGGCAGTCTTCACCAAATCAGATAGCCGCCGGAAGCCAGAGAGGATTTCCTCCGATCCATAGCGACACACATCATTGGTGCCGACATGAGCGACCACCTGCAGATGGGTGCACCCTGTACCCTTCATGGCATCCGGAAGGACCCTTTCCACATCTGGAATGACTCCCCCCGGTATGCACACGGAGTGCACATTGGTTTTCTTCCCCTCTCTTGCTGCCATTTCCCTAAGCGGCCCCATTACGCGCCTGACGTTGGAGCTCCCAACTACCAGTAAGCCCACCCTCTGCGACTGCCCGGATCTTGCAGACTGAGGGGCAACCTCTGGAACAGGACAAGCAGCCATGTCAGGCCGAAGATCAGTATCAGCCTGAGACAGAGCCTGAAACCGGTTCGTCAGACAAACTGGAGAGGCTTTCCGTTCAGCCCTCTGGAATGTCTTTCGCCCCCTGCCACACCTTGAGACAACCTCCCACTCTACCACAGGTGAGGGATCAGCCTCAATGCGGGCAGTATCCCGGGCAACCACAGTCGTAGTCCGATCAGGGGATGCGTGGGACGAGCTGGCCGGCCGGCCATGGAACAACAACAAAGAATGAAATGAAAATTTTCGTCAACACAATTAATTAATTAAGTCCCCAGCAACTATAAAACCTACGAAACTAAAGCACAAGTATAACTGTTCTGTGTGTGGAGGTATGACTCAACGTACACATCTGGCACGATTCTTCTTCAATAAGACAAGAAATTTCAAATACCATTTATACTGACGTGATTAAAAAAATTAGAAATACTATAATTGCGCAAGAAAACCAGAATTACACTCTAATACAAGAACACACTCCAGATGCTTTGTTGACTGAACCTGAAATGACGCATTATTTAAGACATTGAGATAATAAAAAGAAAGGGAAAAATTTTTTTCTTTTACCTTCATATATTGACGAAAATGACTCTAATCATTACAATAATCTCCACACCGACTCTCTAGTACCACATCTCAACAAGAACTGACTACTGCCACATCTCGACAAGCAGTCTTCACTACGACGTCTCAGCAAGCACTTTTCACTAGCACATCTCAACAAGCACTGACTACTACGAGTTCTCCCCAAGCACCGCCTGTGGAGGCGGCTTAATAATACTCTTTGGCGCAATCTCTGGCGCTGTGGCTCTGTGTAGTCACCTTTCATATGCCCCTCCTCCACGGGCCAGAATTTGATGGTATTTTTGCCAGCATTGGTGGTGAAAATACCACCAAATTCGTCCACAAAAATACAGACAAAAATGAAAGATAATATTAATACCTAAATATCACATAATTAGTTAAAATTTTGGCTTTGCACTGACCTTTCAATAACCTAATATATAAAATACAGTAGGCAATACAAATTCTTTCATGCATGTGGCTTTACATAATAGTTTACACAATACACAAAAAATCAGTTTATACAAATGTTCACATAAAATGCTTTCAATGATTAGTTCCAGCAGTAGCACCCAGCAATGGTCAACAGGTGCAAATACCAACAAGTGACATCATTTTAGTAGAAGCAGTCCATCAGTGGCACCCAGTAATGTTGACAGGTGCAGACACCAACAAGTGACATTATTTCAGTAGAATCAGTCCATTAGTGGCACCTAGCAATGTTGAACAGGTGCAGACACCAACAAGTGACATTATTTCAGTAGAATCAGTCCATTAGTGGCACCTAGCAATGTTGAACAGGTGCAGACACCAACAAGTGACATCATTTCAATAAAAGCAGTTCATCAGTTGCACCCAGCAATGTTGAACAGGTGCAGACACCAACAAGTGACATCATTTCAATAGAAGAAGTTCATCAGTTGCACCCAGCAATGTTGAACAGGTGCAGACAGCAAGAAGTAACATCATTTCAATAGAAACAGTTCCAACAGTGGCACCCAGCAATATTGAGTAGGTGCAGACAGCAAGAAGTAACATCATTTCAATAGAAACAGTTCCAACAGTGGCACCCAGCAATGTTGAGTAGGTGCAGACAGCAAGAAGTAACATCATTTCAGTAGAAACAGTTCCAACAGTGGCACCCAGCAATGTTGAGTAGGTGCAGACAGCAAGAAGTAACATCATTTCAGTAGAAACAGTTCCAACAGTGGCACCCAGCAATGTTGAGTAGGTGCAGACACCGACAAGTGACATCATTTCCACAGAAGTAGCTCCATCAGTTGCACCCAGCAATGTTGAACAGGTGCAGACACCAACAAGTGACATTATGTCAGTAGAAGCAGTCCATCAGTGGCACCCAGCAATGTTGAACAGGTGCAGACACCAACAAGTGACATCACTCAGCAGAAACAGTTCCATTTGTGGCACCCAGCAATGTTGAACAGGTGCAGAAACCAACAAGTGACATTATTTCAGTACAAGCAGTCCATCAGTTGCACCTAGCAATGATGAGTAGGTCCAGAGAACAGTCCATAATATTCACTATCACTGATCACACTGTTCATCAGAGTTTATAAGCAGAAATTAAACACGTCCTAGTGGCACCAATCATGTAGAAAAAGTACAAGTAACAGTCCATAATATTCACTAACCTAATCAAACAGTTCATCAGCAGAAATTAATCATTTCTAAGTGGCACCCATTATGTTGAAAAAGTGCTGGTAACTGTCCATAATATTCACTATCACAAATCACACAGTTCATCAGCAGAAATTAAACATTTATAAGTGTCACACATCAATGTTGAACAAGTGCAGGTAACAGTTCATAATATTCACCATCACTAATCAGACAGTTCAGGCATGAACAATAGTTTGAATCCACATACAAATGCTAATAAACACACAAATGATATCAGATAATTGTCATATTAACTATTACAAATAGTCAAATATCATTAAACCTATAATATTTATGGGTGTCAGTGCAAGCCACAACAAACAATAAAATAATATTTAGGAGATAGGTGGGTAGGATTAGGAAAGGAAAACACACAAAACACACTCACTCATCTTTCATCCACATTAAGTACTACTGTGTAATTGAATAGTGTTAACTGTGTAAATGCAATTCTGTCAAAATTTGATGTTCATCATGTGTATCAAGTAGTAGTGGCAGCAATGTATAACAGTCAATAATAGTTAAGTCAACGTCATAGTCATCATGTCAAGACCAATGTTTGCCAAGCCAGATCAAAATGTATGGTTGCTGAACCACTGTCAGTGAGCCAAGATAAGCAATTACTTCCTCTCTTTACTGCTTATTGATTTAACAAAGTGTGTGTAGACAATCTTCCTTCCACTTTAGTGTTCTAGTCTGCTATCTTCATCCTCCTTGTTCCATATAGACCAACAAAAAAAATATGCTCCTCACTTACTTTACCTCTTATACACCAAAACTCCAATAATCATCAGCATCACATAATCTCAATACTTCAATAATACCTCTTACGTCGATACATATAAATCTTATCATCAATATCATTTACCTTACCTCTTGTCCACCAAAACTACAATAATCATCAACTTCACATAATCTCAATAATATCTCAATAATACCTCTTCAATACGTCGACACATATAAACCTTATCGCCAATATCATTTCACTTCCATAACAACTCTTTCCTCTAGTCAGTCTCCTCGAACAAGTACAGATAAAATTCTAATGCAAACCTCATCATCCCATACAATCCGAAGACACACTGTCAACACACAACCTCTGTGTAATCCATCTGAGCCTAATCTTCTACTCATTATGAATTATAAACAAAGAAATGCATACATGACCTCTAAAAGACTTAGTTCGAATAACTCTCAGTAATTAAGTACGATTACGGAGTGTGAATGATCATAATATTTCACATTGTGTACATCACTTCAAGAATTATGGCAAACAGAAGCAAACATGTGGAGTATTTCTTGTGTCAAGTGTCACTTCCTATTTCAATTGCTCACGAAAAATGCAGTGTAATAACTGTCAATGGTCTAAACCTAGTTTTGGTATGTCATGTCGTTAGCTTCCTTCCTATTAGCATAAATTTATACAGCTTCCATAAAACCTCCTACTCATGTGACTTCTATGAAGTTTCTTGTACTAATGTCGTTTATGTCGAATTATAGCAGTTCATTTTCCTATCTTAAAAATAGAAGGCACTGAGCGTAAGCAAAACATGCAATAGCGAGTAAATATACCAGTAGAGAACAGAATGTCAACAAGTGGATGCAGCACAATTCTTACAACGAGGCTCTGCCAAGCGAACAATCTATAATTAATACAATAGTGTGACCTAAACTCTATGTTTGTACACAGTATCTCAGCATTTCTATATACCAAATTAAAGAGTAGTTATGACAACAAACAGAAATGTATAAATATGCAATCCATAAGCAAGGCAGCAAATGTGTTATCTAACATAATAAACAGGTTATTAGCATCATATCAGCATAAGCAAATAAATGTTCATATGTCATCTTAATAAGTAAACATGGAGGCGCATGCAGATAAATCACAAAGTATAACTTACATACATATCAGCACAACTAATCAGATGACAATTATAATTTAAATAAATAAGCACAGCAGGCACATAATAAAAAAAATATGACATCAGTGAAAAAGCAGTGCAGCCAAGCGATGCATAATATATACAAATAACAACCCAGTTCATTAATAATCATTGTCAAAATCAGTTAACGTACGCAAGCACGTCGCTTCACAAGTAATTTCATAGAACATGAAATTTAGCACAAAGTATGAATCACGTAAACGCGAGCAGCAAATTACGTCTAAAGTACGTTCCTAAGTGGAAATATGTTACCTGAAAAAATAAACTCAATTAATAGTTACCTTTTTAGTTTATTGGTTTCTTCTTGGAAATTACATTCTTTCTGAAATTTTCTCGAAAGCAAGTCCTCTTAACGTCGGAGACACACAGAATTTACCTGAAGTTCTTAAATATTTTATAGGACCGTATCCTGAAAAATACTGAACGTTAATAACATAATTCACCAAGTCACTATAGCTTTATACTGAATTTAGTCGGAGAAATTAGACTGTGTATTTGTTTACGGCAGTCAGTGCATTCGCACTGAGCGCTCGATCAGCTGTAGGCGCGTGAGGTAGGAAGCAATTGTTTGCGGTCAACGACTGCCTTGTGCGGCGCGCAGAGTTGACTGTTGCTTTGAGTATGCGTCGCCGCCAAAACACAGCGCGGTATCCTTGTATTCTTTGCATGTTTACATGTAGCTGTTAGTTTCTCTAAAGTATGTCATTCCACAAAAATTTTAACGTTTGATATATGATGTATTGCCTTAGAGCGTCGTGATTTAAGAGTTTCTACTTCAACAGTGTTATCATGAATAATTTTGCGAATTCTATATGGACCGTTATAAAGCAGAAAAAATTTGCGACACAAGCCTTTTCCTTTGTGAGACAAACGATGAGACTTAATTAACACCTTCTGACCAACTGACAAGATTTTTAAACGACCTGGATGTTTAGCTGATTTCTCTCTTCTAGCAGCTGCAGATGCAATATTTTGCAGAGCCATGTTCACAACTTCAGAATGCCGCAGTTTCCGTGAAGGCGGAAAAGGAACGATTTCAGATATGCGATTTGTCGGTGCTTTGTTTTTAAATATCAGTATAGGCGGTAAAGAAGTTGAGTCATTAGGAAGTTCATTCAGGATGTTTTGAAAAATATGAAGATACTGATCCCACGTTCTGTGATTCTGATGACAATAAAGACGACACAATTTATTGATGGATGAAGGACATCCATCTCTCTGAAGCGTTAGATTGAGGGTGAAAAAGTGAAATGAAAATTGGTTTAATTTTACGACGCCGTAGAGTACGAAGCCAAATTTTAGAACGAAACTGTGATCCATTATCTGATATAACCTTATCAACATGACCAACTTCTTTAAGAAAATGTTTGATGAAAGCTTTAGATACTGAACGAGCTGTTGCTTTGCGTAAAGGTGTAAAACACACATATTTTGATGTCAACTCCACTGCTACGAAAATGTACGAAAACCATTAGTAGAACGAACCACTGGACCGAACAAATCGACTGCAGCCATCTCCTTTAATTTCGCTGGAATGATAGGAAACAACGGTGCTCTGTGAGAAATTGTTGGCGGCTTAGCCTTTTGACATAATTTGCATTTGGCCAGAACAGATCGAATACGTTTTTCCATATTACTGAAGTAGCAATTTTCCCGTAATTTATGAAAGCATTTTCTGGGACCAAAGTGTGCATAACTGAAATGCGTATACCAAATCAGCTTATTAACCCACTCATCAGGAATACAAACTAACCAAACAGAGTTGTCGAGCGATTTTCGTTTAAGAAGAACTTTCCAGATAGATCGCAAAAACGAGGTGTGGCCAAATTGTCCAATCTAACAAAGCGTCTAGGAAAATTAGAGACACCAAGGAAACTACGAATATCACGTTTTGTGGTAGGAACAGCATAATTACGAATAGCGTCTAATTTCTCTGGATCAGGAAGAATACCTTCTGTAGAAATAATGTGACCGAGAAATTTCACCTGAGAACGACCAAATTCAGATTTTTCCAAGTTCACTGTAATGGCAACTCTTGCAAAGATACGTAATAATGAATCCAAAATTTTGTTATGCTCACTCCAAGAACGTTAAGCAATAAGAATATCGTCAACATATGAAGTAATATTGTCACGAAGACAAACAGGTAAAATTTCGTTTAAACTTGGAATGAATGCTGCTGAAGGTACAGTAAGTCCAAACGGTAATTTCCGAAATCACATTTAGGTAAAATAGTCATATCAGGTTATTGTTTACTTACTCACTAGATAGATTGATAGTCGAAGATTTGTTTTGACAGATGCAAAGAATAGTAAAAGAGTAGGCAGCGGTGCAGAAAACTAAAAGGGAAATAGCACCACTACAGCTCGGGGCCCTATGCACGCTACGGTACATATTCACTTAGAGTAGTGAATCCCCTGAGGACCTTAATAGCCGCACATAATTTCCAGTTTGTGACTTAGTGGCAAACTTGGCGGAAGTGCGTACATAAATTGATCTAACCATGAACATGGATGTATGTCATTCTTAGAATTGCGGAAGATCTTAAATTTCCGAACAGTCAAAAAGTGTTTATAGTCAAAGTTTTTTCCTCGTGGCGACAAAGACCTACCGCGTGTGTCCCAGTCCGAATGTCGATTATTGTCAAGTTCGCGCGCCTGGCGCTCTCTTGTTGCTTCTCGTAAATGAAACAAATTATTTTCTTCAAACCCCTCTGGTATCTGTGATTCAAAATTTCTTTTGCTGTCTTTTCCTACCATTTCGCCTTCGATTTGTTTAACTTGCTTTCGTAATGCCTCAACTTCCCTTTTAACGCGTTCATTAAATTTTCCCTGATTTTCAACATGTTTATTTATGTTCTGATACTCTTCGGTTTCTGCAAATGGCAATGGTGCTGCATCATCTGAATCTCTGTCCCCATTTAAACTAAGACTTGTCAATTTGTCTGAAATCTCCTCAACTCTTTCCGATAAGTCACCTATTTTTTCTTTCTGTTTATTTACGTCTTCCGTAAGTTTCGCGACTCGGGTTTCGGTATTGTCACATTTAACTGTTCATATTGTTGTGTTAGGTTATTTAATCTGATATTTGGTACGGATTCCTCGATTCCCTCAAATATTCCTTCCTTATCGTGTGCACGTTGTAAATTTAACTCTGAAAATTTCTGTACTATCACGCGATCTCTTTCTTCCTGTTCCCTATCCTGTTCCCTTTGTCTAATCTCTACTGCAATTAATCTATTATTATGAGAATTTAAAATCGGTTGTACTTCTTCTCTGATTTCTTTCTTTAATTCATCTTTCATATTTTTGAAACATGTCCCTATTCGTGAATCTAACCGTGTTTCCAAAGTTCCCATCTCTGTTTTTAATTCAGATCCAAACCATGTTTCTATTGTTCCCATATCAGTTGTTAATTCAGATCGTAAAGTTCCCATCTCTGTTTTAATTGTTCCTATCTCTGTTTTAAATTCATATCGAAACTGCTCCATTGTTCCCCTATTTGTTTTTAATTCAGATCGTAACTGTGATCCCAAATTTAATATTGCACTCATCAGCTGCTCCATATCTTTTGTTGTTAATCTCGTATTCCGAAAATTTTTCGATTGTGAAAAATTTCGAAATGGTTCCGGACTATCTTCCCGACTTATTAAATTGTTTTCCACTTCATTATTCATGATACTGTTTTCCTCTGTTGGCGAGTTCGCCATGTCAACAATTTCGTTATTCTGATTATTCATCATTTTTGCCTGTTTCATTGACCGCGTAATCATTTACAAATCATAAAAAATTCGTCACTGTACGAAAATTACACACAATGACTCCTCATCTCCAACAATACCATTCACACGAGATGTTTCCCTCAAACACGATTAATCGAACAATTGAAATAATTGCCCTGAATTGTCAAACCCATAGACAAAACAATAAAATTAAATTTTGAAAAATACCATTAGAAGAATACCAATCACCAAATCTACACATGCAAAATAGACTATAATTACTAAACTAGAAATTACTACAACAATACTACTGTCTACTATTTTTACAATCAGAAGAATTCCAAGGGACGATCCGAAGCAGCGGTCGCCACGTGCATGGGGGCTTAATTATTAAGTTTGAAAATAATTTTTATTTTTCGTAGCTGTATGTCCGATTACGCTGTGTCTCGTAAACGGTTGGCCCTGACTAGTATTATTACGCAATCTGACTGCATGGAACAACAACAAAGAATGAAATGAAAATTTTCGTCAACACAATTAATTAATTAAGCCCCCAGCAACTATAAAACCTACGAAACTAAAGCACAAGTATAACTGTTCTGTGTGTGGAAGTATGACTCAACGTACACATCTGGCACGGTTCTTCTTCAATAAGACAAGAAATTTCAAATACCATTTATACTGACGCGATTAAAAAAAATTAGAAATACTATAATTGCTCAAGAAAACCAGAATTACACTCTAATACAAGAACACACGCCATATGCTTTGTTGACTGAACCTGTAATGACGCATTATTTAAGACACTGAGATAATAAAAAGAAAGGGAAAAAATTTTTTCTTTTACCTTCATATATTGACGAAAATCACTCTAATCATTACAATATATCTCCACACCGACTCGCTAGTACCACATCTCAACAAGAACTGACTACTGCCACATCTCGACAAGCAGTCTTCACTACGACGTCTCAGCAAGCACTTTTCACTAGCACATCTCAACAAGCACTGACTACTACGAGTTCTCCCCAAGCACCGCCTGTGGAGGCGGCTGAATAATACTCTTTGGCGCAATCTCTGGCGCTGTGGCTCAGTGTAGCCACCTTTCACAGTGTAAGCCTGTTAAGTTTTACACACTGAAAACGAGGACACAGAGCCAGTAGCATTTTATTCACTGTGACAATGACGCCGTTGATTGATTCGATGCAACCAGCCACGAATACCTCTCTTGCGTCACCTTTTTATAAAAAAGCACGTTTACCCAAAGTCCTTAATTATTTATTGTATGTATTCAAATCTCTGTCTTCCCCTTTCTCTACAGCTACCTCTAGCACCACGGAAGCTATTCCCAGGTGTATTAATACGCCCTGTCCATTTCTTTTTTTCCATTATTTTTCGTGTTCTTTTCTTCACAGATCCTACGGAACACCTCCTTATTTCTCATCAGTCCATCTAATTTCAACGTTCGTCTGTAGCATTATATCACAAACGCTTGAATTTTATTCTGCTCCGATTTTCCCACAGTCCACGTTTCACTGCCATACATTTCTGTTCTCCAAACTTACAGTCCCAGAAATTTCTTCCTCAGATTAAGGCGGATGTTTGATACTAGCAGATCTCTCTTGACCAATAATCCACTATTTTCCAGTGATAATCTGCATTTTCTGTCCTCTTTCCTTCGTCCGTCATGGCTTATTCCGCTTCAAAGGTAGAAGAATTCTTGAACTGCACTTACTTTGTGGTCCCCATTTGGTGTCAAATTTATCAAAATGGTTCAAATAGCTCTGAGCACTGTGGGACTTAACATCTGAGGTCATTAGTCCCCTAGAACTTAGAACTACTTAAACCTAACTAACCTAAGGACATCACACATATCCATGCCCGAGGCTGGATTCGAACCTACGACCGCATCGGTCGCGCGGTTCCAGAATGTAGCGCCTAGAATCGCTCGGCCATCCCGGCCGGCTCAAATTTATCACTAATTTCATTTCCGATAATCCTTGTTACTTTTGTCTTTCTTTAGTTTACTCTGTCCATATCCTTTGGTGATTAGAATGTTCATTCCATTCAACATTTCCTGCAGTTTTTCTTCGTCTTCACTGTGCATAGCTTTGCCGTCAGCGAAGTTTATCATTGTTATTCTATCACCCTGAATTTGTAATCCAGTTCTTGAAACTTTCTCTTATTTCCGTCATTTCATCTTCGATGTACAGATTAAACTGTAGGATCGGAAGACTCTGCCTCTATCTTACACCCTGTTTAATCAGATAATTTGATTCTTGGCTCTCTGTTCTTACTGTTCTCTTTGCCGGCCAGCGTGGCCGAGCGTTTCTAGGCGCTTCAGTCTGGAACCGCGCGATCGCTACGGCCTCAGGTTCGAATCCTGACTCGGGCATGGATGTGTGTGATGTCCTTAGGTTAGTTAGGTTTAAATAGTTCTAAGTTCTAGGGGACTCATGACCTCAGATGTTAAGTCCCATAGTGCTCAGAGCCATTTTACTGTTCTCTTTGGTTTTCGTACATAGTGTATACTATCCGTCTTTGCCTGTTGCTTTCTACTATTTTCTATCGAATTTGTATCTTGCACAATTTTATATTGCCAGACAGTTTTTTCAACTCATCAGATCCAATTAACATGTACTGATTTTTCTTAATTCTTGCTTAAATTATCAATCACAACGTCTGTATTGCCCCTCCGTAGCCCTTCCGTTTCCGGTACCCAGATTGTTCATCATCTAACGTATGACATTTTACAAGTGACGTGAGCACATATTTGCTACAATTTATTTTACAATATATAGCGACGGTATTCTCTTGTTGCCGATGCCCTATTCGTGGCACTCAAAACCATACTGGTCAATCTGAAAATGCCTTGTATCAGGTGTAACGCACGTCATGTATAAATAAAGCTATAAATCAATTCTGCAGCTAGAACTGTTGTTTTCACCACACATCCTCAGCTTTCTTTCTCATTCTTCTGTATATTATTCTTGCCGCCATCAAGGAAGCATGAGCCATTAAGATGACTGTGCGATAATTCTCTTTCTTATCTGTCTTTTCTATCTTCGGAACTGAGTGGCTCATCGTTTTCCGAAAGAGTTATGACATATCTCCAAACCTATTTTCTGCCGTCCTACGTGAATAGTCGTTTGTTTACCACTTTCCCGAATCATTTCAGAAATTCTTAAGAAACATTATTCATCTCTTCTGCCGTATATGATCACAAAGTTTCGATAGCTTTATTGAACTCCGACTCTATAACACTGGAGACCCTGTGTCTTTCATATCGGCTCTTACTTGTCCCTCAATCACGTCAACAGAGAAGTCCTCCCAATTGTAGATGCCTTCATTGTGCTCCTTCCACTTATTAGTTCATTCGTCTACCCTTAACGGAGGAATCTCCTTTGCACACTTAATGTTGAAGCTCCTGCTTTTCATTTCAGCGAAAGATATTTTGACTTTTCTGTATCGGTCGTTCCCGTTACGGATTTCTTTTTCTCCTCCATGCTTTTTCTGCAGCCGGTTCGCAAAGCTTCCCTGCACTTCGTATTTATTTCATTACTAAGTGACTTATATTTCTACATTCATGAACTTCCCGGAACGTTTTTGTTCTTCGTTGTTTTGTCGATCAATTGAAATACATCGTTTGTTACCCAAGGTTTCTTCACAGCTACCTTCCACCAATGTTTGTCTGTCAAACGTCTATGACTGCCCTTTTTAGAGAGGTTGATTGCTCGTTAACTGAACTACCTACTGAGGTAGTCATTATCGTAGTATCTATAGCCTCAATTAACTTCAAACGCATCTCATCGTTCCTCATTGCTGTGGTATCCCTCTTCTTTGCACGCTGGTTCTTCCAGGAGAGTCCCTTAAACTTATGCCGACTTTTTATTATTACCAAGTTGTGCTCCTAGTCGATATGTTCTCTTGAAAACGCCTTACAGCCAACATCTGATTTCGGAATCTGTCTGAAAGTGATGTAATCCAGCTGGAACGTTCTCATGTATCTCGGCCTCTTCTATGCATACCCCTCCTTTTTGAGATTTTAAACAGTGTTTTCGCTATTACTAGATGAAATTTATTGCAAAGCTCAATTACCTTCTTGTCTCTCATTCTCACAAAGAAGTTTATATTATCTCTTAGTTCTTTCTTCTATTCCTTCCTGAATTACCACATTACAATCATACACGACTAATAGATTACCATCTCCCGTTACATACTGAATTAGCCCTTCAGTATCCACATACTTTGTCTGCTTCCGCTACAAGTGACGTCGGCATTTATACTTGAATTATTGTTCGTTTACTGCCGATTCTAACGAGAACTACCCTAGCACTGAACTGCTCAAAGTGTCTGTCTTCCCTCCGTACCTATACATAACAAAACCTAGTCCCGTAATGGCATTTGCTGTTTCTGTTGATATTACGCTTTATTCGTCTTCTTTGAAATACACTTCACTGATATCTTTTCCGATTTTCTAGCTTCCGTACCATCTTAAAACTTCTGAAATGCCACGTTCCGACTCTCAGTATGTTACCCTTTCGTTTGGTATTCACTATTTTTCACACAGATATCTCCCCGTTGGCCGTGCCACCCGCGTTTTGTCAGAGTGGAAATTAATCCAGAATCTTTCAGATCATGACACTTATTCAATTATCTGCCACATTTCCTGGAGGTACACATTATATGTCTTTAATACAATAGTTTCCACTGCCTTCTGCTTCCTCATGCCGTTGATCATCGCTGATTGTTCTGCCTTTTACAGACAGTTTCTCACCCCAAGGCCAAGATGTTTTCTTCATGATCAGTCCACTCTTCGTCCCTTTCGACAACGCCGTTAACAAAAATGAGTGGTACTTTATAATGGGAGTCTTTGGTAGTCATTACTAATGATTTTTCAGACAGTGATCAGTGACTGGTTCGAACCTGGAAATCGATATGTTTCTAGTACTAGGAACCCAAGACAACGTATCTGAGCTCGTTAGCACCGTCTCAGACAGGCTGCTTAGTTGCGGTTGGTTCCAGACACTGACTTCCTGTAACAGCCAGAACCGCTTCTCTGGAGCCTCTCTGTTGTATTCATACGAGAAGCACCATTCTCCGCGCAAAGGGCTCCTTTGCAATGTAAATCAGAATCTTGGCAGTGTTTACTTACATCTGACTTAATCGCAATTACGAACAGCAAAAATTTTCGGTAGTTACTATCTATTTGGGATATCTCGTCCACCATCGCTGTACATATAATATCACAAAGCAAAGTCAGAATTAATTATTTCGTTTAGGACCATCACTGGTAGCCCCAACAGGTTGTTAATGTCTAATTACACTCATTTTTACGTGGCCACAAGTAAAGAGAGTGGCGTCAATGGCTAACTGCGCGTACTTTCAGCTTATCATTTGCAGCAATCAGCGACGGTTATACTTGGATTGTGCGATTAAGTAATTGACGTGTATTACAACCCCTACAGTGAGAGATTGTGCCGGTTGCAGAAATGTATGCTGTAGATATTACATTGTGATGATGGAAGTGTAGGCGGATTAGCACTGAAAGAAGTTGCATAAACTAACACCGGAAGGCAATTGTCTTCAGCTGGAAGAGACCGAGAAGTAAAAGGTGAAAGAAAACTGGGGGTGACTGTGATGGAGTCCCCTTTCGTTCGCGAAAGTAAAGTGACGTGAGATATGATGTACAATGTGTGGCGGAATCGGGAAGGGGGGGGGGGGGGGGGGGGGAGTGGAGTGAGAGTCGAGTGATGAGGCGGCATGGGCGAGCGTCTCCCCTCCACTGGAACGGTTGTCAGCCGCCTATCATTTGTTTCTGGCAGTGACAGGCCAGATGGATGGCAACTGTCATGGAGACAGGTGTGCAGACGCAATATGCTGTCCCAGGCGGCCGCTGACGTTACGGTCGCATCGTTTGTTCCAGAGTCGGTCAGCTACTGACGGGTGAACTAGCGCTTACGTTCGTATATATACGAGACGTATTCTGAAAGTAAGGTCCGATTAGGCGCGAAATGGAAACCACTGTGAAAATCTGATGGAACTTTAAACAGATGTGTTGGGCAGCATATTTAGTGTGCCTGTCGATCGCTTCACGTAGCTCTTTCCAGTTCTGAGCCCAAACTGATCACGTAGAAATGCCTAATAAAACAGTGTCTTCCGTCAAGTATGTGGATCTGTTGAGAGATTTCCCCTGAAGCAACGCAGCCCACAAAACATAAATGTCATGCGTTTCTTTCTTGAAGACAATTTTCAGCCGCACTCTGCAGGAGCAATGAAGACGCTCCTTCTGCGTTATCGATGGGAAGCGCTTGATCACACACAATACAGCCCTTAATTGGCTCCCTCCGAAGTTCATCTCTGCTCGCATGAACCGCTGACTACGAAGACAACGTTTTCGCACAAACAACGAATGGCAGACCAGCGTAGAGAATTGGCGGAAAGCGCAGGGGGCTGCTTTCTGTGACTAGGGCACTGGCAAGTTTGTACAGCGCCAAGACAAATATCTAGGTCGGAGCGGCGGCTATTTAGAGAGGTAGCTGGAAGGTGTGGCTGACTGTTGCGAACAAAAAATTTTTGATTTTCACTATGGTTTCAATTTCGCGACCGATTGTACCTTACTTTTCGAACAGCCACCGTACATCCCTCTGGATGGTTGCATGAAACTAACCATCAAACTGCATTCAGGTGTCACCAATAACCTGATCGCACCAATACCATTCTGAAACATGTTAGCGACCAGGGTTAATAGATATCCTAGCGTAAAGAAACTAGTCCGGGAGCAGAGCAAAAAACACTGCTTGAGGGACAAAATCCCGTTGACAGTCCGCAGACCATACGAATTTGATACCTTTTGACGGTGCCGCTTAAGAGGATGGCAGATGTGCACTGCCTCCGGAAAGAACTTAGCATAATAAGAAATCTTGCCCCAAAACGGTGTTCCTTCAGGTTCTTGAATGCCAGCAGGTTGAGTACGACTGCAATGTGCTTGTCTATAGAGATGAGGCTATCTTTGCTAAGCACATATCCCAAGAAATACTCCATTTGGGCTACTTTTTTCAATTTTCTACGAAAGCCATTCTCCAGAAGCCAATGGAGAACTACCTGTCAATTTCTCAAACGATCTTCTCACGTGGAGGTGATGATCTATATGTTATTGACGTAGCTAATACAAGACGGGGAACGTCCTTAATAAAACGCTCCACATTTCTTCGATAAATTCCTGGAGCAGATGAAATTTTGATGGGGAAACGATTAAAGTGGTAGCGCCCAAATGTGGTGATGAGCACTAAGAATCCCTAAAAAGAGCGTCAAACAGTTACTGCAGATATGTCGCGAAAGTCAAGGTGGGAAAAATAAAGGACCCCTGAAAACTTGGCAAAAGTCTCATCTGGTTGCAGTTGTGATACGAATCTCTTATAACGATAATAGTTCCTGTCAACGCTGCAGCTCGCCTTGACCTTGACGGAAAGAACGAGGTGATGGTGACAAAATGTAGGAATTGCTTACGCCTTAAGAGAGACATAGGCTTCGACTTTGTACCTAGCCATATGATCGTAGTCAAGAGTCCAAATCTTGAACAGCGACGGAGTGGTAGCCCTTGCAAAACTAGCGTTAGCATAATACGCTAGGGTCATGGATCAGTGGAACGGTCAACAGCGTGCGTTAGCCATAAAAATGTTTTACAAACAATAATAGTTTGGTAGCAATACAGAGGGAGTTTACATGTTTTTATAATTTAGGACGTCATGATGCCGTTCCATCGAAACACGCGATAAAATGTTGGATTAATAACTTTGAAGAGACTGGATCTGCCCTCAAGAAGAAAGCAACAGGAGGATCTAAAAGTGTGCGTTCTCCAGCGAACATTGATGTACGCGTGTCTGTCTTACGGAGCCCATATCGTTCAATTCGTAAGCAAGCAGCAGTGGTTGGAATGTCCTGGGAGAGCGTTCGCAGAATTCTTCATCTTGATTTAAAATTTCATCAATACAAACTGCAGATGGTGCAACAATTGAAGGACAACGATTACCGATTACGACTTCGATTCTGTTAACAAATGGTAAGAAAAATAAACAATGACGATGAATTTTCAAACAAGTTCCGGATGTCAGATGAGGCACAGGTTATGGGAATAAACAGAACTACCGTTACTGGGCAAACACAAATCCTAGTGACTTTCTTGAGCGCCCTTAATTTGCTAGTAAAGTGACAGTATGGTTTCTATTTCATAACATGTGATGTGTCGCTAGTATTATCAGTCAAATTATTCAAGTCGGCTTTTTCACTCACTGCGCATCGCGATGTACTGTTAGCAGTTTTTCGCGGCATTTTCACAAGTCAAAGGAAGCACAAAATCAAACGAAGAAAAAGCAAAAATGGAACAAATTCAATAACAACAAAGAGCAATAAATTGCCGATGATCTGTGAAAGAAAGAGTGACAAATTAGTAAATGCATTGCGCCAGATTCAAACTACCTTTAACATTAAGTAAAAAAGAGCAGATATATAACTGACTAATTCTCAGAAATTCACAAAAATACGATCCTGGCCGGTCGTCGACAAGTGTAACCTCCCAACAGTAAAAATATGATAGCACTGACATTCAGCGTAACCTCGCAATAAAAAAATTCCGTAACCTACCAATAATAAAATCTGACTAATCTCTCAATAAAATTGTGGCTCACATATAACCCTTCAATAATTAACTGACTGTGAATCTAAACTGGTAAATTTGGACGTCAGCAGTGCTGCGTCATGGCCCTGAAAGATCATACTGAATAAACTGAAAATTTAGCGCGTGAGCGATCTGTCGAAATTACATCTGCTCGAGTGCGCTAGCAATAAATTGCTTAGTCATGGACCTCTTACAATGTCTTCTGTAGGATGCAAGGCAGCAGTAAACTGGCTATGGCCATCACCAGCAAGAATTTTCTGCCATGCAGTTATTTATGAAATTTAGTAAACAACGTGGCGTCCAACGTGAAAGTTCGGGATGTTTCTCCGCGGAAAAGAGTTAATGTTGCCGTTAAAAAGGTGCGTGCAACCTATAAAGATGAAATCACAAAGTTAAACGAACGTGTCTCCAGCTTATAATTTGTAACCAATGCTCTGAAAGTGAATATCTCGAATTTTCAGCTTGGAAAAAGTGAACCGAATACTCGACAAGTTCCGCAAAGCATCGCGCATGCCAGCGAAAAGTGGACTAAAGTCACTTACAAAGACAGCAAGCAAGAACTGCAAACTAGTGTAAATGGCAAAAGTACCGGTTGCACAGTCTTTGTGCACGAAAACCCTTTTGAACTGCTTTCAACTGTAGACTGTGATTTCTCAACGAGCTGCGTCGTACGACATGAAAAGAAAAAGAACATAAGAAACAGAGAATGACAGAGTCACTTCCAACCACAGGAACAAAAAGAACTCAACCGGGAGTGTAGTCGCCCACAGTGGATTAAACTCAAGTGTTCCTCAAGATGGATTATCGATTAATATGGACAAAAAAGACAAAACAAACAGTGCCACTACTCACCATCCAAGTACCGGCAGGCCTAAAAACAGTTAGTATAAACCAGCAAAAACGTGCAAAATAGACATATTTGCAGATGATCAAAGATAGAACATAGCAGCAGAATTTCAGTCTAGAAGCAGTCACAAAATAACTAGCGTAGTGAAACCAGGCACAAAATTTCCATGAACCGTGGCATGAAAACAGCAACAACAAATAACGACTTTTTCGTGCTCGAAGCGGGAACAAATGACGTAGCAAAAACGAAACGAAAGATCTGGTGATCTCACTTAAAGGAAGCCTACATGTGCTGAGAAGTTCAAACGTGATAGTCTTCTCTGTCCCACATCGACATGACTTGACAAGCTGGTCGTGTGTAAATAAAGACGTGCGAAGCGCAAATAAACAGATCCTAAGTAAATGCACGAGATTCAAAAATGTTATATTTGTGGACATCAGCGGCGTAGGAAGAAGATTTCACACATCTCATGGCATACATCTCAACAGACTAAGGAAGGACTTAGTTATAAAACGGAACCAAGAATTAGTGAACAGCAAACTGAATATGCAGTGTTGTGCTACAGAGGCCATCCCTCTCAAGGAAAAAAGAAGAGAATACCTGTGAAATCAACCACGAAATGCCAGCAGGACAAGAGCGATGTTTTCTAAGACAATAAAACCTTCTAAGACAATAAAACCTTCCTCCAGCGCAACACCAGATGGAAGTATATATGCTTCATATGTGCCTCAAACAGACGTTAGTCCACACGAGAATAATTTATCACTTTTGCATTATAGTGTACAGGTTTTAAGAAACAAAACAGATGCTTTTGAATCATTTATCGTAGGACTATCTCCACGTGTAGTAATAGTTACAGAACACCAGAAAACAGTGAACAACATTCAAAATTGCAAATTAGAAGGCTACAACCCAGCTACGCTCTACTGCACAATACACAATAAAAGTGGTGGTGTTGCCATCTACTCAAGAAAATGTAACTTCATAACCACCCCGGAAATGTCGTACTGGAGAAGAATGTCTGTGTTGACAAAGATTCAGAAGCTGCAATTCTTAAAATTACATTTTGCATTGTTCCTTTCTATGTCATAGGTGTATATATATCCTCCTGTGGAAACTTTGATGCTTTTCTGAAATCGCTTGATGTAGTTTAACGGAAATTAATGTCAGGCTGTAGATGTGTAAGTCTTGTCACGCTGGCGGATCTTACCATCAACACTTTACATGATGATCAGGAAAGCAAACTTTTACAACTTGTATCCTGTCTTATGGGGCTAAAACTGATGGAATAAATGGTCACTTCTCAGATCATTTAGACCAAACACTAGTGCTAAAATGTAATACCAAGTTCAAACTTAAAAAAATGTATGACCACAAGGGAATATTATCTACAAACAACATTGCTACACTAAGACATAGTTTAAGTCAAGAACCATGGGAATCAATTATGACATAAATGAAACATGTTCACAGAAATTATGACTGAGAACATAAGTAGAGCCTTTCTATTAACAACGTGAGTATCCAGAAAAATCAACCTTTAAAATGGAAACCTGTGCCATTATATTTTAAAACAAAAGATCTGAAAGAAAAAATGGGAAACTGTATACCTTACACAGACTGATTAACTCAGAGCTACATAAAGAACTCTACAAGCAGTACAAATATAAGTACCGCAAAGAAGTCAGGAGACTAAAATCAGAAGGAATCAGCCAACAGGTATGAGTTTCAGGTAACGTTTCAGAGACTTGCTGGTCAGTTGTAAATAAAATCAAACAATGAAACAGAAACTAAAATTAATAATTTACAATTAACTGTGAGTAATGAAATAATGAAGATATCTCTGATCCTCTTCTAGTCAGCAATATTTTAATAATTAATTCATAGGTACTGTCGAAAATGTTTCTATGAAACAGGATATGTAACACTCATTTGAGTCCTGTAACCAATAGAACTGCAGTACACTACCTGCAGCAAGCACATATGACATTCTGCAGCTTGTTGATAACCTCAGAAACAAAAAAATCTGCAGGATCAGATGGCATTTATCCGTATCTATTGAATAAATGCAAACACGAACTAATGAAACCAGTAGTTCATCAAATAAACTGTGTTCTCGAAGGCGGTGTGCTCCGTGACAAGTTGAAACAGTCTGTAGTGAAACAAATTCACAAAAAGGGGGAAATAAAGCATGTATAGAAATACAGACCCACTCCTCTAATCTCAACTTTCAGCAAACTCATAGAGAAAAAAATATTTAAAAAACTCTTGGAAAATTACAACAACGCTGACATATTAAATTATTTCCAGCATGGTTTCAGAGGAGGTCGAAGTACCACGTCAGCAGCAGTACACTTTGTCCACCATGTATTTGAAAAAAAAAAAAAAAAATGAAAAATCCCAGGCAGCAGGAGTATTCCTGGACCTCTCAAGGGTGTTTTATAAAGTACATCATGACGTGCTCTTATCAAAATTGTGAAGATTGTTGTCACTGGAAAACTCATGCAATTACTAGAAATATATTTAAAGTGTAGACAACAGTGCACGGAGATTATGTACTCTAATGGAGATATACTGGGGAAGAGAAGGTCAGGTATAAGAAATATACATTTTGGTGTTTTTCAGGGCTGCATTTTAGGTCCAGTTCTGCTCGTATGCTATGTAAATGATTTCCCAAGTTCTCTTGACAACTAGCAATTGATGACTATGTATGATGACGGTATATCTAGAGTCTGCTACGCAGACAATGAGCCCAGCCTAGTTGAAGGGATACATAACTTTATTGAAAAGACAAGAGCTCACTTTAAAAGAGAGAACCAAAATGTAAACATAGAAAAAATATTATTCATTTTAAACCAAATGGTCTAAACAAAATGCTGTGATTGATCAAATTCTTCCCAAACCCTACAGATTGTAAATTCTTAGG
The DNA here is from genome assembly GCF_023864345.2 of Schistocerca serialis cubense. Taxonomy (NCBI): domain Eukaryota; kingdom Metazoa; phylum Arthropoda; class Insecta; order Orthoptera; family Acrididae; genus Schistocerca; species Schistocerca serialis. The sequence continues at coordinate 602,583,897 of NC_064638.1, read as the reverse complement.
TTTATGCATAGATAATCGATTTTCACGGAAGCAGCAAGCAGATTAAATCTGTAAAAATGAACACCCAGTCCATATGTATTAAGAAGATTATCACCATACCTTAATTCTGAAATCCTAAGGACTGTTTATTATGGATTAGTGTATATTTTCTTGTCTTATGGAATGGTACTGTGGGGTGAGACAAGCCAAACTAATATGAAAAGAGTTTTCATACTGCTGAGGCGATGCTTGAGGATCATAGCAAAAGTAAAAGCAGGAACTTCTTGCGAACCGCTATTCATTAGACACAATATTCTCACGGTTTATGCCATGTATATACTAGAAAATATAATGCTATTGAAAGAAGACACTAAGTTCACAAAAAGAAACATGGATATTCACAACTATAAAACAAGGCGAAGAAAAGATTTTCGTACGGTTAACAGAAGATTAATACAAGCAGCGAAAAGCCACTATGTCGAAAGAGATATTTTTAATAACTTGTTACCAAATTAAGTTAATATATTGACTGGGGATACTTTTAAAAAGTGAGTCAAGAAGTGGCTTATCCAAAACTGCCCTTATAACTTGAATTTATCATGAATAACAATGTAACAAAAAATAATGTAAACTAAAAAAACTGTAATTGCAAAAATTTTATATTTAGTTGAAAACGCACATGAATGTAAAATTATGTGTTACGAGCAATAAATTGAATTGAATTTAACGATGGATGAGGCCTCAAGAAACTGCAGACCATGAGCGCAAACTCTCCACTCACACACTTGTTTAGCGCTGCAAGTGCAGCGGCGATTGGGGTCAGGGACGAGGAGGAGAAGGACAATGAAGGCTGCAGTCGGACTCGGATAGTGGTTAGCAGTCGCGAGGGAGTGGTCTAACAACAGCAGTTTTGTTAATCCTAGATTACTGAACTCTTCTAAAATTTGCGATTACAGTTGATATCAATTTGCAGTTCGCAGCAATCTGCTATTGCCAGTATAGCCTATAAAACAGGACTTTTTGTACTCATTTTGTATGTGACGCACCGTAGGAGAACTTGTAACTAATTAACTAGTACATAAGCTATGAGTTTGAATAAAATATTGAATAGTAAAATTTATGATGTTTTAGTGATAGTGTAACCTTTTCCCTCTTTAGTGTTCTGTGGTTAAGTTAGATTTATGATCTGCATTAGGAATACTCTGGCGTCTGTGCACTTGTCAAAAAGAAAAAAAAACAAAGGCCACATCTTTCAGTGGCGATTGGGAATTGCCTTTTCGTATCGTTTATATATATCATGCAAAGCGCTTTATATGCTGCCGTACTAGTATGAGCTAACAAAACAGTTATTGGAACATCATTTCAACCACAGCCACGAAGACGATATGATGCATTTATTTTCTGCTGAATGGCATACTGAAGGCGATCAAAGAAAAAACTGAGTTTCACCCGAATGGTGAATATTTTAAGAAAAACGTTATAAATTATTTAAATTCATTAAGTGTCTTAGTGCAAGGGGTGATTCATATGGTGACAGATATGGTGGACAAGCTTGATTCTACCAAATAAAAAGTAATACTGCGCAAAAATCAGCTTCAGCTTCAGGATCATGACAATGAACATTTCCCAAAACTCAAGGCAGTCATTTGTGGAACAGATGTGACTGACGATGTTTTAGTAATTGAAACTTTTCATCACACGTGCTCAAATAGACATCAGTACGTTGTACGACTGAAGATAGGTCCTGATTTTTTTTTTTTTTTTTGTAGGATCATTCCCATTTCTGGCTTCTAATGTCCCACGAACTTGAGCTGATAGAGAGGTATAATGCAACACCCACTTCAACAACCTATTTGTCCAGCCGAGGAGTTTACAAGACTTTTATAAAATGTTGCCCAAAGAGCAATATCTTTGACTGCACAGACAAGCCAATGAAGATATTTCAGTATTTGGTCCAACATATGTGTGCAAACGTTTTTTCTATTACGATATTGACGAGGTAACGCCACAGTTCCGGTTTAACAGATTTTAGTCTGTGCAACTCCATGAGTTTGTATGACAAACCATAGTTCCAGATACATTACACATTCTAAAATAGAAATGTGTGTAAGTTTATAAACATCACATCTTAATGTTAAACGTAAAGGTTTTTGGAATTCTGCTTATCTTATGAACACTAACTAATGTACTTATTTAATGAAGTCATTAAAGTTATTGCTTAGACAGAAGAATAAAAAATTGAAAACAAGCACATATGATGAACTCCTGCTTAGAAATACACACATCAAAAAATGTTTGGCATCACCGCAGTTCCCAGAACTCCTAAAGGTAGACGTTGACTGTGGATATTGTATCACAGACACAATCCTTTTCACTGTTCAGAGATGTCACTTAACCCGCCCATAGATGTAAACAACCGTGCATGAGCAGCGCCTATTAGGCTGAGGAGGTCCGACAGCTGATCGGCTCCAGTCATCCCACCAGAAAGGAGGTACATGGCTCTTGTTGTTTGTAGTTCAACCACGCCTAGACCTTCAATACCGCGGTTCGATAGCGTCCGCATAGCTACTTTGTGCCAGGAAGGCCTTTCGGCAAGGGAAATGTCCAGGCGTCTCGGAGTGAACCAAAGCGATGTTGTTCGGAGGTGGAGGAGATACAGAGAGACAGGTACTGTCGATGACATGCCTCGCTCAGGCCGCCCAAGGGCTACTACTGCACTGGATGACGGCTACCTACAGCTACCTACGGCTATCTACAGCCGGCCGCTGTGGCCGAGCGGTTCTAGGCGCCTCAGTCTGGAACCGCGCTGCTACTACGGTTGCAGATTCGAATCCTGCCTGGGGCATGGATGTGTGTGATGTCCTTAGGTTAGTTAAGTTTAAGTAGTTCTAAGTTTAGGGGACTGATGACCTCAGATGTTAAATCCCATAGTGCTCAGAGTCATTTGCATTTTTTTGCAGCCACAGGACGTCGTGTTACGACTCAAGATGTGTGCAATAGGCTGCATGATGCGCAACTTCACTCCATGGTGAGATCCATCTTTGCAACCACGATACCATGCAGTGCGGTACAGATGGGAACAACAGGAAGCCGAATGGACCGTTTAGGATTGGCGTCACATTATCTTCACAGATGGGTATCGTATATGCCTTGAACGAGACAATCGTTGGAGACGTGTTTGGAGGCAACTCGTTTAGGCTGAACGCCTTAGACACACTGTTCAGCGAGTGCAGCAGGGTGGAGGTTCCCTGCTCTTCTGGGGTGGCATTATGTGGGGTCGAAGTACGCCGCTGGTGGTCATAGATGCGCCGTAACGACTATACGATACGTGAATGCCATCCTCCGACCAATAGTGAAACCATATTGTCAGCATATTGGCGAGGAATTCGTGTTCAATGCTGACAATTTGCACCCCGATCATGCACATCTTGTGAGTGACATCCTTCAGGATAACGACATCGCTCCACTAGAGTGGCCAGCATGTTCTCCAGACATGAATGCTATTGAATATGCCTGGGATGGATTGAAAACGGCCGGCCGAAGTGGCCGTGCGGTTAAAGGCGCTGCAGTCTGGAACCGCAAGACGGCTACGGTCGCAGGTTCGAATCCTGCCTCGGGCATGGATGTTTGTGATGTCCTTAGGTTAGTTAGGTTTAACTAATTCTAAGTTCTAGGGGCTAATGATCTCGGCAGTTGAGTCGCATAGTGCTCAGAGCCATTTGAACATTTTTTTTTATTGAAAAGGGCTGTTTATGGACGATGTGACCCACCAACCACTCTGAGGGATCCACGCCAAATGGCCGTTGAGGAGTGGGACAATCTGGACCAACAGTGCCTTGATGAACTTGTGGATAGTATGCTACGACGAATACAGGCATGCGTGATACTGGGTATTAGAGGCACCAGTGTGTACAGCAATCTGGACCACCACCTTTGATGGTCTCGCAGTATGATGGTACAACATGGCAATGTGTGGTTTTCATGATCAACAAAAAGGGGGGGAAATGATGTTTATATTGAACTCTGTTTCAATTTTCTGTACAGGCCTCGCAACTCACGGAACCGAGGTGATGCAAAACTTTTTTTGATGTGTGTATATGCCGCAATATTCGCCCCTTAGAAGTAAATGCACTGAGCTGCAAACACATGTTCCTAAATTCCCCATGTGTACAGCCTTCAGTATAAAGCCATCTCATGCACACACTTGCTCGGAATAGTGTAGCGGTGGAGATAGCTGGAGGGATGAGCAGACTCTGCTGCTAAGGCTTCCTTTTACACGTGACTGCAGTTGAATTCGGCTTGTTCAACGTCTTAGACGTGAATGCTATGGAGCCTGCGGTCCTTCTAACTTTGTCTAATAAAACAGCACCTATTCCATATAATGCTGCAACAAACGCGAGCGCTACCGGTTTCTACGGATCGTAGACGTGGATAACAACTCAGTGCATTTTTCAACTTCTCAAATAATTTCTATATTCTCCAGTCCGTTGGAAAGGAACATTTTTACGATGGTAGCGATAAAAAAGGAGCAGAAATTTGTGCTCCATTCGAAATAAACTTAATGTAATAAGTAAGCTTTTCTACAACTGCCTGCCACCACCATATATTTTTGGGAGAATGTAAGCTCCAGGTGACCCCTAAATGCTTCGTCGAGGGATGAGCCCTATGGGCACCAATGAGATCTCCCGAATATTCGGTATCAAAAAATGAACTTCTGTATCAGTCATAATTTAGAGACTCAAAATTTTTCAGATGTTATTGCGGTGTTTACAGTGGCACTGTGATGTCATCCAAATAAGTTGGATGTTACGGAATTTTCGACAATACTTGTTCATGAAAGCGTTGCGCCAATGCATGGGCAGATGCGATTCGGGAGGGAAGCTGCTGGTAATGATACAAGTCCGCAGCTCGTGGTCGTGCGGTAGCGTTCTCGCTTCCCACGCCCGGGTTCCCGGGTTCGATTTCCGGCGGGGTCAGGGATTTTCTCTGCCTCGTGATGACTGGGTGTTGTGTGATGTCCTTAGGTTAGTTAGGTTTAAGTAGTTCTAAGTTCTAGGGGACTGATGGCCATAGCTGTTAAGTCCCAAAGTGCTCAGAGCCATTTGAACCAATTGTAATAATACAAGCCGAGTAGCGTACTGAACATCATAAATTTTTTCGTTCCTCGTACAGTGGAAGCTGAAGGTAATAATAAGCTAAATCAATTTTGTAAAAGAATTGTCAACCTACTATGTGACCCATAAGCTCCTCGATATGTGACAGGGGAAGGAATCAATAACTGTCTGAGCATTAACTGTTACCTTGAAGTCTGCATAGAGTCAGATTTTCATGATCGATTTACTGGTAATAACAAGAGGAGATGCCCACTGACTTGAAGAACTGGATTGCTAAACACATATTTGTTCCAGTCTGTTGAGTTTAAGAACAACTTCGTCGTAAATGGCTTGAGGTACCAGACTTGCGCGGTAAAACTTTTATTGAGCACTGTACTTGAATGTAATGTGTCTGTCCGCATCTGCTATCAAACAAATGCCCATATTGTTCTCACAATTTTTGGATGCTGGCATAGGAAACTTGACCATCGATAGCATACACGATGCCTCGAATATCAAATCGAAACAAATGAAGTGCATCCAAGCCAAAAACGTAGGTAACAGAGCGTGACTGAACTACAGTGAATTGCGCTAATGTAGTATTTTTATATTTTGCTTGCAAAGCCCACAATCAAGAACAGATATTTTCGCTGCTGTGGGCCAGAAGGTGCAGACGTAATTTCCGTAATTTAAAGTGTCCAAGTTGCTCAAGTGTATTGTGATTACTTAATGTGACCGAAACACCAGTGTTAAACTGAAATAGCACAGTTCGACGGTTAATCCATAAAGAGAAGAAAAGCTTCCGGTTGTTCTTTTGATTCTGATTTTCATTTCTGACTCACACAAGTCTGCCTTTCTCTGATTTGTTAGTGACGAAGCGTTTTTCTGATCGTCTGCTTGGAGAGCGCTAATTTGAATGCGCAAAATTTGAATGAGCATGTACTTTGCAATTACCGCACCTGTGCTTATGATTCCTGTGAGTATTGCCAGGAACGGTGGATGTGGAATCAGAATGTTATATCATATAGCTTACCAGTTTCACAAATTTAGATTTACCTTGAATAGTGTTTTACCATTCGAGTCTTTGTAGGCACGGTTGTTGTGCGTATCCTGATTTATGGCAGTGATGTCATTTCGCTTGGTGGAAAAAGCACTGTTTACAGTAAAGTGTTAATAGCACTTAACACAAGTACAAGTACAAGAATACGTGAACTTGCTGAAAACTGTTTGGACCCCTCGTATACATCGTTCGCCGTTGCTTGCGGCCGGTGCCATCATTTGCCATTCTAGGCTGAGTCTGCCTTCAGCGTTGCGTCAACAGGCACTTTAAAGTCTAGTTCCGCGATTATTGCGCTTCCCAGGACTCAGTCACTTTAAGCACATCAGTGAGAGCCCTTATCATACAGTCAGCTAGGTTCTGAACAATTCTACCTTGAAGCATTTCGTCTTGAAGCTCGACAATCTCAGTTAAATTTGAAATTCATCATGTCCTTGAATTGAGCGATCCATTACTTGTAAGACATTATTACGATGACATTTGGGAAAAATTTGAAACGAATAGCAGCTACTTTAATCTGAGACTCGAGAAAGTCGTTGAATTTCCTAATCATTTTCCATAAGGTATAGTTTAGGGCTTCACTACGGCAATTCTTTTCGACATAAACACACTATTTCAGCTCCGATCCACGTAAAAGATAAGAACGTCGTGAGTCACCTGACATTTTGTTGGATACAAAATGTTCAATTTGCATTCATCGAAGCTACGGAAGGAAGGAGCTGACACCAGAATTCTGTGCTTCAGTCGCAGATGTCGGATGCGCTTGCTCAACATCCACCAGTGTTGTAATAGCCGGCAGTAATGTTTGTATTCTTGAGCTATGAAACAGATTAAGCGTAGTGAGGTATGGCTCTCCTCTGGTTGCCGCTTCACAGAAAAAAGTAAACACACTTCAATATAATAAAAGAAATTTGAATTAGTCTGCCAACGCTACGCTGTAACCGAAATCTTCTCCAGAAATGTCTGTTCTGTTCGTATCTGCACGAGGTGATACAGAACACTATAAACATTAATAATTTAATTAAACATCCTGTTTGATTACACTATTTATGATAAATAATTAAATATTTGTTTCCAGATCACTTCATTCTCTGTTTCACACTTTCTTTGGTTGCTAGCTGTTACAATATACAATCAATTTCCAGCTGTTGTAATATTAATTGCTACGTCCTCCTGTTTTCACTGCGAGTTTTCCGAGATCTGGGTGGAAGTTGGTGTGACGCGTTTTTAAAAGATTCACAGATAGTCATATTCCGTGCAGTGAGTAGCAGCGAGGACAGCGTCCGTAGGCAGCTTTACATGAGTCGATGAGTCAGCCAAACGAAGATCCAAAGTTAGACCCCTTCAAACTATGTCAGGTGCTGACAACATTGCCTGACGTTAGTGCGTAGCATCTCCAGTGTCCTTCACAGTCATCACTCAACATCTGACGTTATTCGCGCCTCTTATGTATTCTGTCAGTTAATCTTAGTCCGAAAATCACTAATGCACCCTGGTGGGCGTTTTACCTGTTACAGAGAATTTCAGCTCTAATCGTTTACATACTAGTCGATGGTGCGTACTATGCGAAGTTACCTGTATGCCACGTTCCTTACTTTTGGTGTTAGGCAGTGTACGTATAGGGTTTTATAAAATGGTCTCATACACTTTGGTTACGTATATTTCAGTAATGGGGATCGGTAGAAAGTGCCGTATGTGGCATAATATACACGCACCTAAAATATTAAGGAGTAGTTTAACGGAGTTCAGCATGTGCACCAGGCTGTAGCACAGGTATTATCTAAGCAATATTCCAGTTCCTCCAATATTTGGCCTAACATGTCTTTATTACCGTGTGCTAACGATCGAGGCCCATTGACGAATAGCACCATCCTACTGGCATATTACGACGGGTTGCAGTACTTCGACCTGTGGAAGTGGGGCCATACATCACGCCAAGATGAACAATGTTATTGACGACTGTGCAAAGAAAGGCAGTCCGACCACACAGCCATGGAACAAGCTACATCAGAAGTTTACCTTTGGACAGTCGTGAACTATCTTCGTGCTAAAATGGGGGGTCCTTACAGCCCAAAGTCCTCAGATTGTGCTGGTTCACCTACCCAGACACCAGAGAACAAGCTTCGTTCGTCAACATAACCTTTTTCAGATATTCTGGATCATCGTCGATGCTACTCAGAATCTCAGTTGCAAACGCTTTACACTTTGGTCTGTCACTGAAGAGCATGCAACAGTAGCACCTTGTAGGCACGAAGCTTCAGTCTCTTGTGTAATACAGTGTGCAGCGTGAGTGGTGGTACGTGCAGCTGTAGAAACGGATACAGGTTGCACCCGTTCCACATCCGCAGTACTCATTCTCAGTCACCCGAAAATCTTCCTGGGGTGACACTTCTGGATTCCTTGAACCTCGTGTACCCCTTTCTGATGGGCATACGTGACGAGGGCGTATGTCTGTAACGCATCCGGAAATTTCGCTGGTCCTGGATGTCAGATTTGTTTTGTA